>NC_080380.1:2500000-3125000 GCF_014773155.1 Arachis stenosperma | reverse complement strand
GAACTGAACCATCCCAATATTTTGTTCGGTGTTAGTTATGAAAATATTTCAACACCAAACCCGATTATTCCCCTCCATTGCATGGAAACTAGAAGCTATTACTAATTCATTGCCAACTGTTTCTATTGAATCGACTAACCTTGTGTTCAACTTTTTGTTGGTTTCATATAATGACATATAGGAATGGCAAGTGGCTTGGATACCTTTTACGGCCAATCGTATAGAGCAGGACAGCATGACATGTTAGGCGTACACGTTCAGAAAGCCATGCTTAATAAAATTTCTTAATGGTGAGGCTAAAATATTTTAATTTTAATACAAAAATTTCTTAATTTTGTTATTGAAATTTTTTAAGATTCTGAATTTGATAACCGTTTTTATGCTTAATAGTTAAATTTTTAATTAATAAAATTTAATTAATGCTTTCTTAAAAAAATTGAATTGTCATTTATTTCATTTTGGTTTGTTTATTTCTTTAAAAAAATTACATAAAATTAAAATTGCTGAGACAGAAAATTAATGTATTATGTTTAAATATATGCTAATGTGCTTTTTAATTAGTTTTTTTTTTTGTAATTACCAGTGTAAAAACAATTGAAATTAAACTAGTAAGAGAAAATTTGCCAATAATAGTAATACTTTATTTTTTTTATTTATCTTTTTTTTTATTTGTCACAACTCTTTCACTTTATTAGTATTCTTAAAAATTAATTTTTTTTATTATGCAATTTTAATCTAAATATTGTGATTTCATTTCAATATTATATTTAAAACAGACTATTATTGATATTTATACTTTTATAGGCACTAAAATACATAAAATCCTCGAACTTTAAATTCCATACAAAAAATTCAACAAAATACTAAAGAAAAATATTTCTACAAATATAATTGGGTCAAAAGAATAAAATTTTTTAAATATTATAAAATTCAATAATTACAAAAAAATTTTTATTTAATAATAATAAAAAAAATCCAAATGAAATTGAAATTTTAAAACACAATATGTATATATAATTTTAATTTAATTCGAGTCTCAATCCTATCTTTGATAAAAAAAAAGAGTAGATTTTGAAAAAAATTATTTTAAATAGGGGATTAACTTAATGTCATCCTTAGCCACTATTTTTTATGCCTTCATAAAACTCAACTAAATATAAACCTAATCTATTGTGTTACAACACACTCTTCATAAGTTCTATCATCAGACTAACTTGTTCTTCCTTATAAACTTCTTAATTCCACAACTTATGCAAAAATATATAAATTAGTCCATGGAGGGAGAATACAAAAATAATACCCATGTCTCTATTGAGCCTAATATATCCAAGCAAAATAAATTAAGATCGGTGGTTAAAGAAGTGAGAAAGCAAATATGTCTGGCAGAACCTTTAATCATGGTGAATCTTCTTAATTTCACCATTGAGCTTATTTCCATAATGTTTGTAGGTCATGTCAGCGAGTTTACTCTCTCTGGAGTTTCCATGGCCAACTCCTTTTCTTCTGTCACTGGCATTGGTTTAGTGGTCAGTTCCTTTTATATCTCTTAACACTCTTTTTACAGTTTCACTAATCGGATTTTTCTCCTCTTCTTTTCCTTTATAATTTGAATTTATTAAAAAATATCAAATAAATATAATTCGAACTTAACCATCCCAATATTTTGTTTGGTGATAGTCATGAAAATATTTCAACACCAAACCCGATTACTCCCCTCCATGGCATGGAAACTACAAGCGATTACTAATTCATTGCCAACTGTTCCTATTGAACCGACTAACCTTGTGTTCAACTCCTTGTTGGTTTCATATAATGATAGATGGGAATGGCAGGTGCCTTGGATACCTTTTATGACCAATCATATGGAGTAGGACAGCATGGCATGTTACGCGTACACGTTCAGAAAGCCATGCTTAATAAAATTTCTTAATGGTGACGCTAAAATATTTTAATTTTAATACAAAAATTTCTTAATTTTGCTATTTAAATTTTTTAAGATTCTGAATTTGATGAGCATTTTTATACTTAATAGTTGAATTTTTAATTAATAAATTAATTAATACTTTCTTAAATTAATTGAATTGTCATTTATTTCATTTTGTTTTGTTTATTTCTTTGAAAAAAAATACATAAAATTAAAATTGCTGAGACTGAAAATTAATGTATTATATTTAAATATATGCTAACGTGCTTCTTAATTCGTTTTTTTTTTGTAATTATCAGTATAAAAATAATTGAAATCAAATTAGTAAAAAAAAATTTGCCAATAATAGTAATGCTTTATTTTTTCTATTTATCTTTTTTTTAATGTTATTTGTCACAACTCTTTCACTTTATTAGTATTCTTAAAAACTAATTTTCTTTTTTATTATGCAATTTCAATCTAAATATTGTGATTATATTTTAATATTATATTTAAAATAGACTATTATTGATATTTATACTTTTATAGACACTAAAACACATAAAACTCTCAAACTTTAAATTCTGTACAAAAAATTCAACAAAATACTAAATAAAAATATTTCTACAAATATAATTGGGTCAAAAGAATAAAATTTTTTAAATATTATAAAATTCAATAATTACAGAAACTTTTTTATTTAACAATAATAAAAAAGCATCCAAATGAAATTCAAATTTTAAAACACAATATATATATATATATATATATATAATTTTGATTTAATTCGAGTCTCAATCCTATCTTTGATTAAAAAAAAAAAAGAAGAAGAAGAGAGTAGATTTTGAAAAAAATTTATTTCAAACAGGGGATTAACCTAATGTCATCCTTAGCTACTATTTTTTATGCCTCCATAAAACTCAACTAAATATAAACCTAATCTATTGTGTTACAACACACTCTTCATAAGCTCTATCATCTGAGACTAACTTGTTCTTCTTTATAAACTTTTTAATTCCACAACCTATGTAAGAATATATAAATTAGTCCATGGAGGAGAATACAAGACTAATACTCGTGTCTCTGTTGAACCTAATGTATCCAAGAAAAATAAGTTAAGATCAATGGTTAAAGAAGTGAGAAAGCAAATATGTTTGGCAGTACCTTTAATTATGGTGAATCTTCTTAATTTCGCCATTGAGCTTATTTCCATAATGTTTGTGGATCATATCAGTGAGGTGGCTCTCTCCGACGTTTCCATGACCACCTCCTTTTCTTCTGTCACTGGCATTGGTTTAGTAGTCAGTTCCTTTTATATCTCTTAATACTCTTTTTACAGTTTCACTATTCGGATTTTTCTCCTCTTCTTTTATTTTATAATTTGAATTTATTAAAAAAATATCAAATAAATGTAATCTGAACTGAACCATCCCAATATTTTGTTCGGTGTTAGTTATGAAAATATTTAAACACCAAATCTGATTACTCCCCTCCATGGCATGGAAACTAGAAACGATTACTAATTTATTGCCAACTGTTTCTATTGAATCGACTAACCTTGTGTTCAACTACCTGCTGGACGGGCTGCAGGGTGTTGTTTCAGGAATTGTCAGAGAATGCAGTTGGCAAAAAATTGGTACTTTTATTAACTTAGGGTCATATTATGTAGTTGTAGTTTCGTCAGCTATTGTGTTAACTTTCTCCTTACATCTTGAAGTAAAGGTATGTAAATATCAAATTAAAATCTATTGTTTTTATTTGTGGACGGTCTTAATTATTTTAGATTGAGATATGTCCGATACACAAAAAGGTAAATTAATTATATTATATAGTGTGTTTTAATAAGTATTATATTATTTAAAAATTAATTAAATAATATATAAATTAATGTTAAATTTAAATTATTTTATATTAAAAATATTTTATAGAATATTTATTTAATAATTTGTATATAATTTTATATAATTATTCAATTAAAATATAATATAAATTAAAATATAATTTATTATTTAAAAAATTTGAATATCTATTTTTAAAAAAAGACATAGACTTTTTATATTAGAGTTATGCAAAATTATATCTTTATTTGTTGCTTTTATTTTTATATTTATTTTAGTTGTCATACTTTGTCTTTTTATATGGTGTTTTTTGAGTTGTAAACAATTAAAAAATATTTTAAAAATAAATGAGAATAAAAATACCAAAAGTGTAAATTAGTTTTATAATTATGATAGATTTGAATATACCTATTAAAAAGATGTGTCAAATTTAAACTTATTTGGGTTTAAAAAAAATGAATGAGAATAAAAAATATTTAAAATATAAATATAAAATTATGAATTAATTTTATAATCATAATATATTTAAATGTATTTAGTAAGAAAATACGACAAATTTAAATTTATTTGTAGAAATTTTTACTAATTAGTACGAGAGATTAAGAAAGAAAGAGTAGCATAGTCTTATAGTATGCATAAAAAGATTAAATGATATAGTAGTAAGACTTTTAATATGTTTAAGTTGTCAAATTTTAATATTTGTAACTAAAAGTTTTTATAATTATTATTATAATATTTTTAATATATATTTATTGTATTTAATTAATATTTTATGTTTTAATTAAATAAATGTAGTTAAGATTTTTTTTTAATTTTTTCTTAAAAGATAATTAGTTAATTTGTAGGTAAGTAAAATTACTAATATAAAATTATTAAAAAAATATAATTTAAATATAATATAAAAGAATTTAAATATCAATTTTTATATAATAAGAATAAATATTCTGCAGGGACATTGGCTTGGAATTATATGTGCCCTTGTCATTCAAGTATTTGGTCTGATGATCATAACTGTTTGGATTGATTGAAAGAAAGAGGTGTCTACTCTTTTGTCTTTTTAGTTTTTCTTTCAAATTTTAGTTTTGTGTATTAATTACTGAAATGGTTAAATTTGTTTCTTTTTGTAGGCAAGGATAATTAGCGAAAGAGTTAATAATTTAGGGCAGAGAAATATTGAAAGAGTTAATAATTCATTTATCAAAAAGTTTGAGTTTATAGTATATTACTTTTTTTTTTAAGTTTTTTCATGTAAGTAATTTTGTGTAAGTGATAATTTTGAACATATATTTATTTATCTATTTATATAAAAATTGAGTTTATAGTATATTATTTTTTTTATGTATATAAGGTGAGATTCAAACTCTCGACATTTGTTTAAGTAAATTAGTGATCTAACTACTAGATTAATACAATTTGATTGCAATATAAAAATAATAAAATTCACATAAAAAAACAAAAAATTTTATCATGTTAGTCAATTAAATTAATATCTATTATTACTCAATTAAATTAAAAAATAACGGTTATATATAATTAACTTTTACATAAAATTATAACAATAAAAATTTTTTAGTTACAAATACTCAAAATATATATTATTAGACCTACTTAATCATATTATTAATTTTCTTTTTAGAAAAGGGGGTTAATATGAATACCCCAAACAGAACAAACAAAACAAGGCTAATTAGCTTTTCTTAGGTTTGGTTTGATAAATTTTTTTGAAGAGGTGGTTGTGTTTTTTAAAAACTCAAGTTTTTCATTTTATATTTGGTAAATAAAAAAGACCATATGCTTGTGTTTGCAGATTTTTAAAAGATTAGGATATTTTGAAAGCACATAAGATAAAACTTTTTAAAATTGGCTTGTACTTTTCAAAATTTAAAAATCTAATATAACCTCATATGTTAACTAATTTTTAAATTTAATGCTTGCATTTATGTTTATTATAATATTTTTAAATTCTAAAAACTATTTTACCAAATGCAATTATTATGACTTGTGTTTATTAAAAACTATTTTTAAGTTGATTTACCAAATATAAATATTACGATTTCTAAAAAATTATTTTTTAAAAATTAACTTTACTCTTAGAAAATAAAAATTTTAGCGAGCCTTATTCTAAGAGTTCCACGAGAATTAGAAAGTAGAGCATGTGTAACATCAGAAGGTGGCCTCTCAAACAAATGAAGACCTATGGGGAGCTCCTGACCTTTTTTAGCCAAGGTGTCGGCTACAACATTAGCTTCTCTAAGAATATGGATCCACTCCACCTTCTGAAGACGTCTCTCCAAGATTGCTATGTCTTCCAACAGTGGTTTGCACAGATGAGAGGCTGGACACCCATCTTTAATAAACTTAATGGAAAGACCAAGAATCAGATTTAACAATAAGGTGTTGGAAATTATGTGTATTAGCAATCTGAAGGCCTTCAACAATCTCCCAAAGCTCGGCATGAGTGATGGAACAACTTTTCAAATTACACAAAAATCCAACAATATATCTGCCCAAGTGATTTCGGAACACCCCCACAGGCCGCACTATTATTGGAGGAGAGGAAAGAACCATCCACATTAAGCTTCACACAATCTTGGTGGAAAGACCTAACATATGAGCTGCCCGGAGCTTCTTGTAGTAGAATTTCGTTTGAAGTTATTCTTCAATGCAGTTTGAATGTCTTCAAACCGAGCTTGAATAGTACTAACAGTTGCAACGGGAAGAAAACTCTTTCCTTCAAAGATGAGGAGATTTCTATATATATAGTACCACAAAGAAGAAGCTGCAACACCAAGTCGGCAATTCCAATCACTCTTTGTTGAGAGATTACTAATGAGTCAATCTCTAGCATTGAGGTTGTAAAAGTTTTGAACAAACTGATGCGAATGATGTAGATTCCATACTTGTTCGTTACCGTGGGATCTCGAGTGCTCGGTGGATCGGATGGTAATGAGAAGGTTAGAGAGGAAAACCCCGGGTTGATCTGGAGCGGGCGTTTGAGGTGTGCTCAGTGAGTTGATGGTGCCGGAGGAGAGGAGGACGAGGGGGTGGCCTCCTGCAACACTCCGACGGTCAAGTTAGTGTCCATACGAGGGGATAGCCAAATTAGGTAAGATATGACGTACCTTGGGGGGAGAGCTGTCCTCTCCCGTTATATACTGTGCAGGGCGGGCCTATGGATGACCTAGCCTATTGGCCAAGGAGCTTCTATGAGCTGTCCTAGTCCACGTGGGAGGAACAGGTCGTTCCGGAGTTTGGGTCGGGGACTCGGGGCGGCCCCAAAGATACCGACCCGACTGGTGACCTGGGTCGTACGGAGTGTAAACAGGGCGTGCCCCGGGTCGGGTGTTGGAAACCGACCCGTCGGACTCTTCCTGTCGTGAGGGATGGCTTGGGCCTAGGTCAGGGGTGGCGCCCCGACCCGACGACTAGTTGGGTTGGACTCTGGTCCGTAACAGTATCCCCAACGCGCCAGCCTTGAGGTTTGGGGCTCGTGGCTGGGCGCATTTGTCCTACTCGCCGAGATGGGATGTGCTCTTCTTCTCGGGAGCTCGTTGATAGCGTTTCATGTTTCTCACGCGTGGTCATCTCGTCTCTGACGCTGCCTCCTTGGCGTCTGCGCTGGGCATTAAATGCCCATCATTTCGTGATTTGAAATTTGCGTGAAATGACTGGTATGCCCCTGCCTTTTGGATTCCTTCCTCAACTTTTGCACTTTCCTGGTACGTTTTTTATGGTTTTCATTGCTTTTTGGTTTTCTTTTGGTATTCCTTTTGTGCTTTTTCCGTGCGTTTTTTCCTATGCATGCTTGGGTTTTTGTTTGCTTTTGCTGCTTCTTCTTTTAGAGGGGGCGCCACTGGGTTTTCTTAGGTTTTGCTTGAGTTCTGGGTTAGTGTAGGGGTACCTAGGGGGTGGTTTAGGGAGTTGTAGTTTGTTTATACTGATTTTAGGGTTCCCGACCTCCCGTTCTAACTAAGTGGTGCCCCCCGCTGTAGGTATGGCTGACCGCCCTGTGCTCCCGAACATGGCTCAGCGGCCGCTAGCCGATTTTGTCGATCACTACGCCTGGGTTACTTCCGATGTGAAGGACGCCCCTTCTAAGGTCACCCGTGAAAGCCTCCAGGATCTTCGCCAGGCCGGGCTCTTGTGCGGAGGAGGACCCGAGGAGGCGTTGTACCAGGTTTACGTTCCTGCCGATCGGGAGCGTGTTTGTCAAAAGAACCTGGCCTCCCCTCAAGTTGTTGATTGGTTGTGGGTTTATAAACCCATGTTCACAACCTTGGGAGTTCGCCTTCCCTTCTCTTCCTTCGTCATGGGTTTGCTAAATCGGTGCGATGTTGCTCCATCGCAGCTACACCCGAATAGCTGGGCTGCTATTCGCTGTTTTGAAATGGTCTGTGAATATCTGGAGATCTCGGTATCAGCAACCTTGCGAGGTGGATCTATCGTAGTCTTCTCCCTGCTGCTGCTATCGCTAAGAAGGTGGAGCCTGTCTTGGGAAATATTCATTCTATGGAAGGGAAGCTTCGGAACTCCCAAAAGGATTTGACTGATTCGAGGTCCCGGGAGGAGTCTCTGAAGAAGAAGTTATCTGAGCAGGAGGAGAAGGCCAAGGAAGATGCCAAGGAAATCAATTGGTTGGTGGAGCGGGAGATCACCTTGATGAAGGATTTGAACAGTTCCCGTGGTAAGACCGCTGCTGCCGAGAAGAAGATCAAAGACTTGGAGGAAAAGCTGAAACTGGCGGAGAGCTCGGCAACGGCTGCCCGTCAGGAAGCAGCCGCTCTGAAGAAGAAAAATAAGGAGATTGCTAAAGGGGCCCGGGAGGCCGTAAAGCTGACTGGGGAGGGGATTAAGCTTCAGGTTGCTGTGCTAGCTCCCGACCTCGACCTTTCTCAAGTGGGCGCTCTCAATACTGTTGAGGATGGGAAGATTGTTGACATCCTCAAGCCTTGAGATGGATTCTTCTTCTTTTCAGCTTTTATACTCCTTGCCTTTGTTCTTGTAATTTTGCTTTTGGGCCTTTTAAGGCGCCTTTGGTTGTAATGAATATTTTGATACTTCGTTTTAATTAAGCCATTTTATGATAATTGTTCACTTGCTCATGCCGTCGTGGCTTTTGCATACTTTATTGATTTTGCTTATCCGAGCCGTCGTGGCCTTTTAATTAAGCCGTTTTATGATAATTGTTCTCTTGCTCGGGCCGTCGTGGCCTTTGCCTACTTTATTGATTTTGCTTATCCAGGCCGTCGTGGCCTTTTGGTTTACCGCTTTTATGGTATTTACCATTTTAATCGCTTGTTGCTTTTTTACCTTTGGGTCCCTTTGGTTCCCGGGGTGATCAGTCCCGGGTTTCCGTTAGGTCTACCGCTCGTAGTTTTTGTCGTTTCATCGTATTTGGCAAAAATCTTGCAAAAGACAGAGTTGTTATATATGTATATGTAGAACTTAAAATAAAGGGGTAATGTGATACATAATTAAAGAAAATGGAAACGAAGGAAAATGGAAAAAATTAAAGTGGATGTGAAGGGGTCGTCAACCCGTCAGGTCGCTTTTTCCTATGAGTAAAATCTTTTTAGGTTTGCCATATTCCATGTCATCGGCACCTCACTTCCATCTAGCTTTTCTAGCTTATATGCACCCTTTCCGATGACTTCTCTGACCCTGTAAGGTCTTTCCCAATTTGCGTCCAACTTGCCTTCTCCCGGGGTTGGCGGCCCTATGTCGTTACGTCGTAAGACCAGGTCGCCTTCCCCGACGCTTCTCCTTAGCATTTTGCCGTTGTATCTTAGGGCTATCCTTTGCTTGATTGCTGTCTCTGTCAGGTGTGCCATCTGTCTTGTTTCGTCAACTAGGTCTTTCTCGATTGCCTCGTTTACTCCCCCCAAGAAGTAATCTTGGACTCGGCTCTCCTATTTCGACTGGGATGACCGCGTCGACCCCGTATGTGAGTCGGAAGGGGGTTTCGCCGGTAGATGACTGGGGAGAGGTTCTGTAATACCATAAGACTGAGGCTAGCTCGTTTGCCCATGAGCCCTTCTTCCCTTCGAGTCGCTTCTTTAGCCCTTTTAGGATAACTTTGTTGGCTGCTTCTACCTGTCCATTGCTTTGAGGATGCTCGACTGAGGAGAACCTTTGCTTGATCCCTAGTCCTGAGAGGAATTCTTTAAATTTCTTGTCAGTGAATTGTGCCCCATTATCTGATATGACAAGACTCCGGGATTCCGAACCTGGTGACCACTTGCCTCCACATGAATTTTTGACAGTTTGTTGAAAATATGCTGGCTAGTGATTATGCCTCTACCCATTTGGTGTAGTAGTCTATACCTACTATCAAGTATTTCACTTGTCCTGGCCCGGGTGGGAATGGCCCCAAGATGTCGACTCCCCATTGGGCGAAAGGTCGGGGTGCCATCATCAAACTAAGTTCCTCAGGTGGAGCTTTGTGGAAGTTGGCATTTCTTACATTTCCTGACGAACCTCTGAGCGTCCGACATCATCGTGGGCTAGTAATACCCTGCTCGGATGATCATCTTTGTCGGCGGCCTTCCTCCAATATGGTGACCACAACACCCCTCATGGACTTCGCTTATGACGTAGTCCGTCTGGTCGGGGCGTAGGCATTTGAGCAAGGGTTGGTGGAGCCCTCACTTGTACAACTGCCCTTGTATGATCACATATTTGGGGGCTTCCCTCCTGGTGGCTTGTGCTTCCTTCTCATCTTGGGGTATTTCGCCGTGTTCCAGGTATCGGAAGATAGGGTCTATCCATCAGGTGGGGCTTGGGGTCTGGGTTACACATAGATGATTGCTGGTTCAGTTGCCAGTCCTTGGATTAGAGACATGTTCCCTGTCCCAGGCTTGGTGCTCGTTAGCTTGGAGAGGAGGTCTGCTCGGGCGTTCCTTTCCCTAGGAACATGCTGGATTATGACTTCCTCGAAGTTTTTGCACAACTCTTTTACCTCTTGGAAGTACTGTTTAAGTCTTCTTGATGAGGTTAGCAGGGCATAAACCAGCTTTTCCAGCTTGGTGTACTTCAACTCCGCCCCTTGGAGTCCTTTGCTAATGAAGTATATTGGGCGCTAGGTCTTATCTTCTTCTCGGACAAGAACCGCCGCCATGGCCTATGTGGTCACTGCTAGGTATAGGTACATAGGTTCTCTTTCTCTTGGTTTGCTGAGCACAGGTGGTTCTAAAAGTATCTTTTTGAAATGGCTGAACGCTTCTTCGCATTCCGAGGTCCACTTGAAGGCGATTCCTTTCTTCATTAGGTTGAAGAATGGGAGGGCCTTTTCCGTCGAAGCTCTGAGGAACCGGGTTAGAGCCGTAAGCTTCCCGGTGAGTCGCTGCACATCTTTGACACACCCTGGGCTTGTCATTTTGAGGACGGCTTCGCACTTGTTTGGGTTAGCTTCTACCCCCCGTTGTGTTATCATGAAACCTAGGAACTTTCCGGCCTCCATAGCAAACGCGCACTTGAGTGGATTGAGCCTCATTTTGAATTTCCTTAGCGCTTCGAACACAGCTTGGAGGTCGTCTATAAGGCTGCTTGGCTCTGCTGTTTTTACCAAGATGTCGTCGACGTAAACCTCTACTATCTTGCTGATGAGGTCATAGAAGACTCTGCTCATTAGTCTTTGGTAGGTGGCCCCCGCGTTTTTCAATCCAAATGGCATTACCTTGTAACAATAAGTGCCTCTTGGTGTTATGAACGCCGTCTTCTCCTCATCAGGCTAGTGCATCGGGATCTGATTATAGCCGGAGTACGCGTCCATGAAGCTGAGGAAACGATATCCTGCCGCCGAGTCTACCAAGGTGTCGATGTTGGGGAGGGGGAAAGAGTCTTTAGGACATGCTTTGTTTAGGTCAGAATAGTCGACACACATTCTCCATCTTCCACTAGTTTCTTTGATGAACTCGGCTTCAAGTAGCCCGGCTGTTTGTTTGGCGACCTCATTGGCCCTTTCTTGGGACATTTTCTTTCGTCGCTGTGCTACTGGCTTTGCGTCTAGTTTGACGGCTAGTCGGTGAGACATGACATCGGGATCCAAGCCTGGCATGTCTGATGGCGTCCACGCGAAGAGGTCACCGTTTGCCCTTACGACCTCCATGAGGGGGCCCTTGAGTTCATGGGGCAGATTTTTGTTTATAAAGGTAAACTATTCTACCGACTTTCCTATCTGGAACTTCTCCATGTCCCTCTCTGGTTTTGGTCTCGGCTTGTCTTCTATCCTTACATCCAGGTCAGCCAAAAACACGCCGGCTGCCTTTTTAGACTCTTTTCTTAGGGAGAGACTGCGTTGTCACAGGTAACCGCCATTTTCAAGTCTCCCCTAATGGAGCCAACAGCTCCTTTGTCCGTCACGAACTTCATTGTTAGGAATTTAGTACATATCACAGCTGAAAATTCGTTGATAGTCTTTCTTCCTAGAATGATGTTGTAGGTCGTGGAGTCTCTGAGGACTACGCAGTCTGCCATAACCTACCTCCTAGTGTCACCGGCTCCGAGGCAGATTGGGAGAGAGATCGTCCCGTTGGGTTTTATATAGTTGTCGCCTAACCCCATGACCCCGTGTTGATAGCTCTTGAGGTCGGATTCCCTGAGTCCCATGGCGTCAAACACATTCCTGAATAGGATGTTAAAGTCAGCCCCAGTATCGACAAGGATTCGCCTGACTAACCTGGTCCCGACCATTGCCATGATCACCATGGGGGGTTTTCGGGGAGATCGTGAAACCACTGATCTTCTGGGCCGAAGGATATCACGGGAGGTCTTCCTCTTGAGGCGATGGGGTCTCCTGTCGAGATTGAAAAGATCCGGGTATCCTTTTTTACTGCCGACTTGGATTTTTGGAGGGGGGTATCGCGTCCGATCACAACGTTAACCATAAAAGTTGGGGGGTTGTCGGTGTTCCCTGTGGGCTCTTGTCTTGCCTTGACAGTTCAGCTACGGTCTTCTTCTGAGCACTCCCGTTCCCGTCTCCTTGGTTCTTGAATAAGTCGGGAGAACTCGCTCAATTTTCCTTCCCAGATGGCATGCTCTAGAGCATCTTTGATGTCAAAACAGTCTTGTGTCTTGTGACCAAAGCCCTTGTGATAATCGTAGTAGAGGCTTTTGCTACCCCCCGTTCTCTCTTTCAGAGGTCTGGGTCTGGATACGATTCCTTTGTCCGCAATTTGCTGGTAGACTTCCACTATGGGCACCGTGAGTGGCGTGTAGTTGGTGAATCTTCCTATCCGTGGGGGTTGCTTGGCTAGGATGCCGTCCCTGGGAGTTTCTCTGTATCTATCGACTTGGGGGGCCTGCCGAGCTGGGGGGGTTAGCGAGCTGCCGTTTATTAGTTGCTACAACCTGACTAACTTTCTCATCATTGATGTATTCCTTGGCCACTCTTTGAATTTCCTGCATGGTCCATACAGGCTTAGTTGTGAGGTGCTTCCTAAGGTCCTCGTTTAGCCGGCCGTTTGTTAGGAAAAGACTGGCGACCGAGTCCGTAAGGCCGTCGATCTCTAAGCATTCATCGTTGAATCTGTCCAGGAACTTCTTGGTCGGCTCTTCGGGTTTCTGGGTAACCCCTAATAGGTTAATCGGGTGCTTTGCCTTGGCTATGCGTGTCATGAACCAAGCTAGAAAGCTTTGGGAGATGTCCGGGAAGGCCACGATTGACCCCTGTGGGAGTGCGTTGAACCATCGAATCGTTGGGCAGGCCAGCGTCATAGGGAATGCTCGGCATCTGACCGCGTCGCCTACTCCTTCCAGATTCATTCTTGCTTCAAAAGCCGTGAGGTGCTCCTGGGGATCCTTGGTCCCGTCGTACCTCATGTCCATTGGCTTGTCAAAATTCTTCGGAAGCCGGACCTTGAGGATCGAGGGGTGGAAGGGGGTGGCTCCCATGATGACGGGTTCCTGCTGTCTCTTGGCCTTCCATCTTTGGGACTCCCCGTGGCTCTCGGACCTGTCCTGGTGAGGTCGAGAGGTTGCCTAAGCACGTGTCTCATCGCGCTTTGTTGGGCTCCTTTCTTGGCTCTCATGTCTTTGGGTCAGGGGGAGCGGGTGCGAGATCGGCTGGCGTCGCCGCGAGAGTGGCTGGCGTCTCCGGGGGATCGGCTCCTCGGTGCTAGCTCCCGTTCAAGGTTTTGTACTCTGTGTCTGAGTTTCTGCATGATCTTTGCGCTATCGGCTCCTGTCCCCCCGAAGGGATGTCTTTCGGGGGTTTTGGTGTAGATCTGTTGGTTAGGCTGAATGGAGGACCGCGGGTGTTCGGTGGCGCGAGCCGTCGAACTCGCCCTACTCAGGCGGGCCCCTCCTCCTTCGCGAAGCTCTTCCGACGTGGGAAGTCGCTCCATGTCTACTCTAGGGTCCCCACAGATGGCGCCAATATTCGTTACCGCGGGATCTCGAGTGCTCGGTGGATCGGGTGGTGATGAGAAGGTTAGAGAGGGAAATCCCGGGTTGATCTGGAACGGGCATTTGAGGTGTGCTCAGTGAGTTGATGGTGCTGGAGGAGAGGAGGACGAGGTGGGTGGCCTCCTGCAAGGACACTCCGACGGTCAAGTTAGTGTCTGTACGAGGGGATGGCCAAATTAGGTAAGATGTGACGTACCTTGGGGGGAGAGCTGTCCTCTCTCCTTATATACTGTGTAGGACGGGCCCATGGATGACCTAGCCCACTGGCCAAGGAGCTTCTATGAGTTGTCCTAGTCCACGTGGGAGGAACATGTTGTTTCGGACTTTGGATCGGGGAGTCGGAGGCGGCCCCAAGGATATCGACCCGACTGGTGACCTGGGTCGTACGGAGTGTAAGCCGGGCGTGCCCCCGGTCGGGTGTTGGAAACCGACCTGTCGGACTCTTCCTATCGTGAGGATGGCTTGGGCCTGGGTCAGGGATGGCGCCCCGACCCGACGACTAGTGTGGTTGGACTCTGGTCCGTAACAATACTAATTTGGCATAAGGACAATCACGTAACAGAGGAAGGACGTCCTCTATGAGGTAGTTGCAGCGCGGGTAGCTAGTAGAGGCAGATAAATATCTTTTTCTACTGATTGACATTTGTTAAAATAGCATCATTGGCGACTAACCAAAGGACAGAGCGAATTTGCTCCGCACCGCTCCACTTCCAAATCAGTTTGAAGACTCAATCCGGCATGCTTTGATCCTCCCGAGGCGAGTTGTTGGCTGATTTAAGGTTGAAGCCTTCTTTCTTTCTTTTTTTTTCTCCTCCTCCCTCTACTGGAAAGTTTAGTTTTTTTTTTAAGTATTATTGAAAGACTCTCCTTGCAAGGGTATGACTAAAGTTTCTTAAAGCCCTAAAGATTAAAGAAACAAAGGCCTTCTTTTATTTGTTTGCCCACACTCCTATCTCTATAAGTGTATGTGTTTGTCAATGACAATGACAATGAAATAATGATCAATTGCCCTAATACCAAAAAAAAATGATCAATTTCCTTCATTTTGCCTGATGTCATTTCTCTGATTTACTCCAACAATTAGTTACTAATCTTGTTCCTTGATTTTTTTTTGTGATAGTATAAAATGAAACCAAAGCCATGATATTAAGATTCAATTAATTTGTTTGGCAGAGTTTCAATTATTATTAATTAAGTTAAAGCTGAGTTGGGGCTGACGAAATGTAAATGAACAATGAAGAAAAATAAAATGTTCATTAATTTAATTTGGGTTTGGGAAAAGAAGCACTAAAAAAAACGATGCGCATGTGAGTGGTTGACAGCACTGCCTCCTCTTTTTTTCTTTCCTTTTTCCGTTCGTTTCTTCTTCCTATTCCTAATCTAAGTTGGAGATGGAGGTTATAAAGTTTATGTACTCACTAAGGCAGAGGATGTCATTGTACCTGATGGCTCTAACCTTCAAGTGAGTCGTCGCGGTGGAGCAACGCCAGCAGTGGTGGTCGGGTTATGGCGGTAGTGGTCGGGTTATGTTTTATCCAAATTTTTATTTAATTTTTGAAAAATATACATGAGAATTAGGTTAGATTAAGTGATTAACTTCGTTGTCCAATCCTTAAATATCACATATCACAAAAATGTAAAAGTGATGATTTTTATCTTATACTACAGGTCAGTAAAAGTCAACAGAAAATTTAACTTTGTTAATATTTAAATATATCTTTAATTAGAAAAAAAATTAAACATTAAATATTTAAAAGATTAAGTTAAATTATATGTGTTTAAAGACCACTTTAAATATTAATCTCTAAAAATATTAAGAGATCATATATATAATATAAAGGATATATACGATTCATATAAAACTGAGTTAAAGGTGTAAAGTATAATTTTTATTCATTGCTCTTCTTGTTAAACAAAACGGTTTTTTCAAATTATTTTTAATGCCTTTTATAATTATATAATGTATTTAAAATATTTTTTGTTTAATAAATAATAATATATACTATTTTAAAATTCAAATATCCAAATCAAAACGGCGCCGTTTACCAAAAAAAAAAAAAAAAAACCAGCGCATAACACCTCCCACCCCACCTCTTTCTCTCTCACCCAGCGCATAACACCTCCCCACAATACCCTCATTCAGTAGAAGGTGAGAAAACCCTAATCTTCTCTTGGAATCGAAGAACAGCCACCACCCATAATTCTCTCTTCTCCTTGAAGAATAGCCACTTCCCACCATTCCACTTCAGAGCTAAAACTCATCGCCGAACCCTTCTCTCTCCTCTCTCTCTCTCTCTCGCCATCTCTGTCCGAGCTCTCTCTGTCGCTGCTCCTCGCCGTGGGTCGTCGCCGCTCTGCTCCTCGCCGTGGGCCGTGGGTCGCCGCTTTTCTGCTCCTCGCCGGGTCGTTGCTGCTTCTCCCCTCCTCCCCGTGCGTCGTTTCTGCTTCTCCCTCCTCTTCGTTTCTGCTTCTCTGCTCCGCACTGTGTCTCGCCGTCGTTGCTTCTCTTCGCGTGGAGTTTCTAGTCTCTGCTACAACCCTCTCAGGTCTCAAGTCTCTTCTTCTCTGCTTCAAGCCTTCAACCCTCTCAGGTCCCAAGTTTCAGTCTCTAACTCTCCCTGATTCTATCTCCCTGACTCTATAACTTTGAAATTTGAAATTTATTCTGAACATGCATATGATGTATTATTGATGATTCTGCTAGATTTTTGAGATATTAATATTTGAATTTTTATTTGAATTCAGTCCGTTGATCTTGAATTAATTCTGCTGAGATTGATTTATAAATTCAATTGTATAATTTATTTATTCTGCTGAGATTGATTTTTAAATCCAATATTTTATATTTGTTTTGGTGAATTGTTGTTTTGCTGTTATTGATTCAAAATCAAAACAGTGCCACAATTCTGCATTGAAATTACTATATGGCTTCCTATGATTTGGTTGAGTATGATTCTTAGGTTGGGTACCTGTTTTGGATGTTCTGAAGAGTGACTTGATTGATTTACAGAAGTTCACATATGGGGGAGTTAATTTTTTTAAAAAATTTTATATTTAATTAAACCGGTTGAACCCCGGTTGAACCAGTAAACCATTAAACCAGTTACTTAACCGGTTCAATGACCGGTCCGGATCTCGCAACCTTGGTTTTTATTTGTTGTGCATCTGTTATACTGAGTTACATATTTTTTAAACACATCTATATTTGGATAATCCCTCAACTACCTTTAGTTATTTCATTGTTAGATCACACATAATATGCTCAAACTACCTGTATCTATGATAAAATAGTGTTAAAGTTTCTGGTGTTTTCATGATAGGTTGAATGGTTAATCTAAATAGAGCAGGGCACCTTTGCTTGAGATAGTTTCCAAGCCTTATATAAAAACCGGTATTGAAGCAGGAGAGCATGCAACAGAAATACGTTGATCAATGGCAATATGTAAGAAGGATCTCTTTGTTTTGATCTCTTTGTTACATTATTATACTCCTTGCAATTGAAATAAATTTTGTGATCTTAGCCATCATGATTTTTTTTAAATAAATTGGTTTGGGGTGCAAAGTGGAGGAGCAACTTGGATCCGTTGATTTCAAAGTATAAATGATGGTATTCTTCATTTACCATCTAATTAAGTTTTATTTATTTTAAAAGATGACAGTCTATATTTACATAGACTTTTTATTCAAATTTTATGTTTTCTTAGAGTTTAAGGATAGACATGGGATGCACCCTATACATGTAGTCAACTTATATGTTAACCATGCATTGGACATCAATTTATATAGTATTAATGATAATAGAGTTGAAGACTTAAATTCAGCCGAGTATGTTTTCTTATTTTAGTTCACTCTTTTTCTTTTAGGAAAACTTTTTCTATAACAGTTCGTGGGTGTCTTCAGTATCTAAATCTACTACCAGCAAAAGTACATAATTCAAGGTGTAAATTTCAATTCACTTCTTAATTATTTTACTAATGTCAATCTTAGTACATGTACTATCTAAATATCTTACTAGATATAGCAAATTTCTCTTCTCTATATAAGGATCTAATTAAATAAGAAGCTAATTTATTTTTTATTTCAATCCAGTCCCCCAAACATATCACCAACGTAGAAAGTGCAAATGTATGGACCACTCGCAAATTAACTTTTTCATACTAAGTATAATATGTATTTGTGTGGACTTGGCATTTATACATATATTTTTCCCTCTAATTTGGTTAACTTAATTATGACTTGATGCCTAAAAGATTGAAAGTCTCAATATTTATTCTTAAGTTGAATATCACAAATTGTATTGCAGGGTCAGCAGGTAGTACACTAAAATTTTGGGATTTAGAATCCTTTGAACTGATTGGATCTACTAAACAAGAGGTTTCTCATTTAGTGTCGTGTGAGTCATGGTGTTAGCAATAGCAATTATTGGTGGGTTTGGATTGTGCAGTTTCTCTCTTTTAAATGTTCTTATTGTGCATATTTTCTTTTTTCAGGTTCACCCCATGATGTACAAGCACACATATAGTAGAGGTCATGGTTCTCTATGAATTTTGGTAGATTTTTGCTTAATGTTTCCTTTATGGTTCCTTTTTTATATGTTGATTTTACTAAAATTATTTGAGATCTGATTTCTAACAACCAGAACTTACCAACAATAGAAATGGGCACATTACCAGACAGCAAAGCTGCAAAGGCTTCTCGATAGTGCAATATGAAGACAAGATCCATGGGTGTGAAGAATTCCACTAAGAAAACTATTAGAAGGAATCACAAATAAGTGGTAATTCGTTTTTCCAATTAATCTACTGATAGTTGTCATTTACTTATGGGGTTTTTCTTAGGCTTTAGTATGAGATTGGGTTCTATTTTGATATGAAGTATTTCGAGCACATCGCTTGATAGTAAATTTGATGATGTTGATAAGTTCCTTTCTGCATTCGCAAGGATTGATGAGAATGAACATTAAACCTATATCTACATTAATTTGAATAAACAAGTAAGTTCCATAAGATTCCTTAGTGATGTCACTTTGTGAATGTTCTATTATGTTGTCATTAATTATTCATTTTAATTATCCCGGTCTAAATATTTTATATCTGATTTGGTTAGTAACCATGGTACCAAGACTATAAATGTCCTCATGAAGGAACCGTAGATCATTCTAGATTATCAAGGGAAAAAAAAAGAAGAAAAATTGCTTTCTTTAGTGTGCATGCAGAAAATCTTTTAATATCTCATTCATACATAAGCAAGATTCTACTTTTTAAAGAGGAAAATAAAACAGAACGAAGAACAAATAAAACACAAAATTTAACAGTCTTTAGTTTCTTTTTCCTCACTTGAGAGCAGATGCATGAAACACAACATAGTTGAACTTATTAATAAAATTAACAGATCCTCCATTACCATTCAGTTTATTAATAAGATTTGAAAAATCACCAATGGGGCCACTATTTTATCTGTGGGTGAGTTCGTTCTGGTTTGTTTCCTTTTTAGATTAATGGTATGTATCAATTGCTTCGCAACATTAGTATTTGATATTCTTCTTTCAGTGGTTATGTTTTAGTTCGATTAGGTGGATTTAACTGGCGCAAAGTTTGAATATTTATGGTTTGGAGTAAATATTTATGGTTTGTTGAGATGGTAAATTTGTCTCTTTGTCTTGAAAAATTTATATGTTTGGCAATATATGCTTTAAACCATTTTTATTTTTCTTTCTAAAGTCTCTGTTCCTATAGAATTAAGATAGTTCTTTCTTAGACTTTTTCATTTATGAGAATCTATTGTTCTACATAATAAGAGTTTAGAGATTAACTATTTTGCATTGCATGCATTGTGCATCCTGTTTTCTAGAAAAATAACTATTTATATTTCTTAAATGATTTAGGGTCATGAAGTTCTCAAAAAACTTGCTTATGTGATTGATAAATTTGATAGGAAATCCCTCGAACAATTACGTGAGTAAGAAGATTCAGTACTTCGTTGTACTTAATGTTCTAGCTCTTGTTTTTCCTTTGTACTTAGTGTTCAATGCTTTTTTCTTTTTCATTTTCGTTGATGTGCCTTCTCCTGCTATTTGCTTTTCAAATAGTTGGGTACTGTTCTATGGTTGAAATCATAATTGTGAATTTCTGACACCTGATAGTGGATTTTGTATACTTTATTCTCCAATTGGTTTCCTTTATATTAATGGTATGTATCAATTGCTTCACAACATTAGTATTTGGTATTCTTCTTTCAGTTGTTGTTTTAGTTGGATGAGGTGGATCTGGCTGGTGCAAAGTTTGAATATTTTGGTTTGGAGTGCATATTTTTTATTTTAAAAAAAATCATGAAGCTTTTTAAATAAATAGTGTGATATCTCCCCTTTAATTCTATAAGTGGGACCCAGAAATAAATAAGAGAGAGAACAATGAACCGTAAGATTAAATATGGATACCATCTAGTTTTTTTCACGGGAGCGGATCCACTCCCATCTTGTTGAGTCTGATTTATTATTGGACCAAAATATGAACAGTTAAAGTTAAAAACTTAAAATTCACGTATAATTGTCTTGATGTGAAATTGATAATTAAAAATTAGATCATAATTTATTAAATCTATCAAATTATTTAACGATTCTAAACTATCCATTTTATAACGATAATTACATATTAGTTTTGTCATTAGCTAACCCATTATAAACAATAATCTTATTTTTACTAAAAAATACTTTGCAATATGATTTTAGTACTTACATTAGGGCCATTCATGGCACATTCCTTTTTTTTTTTCCAGGAACAATTACTTACAGAAATATATAATTATATTATATAGGTTTTTCATAAAGCGGAAAGAGAAAACATTTTGAAAAAGTTCCCTTTTTTTTCCCTTGAAGAGTAAAAGAAAGCAAGCATTGTTTGCTCATTGGAATTTTTTCTCACGGTCAAACCCATTGCCTTCAATCGTTTAACTCGTCACCTCCATTCTCTTTTTTTTGTTGTTGTAGTATCACTTGTATGTAGTATTGTGTAATTTATTTATAAATGATCTTTTTGTCTTGTTAACAATTTTTTGTACTTGATTCATCGTCTTCCTAATTAAGTATTTATTTGGCTCTGAGATCAAATAAATGTCAATTAAGTGCTTCGATTCACTCTTTTTGGTATGGGTATAAGACATGTCTTGAGATGATTGTGATTCTAGCGAAAACTTTACATTTCACATTTCTTTTGAAAAATAAATACACCAGATTAAACAGGGCTATGTAGCCTCTTTTGTCAAATGCCATCACATCTGAATATCTAATCTAATGGCCCTATGAGTCTATGACTCCACTCACTAGCTTATCTCTCCTCCTGTCCTGCTCGCTGTTTTAAACTCTATTTTTATTCTATGATGGCCTCTTCTTTGTAGGGGTGGCAAGCGGGGAAGCCCGTCCCGCCAGAAGCCCGTCCTTTGGCGGGTTGGTCCGTCCCGCTCCGCCTAGTGAGGCGGTCTCAGAATTCCAGCCCCGCCCGCCCCCGCCTTGGGGGCTGGCGTCCGCGGGCTAAGCCCGCCAAATATCCTCTTTTTTTTTTTACTTTTTACTATTAATAATATATATAAAGGCATAAAAACTCTTCTATTTTTTATTTTTAACTATTATAATTTCTAAAAATATAAATAAATTATAATTTTTATATTCACAAACATTAAAGTCTTTGTAATTATAAATATTATTCCCAAAGCAAATAAACATAATCCAAAAAAATATAAATATTGTCTCTAAAACAAAATAAACATAATCTAAAATATTCAATTTTCATCTTCTTCTCTTGTAAGTTGGGTTGGAGGCAAAAAAAATTTAAAAATACCCTCGCCAAAAAATACTAAACCCAGCGGGGAAGCCTGCCCCGCCAATGCCACCAAAGCCTGTGGTTTAGGGGGTTTTTGCTATTTGGCGGTCCTAATTTTTTAGCCCAGCCCACTTTTTTTGGCGGGTTACGCGGGCCGGCTCGACGGATTTAGGCCCGTTTGTCACCCCTACTTCTATGCCTTCAATTGAAATTGAATTAGAAATTGGATATGCAAATTTCACCCTTTCACTTCATAGATGCGCAATTTCATCCTCTTTGCATACAGGATATAAATTGAAAATGAGTTACGCAAACATATATTAATTTGGTAGATGATTTTATTGGGTACATAGCTTTTTTTCTCTAATTAAAAATATAAAATAAACTACTAAAATTGTCTTTAATTTTTAAAGAGCTCAACAAAAATAATTAGATCATTATTTAAAAAATACATTAAAAAATTAAACCAAAATTCGATCTCAATAATTTTTCATCTTTTTAAAGTATTTTTATTAACAAAAAAATTGTAAAAAAAAATTATTGGTGTAATCACTTAATTTTAAGTATAAAATGTGATTTTTTGAATCATATTTGTAAAAAACATATTAAAATAAATTTTCTTTAATTAATAAATTTTATTAAATTTAAATTTTATTCTTTTAACCCAATGATATTTGTAGAAAAACCAATAAAAACCATTTACAAACATACGCATAAAATCATACAATTTGTTTGATGGTAATCAGTGGCTAAAAAAAAGAGGGTTGAATCTTAGCCCTTTTCGTTTAATATTGATTTCTGATTTTTCAAGGAATTTTACGAGATATTTCTACTTTTTGGTCTCGTGTCGAGTTGAGAGACACTTTTGTTTTGTCTCGTACCGAATTGAGAGATATTTTTGTTTTTGTCTCTTGATAAACAGAAACAGAAAAATGAGTAGGGAAGAAGACACCAATTTTTTTTCTAGGAATTACCCATTTCTATTTGGGACAAATCCAAATTCTACACCCAATCTGAATTTGACTAGGACTCAAAACTGCAAGGGAATTCCCATAGGATCATGGCACACAACAGAAAGATGTACAAAGAAACTCTGAGACATCTATAACTTTTTCTATAATATTGATCACTGTCTTTTTTCTCTCAGTGGCTTTTTCTTACAAACTTCACCATGTTTGCCTTTTACCATGAGACTCAGACAGATAATACTAAGAAAAAGAAAATAAAATAAACACCATTGAAGGAGAAGAACTCATAAAGCTTCAGGGTAGCTATGAGAACTCTGTGCTTACTCTCCTTGATCTCAACCCTTGGCCGTTCACCCTTATTATAGAAGGGGAAGCTTTCAAGGTTGAAACCGGTTCAATCAAGCAACTTCTTCTCTAACCAAAAACAGCAGCGGTTCGGACAAAGAGAAGAGAGAGAAAAAACCAAAAATTAACATGCATGTATCTCTCTCAACCCTTTTTATCAAGCTCCTTCCATCTGTACCCTTGATCTTGTCTCTGGCTCCAAGAAAGAATTTGGAATCCTTGATGATCTTCTGACCCAGGACAACTTCTTGCCTTCCATTTTTGCTTCTTCTTACGTGTAGCTCAACGGCTATCTTCTTTCTTTAATGAACAAAAATAGAACTAAACTTCTTTACCTCATATTTGCTTCTTCACCGAGGCAGATTGTTTCTTTTCTTGGCATCAAAATCTTGAGGCCATCTTCCAAAATCTTTCCTTCTGAAGTAAAGATCTTTCTTTCTTCTTCATAACTTTTTTTCTGTAAGCTTTTTCTGATAACTTCTACAATCTTTTTCTCTGATGGATGTGATCGAAAGACAAAAGAGAGGAGAGAGAAGAGAGAAGCTTTCAATGCACAATAAACTCAATTTAATTTTGAGTTTCGGTTACCAAGGAGTGCATTTAACCAAATTGAATGTTGAATTCCAATCACAATGGGAGTAAGTAACCGAGGCTTGCTTTGAGAACCTTTGGATTCCTTTCCTTGATCCTTCAATATTGGTCTATGAGCTTGTGATATGGGCCACTTTCATTTCAACATAAAGCCACTTATGTTTAAATTAATTTTTGCACAAAGTTTAAATTCAAATAACAAGTTGGGCTTATGTTACTTCTCGCCCAATAGAAAATCTGCACAATAACAAATATATCAACCAAACAATTAAAAATAATATTACATAAAATTAAAATTGCTGAGACTGAAAATTAATGTATTATGTATAAATATATGCTAACATGCTTCTTAATTCATTTTTTTGGTAATTATCAGTGTAAAAATAATTGAAATCAAATTAGTAAGAGATAAATTGCCAATAATAGTAATGCTTTATTTTTTTATTTATCTTTTTTTTATTTGTCACAACTCTTTCACTTTATTAGTATTCTTAAAAACTAATTTTCTTTTTTATTATGCAATTTCAATCTAAATATTGTGATTTCAATATATATATATATTGGTGTCTAAACATGGAAAGAAACAAAGCAAACACTATCTTATATCCGAGCGGATAATTTGCTGGAGATCAGCACAAAGCTCAGATCAAATAACATGATTAGAGTTACTCTTGGCACCATATCTAGCCATCCAATCCGCAGCTCTATTTGCTTCTCGGGACACCCACTCAACGTGAACAAGCCAAGGATGAGATAAAAGCTCCTGAATCTTGTGAACCAAATCTGTTACTTCAGATGAATACCCACTTGTAAGCTCATGCATGATGGGCATAATGTCAAGGCAATCCGGTTCACATATAATATCCCTCAAACCGTAATCCCAAGCTAAAACCAGCCCCCTCCAAGCAGCCAATAAATCACATCTGATAATAGACCACGGGAGAATGCTTCCAGAACAGCCCGAGATCCAATCTCCCTTAGAATCTCTAATAATACCCCCAAATTCCGCTAAATTTGAATCTAGATACAAGCTTGAATCACAATTAACTTTAAAACTATTGCCTACCGGTGGTTCCCAACACAGGTAATTTCGGAGAGACCTAAAGGCATTGTTTCGATTCCTGTAAACCTGTAAGTCCTTGGCGGTAATTCTGGCCAAAGCAACAACCTTGTGGTCTGTCCAAGGGTTGTCAGTAATGAATATGTCATTGCACCTATGTCTCCATACCCACCAAAGCCCTGCACCAAAAGACGCCTCATTATTAGCCAAGGCCTTCCGAAACCACTCTTCGAGAGCAGTACCCGCCGTCGAGTCCAGAATACTAGGATCCAACATATGC
Organism: Arachis stenosperma; assembly: GCF_014773155.1. Classification (NCBI taxonomy): domain Eukaryota; kingdom Viridiplantae; phylum Streptophyta; class Magnoliopsida; order Fabales; family Fabaceae; genus Arachis; species Arachis stenosperma. Next base: position 3,099,797 of record NC_080380.1, on the reverse strand, counting down.
CAAATTGCTTTTGATCGTTCACAGTCTCTAAGGCAATGCTCCATAGTCTCCTGTGCCTTGTTACATTTCTTACACATATCTGAAGAAGCTAAATGCCGTTTGAATTGAAAGGTCTCGGTTGGTAGAGCATCATGTAAGCCAAGCCACATAGTAAATGTGAACTTCTCCGGAATGTTTGTATTCCACAACCAATTCCACTTACTATTGGCATTCCAATTTAATGTTTTCTCTAATAACCATCTATAACCCTCCTTTGCACTATACTTTTTTGTTGCTGCAGGCCACCACTCCCATTGTGGCTCCAACTCAGTCGAACTAGGATATCTCGGACCACAAATAAACTGCTTAATCTCATGCGGAATAGGTGTGGTAAGACTATCAACCTTCCAAGACACTCATTTCCACAAGTCAGCCACTATGAAATCTGATTCAGAAATATGTACATAAGGAACAAAGTTGCAAAGCTTACCAAAGGACTATTATTGATATTTATACTTTTATAGGCACTAAAACACATAAAACTCTCGAACTTTAAATTTCGCACAAAAAATTCAATAAAATACTAAATAAAAATATTTCTACAAATATAATTGGGTCAAAAGAATAAAATTTTTTAAATATTATAAAATTCAATAATTACAAAAAATTTCTTATTTAACAATAATAAAAAAACATCCAAGTGAAATTCAAATTTTAAAATACCATATGTATATAAAATTTTGATTTAATTTGATAATATTTGAAAATTTTATTAAATTTTAATGATTATTTTTAATTATGTCAACGAGTAGATTTTGAAGCCAATGAGCTATAATATTCAAATGGCATAGTCTCTTCATGCTCATTTAGAGGTCAGTCTCAAATTCTCAATCCTATCTTTGGTATAAAAAAATAGATTTTGAAAAAAAAATTATTTCAAACAGGGGGATTAACCTAATGTCATCCACTCATCCTTAGCCACCATTTGTTACAACTTACAACACACTCTTCATAAGTTCTATCATCTGACACTGACTTGTTCTTCCTTATAAACTTCTTAACTCCACAACTTATGTAAGAATATATAAATTAGTCCTTAGAGGGAGAATACAAGAATAATACCCGTGTCTCTATTGAGCCTAATGTATCCAAGCAAAATAAGTTAAGATCACTGACTAAAGAAGTGAGAAAGCAAATATGTCTGACAGAACATTTAATTATGGTGAATATATAAAATTCAATAATTACAGAAAATTTTTTATTTAACAATAATTAAAAAAATCAAAATGAAATTCAAATTTTAAAACACCATATATATATAATTTTAAATTAATTCGAGTCTCAATCCTATCTTTGATAAAAAAAAAAAGAGAGAGAGAGATTGTAGATTTTGAAAAAAATTATTTTTAACAGGGGATTAATCTAATGTCATGCTTAGCCACCATTTTTTTTACCTCTATAAAACTCAACTAAATATAAACCTAATCTACACTGTTACAACACATTCTTCATAAGTTCTATCATCTGAGACTAACTTGTTCTTCCTTATAAACTTCTTTATTCTACAACTTATGTAAGAATATATAAATTAGTCCATGGAGGGAGAATACAAGAATAATACCGGTGTCTCTATTGAGCCTAATGTATCCAAGCAAAATAAGTTAAGATCAGTGGTTAAAGAAGTGAGAAAGCAAATATGTCTGGCAGGACCTTTAATTATGATGAACCTTCTTAATTTTGCCATTGAGCTTATTTCCGTAATGTTTGTGGGTCATGTCAGCGAGTTGGCTCTCTCCGGCGTTTTCATGGCCACCTTCTTTTCTTCTGTCATTGGCATTGGTTTAGTGGTCAGTTCCTTTTATATCTCTTAACATTCTTTTTACGGTTTCACTAATTGGATTTTTCTCTTCTTTTTTTCCTTTATAATTTGAATTTATTAAAAAATATCAAATAAATATAATCCGAACTGAACCATCCCAACATTTTGTTCGGTGTTAGTTATGAAAATATTTCAACACCAAACCCGATTATTCCCCTCCATTGCATGGAAACTAGAAGCGATTACTAATTCATTGCCAACTGTTTCTATTGAATCGACTAACCTTGTGTTCAACTCTTTGTTGGTTTCATATAATGACAGATGGGAATGGTAGGGTGCCTTTACCTTTTATGACCAATCATATGGAGTAGGACAGCATGGCATGTTACTCGTACACGTTTAGAAAGCCATGCTTAATAAAATTTCTTAATGGTGACGCTAAAATATTTTAATTTTAATACAAAAATTTCTTAATTTTGCTATTAAAATTTTTTAAGATTCTAAATTTGATGAGCATTTTTATACTTAATAGTTGAATTTTTAATTAATAAATTTAATTAATACTTTCTTAAATTAATTAAATTGTCATTTATTTTATTTTGTTTTGTTTATTTCTTTGAAAAAAAATTACATAAAATTAAAATTGCTGAGACTGAAAATTAATGTATTATGTTTAAATATATGCTAACGTGCTTCTTAATTCGTTTTTTTTTTTGTAATTATCAGTATAAAAATAATTGAAATCAAATTAGTAAGAAAAAATTTGCCAATAATAGTAATGCTTTATTTTTTTATTTATCTTTTTTTTTTAAATTTTATTTGTCACAAATCTTTCACTTTATTAATATTCTTAAAAACTAACTTTCTTTTTTATTATGCAATTTCAATCTAAATATTGTGATTACATTTTAATATTATATTTAAAATAGACTATTATTGATATTTATACTTTTATAGACACTAAAACGCATAAAACTCTCAAACTTTAAATTCTGCACAAAAAATTCAACAAAATGCTAAATAAAAATATTTCTACAAATATAATTGGGTCAAAAGAATAAAATTTTTTAAATATTATAAAATTCAATAATTACAGAAACTTTTTTATTTAACAATAATAAAAAAAGCATCCAAATGAAATTTAAATTTTAAAACACAATATATATATATATATAATTTTGATTTAATTCGAGTCTCAATCCTATCTTTTTTATTAAAAAAAAAAGAAGAAGAAGAGAGTAGATTTTGAAAAAAAATTATTTCAAACAGGAGATTAACCTAATGTCATCCTTAGTTACTATTTTTTATGCCTCCATAAAACTCAACTAAATATAAACCCAATCTATTGTGTTACAACACACTCTTCATAAGCTCTATCATCTGAGACTAACTTGTTCTTCTTTATAAGCTTTTTAATTCCACAACCTATGTAAGAATATATAAATTAGTCCATGGAGGGAGAATACAAGACTAATACCCGTGTCTCTGTTGAACCTAATGTATCCAAGAAAAATAAGTTAAGATCAATGGTTAAAGAAGTGAGAAAGCAAATATGTTTGGCAGTACCTTTAATTATGGTGAATCTTCTTAATTTCTCCATTGAGCTTATTTCCATAATATTTGTGGATCATATCAGTGAGTTGGCTCTCTCCGGCTCTCCATGACCACCTCCTTTTCTTCTGTCACTGGCATTGGTTTAGTAGTCAGTTCTTTTTATATCTCTCAACACTCTTTTTACAGTTTTACTATTCGGATTTTTCTCCTCTTCTTTTCTTTTATAATTTGAATTTATTAAAAAATATCAAATAAACGTAATCCGAACTGAACCATCCCAATATTTTGTTCGGTGTTAGTTATGAAAATATTTAAACACCAAATCCGATTACTCCCCTCCATGGCATGGAAACTAGAAATGATTACTAATTCATTGCCAACTGTTTCTATTGAATCGACTAACCTTGTGTTCAACTACTTGTTAGACGGGCTGCAAGGTGTTGTTTCAGAAATTGTCAGAGAATACAGTTTGCAAAAAATGGGTACTTTTATTAACTTAGGGTCATATTATGTAGTTGGAGTTTCGTCAGCTATTGTGTTAACTTTCTCCTTACATCTTGAAGTAAAGGTATATAAATATCAAATTGAAATCTATTGTTTTTATTTGTGGACGGTCTTAATTATTTTAGATTGAGATATGTCAGATACACAAAAAGGTAAATTAATTATATTATATAGTGTGTTTTAATAAGTATTATATTATTTAAAAATTAATTAAATAATATATAAATTAATGTTAAATTTAAATTATTTTATATTAAAAATATTTTATAGAATATTTATTTAATAATTTGTATATGATTTTATATAATTATTCAATTAAAATATAATATAAATTAAAATATAATTTGTTATTTAAAAAATTTGAATATCTATTTTTAAAAAAAGACATAGACTTTTTATATTAGAGTTATGCAAAATTATATCTTCATTTGTTGCTTTTATTTTTATATTTATTTTAGTTGTCATACTTTGTCTTTTTATATGGTGTTTTTTGAGTTGTAAACAATTAAAAAATATTTTAAAAATAAATGAGAATAAAAATACCAAAAGTGTAAATTAGTTTTATAATTATGATAGATTTGAATATACCTATTAAAAAGATGTGTTAAATTTAAACTTATTTGGGTTTAAAAAAAATGAATGAGAATAAAAAATATTTAAAATATAAATATAAAATTATGAATTAATTTTATAATCATAATATATTTAAATATATTTAGTAGGAAAATACGACAAATTTAAATTTATTTGTAGAAATTTTTACTAATTAGTACGAGAGATTATGAAAGAAAGAGTAGCATAGTCTTATAGTATGCATAAAAAGATTAAATAATATAGTAGTAAGACTATTAATATGTTTAAGTTGTCAAATTTTAATATTTGTAACTAAAAGTTTTTATAATTATTATTATAATATTTTTAATATATATTTATTGTATTTAATTAATATTTATGTTTTAATTAAATAAATGTAGTTAAGATTTTTTTTTAATTTTTTCTTAAAAGATAATTAGTTAATTTGTAGGTAAGTAAAATTACTAATATAAAATTATTAAAAAAATATAATTTAAATATAATATAAAAGAATTTAAATATCAATTTTTATATAATAAGAATAAATATTCTGCAGGGACATTGGCTTGGAATTATTGTGTCCTTGTCGTTCAAGTATTTGGTCTGATGATCATAACTGTTCGGATTGATTGGAAGAAAGAGGTGTCTACTCTTTTGTCTTTTTAGTTTTTCTTTCAAATTTTAGTTTTGCGTATTAATTACTGAAATGGTTAAATTTGTTTCTTTTTGTAGGCAAGGATAATTAGCGAAAGAGTTAATAATTTAGGGCAGAGAAATATTGAAAGAGTTAATAATTCATTTATCTAAAAGTTTGAGTTTATAGTATATTACTTTTTTTTTTAAGTTTTTTCATGTAAGTAATTTTGTGTAAGTGATAATTTTGAACATATATTTATTTATCTATTTATATAAAAATTGAGTTTATAGTATATTATTTTTTTTATTTATATAAGGTGAGATTCAAACTCTCGGCATTTGTTTAAGTAAATTAGTGATCTAACTACTAGATTAATACAACTTGATTGCAATATAAAAATAATAAAATTCACATAAAAAACAAAAATTTTTATCATGTTAGTCAATTAAATTTAATATCTATTATTACTCAATTAAATTAAAAAATAACGGTTATATATAATTAACTTTTACATAAAATTATAATAATAAAAATTTTTTAGTTACAAATACTCAAAATATATATTATTAGACCTACTTAATCATATTATTAATTTTCTTTTTAGAAAAGGTGGTTAATATGAATACCCCAAACAGAACAAACAAAACAAGGCTAATTAGCTTTTCTTAGGTTTGGTTTGATAAAATTTTTTGAAGAGGTGGTTGTGTTTTTTAAAAACTCAAGTTTTTCATTTTATATTTGGTAAATAAAAAAGACCATATGTTTGTGTTTGCAGATTTTTAAAAGATTAGGATATTTTGAAAGCACATAAGATAAAACTTTTTAAAATTGGCTTGTACTTTTCAAAATTTAAAAGTCTAATATAACCTCATATGTTAACTAATTTTTAAATTTAATGCTTGCATTTATGTTTATTATAATATTTTTAAATTCTAAAAACTATTTTACCAAATACAATTATTATTACTTGTGTTTATTAAAAACTATTTTTAATTTGCTTTACCAAATATAAATATTACGATTTTTAAAAAATTATTTTTTAAAAATTAACTTTACTCTTAGAAAATAAAAATTTTAGCGAGCCTTATTCTAAGAGTTCCACGAGAATCAGAAAGTAGAGCATGTGTAACATCAGAAGGTGGCCTCTCAAACAAATGAAGACCTATGGGGAGCTCCTGACCTTTTTTAGCCAAGGTGTCGGCTACAACATTAGCTTCTCTAAGAATATGGATCCACTCCACCTTCTGAAGACGTCTCTCCAAGATTGCTATGTCTTCCAACAGTGGTTTGCACAGATGAGAGGCTGGACACCCATCTTTAATAAACTTAATGGAAATACCAAGAATCAGATTCAACAATAAGGTGTTGGAAATTATGTGTATTAGCAATCTGAAGGCCTTCAACAATCTCCCAAAGCTCGGCATGAGTGATGGAACAACTTTTCAAATTACACAAAAATCCAACAATATATCTGCCCAAGTAATTTCGGAACACCCCCACAGGCCGCACTATTATTGGAGGAGAGGAAAGAACCATCCACATTAAGCTTCACACAATCTTGGTGGAAAGACCTAACATATGAGCTGCCCGGAGCTTCTTGTAGTAGAATTTCGTTTGAAGTTATTCTTCAATGCAGTTTGAATGTCTTCAAACCGAGCTTGAATAGTACTAACAGTTGCAACGGGAAGAAAACTCTTTCCTTCAAAGATGAGGAGATTTCTATATATATAGTACCACAAAGAAGAAGCTGCAACACCAAGTCGGCAATTCCAATCACTCTTTTTTGAGAGATTACTAATGAGTCAATCTCTAGCATTGAGGTTGTAAATGTTTTGAACAAACTGATGCGAATGATGTAGATTCCATACTTGTTCGTTACCGTGGGATCTCGAGTGCTCGGTGGATCGGATGGTAATGAGAAGGTTAGAGAGGGAAACCCCGGGTTGATCTGGAGCGGGCGTTTGAGGTGTGCTCAGTGAGTTAATGGTGCCGGAGGAGAGGAGGACGAGGGGGGTGGCCTCCTGCAACACTCCGACGGTCAAGTTAGTGTCCATACGAGGGGATGGCCAAATTAGGTAAGATATGACGTACCTTGGGGGGAGAGCTGTCCTCTCCCGTTATATACTGTGCAGGGCGGGCCTATGGATGACCTAGCCCACTGGCCAAGGAGCTTCTATGAGCTGTCCTAGTCCACGTGGGAGGAACAGGTCGTTCCGGAGTTCGGGTCGGGGACTCGGGGCGGCCCCAAAGATACTGACCCGACTGGTGACCTGGGTCGTACGGAGTGTAAACAGGGCGTGCCCCGGGTCGGGTGTTGGAAATCGACCCGTCAGACTCTTCCTGTCGTGAGGGATGGCTTGGGCCTAGGTCAGGGGTGGCGCCCCGACCCGACGACTAGTTGGGCTGGACTCTGGTCCGTAACAGTGTCCCCAACGCACCAGCCTTGAGGTTTGGGGCTCGTGGCTGGGCGCATTTGTCCTACTCGCCGAGATGGAATGTGCTCTTCTTCTCGGGAGCTCGTTGATAGCGTTTCATGTTTCTCACGCGTGGTCATCTCGTCTCTGACGCTGCCTCCTTGGCGTCTGCGCTGGGCATTAAATGCCCATCATTTCGTGATTTGAAATTTGCGTGAAATGACTGGTATGCCCCTGCCTTTTGGCGCTTCTTCCTTGACGGTTACACTCTTCGCCCCCTTTTTTATTTTCACAACCTCCTCATTTCCCCATTCTTCTTTTTTCCCTTTTCTGTTTCTTTGAACTGCTGCTGTTTCTACTCTCTTCTTTTGCTGCTGCTTCGATTCCATTCGCGCTTCCAGATTTCTTCATTTCTTTCGGATTCCTTCCTCAACTTCTGCACTTTCCTGGTATGTTTTTTATAGTTTTCATTGCTTTTTGGTTTTCTTTTGGTATTCCTTTTGTGCTTTTTTCGTGCGTTTTTTCCTATGCATGCTTGGGTTTTTGTTTGCTTTTGCTGCTTCTTCTTTTAGAGGGGGTGCCACTGGGTTTTCTTAGGTTTTGCTTGAGTTCTGGGTTAGTGTAGGGGTACCTAGGGGTGGTTTAGGGAGTTGTAGTTTGTTTATACTGATTTTAGGGTTCCCGACCTCGCGTTCTAACTAAGTGGTGCCCCCCGCTGTAGGTATGGCTGACCGCCGTGTGCTCCCGAACATGGCTCAGCGGCCGCTAGCCGATTTTGTCGATCACTACGCCTGGGTTACTTCCGATGTAAAGGACGCCCCTTCTAAGGTCACCCGTGAGAGCCTCCAGGATCTTCGCCAGGCCGGGCTCTTGTGCGGAGGAGAACCCGAGGAGGCGTTGTACCAGGTTTACGTTCCTGTCGATCAGGAGCGTGTTTGTCAAAAGAACCTGGCCTCCCCTCGAGTTGTTGATTGGTTGTGGGTTTATAAACCCATGTTCACAACCTTGGAAGTTCGCCTTCCCTTCTCTTCCTTCGTCATGGGTTTGCTAAATCGGTGCGATGTTGCTCCATCACAGCTGCACCCGAATAGCTGGGCTGCTATTCGTTGTTTTGAAATGGTCTGCGAATATCTGGAGATCTCGGTATCTGCAACCTTGCGAGGTGGATCTATCGTAGTCTTCTCCGTGCTGCTGCTATCGCTAAAAAGGTGGAGCCTGTCTTGGGAAATATTCATTCTATAGAAGGGAAGCTTCGGAACTCCCAGAAGGATTTGACTGATTCGAGGTCCCAGGAGGAGTCTCTGAAGAAGAAGTTATCTGAGCAGGAGGAGAAGGTCAAGGAAGATGCCAAGGAAATCAATAGGTTGGTGGAGCGAGACATCACCTTGATGAAGGATTTGAATACTTCCCGTGGTGAGACCGCTGCTGCCGAGAAGAAGATCAAAGACTTGGAGAAAAAGCTGAAACTGGCGGAGAGCTCGGCAACGGCTGCCCGAAAGAAAGCAGCCGCTCTGAAGAAGAAAAATAAGGAGATCGCTAAGGGGTCCCGGGAGGCCGTGAAGCTGACTGAGGAGGGGATTAAGCTTCAGGTTGCTGTGCTAGCTCCCGACCTCGACCTTTCTCAAGTGGGCGCTCTCAAGACTGTTGAGGACGGGAAGATTGTTGACATCCTCAAGATTTGAGATGGATTCTTCTTCTTTTCAGCTTTTATACTCCTTGCCTTTGTTCTTGTAATTTTGCTTTTTTTCTTTTGGGCCTTTTAAGGCACCTTTGGTTGTAATGAATATTTTGATACTTCGTTTTAATTAAGCCATTTTATGATAATTGTTCGCTTGCTCGGGCCGTCGTGGATTTTGCCTACTTTATTGATTTTGCTTATCCAGGCCGTCGTGGCCTTTTAATTAAGCCGTTTTATGATAATTGTTTCGCTTGCTCGGGCCATCGTGGCTTTTGCCTACTTTATTGATTTTGCTTATCCGGGCCGTCGTTGCCTTTTGGTTTACCGCTTTTATGGTATTTACCGTTTTAATTGCTTGTTGCTTTTTTACATTTGGGTCCCTTTGGTTCCTGGGGTGATCAGTTTCGGGTTTCCGTTAGATCGACCGCTCGTAGTTTTTGTCGTTTCGTCGTATTTGGCGAAAATCTTGCAAAAGACAGAGTTGTTATATATGTATATGTAGAACTTAAAATAAAGGGGTAATGTGATACATAATTAAAGAAAATGGAAACGAAGGAAAATGGAAAAAATTAAAGTGGATGTGAAGGGGTCGTCAGCCCGTCAGGTCGCTTTTTCCTACGAGTAAAATCTTTTTAGGTTTGCCATGTTCCATGTCCTCGACACCTCACTTCCATCTAGATTTTCTAGCTTATATGCGCCTTTTCCGAGGACTTATCTGACCCTGTAAGGTCTTTCCCAATTTGCGTCCAACTTGCCTTCTCCTGGGGTTGGCGGTCCTATGTCGTTACGTCGTAAGACCAGGTCGCCTTCCCCGAGACTTCTCCTTAGCACTTTGCCGTTGTATCTTAGGGCTATCCTTTGCTTGATTGTTGTCTCTATCAGGTGTGCCATCTGTCTTGTTTCGTCAACTAGGTCTTTCTCGATTGTCTCGTTTCCTCCCCCCAAGAAGTAATCTTGGACTCGGCTCCCCTATTTCGACTGGGATGACCGCGTCGACCCCGTATGTGAGTCGAAATGGGGTTTTGCCGGTAGATGACTGGGGAGAGGTTCTGTAAGACCATAAGACTGAGGCTAGCTTGTCTGCCCATGAGCCCTTCTTCCATACGAGTCGCTTCTTTAGCCTTTTTAGGATAACTTTGTTGGCTGCTTCTACTTGTCCGTTGCTTTGAGGGTGCTCGACTGAGGAGAAACTTTGCTTGATCCCTAGTCCTGAGAGGAATTCTTTAAATTTCTTGTCAGTGAATTGTGCCCCATTATCTGATATGACAAGACTCCGGGATTCCGAACCTGGTGACCACTTGCCTCCACATGAATTTTTGACAATTTGCTGAGGATATGCTGGCTAGTGATTATGCCTCTACCCATTTAGTGTAGTAGTCTATAGCTACTATCAAGTATTTCACTTGTCCTGGCCCGGGTGGGAATGGACCCAAGATGTCGACTCTCCATTGAGCGAAAGGTCGGGGTGCCATCATCAAACTAAGTTCCTCAGGTGGAGCTTTGTGGAAGTTGGCATTTTCTTGGCATTTCTTGCGAACCCCTGAGCGTCCGACATCATCGTGGGCCAGTAATACCCTGCTTGGATGATCTTTCTTGCCGGCGACCTTCCTCTAATATGGTGACCACAACACCCCTCATGGACTTTGCTTAGGACGTAGTCCGTCTGGTCGAGGTGTAGGCATTTGAGCAAGGGTTGGTGGAGCCCTCGCTTGTACAACTGCCCTTGTATGATCATATATTTTGGGACTTCCCTCCTGGTGGCTTATGCTTCCTTCTCGTCTTGGGGTATTTCGCCGTGTTCCAGGTATCGGAAGATAGGGTCTATCCATCAGGTGGGACTTGGGGTCTGGGTTGCACATAAGATGATTGCTGGTTCAGTTGCCAGTCCTTGGATTAGAGACCTGTTCCCTGTCCCAGGCTTGGTGCTCACTAGCTTGGAGAGGAGGTCTGCTCGGGCGTTCCTTTCCCTAGGAACATGCTGGATTATGACTTTCTCGAAGTTTTTGCACAACTCTTTTACCTTTTCTAGGTATTTTTGTAGTAGTGTGTCCCTGGCCTGGTAGCTGCCGTTTATCTGGGATGTGACGATCTGGGAGTCGCTACTAACTTTTACCCTGGATGCTCTGACTTCTTTAGCTAGGATTAGCCCTCCTATCAGTGCTTCGTATTCTGCTTGGTTGTTGGAGACGGGAAAATCGAACTTGATTGACTGTTCGTAAGCTACCCCTGCCGAGTTCTCGAGAATGATCTCGGCCCCTCCGGACGTTTGGTTGGATGCTCCATCAACGTGGAGCTTCCACCGTGTGTTCGATATGTCGGGTGCCTCTCCTGTGACCTCTACCAGGAAATCTGCCATTGCTTGGGCTTTGATTGCTTGTCTGGGCTCGTATTGCAAATCATATTGGGACAGCTCTATTGCCCATGCCATCATCCTCCCTGCGAGGTTGGGTTTCTGGAGAGCTTGTCGAATGTCCTGGTTGGTTCTTAGGATGATAACATGCCCTTGGAAGTACTGTTTGAGTCTTCTTGATGAGGTTAGCAGGGCATAAGCCAGCTTTTCCAGCTTGGTGTACTTCAACTCCACTTCTTGGAGTCCTTTGCTGATGAAGTATATTGGGCACTGGGTCTTATCTTCTTCTCTGACAAGAACTGCCGCCATGGCCTGTGTGGTCACTGCTAGGTATAGGTACAGAGGTTCTCCTTCTCTTGGTTTGCTGAGCACGGGTGGTTCTGAAAGTATCTTTTTGAAATGGCTAAACGCTTCTTCGCATACCGGGGTCCACTCGAAGGCGATTTCTTTCTTCATTAGGTTGAAGAATGGGAGGGCCTTTTCCGCCGAAGCTCCGAGGAACCAGGATAGAGCCGTAAGCTTCCCGGTGAGTCGCTGCACATCTTTGACACACCCTGGGCTTGTCATTTTGAGGACGGCTTCACACTTGTTTGGGTTAGCTTCTACCCCCCGTTGTGTTATCATGAAACCTAGGAACTTTCCGGCCTCCATAGCAAACGCGCACTTGAGTGGATTGAGCCTCATTTTGAATTTCCTTAGCGCTTCGAAGACAGCTTGGAGGTCGTCTATAAGGCTGCTTGGCTCTGTTGTTTTTACCAAGATGTCGTTAACGTAAACCTCTAGTATCTTGCTGATGAGGTCATGGAAGACTCTGCTCATTAGTCTTTGGTAGGTGGCCCTCGCGTTCTTCAATCCAAATGGCATTACCTTGTAACAATAAGTGCCTCATGGTGTTATGAACGCCGTCTTCTCCTCATCAGGCCGGTGCATCGGGATCTGATTATAGCCGGAGTACGCGTCCATGAAGCTAAGAAAACGATATCCTGCCGCCGAGTCTACCAAGGCGTCGATGTTGGGGAGGGGGAAAGAGTCTTTAGGACATGCTTTGTTTAGGTCGGAATAATTGACACACATTCTCCATCTTTCACTAGCTTTTTTTACCAGGACGACGTTGGATAGCCATGTCGAGTATTCGAGCTCTTTGATGAACTCGGCTTCAAGTAGCCCGGCTGTTTGTTTGGCGACCTCATTGGCCCTTTCTTGGGACATTTTCCTTCGTCGCTGTGCTACTGGCTTTGCGTTTGGTTTAACGGCTAGTCGGTGGGATATGACCTCGGGATCCAAGCTCGACATGTCTGATGGTGTCCATGCGAAGAGGTCGCGTTTGCCCTTACGACCTCCATGAGGGGGCCCTTGAGTTCAAGGGACAGATTTTTGTTTACGAAGGTAAACTGTTCTGCCGACTTCCCTATCTGGAACTTCTCCATGTCCCCCACTGGTTTTGGTCTCGGCTTGTCTTCTATCCTTACATCCAGGTCTGCCAAAAACACGCCAGCTGCCTTTTTAGACTCTTTTCTTAGGGAGAGACTGGCGTTGTCGCAGGCAACCGCCGCTTCCAAGTCTCCCCTAATGGAGCCAACAGCTCCTTTGTCCGTCACGAACTTCATTGCTAGGAATTTAGTACATTTCACAGCTGAAAATTCGTTGATAGTCTTTCTTCCTAGAAAGATGTTGTAGGCCGTGGAGTCTCTGAGGACTACGAAGTCTGCCATAACCGACCTCCTAGTGTCACCGGCTCCGAGGCAGATTGGGAGAGAGATCGTCTCGTCGGGTTTTATATAGTTGTCGCCTAACCCCATGACCCCGTGTTGATGGCTCTTGAGGTCAGATTCCCTGAGTCCCATGGCGTCAAACACGTTCCTGAATAGGATGTTGTAGTCAGCTCCAGTATCGACAAGGATTCGCCTGACTAACCCGGTCCCGACCATTGCCGTGATCACCATGGGGATTTTCAGGGAGATCGTGAAACCACTGATCTTCTGGGCTAAAGGATATCACGGGAGGTCTTCCTCTTGAGGCGATGGGGTCTCCTGTCGAGATTGAAAGGATCCGAGTATCCTTTTTTACTGCCGACTTGGATTTTGGGGGGGGGGGGTTGGGGTATCGCATCCGACCACAACATTAACCATAAAAGTTGGGGGGTTGTTGGTGTTCCCTGTGGGCTCTTGTCTAGCCTTGACGGTTTGGCTACGGTCTTCTTCTGAGCACTCGCGTTCCCGTCTCCTTGGTTCTCGAATAAGTCAGGAGAACTCACTCAATTTTCCTTCCCGGATGGCCTACTCTAGAGCATCTTTGAGGTCAAAACAATCTTGTGTCTTGTGACCAAAGCCCTTATGATAATCGTAGTAGAGGCTTTTGTTACACCCCGTTCTCTCTTTCAGAGGTCTGCGTCTGGATAGGTTTCCCTTGTCCGCAATTTGTTGGTAGACTTCCACTATGGGCGCCGTGAGTGGCGTGTAGTCGGTGAATCTTCCTACCCGTGGGGGTTGCTTGGGTTGCTTGGCTAGGATGCCGTCCCTGGGAGTTTCTCTGTATCTGTCGACCTGGGGGGCCTGCCGAGCTGGGGGGTTAGCGAGCTGCCGTTTATTAGTTGCTACAACCTGATTAACTTCCTCATCATTGATGTATTCCTTGGCCACTCTTTGAATTTCCTGCATGGTCCATACAGGCTTAGTTGTGAGGTGCTTCCTAAAGTCCTCGTTTAGCAGGCCGTTTGTTAGGCAAAGACTGGCGACCGAGTCCGTAAGGCCGTCGATCTCTAAGCATTCATCGTTGAATCTGTCCAGGAACTTCTTGGTCGGCTCTCCGGGTTTCTGTGTAACCCCTAATAGGTTAATCGGGTGCTTTGCCTTGGCTATGCGTGTCGTGAACCAAGCTAGAAAGCTTTGGGAGATGTCCGCGAAGGCCACGATGGACCCCTGTGGGAGTGCGTTGAACCATCGGATCGCTGGGCCGGCCAGCGTCATAGGGAATGCTCGGCATCTGACCGCGTCGCCTACTCTTTCCAGATTCATTGTTGCTTCCAAAGCCGTGAGGTGCTCCTGGGGATCCTTGGTCCCGTCGTACCTCATGTCTATTGGCTTGTCGAAATTCTTCGGAAGCTGGGCCTTGAGGATCGAGGGGTGGAAGGGGGTGGCTCCCATGATGACGGGTTCCTGCTGTCTCTTGGCCTTCCCTCTTTGGGACTCCCCGTGGCTCTCGGACTTGTCCTGGTGAGGTCAAGAGGTCGCCTGAGCACGTGTCTCATCGCACTTTGTTGGGCTCCTTTCTCGGCTCTCATGTCTTCAGGACGGGGAGCGGGTGCGAGATCGGCTGGCGTCGCCGCGGGAGTGGCTGACGTCTCCGGGGGATCGGCTCCTCGGTGCCAGCTCCCATTCAAGGTTTTATACTCTGTGTCTGAGTTCCTGCATGATCTTGGCGCTATCGGCTCCCGTCCCCCCGAAGGGACGCCTTTCGGGAGTTTTGGTGTAGATCTGTTGGTTAGGTTGAACGGAGGACTGCGGGTGTTCGGTGGCACGAGCCGTCGAACTCGCCCTACTCAGGCAGGTCCCTCCTCCTTCGCGAAGCTCTTCCGACGTGGGAAGTCGCTCCATGTCTACTCCAGGGTCCCCACAGATGGCGCCAATGTTCGTTACCGTGGGATCTCGAGTGCTCGATGGATCGGGTGGTGATGAGAAGGTTAGAGATGGAAACCCCGGGTTGATCTGGAACGGGCTGAGGTGTGCTCAGTGAGTTGATGGTGCCGGAGGAGAGGAGCACGAGGGGGGTGGCCGCCTGCAAAGACACTCCGACGGTCAAGTTAGTGTCCGTACGAGGGGATGACCAAATTAGGTAAGATGTGACGTACCTTGGGGGGAGAGGACAGCTCTCCCCTTATATACTGTGCAGGGCGGGCCCATGGATGACCTAGCCCACTGGCCAAGGAGCTTCTATGAGCTGTCCTAGTCCACGTGGGAGAAAAAGGTCGTTCCGGACTTTGGATCGGGGACTCGGGGGCGGCCCCAAGGATACCGACTTGACTGGTGACCTGGGTCGTACGGAGTGTAAGCCGGGCGTGCCCCCGGTCGGGTGTCGGAAACCGACCCGTCGGACTCTTCTTGTTGTTAGGGATGGCTTGGACCTGGGTCAGAGGTGGCGCCCCGACCCGTCGGACTCTTCTTGTCGTTAGGGATGGCTTGGGCCTGGGTCAGAGGTGGCGCCCCGACTCGACGACTAGTGGGGTTGGACTCTAGTCCGTAACAATACTAATTTGGCATAAGGACAATCACGTAACACAGGAAGGACGTCCTCTATGAGGTAGTTGCAGCGCAGGCAGCTAGTAGAGGCAGATAAATGTCTTCTTCTACTGATTGACATTTGTTAAAATAACATCATTGGCGACTAACCAAAGGAAGGAGCGAATTCGCTCCGAACCGCTCCACTTCCAAATCAGTTTGAAGACTCGATCTGGCGTGCTTTGATCCTCACGAGGCGAGTTGTTGGCTGATTTAAGGTTGAAGCCTTCTTTCTTTCTTTTTTTTCTCCTCCTCCCTCTACTGGAAAGTTTAGTTTTTTTTTTTAAAGTATTATTGAAAGACTCTCATTGTAAGGGTGTGACCAAAGTTTCTTAAAGCCCTAAAGATTAAAGAAACAAAGGCCTTCTTTTATTTGTTTGCCCATACTCCTATCTCTATAAGTGTATGTAATGACAATGACAATGAAATAATGATCAATTGCCCTAATACCCAAAAAAAAAGATCAATTTCCTTCATTTTTCCTGATGTCATTTCTCTGATTTACTCCAACAATTAGTTACTAATCTTGTTCCTTGATTTTTTTTGGTGACAGTATGAAATGAAACCAAAGCCATGAAATTAAGATTCAATTAATTTGTTTGGCAGAATTTCAATTATTATTAATTAAGTTAAAGCTGAGTTGTGCTGACCAAATGCAAATGAACAATGAAGAAAAATAAAATGTTCATTAATTTAATTTGTGAGTGGTTGACAGTACTTCCTCCTCTTTTTTTCTTCCCTTTTTCCATTCGTTTCTTCTTCTTATTCCTAATCTAAGTTGGAGATGGAGGTTATAAAGTTTATGTACTCACTAAGGCAGAGGATGTCATTATACCTGATGGCTCTAACCTTCAAGGGAGTCATCGCAGTGGAGCAATGCCAGCGGTGGTGGTCGGGTTATGGCGGTGGTGGTCGGGTTATGTTTTATCCAAATTTTTATTTAATTTTTGAAAAATATACATGAGAATTAGGTTAGATTAAGTGATTAACTTCGTTGTCCAATCCTTAAATATCACATATCACAAAAATGTAAAAGTGATGATTTTTATCTTATACTACAGGTCAGTAAAAGTCAACAGAAAATTTAACTTTGTTAATATTTAAATATATCTTTAATTAGAAAAAAATTAAACATTAAATATTTAAAAAATTAAGTTAAATTATATGTGTTTAAAGACCACTTTAAATATTAATCTCTAAAAATATTAAGAGATCATATATATAATATGTACATATTTTTTAAAGGATATATACGATTCATATAAAACTGAGTTAAAGGTGTAAAGTATAATTTTTATTCATTGCTCTTCTTGTTAAACAAAACGGTTTTTTCAAATTATTTTTAATGCCTTTTATAATTATATAATGTATTTAAAATATTTTTTGTTTTAATAAATAATAATATATACTATTTTAAAATTCAAATATCCAAATCAAAACGACGCCGTTTACCAAAAAAAAAAAAAAAAAACCAGCGCATAACACCTCCCACCCTACCCCTTTCTCTCTCTCACCCAGCGCATAACACCTCCCCCCACAATACCCTCATTCAGTAGAAGGTGAGAAAACCCTAATCTTCTCTTGGAATCGAAGAACAGCCACCACCCATAATTCTCTCTTCTCCTTGAAGAATAGCCACTTCCCACCATTCCACTTCAGAGCTAAAACTCATCGCCGAACCCTTCTCTCCCTCCTCTCTCTCTCTCTCTCGCCATCTCTGTCCGAGCTCTCTCTGTCGCTGCTCCTCGCCGTGGGTCGTCGCTGCTTCTCTGCTCCTCGCCGTGGGCCGTGGGTCGCCGCTTTTCTGCTCCTCGCCGTGGGTCGTTGCTGCTTCTCCCCTCCTCCCCGTGCGTCGTTTCTGCTTCTCCCCTCCTCTTCGTTTCTGCTTCTCTGCTCCGCACTGTGTCTCGCCGTCGTTGCTTCTCTTCGCGTGGAGTTTCTAGTCTCTGCTACAACCCTCTCAGGTCTCAAGTCTCTTCTTCTCTGCTTCAAGCCTTCAACCCTCTCAGGTCCCAAGTTTCAGTCTCTAACTCTCCCTGATTCTATCTCCCTGACTCTATAACTTTGAAATTTGAAATTTATTCTGAACATGCATATGATGTATTATTGATGATTCTGCTGGATTTTTGAGATATTAATATTTTGAATTTTTATTTGAATTCAGTCCGTTGATCTTGAATTAATTCTGCTGAGATTGATTTATAAATTCAATTGTATAATTTATTTATTCTGCTGAGATTGATTTTTAAATCCAATATTTTATATTTGTTTTGGTGAATTGTTGTTTTGCTGTTATTGATTCAAAATCAAAACAGTGCCACAATTCTGCATTGAAATTACTATATGGCTTCCTATGATTTGGTTGAGTATGATTCTTAGGTTGGGTACCTGTTTTGGATGTTCTGAAGAGTGACTTGATTGATTTACAGAAGTTCACATATGGGGGAGTTAATTTTTTAAAAAAAATATTTTATATTTAATTAAACCGGTTGAACCCCGGTTGAACCAGTAAACCATTAAACCAGTTACTTAACCGGTTCAATGACCGGTCCGGATCTCGCAACCTTGGTTTTTATTTGTTGTGCATCTGTTATACTGAGTTACATATTTTTTAAACACATCTATATTTGGATAATCCCTCAACTACCTTTAGTTATTTCATTGTTAGATCACACATAATATGCTCAACTACCTGTATCTATGATAAAATAGTGTTAAAGTTTCTGGTGTTTTCATGATAGGTTGAATGGTTAATCTAAATAGAGCAGGGCACCTTTGCTTGAGATAGTTTCCAAGCCTTATATAAAAACTGGTATTGAAGCAGGAGAGCATGCAACAGAAATACGTTGATCAATGGCAATATGTAAGAAGGATCTCTTTGTTTTGATCTCTTTGTTACATTATTATACTCCTTGCAATTGAAATAAATTTTGTGATCTTAGCCATCGTGATTTTTTTTAAATAAATTGGTTTGGGGTGCAAAGTGGAGGAGCAACTTGGATCCGTTGATTTCAAAGTATAAACATGATGGTATTCTTCATTTACCATCTAATTAAGTTTTATTTATTTTAAAAGATGACAGTCTATATTTACATAGACTTTTTATTCAAATTTTATGTTTTCTTAGAGTTTAAGGATAGACATGGGATGCACCCTATACATGTAGTCAACTTATATGTTAACCATGCATTGGACATCAATTTATATAGTATTAATGATAATAGAGTTGAAGACTTAAATTCAGCCGAGTATGTTTTCTTATTTTAGTTCACTCTTTTTCTTTTAGGAAAACTTTTTCTATACTAACAGTTCGTGGGTGTCTTCAGTATCTAAATCTACTACCAGCAAAAGTACATAATTCAAGGTGTAAATTTCAATTCACTTCTTAATTATTTTACTAATGTCAATCTTAGTACATGTACTATCTAAATATCTTACTAGATATAGCAAATTTCTCTTCTCTATATAAGGATCTAATTAAATAAGAAGCTAATTTATTTTTTTATTTCAATCCAGTCCCCCAAACATATATCACCAACGTAGAAAGTGCAAATGTATGGACCACTCGCAAATTAACTTTTTCATACTAAGTATAATATGTATTTGTGTGGACTTGGCATTTATACATATATTTTTTCCCTCTAATTTTGGTTAACTTAATTATGACTTGATGCCTAAAAGATTGAAAGTCTCAATATTTATTCTTAAGTTTTTGAATATCACAAATTGTATTGCAGGGTCAGCAGGTAGTACACTAAAATTTTGGGATTTAGAATCCTTTGAACTGATTGGATCTACTAAACAAGAGGTTTCTCATTTAGTGTCGTGTGAGTCATGGTGTTAGCAATAGCAATTATTGGTGGGTTTGGATTGTGCAGTTTCTCTCTTTTAAATGTTCTTATTGTGCATTATTTTCTTTTTTCAGGTTCACCCCATCATGTACAAGCACACATATAGTAGAGGTCATGGTTCTCTATGAATTTTGGTAGATATTTTTGCTTAATGTTTCCTTTATGGTTCCTTTTTTATATGTTGATTTTACTAAAATTATTTGAGATCTGATTTCTAACAACCAGAACTTACCAACAATAGAAATGGGCACATTACCAGACAGCAAAGCTGCAAAGGCTTCTCGATAGTGCAATATGAAGACAAGATCCATGGGTGTGAAGAATTCCACTAAGAAAACTATTAGAAGGAATCACAAATAAGTGGTAATTCGTTTTTCCAATTAATCTACTGATAGTTGTCATTTACTTATGGGGTTTTTCTTAGGCTTTAGTATGAGATTGGGTTCTATTTTGATATGAAGTATTTCGAGCACATCGCTTGATAGTAAATTTGATGATGTTGATAAGTTCCTTTCTGCATTCGCAAGGATTGATGAGAATGAACATTAAACCTATATCTACATTAATTTGAATAAACAAGTAAGTTTCCATAAGATTCCTTAGTGATGTCACTTTGTGAATGTTCTATTATGTTGTCATTAATTATTCATTTTAATTATCCCGGTCTAAATATTTTATATCTGATTTGGTTAGTAACCATGGTACCAAGACTATAAATGTCCTCATGAAGGAACCGTAGATCATTCTAGATTATCAAGGGAAAAAAAAAGAAGAAAAATTGCTTTCTTTAGTGTGCATGCAGAAAATCTTTTAATATCTCATTCATACGTAAGCAAGATTCTACTTTTTAAAGAGGAAAATAAAACAGAACGAAGAACAAATAAAACACAAAATTTAACAGTCTTTAGTTTCTTTTTCCTCACTTGAGAGCAGATGCATGAAACAGGACATAGTTGAACTTATTAATAAAATTAACAGATCCTCCATTACCATTCAGTTTATTAATAAGATTTGAAAAATCACCAATGGGGCCACTATTTTATTTGTGGGTGAGTTCGTTCTGGTTTGTTTCCTTTTTAGATTAATGGTATGTATCAATTGCTTCGCAACATTAGTATTTGATATTCTTCTTTCAGTGGTTATGTTTTAGTTCGATTAGGTGGATTTAACTGGCGCAAAGTTTGAATATTTATGGTTTGGAGTAAATATTTATGGTTTGTTGAGATGGTAAATTTGTCTCTTTGTCTTGAAAAATTTATATGTTTGGCAAATATATGCATTTAAACCATTTTTAGAATTTTTCTTTCTAAAGTCTCTGTTCCTATAGAATTAAGATAGTTCTTTCTTAGACTTTTTCATTTATGAGAATCTATTGTTCTACATAATAAGAGTTTAGAGATTAACTATTTTGCATTGCATGCATTGTGCATCCTGTTTTCTAGAAAAATAACTATTTATATTTCTTAAATGATTTAGGGTCATGAAGTTCTCAAAAAACTTGCTTATGTGATTGATAAATTTGATAGGAAATCCCTCGAACAATTACGTGAGTAAGAAGATTCAGTACTTCGTTGTACTTAATGTTCTAGCTCTTGTTTTTCCTTTGTACTTAGTGTTCAATGCTTTTTTTCTTTTTCATTTTCGTTGATGTGCCTTCTCCTGCTTATTTGCTTTTCAAATAGTTGGGTACTGATTTGCCTATATATTATGACTTATTTTTTTCTATTTGAGGGATATAATTTTGCTTTTAAAATATTGGGTTGCCATTGTTTGATTGAGTTCTTTGTTTGTTACAGAGGATTCTGCACCACAATTCCTAATGATTTTAGATTCAGAAAAATTAAGCTCTCTTTCCCACACGTTTTTTTATCCACTTAGTCATTTATCAATTTATTCTATGGTTGAAATCATAATTGTGAATTTCTGACACCTGATAGTGGATCTTGTATACTTTATTCTCCAATTGGTTTCCTTTTATATTAATGGTATGTATCAATTGCTTCACAACATTAGTATTTGGTATTCTTCTTTCAGTTGTTATGTTTTAGTTGGATGAGGTGGATCTGGCTGGTGCAAAGTTTGAATATTTATGGTTTGGAGTGCATATTTTTTATTTTAAAAAAAAATCATGAAGCTTTTTAAATAAATAAGTGTGATATCTCACCTTTAATTCTATAAGTGGGACCAGAAATAAATAAGAGAGAGAACAATGAACCGTAAGATTAAATATTGGATACCATCTAGTTTTTTTCACGGGAGCGGATCCACTCCCATCTTGTTGAGTCTGATTTTTATTTATTGGACCAAAATATGAACAGTTAGTTAAAGTTAAAAACTTAAAATTCACGTATAATTGTCTTGATGTGAAATTGATAATTAAAAATGATTAGATCATAATTTAATTAAATCTATCAAATTATTTAACGATTCTAAACTATCCATTTTATATAACGATAATTACATATTAGTTTTTGTCATTAGCTAAACCCATTATAAACAATAATCTTATTTTTTACTAAAAAAATACTTTGCAATATGATTTTAGTACTTACATTAGGGCCATTTCATGGCACATTCCTTTTTTTTTTCCAGGAACAATTACTTTACAGAAATAATATAATTATTATTATATAGGTTTTTCATAAAGCGGAAAGAGAAAACATTTTGAAAAAGTTCCCTTTTTTTTCCCTTGAAGAGTAAAAGAAAGCAAGCATTGTTTGCTCATTGGAATTTTTTCTCACGGTCAAACCCATTGCCTTCAATCGTTTAACTCGTCACCTCCATTCTCTTTTTTTTGTTGTTGTAGTATCACTTGTATGTAGTATTGTGTAATTTATTTATAAATGATCTTTTTGTCTTGTTAACAATTTTTTGTACTTGATTCATCGTCTTCCTAATTAAGTATTTATTTGGCTATGAGATCAAATAAATGTCAATTAAGTGCTTCGATTCACTCTTTTTGGTATGGGTATAAGACATGTCTTGAGATGATTGTGATTCTAGCGAAAACTTTACATTTCACATTTCTTTTGAAAAATAAATACACCAGATTAAACAGGGCTATGTAGCCTCTTTTGTCAAATGCCATCACATCTGAATATCTAATCTAATGGCCCTATGAGTCTATGACTCCACTCACTAGCTTATCTCCTCCTCCTGTCCTGCTCGCTGTTTTAAACTCTTATTTTTATTCTATGATGGCCTCTTCTTTGTAGGGGTGGCAAGCGGGGAAGCCCGTCCCGCCAGAAGCCCGTCCTTTGGCGGGTTGGTCCGTCCCGCTCCGCCTAGTGAGGCGGTCTCAGAATTCCAGCCCGCCCCGCCTAATGGCGGGCTGGCGGGTCCGCGGGCTAAGCCCGCCAAATATCCTCCTTTTTTTTTTACTTTTTACTATTAAATAATATATATAAAGGCATAAAAAAACTCTTCTATTTTTTATTTTTAACTATTATAATTTCTAAAAATATAAATAAATTATAATTTTTATATTCACAAACATTAAAGTCTTTGTAATTATAAATATTATTCCCAAAGCAAAATAAACATAATCCAAAACATAATTATAAATATTGTCTCTAAAACAAAATAAACATAATCTAAAATATTCAATTTTCATCTTCATTCTCTTGTAAGTTGGGTTGGAGGCAAAAAAAATTATAAAAATACCCCTCGCCAAAAAATACTAAACCCAGCGG
The DNA here is from genome assembly GCF_014773155.1 of Arachis stenosperma. Classification (NCBI taxonomy): domain Eukaryota; kingdom Viridiplantae; phylum Streptophyta; class Magnoliopsida; order Fabales; family Fabaceae; genus Arachis; species Arachis stenosperma. Next base: position 3,076,472 of record NC_080380.1, on the reverse strand, counting down.
GGAAGCCTGCCCCGCCAATGCCCACCAAAGCCTGTGGTTTAGGCGGATTTTTGCTATTTGGCGGTCCTAATTTTTTAGCCCAGCCCACTTTTTTTGGCGGGTTACGCGGGCCGGCTCGACGGATTTAGGCCCGTTTGTCACCCCTACTTCTATGCCTTCAATTGAAATTGAATTAGAAATTGGATATGCAAATTTCACCCTTTCACTTCATAGATGCGCAATTTCATCCTCTTTGCATACAGGATATAAATTGAAAATGAGTTACGCAAACATATATTAATTAATTTGGTAGATGATTTTTATTGGGTACATAGCTTTTTTTTCTCTAATTAAAAATATTAAAATAAACTACTAAAATTGTCTTTAATTTTTAAAGAGCTCAACAAAAATAATTAGATCATTATTTAAAAAATACATTAAAAAATTAAACCAAAATTCGATCTCAATAATTTTTCATCTTTTTAAAGTATTTTTTATTAACAAAAAAATTGTAAAAAAAAATTATTTGGTGTAATCACTTAATTTTAAGTATAAAATGTGATTTTTTGAATCATATTTGTAAAAAACATATTAAAATAAATTTTCTTTAATTAATAAATTTTATTAAATTTAAATTTTTATTCTTTTAACCCAATGATATTTGTAGAAAAACCAATAAAAACCATTTACAAACATACGCATAAAATCATACAATTTTGTTTGATGGTAATCAGTGGCTAAAAAAAAGAGGGTTGAATCTTAGCCCTTTTTCGTTTAATATTGATTTCTGATTTTTCAAGGAATTTTACGAGATATTTCTACTTTTTGGTCTCGTGTCGAGTTGAGAGACACTTTTGTTTTGTCTCGTACCGAATTGAGAGATATTTTTGTTTTTGTCTCTTGATAAACAGAAACAGAAAAATGAGTAGGGAAGAAGACACCAATTTTTTTCTAGGAATTACCCATTTCTATTTGGGACAAATCCAAATTCTACACCCAATCTGAATTTGACTAGGACTCAAAACTGCAAGGGAATTCCCATAGGATCATGGCACACAACAGAAAGATGTACAAAGAAACTCTGAGACATCTATAACTTTTTCTATAATATTGATCACTGTCTTTTTTCTCTCAGTGGCTTTTTCTTACAAACTTCACCATGTTTGCCTTTTACCATGAGACTCAGACAGATAATACTAAGAAAAAGAAAATAAAATAAACACCATTGAAGGAGAAGAACTCATAAAGCTTCAGGGTAGCTATGAGAACTCTGTGCTTACTCTCCTTGATCTCAACCCTTGGCCGTTCACCCTTATTATAGAAGGGGAAGCTTTCAAGGTTGAAACCGGTTCAATCAAGCAACTTCTTCTCTAACCAAAAACAGCAGCGGTTCGGACAAAGAGAAGAGAGAGAAAAAACCAAAAATTAACATGCATGTATCTCTCTCAACCCTTTTTATCAAGCTCCTTCCATCTGTACCCTTGATCTTGTCTCTGGCTCCAAGAAAGAATTTGGAATCCTTGATGATCTTCTGACCCAGGACAACTTCTTGCCTTCCATTTTTGCTTCTTCTTACGTGTAGCTCAACGGCTATCTTCTTTCTTTAATGAACAAAAATAGAACTAAACTTCTTTACCTCATATTTGCTTCTTCACCGAGGCAGATTGTTTCTTTTCTTGGCATCAAAATCTTGAGGCCATCTTCCAAAATCTTTCCTTCTGAAGTAAAGATCTTTCTTTCTTCTTCATAACTTTTTTTCTGTAAGCTTTTTCTGATAACTTCTACAATCTTTTTCTCTGATGGATGTGTCGAAAGACAAAGAGAGGAGAGAGAGAGAAGCTTTCAATGCACATAAACTCAATTTAATTTTGAGTTTCGGTTACCAAGGAGTGCATTTAACCAAATTGAATTTTGAATTCCAATCACAATGGGAGTAAGTAACCGAGGCTTGCTTTGAGAACCTTTGGATTCCTTTCCTTGATCCTTCAATATTGGTCTAGAGCTTGTGATATGGGCCACTTTCATTTCAACATAAAGCCACTTATGTTTAAATTAATTTTTGCACAAAGTTTAAATTCAAATACAGTTGGGCTTATGTTACTTCTCGCCCAATAGAAAATCTGCACAATAACAAATATATCAACCAACAATTAAAATAATATTACATAAAATTAAAATTGCTGAGACTGAAAATTAATGTATTATGTATAAATATATGCTAACATGCTTAATTCATTTTTTTGGTAATTATCAGTGTAAAAATAATTGAAATCAAATTAGTAAAGATAAATTGCCAATAAGTAATGCTTTATTTTTTTTTTATCTTTTTTTTTATTTGTCACAACTCTTTCACTTTATTAGTATTCTTAAAACTAATTTTCTTTTTTATTATGCATTTCTAAATTGTGATTTCAATATATATATATTGGTGTCTAAACATGGAAAGAAACAAAGCAAACACTATCTTATATCCGAGCGGATATTTGCTGGAGATCACACAAAGCTCAGATCAATAACATGATTAGAGTTACTCTTGGCACCATATCTAGCCATCCAATCCGCAGCTCTATTTGCTTCTCGGGACACCCACTCAACGTGAACAAGCCAAGGATGAGATAAAAGCTCCTGAATCTTGTGAACCAAATCTGTTACTTCAGATGAATACCCACTTGTAAGCTCATGCATGATGGGCATAATGTCAAGGCAATCCGTTCACATATATCCCTCAAACCGCAATCCCAAGCTAAAACCAGCCCCCTCCAAGCAGCCAATAAATCACATCTGATAATAGACCACGGAGATGCTTCCAGAACAGCCCGAGATCCAATCTCCCTTAGAATCTCTAATAATACCCCCAAATTCCGCTAAATTTGAATCTAGATACAAGCTTGAATCACAATTAACTTTAAAACTATTGCCTACCGGTGTTTCCCAACACAGGTAATTTCGGAGAGACCTAAAGGCATTGTTTCGATTCCTGTAAACCTGTAAGTCCTTGGCGGTAATTCTGGCCAAGCAACAACCTTGTGGTCTGTCCAAGGTTGTCAGTAATAATATGTCATTGCACCTATGTCTCCATACCCACCAAAGCCCTGCACCAAAAGACGCCTCATTATTAGCCAAGGCCTTCCGAAACCACTCTTCGAGCAGTACCCGCCGTCGAGTCCAGAATACTAGGATCCATATGCCAAATTGCTTTTGATCGTTCACAGTCTCTAAGGCAATGCTCCATATCTCCTGTGCCTTGTTACATTTCTTACACATATCTGAAGAAGCTAATGCCGTTTGAATTGAAAGGTCTCGGTTGGTAGAGCATCATGTAAGCCAAGCCACATAGTATGTGAACTTCTCCGGAATTTGTATTCCACAACCAATTCCACTTACTATTGGCATTCCAATTTAATGTTTTCTCTAATAACCATCTATAACCCTCCTTTGCACTATACTTTTTTGTTGCTGCAGGCCACCACTCCCATTGTGGCTCTCGTCGAACTAGGATATCTCGGACCACAATAACTGCTTAATCTCATGCGGAATAGGTGTGGTAACTATCAACCTTCCAAGACACTCATTTCCACAAGTCAGCCACTATGAAATCTGATTCAAAATATGTACATAAGGAACAAGTTGCAAAGCTTACCAAAGGACTATTATTGATATTTATACTTTATAGGCACTAAAACACATAAAACTCTCGAACTTTAAATTTCGCACAAAAAATTCAATAAAATACTAAATAAAAATATTTCTACAAATATAATTGGTCAAAAGAATAAAATTTTTTAAATATAAAATTCAATAATTACAAAAATTTCTTATTTAACATAATAAAAAAACATCCAAGTGAAATTCAAATTTTAAAATACCATATGTATAAAATTGTGATTTAATTTGATAATATTTGAAAATTTTATTAAATTTTAATGATTATTTTTAATTATGTCAACGATAGATTTTGAAGCCAATGAGCTATAATATTCAAATGGCATAGTCTCTTCATGCTCATTTAGAGGTCATCTCAAATTCTCAATCCTATCTTTGGTATAAAAAATAGATTTTGAAAAAAAATATTTCAAACAGGGGATTAACCTAATGTCATCCACTCATCCTTAGCCACCATTTGTTACAACTTACACACACTCTTCATAAGTTCTATCATCTGACACTGACTTGTTCTTCCTTATAAACTTCTTAACTCCACAACTTATGTAAGAATATATAAATTAGTCCTTAGAGGGAGAATACAAAAATACCCGTGTCTCTATTGAGCCTAATGTATCCAAGCAAAATAAGTTAAGATCTGACTAAAGAAGTGAGAAAGCAAATATGTCTGACAGAACATTTAATTATGGTGAATATATAAAATTCAATAATTACAGAAAATTTTTTATTTAACAATAATTAAAAAATCAAAATGAAATTCAAATTTTAAAACAAAAAAATTATTTTTAACAGGGGATTAATCTAATGTCATGTTTAGCCACCATTTTTTTTACCTCTATAAAACTCAACTAAATATAAACCTAATCTACAATGTTACAACACATTCTTCATAAGTTCTATCATCTGAGACTAACTTGTTCTTCCTTATAAACTTCTTTATTCTACAACTTATGTAAGAATATATAAATTAGTCCATGGAGGGAGAATACAAGAATAATACCGTGTCTCTATTGAGCCTAATGTATCCAAGCAAAATAAGTTAAGATCATGGTTAAAGAAGTGAGAAAGCAAATATGTCTGGCAGGACCTTTAATTATGATGAACCTTCTTAATTTTGCCATTGAGCTTATTTTCGTAATGTTTGTGGGTCATGTCAGCGAGTTGGCTCTCTCCGGCGTTTTCATGGCCACCTTCTTTTCTTCTGTCATTGGCATTGGTTTAGTGGTCAGTTCCTTTTATATCTCTTAACATTCTTTTTACGGTTTCACTAATCGGATTTTTCTCTTCTTTTTTTCCTTTATAATTTGAATTTATTAAAAAATATCAAATAAATATAATCCGAACTGAACCATCCCAACATTTTGTTCGGTGTTAGTTATGAAAATATTTCAACACCAAACCCGATTATTCCCCTCCATTGCATGGAAACTAGAAGCGATTACTAATTCATTGCCAACTGTTTCTATTGAATCGACTAACCTTGTGTTTCAACTCTTTGTTGGTTTCATATAATGACAGATGGGAATGGTAGGGTGCCTTTACCTTTTATGACCAATCATATGGAGTAGGACAGCAGGCATGTTACTCTACACGTTCAAAAAGCCATGCTTAATAAATTTCTTAATGGTGACGCTAAAATATTTAATTTTAATACAAAAATTTCTTAATTTTGCTATTAAAATTTTTTAAGATTCTAAATTTGATGAGCATTTTTATACTTAATAGTTGAATTTTTAATTAATAAATTTAATTAATACTTTCTTAAATTAATTAAATTGTCATTTATTTTATTTTGTTTTGTTTATTTCTTTGAAAAAAAATTACATAAAATTAAAATTGCTGAGACTGAAAATTAATGTATTATGTTTAAATATATGCTAACGTGCTTCTTAATTCGTTTTTTTTTGTAATTATCAGTATAAAAATAATTGAAATCAAATTAGTAAAAAAAAATTTGCCAATAATAGTAATGCTTTATTTTTTTATTTATCTTTTTTTTTTAATTTTATTTGTCACAACTCTTTCACTTTATTAATATTCTTAAAAACTAACTTTCTTTTTTATTATGCAATTTCAATCTAAATATTGTGATTACATTTTAATATTATATTTAAAATAGACTATTATTGATATTTATACTTTTATAGACACTAAAACACATAAAACTCTCAAACTTTAAATTCTGCACAAAAAATTCAACAAAATGCTAAATAAAATATTTCTACAAATATAATTGGGTCAAAAGAATAATTTTTTAAATATTATAAATTCAATAATTACAGAAACTTTTTATTTAACAATAATAAAAAAAGCATCCAAATGAAATTTAAATTTTAAAACACAATATATATATATATATATATATATAATTTTTGATTTAATTCGAGTCTCATCCTATCTTTGATTAAAAAAAAAGAAGAAGAAGAGAGTAGATTTTGAAAAAAAATTATTTCAAACAGGGGATTAACCTAATGTCATCCTTATTTACTATTTTTATGCCTCCATAAACTCAACTAATTAAACCCAATCTATTGTGTTACACACTCTTCATAAGCTCTATCATCTGAGACTAACTTGTTCTTCTTTATAAGCTTTTTAATTCCACAACCTATGTAAGAATATAAATTAGTCCATGGAGGGAGAATACAAGACTAATACCCGTCTCTGTTGAACCTAATGTATCCAAGAAAATAAGTTAAGATCAATGGTTAAAGAAGTGAGAAGCAATATGTTTGGCAGTACCTTTAATTATGGTGAATCTTCTTAATTTCTCCATTGAGCTTATTTCCATAATATTTGTGGATCATATCAGTGAGTTGGCTCTCTCCGGCTCTCCATGACCACCTCCTTTCTTCTGTCACTGGCATTGGTTTAGTAGTCAGTTCTTTTTATATCTCTCAACACTCTTTTTACAGTTTTACTATTCGGATTTTTCTCCTCTTCTTTTCTTTTATAATTTGAATTTATTAAAAATATCAAAAATGCAATCCGAACTGAACCATCCCAATATTTTGTTCGTGTTAGTTATGAAAATATTTAAACACCAAATCCGATTACTCCCCTTCATGGCATGGAAACTAGAAATGATTACTAATTCATTGCCAATTGTTTCTATTGAATCGACTAACCTTGTGTTCAACTACTTGTTAGACGGGCTGCAAGGTGTTGTTTCAGAAATTGTCAGAGAACAGTTTGCAAAAATGGGTACTTTTATTAACTTAGGGTCATATTATGTAGTTGGAGTTTCGTCAGCTATTGTGTTAACTTTCTCCTTACATCTTGAAGTAAAGGTATATAAATATCAAATTGAAATCTATTGTTTTTATTTGTGGACGGTCTTAATTATTTTAGATTGAGATATGTCAGATACACAAAAAGGTAAATTAATTATATTATAGTGTGTTTTTAATAAGTATTATATTATTTAAAAATTAATTAATAATATAAATTAATGTTAAATTTAAATTATTTTATATTAAAATATTTTATAGAATATTTATTAATAATTTGTATATAATTTTATATAATTATTCAATTAAATATAATATAAATTAAATATAATTTGTTATTTAAAAAATTTGAATATCTATTTTTAAAAAAAGACATAGACTTTTTATATTAGAGTTATGCAAAATTATATCTTCATTTGTTGCTTTTATTTTTATATTATTTTAGTTGTCATACTTTGTCTTTTTATATGGTGTTTTTTGAGTTGTAAACAATTAAAAAATATTTTAAAAATAAATGAGAATAAAAATACCAAAAGTGTAAATTAGTTTTATAATTATGATAGATTTGAATATACCTATTAAAAAGATGTGTTAAATTTAAACTTATTTGGGTTTAAAAAAAATGAATGAGAATAAAAAATATTTAAAATAAATATAAAATTATGAATTAATTTTATAATCATATATTTAAATATATTTAGTAGGAAAATACGATAAATTTAAATTTATTTGTAGAAATTTTTACTAATTAGTACGAGAGATTAAGAAAGAAAGAGTAGCATAGTCTTATAGTATGCATAAAAAGATTAAATAATATAGTAGTAAGACTATTAATATGTTTAAGTTGTCAAATTTTAATATTCGTAACTAAAAGTTTTTATAATTATTATTATAATATTTTTAATATATATTTATTGTATTTAATTAATATTTTATGTTTTAATTAAATAAATGTAGTTAAGATTTTTTTTTTAATTTTTTTTTAAAAGATAATTAGTTAATTTGTAGGTAAGTAAAATTACTAATATAAAATTATTAAAAAATATAATTTAAATATAATATAAAAGAATTTAAATATCAATTTTTATATAATAAGAATAAATATTCTGCAGGGACATTGGCTTGGAATTATTGTGTCCTTGTCGTTCAAGTATTTGGTCTGATGATCATAACTGTTCGGATTGATTGGAAGAAAGAGGTGTCTACTCTTTTGTCTTTTTAGTTTTTCTTTCAAATTTTAGTTTTGCGTATTAATTACTGAAATGGTTAAATTTGTTTCTTTTTGTAGGCAAGGATAATTAGCGAAAGAGTTAATAATTTAGGGCAGAGAAATATTGAAAGAGTTAATAATTCATTTATCTAAAAGTTTGAGTTTATAGTATATTACTTTTTTTTTTTAAGTTTTTTCATGTAAGTAATTTTGTGTAAGTGATAATTTTGAACATATATTTATTTATCTATTTATATAAAAATTGAGTTTATAGTATATTATTTTTTTTATTTATATAAGGTGAGATTCAAACTCTCGACATTTGTTTAAGTAAATTAGTGATCTAACTACTAGATTAATACAACTTGATTGCAATATAAAAATAATAAAATTCACATAAAAAACAAAAATTTTTATCATGTTAGTCAATTAAATTTAATATCTATTATTACTCAATTAAATTAAAAAATAACGGTTATATATAATTAACTTTTACATAAAATTATAATAATAAAAATTTTTTAGTTACAAATACTCAAAATATATATTATTAGACCTACTTAATCATATTATTAATTTTCTTTTTAGAAAAGGGGGTTAATATGAATACCCCAAACAGAACAAACAAAACAAGGCTAATTAGCTTTTCTTAGGTTTGGTTTGATAAAATTTTTTGAAGAGGTGGTTGTGTTTTTTAAAAACTCAAGTTTTTCATTTTATATTTGGTAAATAAAAAAGACCATATGCTTGTGTTTGCAGATTTTTAAAAGATTAGGATATTTTGAAAGCACATAAGATAAAACTTTTTAAAATTGGCTTGTACTTTTCAAAATTTAAAAGTCTAATATAACCTCATATGTTAACTAATTTTTAAATTTAATGCTTGCATTTATGTTTATTATAATATTTTTAAATTCTAAAAACTATTTTACCAAATACAATTATTATTACTTGTGTTTATTAAAAACTATTTTTAATTTGCTTTACCAAATATAAATATTACGATTTTTAAAAAATTATTTTTTAAAAATTAACTTTACTCTTAGAAAATAAAAATTTTAGCGAGCCTTATTCTAAGAGTTCCACGAGAATCAGAAAGTAGAGCATGTGTAACATCAGAAGGTGGCCTCTCAAACAAATGAAGACCTATGGGGAGCTCCTGACCTTTTTTAGCCAAGGTGTCGGCTACAACATTAGCTTCTCTAAGAATATGGATCCACTCCACCTTCTGAAGACGTCTCTCCAAGATTGCTATGTCTTCCAACAGTGGTTTGCACAGATGAGAGGCTGGACACCCATCTTTAATAAACTTAATGGAAAGACCAAGAATCAGATTCAACAATAAGGTGTTGGAAATTATGTGTATTAGCAATCTGAAGGCCTTCAACAATCTCCCAAAGCTCGGCATGAGTGATGGAACAACTTTTCAAATTACACAAAAATCCAACAATATATCTGCCCAAGTAATTTCGGAACACCCCCACAGGCCGCACTATTATTGGAGGAGAGGAAAGAACCATCCACATTAAGCTTCACACAATCTTGGTGGAAAGACCTAACATATGAGCTGCCCGGAGCTTCTTGTAGTAGAATTTCGTTTGAAGTTATTCTTCAATGCAGTTTGAATGTCTTCAAACCGAGCTTGAATAGTACTAACAGTTGCAACGGGAAGAAAACTCTTTCCTTCAAAGATGAGGAGATTTCTATATATATAGTACCACAAAGAAGAAGCTGCAACACCAAGTCGGCAATTCCAATCACTCTTTTTTGAGAGATTACTAATGAGTCAATCTCTAGCATTGAGGTTGTAAAAGTTTTGAACAAACTGATGCGAATGATGTAGATTCCATACTTGTTCGTTACCGTGGGATCTCGAGTGCTCGGTGGATCGGATGGTAATGAGAAGGTTAGAGAGGGAAACCCCGGGTTGATCTGGAGCGGGCGTTTGAGGTGTGCTCAGTGAGTTGATGGTGCCGGAGGAGAGGAGGACGAGGGGGGTGGCCTCCTGCAACACTCCGACGGTCAAGTTAGTGTCCATACGAGGGGATGGCCAAATTAGGTAAGATATGACGTACCTTGGGGGGAGAGCTGTCCTCTCCCGTTATATACTGTGCAGGGCGGGCCTATGGATGACCTAGCCCACTGGCCAAGGAGCTTCTATGAGCTGTCCTAGTCCACGTGGGAGGAACAGGTCGTTCCGGAGTTCGGGTCGGGGACTCGGGGCGGCCCCAAAGATACTGACCCAACTGGTGACCTGGGTCGTACGGAGTGTAAACAGGGCGTGCCCCGGGTCGGGTGTTGGAAATCGACCCGTCAGACTCTTCCTGTCGTGAGGGATGGCTTGGGCCTAGGTCAGGGGTGGCGCCCCGACCCGACGACTAGTTGGGCTGGACTCTGGTCCGTAACAGTGTCCCCAACGCGCCAGCCTTGAGGTTTGGGGCTCGTGGCTGGGCGCATTTGTCCTACTCGCCAAGATGGAATGTGCTCTTCTTCTCGGGAGCTCGTTGATAGCGTTTCATGTTTCTCACGCGTGGTCATCTCGTCTCTGACGCTGCCTCCTTGGCGTCTGCGCTGGGCATTAAATGCCCATCATTTCGTGATTTGAAATTTGCGTGAAATGACTGGTATGCCCCTGCCTTTTGGCGCTTCTTCCTTGACGGTTACACTCTTCGCCCCCTTTTTTATTTTCACAACCTCCTCGTTTCCCCATTCTTCTTTTTTCCCTTTTCTGTTTCTTTGAACTGCTGCTGTTTCTACTCTCTTCTTTTACTGCTGCTTCGATTCCATTCGCGCTTCCAGATTTCTTCATTTCTTTCGGATTCCTTCCTCAACTTCTGCACTTTCCTGGTATGTTTTTTATAGTTTTCATTGCTTTTTGGTTTTCTTTTGGTATTCCTTTTGTGCTTTTTTCGTGCGTTTTTTCCTATGCATGCTTGGGTTTTTGTTTGCTTTTGCTGCTTCTTCTTTTAGAGGGGGTGCCATTGGGTTTTCTTAGGTTTTGCTTGAGTTCTGGGTTAGTGTAGGGGTACCTAGGGGGTGGTTTAGGGAGTTGTAGTTTGTTTATACTGATTTTAGGGTTCCCGACCTCCCGTTCTAACTAAGTGGTGCCCCCCGCTGTAGGTATGGCTGACCGCCGTGTGCTCCCAAACATGGCTCAGCGGCCGCTAGCCGATTTTGTCGATCACTACGCCTGGGTTACTTCCGATGTAAAGGACGCCCCTTCTAAGGTCACCCGTGAGAGCCTCCAGGATCTTCGCCAGGCCGGGCTCTTGTGCGGAGGAGAACCCGAGGAGGCGTTGTACCAGGTTTACGTTCCTGTCGATCGGGAGCGTGTTTGTCAAAAGAACCTGGCCTCCCCTCGAGTTGTTGATTGGTTGTGGGTTTATAAACCCATGTTCACAACCTTGGGAGTTCGCCTTCCCTTCTCTTCCTTCGTCATGGGTTTGCTAAATCGGTGCGATGTTGCTCCATCACAGCTGCACCCGAATAGCTGGGCTGCTATTCGCTGTTTTGAAATGGTCTGCGAATATCTGGAGATCTCGGTATCTGCAACCTTGCGAGGTGGATCTATCGTAGTCTTCTCCGTGCTGCTGCTATCGCTAAAAAGGTGGAGCCTGTCTTGGGAAATATTCATTCTATAGAAGGGAAGCTTCGGAACTCCCAGAAGGATTTGACTGATTCGAGGTCCCAGGAGGAGTCTCTGAAGAAGAAGTTATCTGAGCAGGAGGAGAAGGTCAAGGAAGATGCCAAGGAAATCAATAGGTTGGTGGAGCGAGACATCACCTTGATGAAGGATTTGAATACTTCCCGTGTGAGACCGCTGCTGCCGAGAAGAAGATCAAAGACTTGGAGAAAAAGCTGAAACTGGCGGAGAGCTCGGCAACGGCTGCCCGAAAGAAAGCAGCCGCTCTGAAGAAGAAAAATAAGGAGATCGCTAAGGGGGCCCGGGAGGCCGTGAAGCTGACTGAGGAGGGGATTAAGCTTCAGGTTGCTGTGCTAGCTCCCGACCTCGACCTTTCTCAAGTGGGCGCTCTCAAGACTGTTGAGGACGGGAAGATTGTTGACATCCTCAAGATTTGAGATGGATTCTTCTTCTTTTCAGCTTTTATACTCCTTGCCTTTGTTCTTGTAATTTTGCTTTTTTTCTTTTGGGCCTTTTAAGGCGCCTTTGGTTGTAATGAATATTTTGATACTTCGTTTTAATTAAGCCATTTTATGATAATTGTTCGCTTGCTCGGGCCGTCGTGGATTTTGCCTACTTTATTGATTTTGCTTATCCAGGCCGTCGTGGCCTTTTAATTAAGCCGTTTTATGATAATTGTTTCGCTTGCTCGGGCCATCGTGGCTTTTGCCTACTTTATTGATTTTGCTTATCCGGGCCGTCGTTGCCTTTTGGTTTACCGCTTTTATGGTATTTACCGTTTTAATTGCTTGTTGCTTTTTTACATTTGGGTCCCTTTGGTTCCTGGGGTGATCAGTTTCGGGTTTCCGTTAGATCGACCGCTCGTAGTTTTTGTCGTTTCGTCGTATTTGGCGAAAATCTTGCAAAAGACAGAGTTGTTATATATGTATATGTAGAACTTAAAATAAAGGGGTAATGTGATACATAATTAAAGAAAATGGAAACGAAGGAAAATGGAAAAAATTAAAGTGGATGTGAAGGGGTCGTCAGCCCGTCAGGTCGCTTTTTCCTATGAGTAAAATCTTTTTAGGTTTGCCATGTTCCATGTCCTCGACACCTCGCTTCCATCTAGATTTTCTAGCTTATATGCGCCTTTTCCGAGGACTTATCTGACCCTGTAAGGTCTTTCCCAATTTGCGTCCAACTTGCCTTCTCCTGGGGTTGGCGGTCCTATGTCGTTACGTCGTAAGACCAGGTCGCCTTCCCCGAGACTTCTCCTTAGCACTTTGCCGTTGTATCTTAGGGCTATCCTTTGCTTGATTGTTGTCTCTATCAGGTGTGCCATCTGTCTTGTTTCGTCAACTAGGTCTTTCTCGATTGTCTCGTTTCCTCCCCCCAAGAAGTAATCTTGGACTCGGCTCCCCTATTTCGACTGGGATGACCGCGTCGACCCCGTATGTGAGTCGAAATGGGGTTTCGCCGGTAGATGACTGGGGAGAGGTTCTGTAAGACCATAAGACTGAGGCTAGCTCGTCTGCCCATGAGCCCTTCTTCCATACGAGTCGCTTCTTTAGCCTTTTTAGGATAACTTTGTTGGCTGCTTCTACTTGTCCGTTGCTTTGAGGGTGCTCGACTGAGGAGAACCTTTGCTTGATCCCTAGTCCTGAGAGGAATTCTTTAAATTTCTTGTCAGTGAATTGTGCCCCATTATCTGATATGACAAGACTCCGGGATTCCGAACCTGGTGACCACTTGCCTCCACATGAATTTTTGACAATTTGCTGAGGATATGCTGGCTAGTGATTATGCCTCTACCCATTTAGTGTAGTAGTCTATAGCTACTATCAAGTATTTCACTTGTCCTGGCCCGGGTGGGAATGGACCCAAGATGTTGACTCCCCATTGAGCGAAAGGTCGGGGTGCCATCATCAAACTAAGTTCCTCAGGTGGAGCTTTGTGGAAGTTGGCATTTTCTTGGCATTTCTTGCGAACCCCTGAGCGTCCGACATCATCGTGGGCCAGTAATACCCTGCTTGGATGATCTTTCTTGCCGGCGACCTTCCTCTAATATGGTGACCACAACACCCCTCATGGACTTCGCTTAGGACGTAGTCCGTCTGGTCGAGGTGTAGGCATTTGAGCAAGGGTTGGTGGAGCCCTCGCTTGTACAACTGCCCTTGTATGATCACATATTTTGGGACTTCCCTCCTGGTGGCTTATGCTTCCTTCTCGTCTTGGGGTATTTCGCCGTGTTCCAGGTATCGGAAGATAGGGTCTATCCATCAGGTGGGACTTGGGGTCTGGGTTGCACATAAGATGATTGCTGGTTCAGTTGCCAGTCCTTGGATTAGAGACCTGTTCCCTGTCCCAGGCTTGGTGCTCACTAGCTTGGAGAGGAGGTCTGCTCGGGCGTTCCTTTCCCTAGGAACATGCTGGATTATGACTTTCTCGAAGTTTTTGCACAACTCTTTTACCTTTTCTAGGTATTTTTGTAGTAGTGTGTCCCTGGCCTGGTAGCTGCCGTTTATCTGGGATGTGACGATCTGGGAGTCGCTACTAACTTTTACCCTGGATGCTCCGACTTCTTTAGCTAGGATTAGCCCTCCTATCAGTGCTTCGTATTCTGCTTGGTTGTTGGAGACGGGAAAGTCGAACTTGATTGACTGTTCGTAAGCTACCCCTGCCGAGTTCTCGAGAATGATCTCGGCCCCTCCGGACGTTTGGTTGGATGCTCCATCAACGTGGAGCTTCCACCGTGTGTTCGATATGTCGGGTGCCTCTCCTGTGACCTCTACCAGGAAATCTGCCATTGCTTGGGCTTTGATTGCTTGTCTGGGCTCGTATTGCAAATCATATTGGGACAGCTCTACTGCCCATGCCATCATCCTCCCTGCGAGGTTGGGTTTCTGGAGAGCTTGTCGAATGGCCTGGTTGGTTCTTAGGATGATAACATGCCCTTGGAAGTACTGTTTGAGTCTTCTTGATGAGGTTAGCAGGGCATAAGCCAGCTTTTCCAGCTTGGTGTACTTCAACTCCACTTCTTGGAGTCCTTTGCTGATGAAGTATATTGGGCACTGGGTCTTATCTTCTTCTCTGACAAGAACTGCCGCCATGGCCTGTGTGGTCACTGCTAGGTATAGGTACAGAGGTTCTCCTTCTCTTGGTTTGCTGAGCACGGGTGGTTCTGAAAGTATCTTTTTGAAATGGCTGAACGCTTCTTCGCATACCGGGGTCCACTCGAAGGCGATTCCTTTCTTCATTAGGTTGAAGAATGGGAGGGCCTTTTCCGCCGAAGCTCCGAGGAACCAGGATAGAGCCGTAAGCTTCCCGGTGAGTCGCTGCACATCTTTGACACACCCTGGGCTTGTCATTTTGAGGACGGCTTCACACTTGTTTGGGTTAGCTTCTACCCCCCGTTGTGTTATCATGAAACCTAGGAACTTTCCGGCCTCCATAGCAAACGCACACTTGAGTGGATTGAGCCTCATTTTGAATTTCCTTAGCGCTTCGAAGACAGCTTGGAGGTCGTCTATAAGGCTGCTTGGCTCTGTTGTTTTTACCAAGATGTCGTTAACGTAAACCTCTAGTATCTTGCTGATGAGGTCATGGAAGACTCTGCTCATTAGTCTTTGGTAGGTGGCCCTCGCGTTCTTCAATCCAAATGGCATTACCTTGTAACAATAAGTGCCTCATGGTGTTATGAACGCCGTCTTCTCCTCATCAGGCCGGTGCATCGGGATCTGATTATAGCCGGAGTACGTGTCCATGAAGCTAAGAAAATGATATCCTGCCGCCGAGTCTACCAAGGCGTCGATGTTGGGGAGGGGGAAAGAGTCTTTAGGACATGCTTTGTTTAGGTCGGAATAGTCGACACACATTCTCCATCTTTCACTAGCTTTTTTTACTAGGACGACGTTGGATAGCCATGTCGAGTATTCGAGCTCTTTGATGAACTCAGCTTCAAGTAGCCCGGCTGTTTGTTTGGCGACCTCATTGGCCCTTTCTTGGGACATTTTCCTTTGTCGCTGTGCTACTGGCTTTGCGTTTGGTTTAACGGCTAGTCGGTGGGATATGACCTCGGGATCCAAGCCCGACATGTCTGATGGTGTCCATGCGAAGAGGTCGCGTTTGCCCTTACGACCTCCATGAGGGGGCCCTTGAGTTCAAGGGACAGATTTTTGTTTACGAAGGTAAACTGTTCTGCCGACTTCCCTATCTGGAACTTCTCCATGTCCCCCACTGGTTTTGGTCTCGGCTTGTCTTCTATCCTTACATCCAGGTCTGCCAAAAACACGCCAGCTGCCTTTTTAGACTCTTTTCTTAGGGAGAGACTGGCGTTGTCGCAGGCAACCGCCGCTTCCAAGTCTTCCCTAATGGAGCCAACAGCTCCTTTGTCCGTCACGAACTTCATTGCTAGGAATTTAGTACATTTCACAGCTGAAAATTCGTTGATAGTCTTTCTTCCTAGAAAGATGTTGTAGGCCGTGGAGTCTCTGAGGACTACGAAGTCTGCCATAACCGACCTCCTAGTGTCACCGGCTCCGAGGCAGATTGGGAGAGAGATCGTCTCGTCGGGTTTTATATAGTTGTCGCCTAACCCCATGACCCCGTGTTGATGGCTCTTGAGGTCAGATTCCCTGAGTCCCATGGCGTCAAACACGTTCCTGAATAGGATGTTGTAGTCAGCTCCAGTATCGACAAGGATTCGCCTGACTAACCCGGTCCCGACCATTGCCGTGATCACCATGGGGATTTTCAGGGAGATCGTGAAACCACTGATCTTCTGGGCCAAAGGATATCACGGGAGGTCTTCCTCTTGAGGCGATGGGGTCTCCTGTCGAGATTGAAAGGATCCGAGTATCCTTTTTTACTGCCGACTTGGATTTTGGGGGGGGGGGTTGGGGTATCGCATCCGACCACAACATTAACCATAAAAGTTGGGGGGTTGTCGGTGTTCCCTGTGGGCTCTTGTCTAGCCTTGACGGTTTGGCTACGGTCTTCTTCTGAGCACTCGCGTTTCCGTCTCCTTGGTTCTCGAATAAGTCAGGAGAACTCACTCAATTTTCCTTCCCGGATGGCCTGCTCTAGAGCATCTTTGAGGTCAAAACAATCTTGTGTCTTGTGACCAAAGCCCTTGTGATAATCGTAGTAGAGGCTTTTGTTACACCCCGTTCTCTCTTTCAGAGGTCTGCGTCTGGATAGGTTTCCCTTGTCCGCAATTTGTTGGTAGACTTCCACTATGGGCGCCGTGAGTGGCGTGTAGTCGGTGAATCTTCCTACCCGTGGGGGTTGCTTGGGTTGCTTGGCTAGGATGCCGTCCCTGGGAGTTTCTCTGTATCTGTCGACCTGGGGGGCCTGCCGAGCTGGGGGGTTAGCGAGCTGCCGTTTATTAGTTGCTACAACCTGATTAACTTCCTCATCATTGATGTATTCCTTGGCCACTCTTTGAATTTCCTGCATGGTCCATACAGGCTTAGTTGTGAGGTGCTTCCTAAAGTCCTCGTTTAGCAGGCCGTTTGTTAGGCAAAGACTGGCGACCGAGTCCGTAAGGCCGTCGATCTCTAAGCATTCATCGTTGAATCTGTCCAGGAACTTCTTGGTCGGCTCTCCGGGTTTCTGTGTAACCCCTAATAGGTTAATCGGGTGCTTTGCCTTGGCTATGCGTGTCATGAACCAAGCTAGAAAGCTTTGGGAGATGTCCGCGAAGGCCACGATGGACCCCTGTGGGAGTGCGTTGAACCATCGGATCGCTGGGCCGGCCAGCGTCATAGGGAATGCTCGGCATCTGACCGCGTCGCCTACTCTTTCCAGATTCATTGTTGCTTCCAAAGCCGTGAGGTGCTCCTGGGGATCCTTGGTCCCGTCGTACCTCATGTCTATTGGCTTGTCGAAATTCTTCGGAAGCTGGGCCTTGAGGATCGAGGGGTGGAAGGGGGTGGCTCCCATGATGACGGGTTCCTGCTGTCTCTTGGCCTTCCCTCTTTGGGACTCCCCGTGGCTCTCGGACTTGTCCTGGTGAGGTCAAGAGGTCGCCTGAGCACGTGTCTCATCGCACTTTGTTGGGCTCCTTTCTCGGCTCTCATGTCTTCAGGACGGGGAGCGGGTGCGAGATCGGCTGGCGTCGCCGCGGGAGTGGCTGACGTCTCCGGGGGATCGGCTCCTCGGTGCCAGCTCCCGTTCAAGGTTTTATACTCTGTGTCTGAGTTCCTGCATGATCTTGGCGCTATCGGCTCCCGTCCCCCCGAAGGGACGCCTTTCGGGAGTTTTGGTGTAGATCTGTTGGTTAGGTTGAACGGAGGACCGCGGGTGTTCGGTGGCACGAGCCGTCGAACTCGCCCTACTCAGGCAGGTCCCTCCTCCTTCGCGAAGCTCTTCCGACGTGGGAAGTCGCTCCATGTCTACTCCAGGTTCCCCACAGATGGCGCCAATGTTCGTTACCGTGGGATCTCGAGTGCTCGATGGATCGGGTGGTGATGAGAAGGTTAGAGATAGAAACCCCGGGTTGATCTGGAACGGGCTGAGGTGTGCTCAGTGAGTTGATGGTGCCGGAGGAGAGGAGCACGAGGGGGGTGGCCGCCTGCAAAGACACTCCGACGGTCAAGTTAGTGTCCGTACGAGGGGATGGCCAAATTAGGTAAGATGTGACGTACCTTGGGGGGAGAGGACAGCTCTCCCCTTATATACTGTGCAGGGCGGGCCCATGGATGACCTAGCCCACTGGCCAAGGAGCTTCTATGAGCTGTCCTAGTCCACGTGGGAGAAAAAGGTCGTTCCGGACTTTGGATCGGGGACTCGGGGGCGGCCCCAAGGATACCGACCTGACTGGTGACCTGGGTCGTACGGAGTGTAAGCCGGGCGTGCCCCCGGTCGGGTGTCAGAAACCGACCCGTCGGACTCTTCTTGTTGTTAGGGATGGCTTGGGCCTGGGTCAGAGGTGGCGCCCCGACCCGTCGGACTCTTCTTGTCGTTAGGGATGGCTTGGGCCTGGGTCAGAGGTGGCGCCCCGACCCGACGACTAGTGGGGTTGGACTCTAGTCCGTAACAATACTAATTTGGCATAAGGACAATCACGTAACACAGGAAGGACGTCCTCTATGAGGTAGTTGCAGCGCAGGCAGCTAGTAGAGGCAGATAAATGTCTTCTTCTACTGATTGACATTTGTTAAAATAACATCATTGGCGACTAACCAAAGGAAGGAGCGAATTCGCTCCGAACCGCTCCACTTCCAAATCAGTTTGAAGACTCGATCCGGCGTGCTTTGATCCTCACGAGGCGAGTTGTTGGCTGATTTAAGGTTGAAGCCTTCTTTCTTTGTTTTTTTTCTCTTCCTCCCTCTACTGGAAAGTTTAGTTTTTTTTTAAAGTATTATTGAAAGACTCTCCTTGTAAGGGTGTGACCAAAGTTTCTTAAAGCCCTAAAGATTAAAGAAACAAAGGCCTTCTTTTATTTGTTTGCCCACACTCCTATCTCTATAAGTGTATGTAATGACAATGACAATGAAATAATGATCAATTGCCCTAATACCCAAAAAAAAAGATCAATTTCCTTCATTTTTCCTGATGTCATTTCTCTGATTTACTCCAACAATTAGTTACTAATCTTGTTCCTTGATTTTTTTTTGTGACAGTATGAAATGAAACCAAAGCCATGAAATTAAGATTCAATTAATTTGTTTGGCAGAATTTCAATTATTATTAATTAAGTTAAAGCTGAGTTGTGCTGACCAAATGCAAATGAACAATGAAGAAAAATAAAATGTTCATTAATTTAATTTGTGAGTGGTTGACAGTACTTCCTCCTCTTTTTTTCTTCCCTTTTTCCATTCGTTTCTTCTTCCTATTCCTAATCTAAGTTGGAGATGGAGGTTATAAAGTTTATGTACTCACTAAGGCAGAGGATGTCATTATACCTGATGGCTCTAACCTTCAAGGGAGTCATCGCAGTGGAGCAATGCCAGTGGTGGTGGTCGGGTTATGGCGGTGGTGGTCGGGTTATGTTTTATCCAAATTTTTATTTAATTTTTGAAAAATATACATGAGAATTAGGTTAGATTAAGTGATTAACTTCGTTGTCCAATCCTTAAATATCACATATCACAAAAATGTAAAAGTGATGATTTTTATCTTATACTACAGGTCAGTAAAAGTCAACAGAAAATTTAACTTTGTTAATATTTAAATATATCTTTAATTAGAAAAAAAATTAAACATTAAATATTTAAAAAATTAAGTTAAATTATATGTGTTTAAAGACCACTTTAAATATTAATCTCTAAAAATATTAAGAGATCATATATATAATATGTACATATTTTTTAAAGGATATATACGATTCATATAAAACTGAGTTAAAGGTGTAAAGTATAATTTTTATTCATTGCTCTTCTTGTTAAACAAAACGGTTTTTTCAAATTATTTTTAATGCCTTTTATAATTATATAATGTATTTAAAATATTTTTTGTTTTAATAAATAATAATATATACTATTTTAAAATTCAAATATCCAAATCAAAACGGCGCCGTTTACCAAAAAAAAAAAAAAAACCAGCGCATAACACCTCCCACCCCACCCCTTTCTCTCTCTCACCCAGCGCATAACACCTCCCCCCACAATACCCTCATTCAGTAGAAGGTGAGAAAACCCTAATCTTCTCTTGGAATCGAAGAACAGCCACCACCCATAATTCTTTCTTCTCCTTGAAGAATAGCCACTTCCCACCATTCCACTTCAGAGCTAAAACTCATCGCCGAACCCTTCTCTCCCTCCTCTCTCTCTCTCTCGCCATCTCTGTCCGAGCTCTCTCTGTCGCTGCTCCTCGCCGTGGGTCGTCGCCGCTTCTCTGCTCCTCGCCGTGGGCCGTGGGTCGCCGCTTTTCTGCTCCTCGCCGTGGGTCGTTGCTGCTTCTCCCCTCCTCCCCGTGCGTCGTTTCTGCTTCTCCCCTCCTCTTCGTTTCTGCTTCTCTGCTCCGCACTGTGTCTCGCCGTCGTTGCTTCTCTTCGCGTGGAGTTTCTAGTCTCTGCTACAACCCTCTCAGGTCTCAAGTCTCTTCTTCTCTGCTTCAAGCCTTCAACCCTCTCAGGTCCCAAGTTTCAGTCTCTAACTCTCCCTGATTCTATCTCCCTGACTCTATAACTTTGAAATTTGAAATTTATTCTGAACATGCATATGATGTATTATTGATGATTCTGCTGGATTTTTGAGATATTAATATTTTGAATTTTTATTTGAATTCAGTCCGTTGATCTTGAATTAATTCTGCTGAGATTGATTTATAAATTCAATTGTATAATTTATTTATTCTGCTGAGATTGATTTTTAAATCCAATATTTTATATTTGTTTTGGTGAATTGTTGTTTTGCTGTTATTGATTCAAAATCAAAACAGTGCCACAATTCTGCATTGAAATTACTATATGGCTTCTTATGATTTGGTTGAGTATGATTCTTAGGTTGGGTACCTGTTTTGGATGTTCTGAAGAGTGACTTGATTGATTTACAGAAGTTCACATATGGGGGAGTTAATTTTTTTAAAAAAATATTTTATATTTAATTAAACCGGTTGAACCCCGATTGAACCAGTAAACCATTAAACCAGTTACTTAACCGGTTCAATGACCGGTCCGGATCTTGCAACCTTGGTTTTTATTTGTTGTGCATCTGTTATACTGAGTTACATATTTTTTAAACACATCTATATTTGGATAATCCCTCAACTACCTTTAGTTATTTCATTGTTAGATCACACATAATATGCTCAACTACCTGTATCTATGATAAAATAGTGTTAAAGTTTCTGGTGTTTTCATGATAGGTTGAATGGTTAATCTAAATAGAGCAGGGCACCTTTGCTTGAGATAGTTTCCAAGCCTTATATAAAAACCGGTATTGAAGCAAGAGAGCATGCAACAGAAATACGTTGATCAATGGCAATATGTAAGAAGGATCTCTTTGTTTTGATCTCTTTGTTACATTATTATACTCCTTGCAATTGAAATAAATTTTGTGATCTTAGCCATCGTGATTTTTTTTAAATAAATTGGTTTGGGGTGCAAAGTGGAGGAGCAACTTGGATCCGTTGATTTCAAAGTATAAACATGATGGTATTCTTCATTTACCATCTAATTAAGTTTTATTTATTTTAAAAGATGACAGTCTATATTTACATAGACTTTTTATTCAAATTTTATGTTTTATTAGAGTTTAAGAATAGACATGGATGCACCCTATACATGTAGTCAACTTATATGTTAACCATGCATTGGACATCAATTTATATAGTATTAATGATAATAGAGTTGAAGACTTAAATTCAGCCGAGTATGTTTTCTTATTTTAGTTCACTCTTTTTCTTTTAGGAAAACTTTCTCTATACTAACAGTTCGTGGGTGTCTTCAGTATCTAAATCTACTACCAGCAAAAGTACATAATTCAAGGTGTAAATTTCAATTCACTTCTTAATTATTTTACTAATGTCAATCTTAGTACATGTACTATCTAAATATCTTACTAGATATAGCAAATTTCTCTTCTCTATATAAGGATCTAATTAAATAAGAAGCTAATTTATTTTTTTATTTCAATCCAGTCCCCCAAACATATATCACCAACGTAGAAAGTGCAAATGTATGGACCACTCGCAAATTAACTTTTTCATACTAAGTATAATATGTATTTGTGTGGACTTGGCATTTATACATATATTTTTTCTCTCTAATTTTGGTTAACTTAATTATGACTTGATGCCTAAAAGATTGAAAGTCTCAATATTTATTCTTAAGCTTTTGAATATCACAAATTGTATTGCAGGGTCAGCAGGCAGTACACTAAAATTTTGGGATTTAGAATCCTTTGAACTGATTGGATCTACTAAACAAGAGGTTTCTCATTTAGTGTCGTGTGAGTCATGGTGTTAGCAATAGCAATTATTGGTGGGTTTGGATTGTGCAGTTTCTCTCTTTTAAATGTTCTTATTGTGCATTATTTTCTTTTTTCAGGTTCACCCCATGATGTACAAGCACACATATAGTAGAGGTCATGATTCTCTATGAATTTTGGTAGATATTTTTGCTTAATGTTTCCTTTATGGTTCCTTTTTTATATGTTGATTTTACTAAAATTATTTGAGATCTGATTTCTAACGACCAGAACTTACTAATAATAGAAATGGGCACATTACCAGACAGCAAAGCTGCAAAGGCTTCTCGATAGTGCAATATGAAGACAAGATCCATGGGTGTGAAGAATTCCGCTAAGAAAACTATTAGAAGGAATCACAAATAAGTGGTAATTCATTTTTCCAATTAATCTACTGATAGTTGTCATTTACTTATGGGGTTTTTCTTAGGCTTTAGTATGAGATTGGGTTCTATTTTGATGTGAAGTATTTCGAGCACATTGCTTGATAGTAAGTTTGATGATGTTGATAAGTTCCTTTCTGCATTCGCAAGGATTGATGAGAATGAACATTAAACCTATATCTACATTAATTTGAATAAACAAGTAAGTTTCCATAAGATTCCTTAGTGGTGTCACTTTGTGTATGTTCTATTATGTTGTCATTAATTATTCATTTTAATTATCCCTGTCTAAATATTTTATATCTGATTTGGTTAGTAACCATGGTACCAAGACTATAAATGTCCTCATGAAGGAATCGTAGATCATTCTAGATTATCAAGGGAAAAAAAAGAAGAAAAATTGCTTTCTTTAGTGTGCATGAAAAAAAATCTTTTGATATCTCATTCATACATAAGCAAGATTCTACTTTTTAAAGAGGAAAAGTAAACAGAACGAAGAACAAATAAAACACAGAATTTAACAGTCTTTAGTTTCTTTTTCTTCACTTGAGAGCAGATGCATGAAACAGGACATAGTTGAACTTATTAATAAAATTAACAGATCCTCCATTACCATTCAGTTTATTAATAAGATTTGAAGAATCACCAATGGGGCCACTATTTTATTTGTGGGTGAGTTCGTTCTGGTTTGTTTCCTTCTTAGACTAATGGTATGTATCAATTGCTTCGCAACGTTAGTATTTTATATTCTTCTTTCAGTGGTTATGTTTTAGTTCGATGAGGTGGATTTAACTGGCGCAAAGTTTGAATATTTATGGTTTGTTGAGATGGTGAATTTGTCTCTTTGTCTTGAAAAATTTATATGTTTGGCAAATATATGCTTTTAAACCGTTTTTACAATTTTTCTTTCGAAAGTATCTGTTCCTATAGAATTAAGATAGTTCTTTCTTAGACTTTTTCATTTATGAGAATCTATTGTTCTACATAATAAGAGTTTAGAGATCAACTATTTTGCATTGCGTGCATTGTGCATCCTGTTTTCTAGAAAAATAACTATTTATATTTCTTAAATGATTTAGGGCCATGAACTTCTCAAAAAACTTGCTTATGTGACTGATAAATTTGATAGGAAATCCCTCGAACAATTACGTGAGTAAGAAGATTCAGTACTTCGTTGTACTTAATGTTCTAGCTCTTTTTTTTCCTTGGTACTTAGTGTTCAATGCTTTTTTTCTTTTTCATTTTCGTTGATGTGCCTTCTCCTGCTTATTTGCTTTTCAAAGAGTTGGGTACTGATTTGCCTATATATTATGACTTATTTTTTTTTATTTGAGGGATATAATTTTGCTTTTAAAATATTGGGTTGCCATTGTTTGATTGAGTTCTTTGTTTGTTACAGAGGATTCTGCACCACAATTCCTAATGATTTTAGATTCAGAAAAATTAAGCTCTCTTTCCCATACATTTTTTTATCCACTTAGTCATTTATCAATTTATTCTATGGTTGAAATCATAATTGTGAATTTCTGACACCTGATAGTGGATTTTGTATACTTTATTCTCTAATTGGTTTCCTTTTATATTAATGGTATGTATCAATTGCTTCACAACATTAGTATTTGGTATTCTTCTTTCAGTTGTTATGTTTTAGTTGGATGAGGTGGATCTGACTGGTGCAAAGTTTGAATATTTATGGTTTGGAGTGCATATTTTTTATTTTTTCTTTAAAAATCATGAAGCTTTTTATTATTTGCTGCTTTAGCTTTCATTATTGTATATTCATGCTCAAACTACACAAACTATATCTTTTCCAGCTAATTTTTGTTGAGATAGTGAATTGTCTCTTATCTTGAAAAATTTATATTTGGCAAATATATGTATTTAAACCATTTTTTCAATTTTTCTTTTGAAAGCCTCTATTCCTATAGAATTAAGATAGTTGTTTCTTAGACTCTTCCATTTATGTGAACCTATTATTCTACATAATAAAAATTTAAAGATCAACCATTTTGCATTGCGTGCAATGTGCATCCTGTTCTTTAAAAAAATAGCTATTCATATTTCTTAAATGATTGAGTTATAAAGTTTTCAAAAAACTTGCTTATGTGATATATAATATTCTGTGCTCTTTTGAATGTCCATAATTGTATTTCTTTTATTATCATTATTATTTTGAATGCTGCTCTATTAATGTAATTTATAATTATACATGACTTTTGTGGTATTATGTAGTATATGAGGTTGGTCATTGGTGACAGTGCCGTTGCAATGTTAGACGATCTTAATAGTAGGAAATGGCTCTTCCTCTGTGATGTGTGTTATTATTATTATCTATGGGATGATGATTATTAACAAATTTTAGGGTCAAACATATGGGTCTATAATTGTAGACAGCATGTTTTTACATACTGACAACTTTATGTAAAGTAGTCCCTTCCAAAAGTAAAAATCAAAATCAAAATTAAGGGTATTAGTTTAGAATAATTATTCAAGGCAAAAGGTACAATCATAAATGTTGTTTGTAGACAAATTTAGTTGATTATGTATAATTTTAAAATTTATTTAATATGTAATTTTAGATATTTATATTTTTCTATAAATTTGTTACTTTTTTGTAGAAATTATTTTTGAATACTTATTCACTTTAGTTTACAATTTTCCTATCATGTATTTATGGTAATTAAACGATAATCTTAATCTTAATTTATATGTTTTTATAATTTTTTAAAAATAAAATTAGATCATTTTATTCTTACGATCTAATTTAAAATATAAAATTTATATTTAATTAGTTAAACCCTAAACCCTAAACTTAACATATCCGTCCATTGCACGGGCACTTTGCTAGTATTATTAAAGGGCAATGCTATGAGAGTTAAGGTTCTTGAATCACACTCTTGATACTGAAATTGCTATCCATCTATGATGTCAGAATCCGGAATCTGTCGCTCAGACCAAAAAAAGAAAGAGCAATGCTATGATGTAGATAATCAGTTTTCTCTACACCAGCACCTGGGGAAGGTATGTAGAGGGTTCTCGTAATGAACACGTGGTAATCATAATAGTTAGACTTTGCAAAGGTTCCCCATAATACATGTAAAATATGATTTTCGTGGAGAACTCTTTTGGGTAACCAACATTTAATTACTCAATTTATTATTAATTATTAATTTTAATTTCTTAAATTATTATTAATTAATAATTATTTATATTTTATTTTTTAAAGATATAAAATTAATAATTATTAATTACAATTATTTATATCTGACTTAATTGACTAGAAATTATTTATCTATATTTTTTTGTAGATTATTTTTTTATACTATTAAAGATGTGAGATAAGAATTAATGATATAATTTAAAAAAAGATAATGATAAAAAATGACAAAAATAGCAATTTCTTTTATTTTTCTCTATTACGTATCATGTTTTTATTTATTTTTTATTATAGAGTTTAATTAACATATATTTTTAAAATACTTGTTAAATTTTTAATATATTTATTTTATAATCATTAAATTAAAGTATTTAAGACATATGTTAGTGTTTTAATGGTTATCTGAAAGTTGATTTGTTTTTAACGTGAAGTTTAGGTTCCTTAGTTTAGCAAGGATTTTAAGCAGATTTTTAGTAGAGTAGAACGTAAGTTATACCTGGTTCCAGTGTATTTATAATAGAGCTGTTAACCACTTTTGTTGGAGTCATTCTATTTTTTCTGATAGATAATTATTTTTTTTATCTTGAAAATCTATTAAGATCTTTCTTCCAGGTGGTGTAGTGAACTTTTTGTCTTGTTGGAAAATGGATCCTCTCCATTTTTTTTATTGGAGACAATAAAGTGTGATCTCTCACCTTTAATTCTATAAGTGGGACCAGAAATAAATAAGAGAGAGAACAATGAACGGTAAGATTAAACACCGGATACCATTCAGTTTTTTTTCCACTGGAGCGGAGCGGATCCATTCCCATCTTGTTGAGTTTGATTTTTATTTATTGGACCAAAATATGAACAGTTAGTTAAAGTTAAAAACTTAAAATTCACGTATAATTGTCTGGATGTGAAATTGATAATTAAAAATTATTAGATCATAATTTAATTAAATCTGTCAAATTATTTAACGATTTTAAACTATCCATTTTATATAACGATAATTACATATAAGTCTTTGCCATTAGCTAAACCCATTATAAACAATAATCTTCATTTTTTACTAAAAAAATACTTTGCAATATAATTTTAGTACTTACATTAGGTCCATTTCATGGCACTTTTCTTTTTTTTTCAAGAACAATTACTTAACAGAAATAATATAATTATTATATAGGTTTTTCATAAAGTGGAAAGAGAAAACATTTTGAAAAAGCTCCCCTTTTTTTTTCCTTGAAGAGCAAAAGAAAGCAAGTATTGTTTGCCCATTGGAATTTTTTCGCTGCATTTTCCAATATTTTCTTTTTCGCTTCAATCGTTTAATTCGTCACCTCCTCTTTTTTTGTTGTTGTTGTATCACTTGTATGTAGTATTGTGTAATTTATTTATAAATAATTTTTTTGTGTTGACAATTTTCTGTAGTTGATTCATCATCTTTCTAATTAAGTATTTATTTGGCTCTGAGATCAAATAAATGTCAATTAAGTGCTTAGATTCACTTTTTTTTTTGTATGGGTATAAGACATGTCTTGAGATGATTTAAGATACCAGTTTATATCATGTTATAGATTGTATTAAAAATTTGAAATTGTTATATTTTTTGCTTATCTACTGACCAATTTATTCCTTAGGATCGCTTATTGTAATTCTAGCAAAAATTTTACATTTTTCACATTTTTTTTTTGAAAAATAAATACACCAGATTAAACAGGGCTATGTAGCCTCTTTTCTCAAATGTCATCTCATCTCTTTTCTCAAATGTCATCTCATCTGAATATCTAATCCAATGGCCCTATGAGTTTATGACTCCACTCACTAGCTTATCTCCTCCGGCCCATTCGCTGTTTTAAATTCTTATTTTTATTCTATGATGACCTCTTCTATGCCTTCAATTGAAATTGAATTAGAAATCGGATATGCAAATTTTACCTTTTCACTTTATGGATGCGCAATCCCATTCTCTTTGCATACAGGATATAAATTGAAAATGAGTTACGCAAACATATAATAATTAATTTGGTAGATGATTTTTATTAGGTACATAGCTTTTTTTTCTCTAATTAAAAGTATTAAAATAAACTATTAAAATTGTCCTTAATTTTTAAAGAGCTCAACAAAAATAATTAGATCATTATTTAAAAAATACATTAAAAAATTAAACCAAAATTTGATCTCAATAATTTTTCATCTTTTTAAAGTATTTTTTTATTAACAAAAAAATTGTAAAAAAAAATTATTTGGTGTGATCACTGAATTTTAAGCATAAAATGTGATTTTTTGAATCATATTTGTAAAAAACATATTAAAATAAATTTTACTTGTATAATTCTTTTTATCGTGGTTAAAATAAATTTTCTTTAGTTAATTAATTTTATTAAATTTAAATTTTTATTCTTTTACCCAATGATATTTGTAGAAAAACAAATAAAAACCATTTACAAACATACGCATAAAATCATACAATTTTATTTGATAGTAATCATTCAATAATTACAAAAAAATTTTTATTTAATAATAATAAAAAAACATCCAAGTGAAATTCAAATTTTAAAATACCATATGTATATAAAATTTTGATTTAATTTGATAATATTTGAAAACTTTATTAAATTTTAATGATTATTTTTAATTATGTCAACGAGTAGATTTTGAAGTCAATGAGCTATAATATTCAAATGGCATAGTATCTTCATGCTCATTTGGAGGTCAGTCTCAAATTCTCAATCCTATCTTTAGTATAAAAAAAATAGATTTTGAAAAAAAATTATTTCAAACAGGGGATTAACCTAATGTCATCCACTCATCCTTAGCCAGCATTTATTACAACTTACAACACACTCTTCATAAGTTCTATCATCTGACACTGACTTGTTCTTCCTTATGAACTTCTTAACTCCACAACTTATGTAAGAATATATAAATTAGTCCTTGGAGGGAAAATACAAGAATAATACCCGTGTCTCTGTTGAGCCTAATGTATCCAAGCAAAATAAGTTAAGATCACTTACTAAAGAAGTGAGAAAGCAAATATGTCTTACAGAACCTTTAATTATTGTGAATATATAAAATTCAATAATAAAAAAAACATCCAAATGAAATTCAAATTTTAAAACACCATATATATATATATATATATATATATATAAAAGTTTAATTTAATTCGAGTCTCAATCCTATCTTTGATAAAAAAGAGAGAGAGAGAGAGAGTAGATTTTGAAAAAAAAAATATTTTCAAGAGGGGATTAATCTAATGTCATCTTTAGCCATCATTTTTTACGCCTCCATAAAACTCAACTAAATATAAACCTAATCTACAATGTTACAACACACTCTTCATAAGTTCTATCATTTGAGACTAACTTGTTCTTCCTTATAAACTTCTTCATTCAACACCTTATGTAAGAATATATAAATTAGTCCATGGAGGGAGAATACAAGAATAATACCGGTGTCTCTGTTGAGCCCAAGTAACATAAGTTAAGATCAGTGGTTAAAGAAGTGAGAAAATAAATATGTCTGGCAGGACCTTTAATTATGGTGAACCTTCTTAATTTCGCCATTGAGCTTATTTCCGTAATGTTTGTGGGTCATGTCAGCGAGTTGGTTCTCCGGCGTTTTCATGGCCACCTTCTTTTCTTATGTCACTGTCATTGGTTTAGTGGTCAATTCCTTTTATATCTCTTAACATTCTTTTTACGGTTTCACTAATTGGATTTTTCTCCTCTTCTTTTCCTTTATAATTTGAATTTATTAAAAAATATCAAATAAATATAATCCGAACTGAACCATCCCAATATTTTGTTCGGTGTTAGTTATGAAAATATTTCAATACCAAACCCGATTACTCTCCTCAATTACATGGAAACTAGAAGCGATTACTAATTCATTGCCAACTGTTTCTATTGAATCGACTAACCTTGTGTTCAACTCTTTGTTGGTTTCATATAATGACAGATGGGAATGGCAAGTGGCTTGGATACCTTTTATGGCCAATTGTATGGAGCAGGACAGCATGGCATGTTAGGCGTACACGTTCAGAAAGCCATGCTTAATAAAATTTCTTAATGGTGAGGCTAAAATATTTTAATTTTAATACAAAAATTTCTAAATTCTGCTATTGAAATTTTTTAAGATTCTGAATTTGATAACCGTTTTTATACTTAATAGTTGAATTTTTAATTAATAAAATTTAATTAATACTTTCTTAAAATAATTGAATTGTCATTTATTTCATTTTGGTTTGTTTATTTCTTTGAAAAAAATTACATAAAATTAAAATTGCTGAGACTGAAAATTAATGTATTATGTTTAAATATATGCTAATGTGCTTCTTAATTCATTTTTTTTTGTAATTATCAGTGTAAAAACAA
The DNA here is from genome assembly GCF_014773155.1 of Arachis stenosperma. NCBI lineage: Eukaryota > Viridiplantae > Streptophyta > Magnoliopsida > Fabales > Fabaceae > Arachis > Arachis stenosperma. The sequence goes on along the minus strand of NC_080380.1, from coordinate 3,045,951 downwards.
TTGAAATCAAATTAGTAAGAGAAAATTTGCCAATAATAGTAATACTTTATCTTTTCTATTTATCTTTTTTTTAATTTTATTTGTCACAACTCTTTCACTTTATTAGTATTCTTAAAAACTAATTTTCTTTTTTATTATGCAATTTCAATCTAAATATTGTGATTTCATTTTAATATTACATTTAAAATAGACTATTATTGATATTTATACTTTTATAGGCACTAAAACACATAAAACTCTCGAACTTTAAATTCCATACAAAAAATTCAACAAAATACTAAATAAAAATATTTCTACAAATATAATTGGGTCAAAAGAATAAAATTTTTTAAATATTATAAAATTCAATAATTACAAAAAAAATTTATTTAACAATAATAAAAAAAACATCCAAATGAAATTGAAATTTTAAAACACAATATGTATATATAATTTTAATTTAATTCGAGTCTCAATCCTATCTTTGATAAAAAAAAAAAGAGTAGATTTTGAAAAAAATTTATTTTAAATAAGGGATTAACCTAATGTCATCCTTAGCCACTATTTTTTATGCCTCCATAAAACTCAACTAAATATAAACCCAATCTGTTGTGTTACAACACACTCTTCATAAGTTCTATCATCTGAGACTAACTTGTTCTTCCTTATAAACTTCTTAATTCCACAACTTATGCAAAAATAAGTTAAGATCAGTGGTTAAAGAAGTGAGAAAGCAAATATGTCTGGCAGGACCTTTAATTATGGTGAACCTTCTTAATTTCGCCATTGAGCTAATTTCCGTAATGTTTGTAGGTCATGTCAGCGAGTTGGCTCTCTCCGGCGTTTCCATGGCCACCTCCTTTTCTTCTGTCACTGGCATTGGTTTAGTGGTCAATTCCTTTTATATCTCTTAACACTCTTTTTACGGTTTCACTAATTGAATTTTTCTCCTCTTCTTTTCTTTTATAATTTGAATTTATTAAAAAATATCAAATAAATATAATCCGAACTGAACCATCCCAATATTTTGTTCGGTGTTAGTTATAAAAATATTTCAACACCAAACCCGATTACTCCCCTCCATGGCAAACTAGAAGCGATTACTAATTCATTGCCAACTGTTTCTATTGAATCGACTAACCTTGTGTTCAACGCCTTGTTGGTTTCATATGATGACAGATGGGAATGGCAAGTGCCTTGGATACCTTTTGTGGCCAATCATATGGACCAGGACAGCATGGCATGTTAGGCGTACACGTTCAGAAAGCCATGCTTGTTCTTATCATCTTATGCGTACCATCTCTATTATTTGGGCAAACATGAAATCCATATTGATTTTATTTGGCCAAGATCACGAAATCTCCACAGAAGTAGGAAGATATGCTCAATTAATCATTCCATACCTTTTTGCCTCTAGTGTTCTTCAGTGTCAAACTAGATTTCTACAGACACATAACATTGGAGTTTCAATGATGCTCAGCTCTGGAGTAGCTACTGCACTGCATGCTGCTTTGTATTGGGCGTTAGTGTTAAAATATGACTTAGGGAGTAGAGGAGCTGCCATATCAAATTGTATATCGTATTGGGTGAATGTGTTGATACTTGCGTTATATATTAAGTTTTCTCCAAAATGTTCACAAACTTGGACGGGTTTTCAGTGGAGGCATTCCATGACATTTCTTCTTTTTTGAAACTTGCTATTTCTTCTGCTGTTATGATTTGGTAAGTTTCTACTAACTATTGCTTTTCTCACCGTTTGGTTCCCATTGTGCTGAGCAGCTTGGAACTGTGGTCGTTTGAATTGATGGTTCTCCTATCTGGTCGTCTTCCAAATCCAAAGTTGCAAACATCAGTGCTTTCTATTTGGTTAGTTCTACATTTGATATAGTTCTCACAATTCTTAGCTACCAGCACTTTACATGTTATTGTGGATATTATTATTTGCACCTATATTAATTAATGTTGGAAATTACAGTGTGAATACAGCATTAACTATTTGGATGATCCCGTTTGGATTAAGTGGAGCTATAAGGTAACTTAATTACTGCTACGTGCTTATGAATATTTAGAATTCTGTGCCAACAAATGTCGAGATCAAAGTAACAATTGTAATTGCATAATTGTTTGTTTGTGTTACAGTACTCGTGTATCTAACAAACTTGGAGCTGGTAATTCTTGGTCTGCACGTTTAGCAGTGCGTGTAGTGGTAGTAGCGGCCATTATTGAGGGTATCCTGGATCAAAACGAATTCAGTTTCATCCGACCCATGTGTATCGTAGGAGAACTTTAAATTAATTCTAATATTATGTTATATTAATTATAAGCTTATTATTCTGTTTTTAATAACATTTGTTGAATTAGGAAATAGATCAAAGAAGAATAAAATTAGAATTTATGGAAAAATTCAGGTTTAAATGTGGATATCAACTCCTCGATATACAAGTATATTTTTTCTTTTTTATAAATAAGTGCATTATAATTTTTGACATAAAATTTATTAAGATTCAAACTTCACTTGATTCAGACTCAGTAGTATGATTTTATCAGATTTAGAATTGGATAAGAATCTCAAAAATAAATATAGTCATTATTTAGAGTCGAGTCGGATCAAGACGAATCTGATTTCATTCGGCCCTATGTGCACTACTAATTTTTCATAGGATGTATAATTTGGATATATTTTTCATTAGGTATATAATTGAGTAAAAATATGGGTGGATGAGAAGAGGAGTAATTGGGAGGTCATTTTGAACTAGTTTTAAAAAATTTTGACAAAAATTGGATACCCGTTGGAGGCGTCTCCTTCACAAGGATGGTTATTATTGTTATGATTGTTTTTTTTTCCGTAATTTATTGTTATGATTGTTATTGTTTTTCTTCTTCTTCTGCTTCTTTAGGTCCATATTAGTTTTTGTTGGTATATAACATTGTTATCATATCTTATGGATCACAAAATATTCAGACCAAACCAAATAACATGTACCAAAAAAATAGTAGCTAATTACACTTCTCTACACTATCGACTAAAGACCAATCTTTGGACCTCATTGTAAGTACCAAAATGATTCCAATTCCTCTCAAATGAATTGTTGATAGTCCAACTATGCGATACTCCATCATTTTTGAGTAGAAACGGTGTCTCTTTTGATCTTACCTTGTGCATATCGTGTTAGCATAACATAGTTATTAGCTAATTGCTTGTTATTTTCATGTACTAAAAGTTAAATGTCTCTTCATAAGTTAGCTCAAGAATATCATATTTATTACCTGTTAACTATTTTCACAAAATTTATGACTAATTCAATAATAATTTTTTAAAAATAATTTTTATTTTTTAATATAAACAAATTTAATATAATTGTCATGTATTATTATCAATTTTAAAATTATAAGACAATTTTTAAATTATTTATTAGCAATTTTAATTTTGTCAAATTCAACAGGACATTCTCATAATACTAAAAATATATATATATTAATTGAATTGGAATTTTTTTTTCACTTTGTTTGGACTGAAAATTCATTTCTGACATCATTGGATCTGTTTGTGACCATGACATAATATTATTCAAGCATTGAATCACGGGATTTAAATTTGAGTCACGGGATTAAAAGAAAAAATAAAATTCAAAGAAAATAATTTCTATGGTGAGCTCTTCTCCTCTCACTTATAAAAATATAAATAGTGAAAATAAAATCAGATGCACTGCATACATTTTACAATAATTGAATAATCATGTTTTAATGAATGAAGTTTTGTTATTAGAATTACTGAAATTTTTAATTTTAATTTATTAACTCTTGAATTTTATTCATCATTTATTTTTTGTAATTTTTTAATATGAAATAAGAAATGCTATGACATGATATGTTAAATAAAAACTAATGTTAATGATATGTTATATTTTTCATTTAAGTTTGTAAGTATGAAATATGGATACTTTGTTAAGATGTTGTATTTATATGTCGGAAATATTTTGGATACTACACTACTTATCAATACTCATATTTTTTATTTTTTGTGGCCAACTGTAACTTAATAAAAAATAAAAGAATTTTTTAAATACATATTAATACTATGTCAGTATGTCCAGTCTTATTTTTAATATATATATATATATATATATATATATATATATATATATAATATGGAATGAATTTTAAAATAGTATATATTATTATTTATTAAAACAAAAAATATTTTAAATACATTATATAATTATAAAAGGCATTAAAAATAATTTGAAAAAACCGTTTTGTTTAGTAAGAAGAGCAATGAATAAAAATTATATTTAAAGAAAAAAAATTATACTTTACACCTTTAACTCACTTTTATATAAATAGTATATATCCTTTGAAAAATATGTACATATTATATATGTGATCTCTTAATATTTTTAGAGATTAATATTTAAAGTGGTCTTTAAACACACATAATTTAACTTAATTTTTTAAAGATTTAATGTTTAAGTTTTTCTCTAATTAAAAATATATTTAAATATTAACAAAGTTAAACTTTCTGTTGACTTTTACTGACCCGTAGTATAAGATAAAAATCATCACTTTTACATTTTTGTGATATGTGATATTTAAGGATTGGACAAAAAAGTTAATCACTTAATCTAACCTAATTCTCCTGTATATTTTTCAAAAATTAAATAAAAATTTGGATAAAACACATATATAAACCAAACCAATACCAATATTATATAAATTATCTAAATAGAAAAATGTTACATGAATATCTCAAACTATACTTTTATATAAATCGATTTAAATTAATTCAAATTATATAATATAGTAGTAAATCGAAACACGTTGATTTCAATTACATAGGAATATTGTTTGAAGTATAAATTGAATTGGTTAAATTTGAATTATACACTATAGTACTAAATCAAATCAGTTTTATTCGAATTAGTATAAAATAGTGTAAATCGAATCAGCTTGATTCGATTATTACTTGTATCAGATTATTGATATTTACTACTTTAAATTTAATTATTTATTTATTTTATATTAATTTTAAAATATAAATGTCAATAAGGAAGTACCTCATTTAGATTTAAATAAAATATCAAAAAATCAAAACGAATAAGAATAGAAATCCAACTTTTGTGTTTTAGTTCAAATTTTAGAAAATCTACATTTTTATAAACTTATGAATTTAAAACAGAATATTAAACGATTTCTAAAAATTCATTAAAATTATCCTTTGACTTATTAGCATAGAAAAAATCATTACCGAGACTTTTGATATTGAAAAAAATTTAATATAAAATATAGCCCTCCAAGATAGCATAGGAGTTAAAACTTGAATTTTTTTCGGAATCAGAAGTAACAAATAGTTATAAATTATAAAATGACCAATTATATTTATACAATACGTAATTTGAGAAATAAATAAATAAAATATAATTGGTCAAATTACATATTATATAAATATAGTTGGTCATTTTATAATGTATAACTAGTTGTTACTTCTGACTCTCAAAAAATTTCAAGTTTTAACTCCTATGCTATCTTGGAGGGCTATATTTTATATTAAATTTTTTTCAATATCAAAAGTCCCGGTAATGATTTTTTCTATGCTAATAAGTCAAAGGATAATTTTAATGAATTTTTAGAAATCGTTTAATGTTTCTGTTTTAAATTCATAAGTTTATAAAAATGTAGATTTTCTGAAATTTGAACTAAAGCACAAAAGCTGGATTTCTATTGTTATTTGTTTTAATTTTTTTGATATTTTATTTGAATCCAAATGGGGTACTTCTTTATTGACATTTATGTTTTAAAGTAAATATAGAATAAATAAATAATTTATGTCAATAATCTAATACAAGTAGTAAATCGAATTAAGCTGATTAGATTTACACTATTCCATGATTCGATTTAGTACTATAGTGTATAATTCAAATTTAACCAATTCGATTTATACTTCAAACATTGTTTCATGTAATTCAAATTAAAGTGTTTTGATTTACTATTATATTGTATAATTAGAATTAATTTAATTTGATTTATATAGAAATATGATTTGAGATATTCATTTAACGTTTTTTTATTTGAGTGATTTATGTAATATTAGTATTGATTTGGTTTATATAAGTGTTTTACCCTAAAAATATTAAATTTTTAAAAGAAAGAAAAAACAAATTAAATTGTATATATTCTTTCAAGATCAAAATCAACATACATTATTCTTATTATAAACTATGCAAAAATTGACCCTTATTAAATAAGGGAGAATAATATCGTTACTAAAATTAATAGATAAAGTACATATACACTATAATTCAGGGGAAATGGATCCTCTCCTGTTTTTTCAACAATTGACAAAATACAGTGCAATCTCTCACCTTTAATTTTAATAGTGGGACCAGAAATAAATAAGAGAGAGAGTGTGGTGAATGGTTAGATTAAACACTGCACACCATCCAGTTTTTTATTCACTGGAGAGAATCCACTCCCTAATTCAGGAGGAGTAATAAATTACAAAATTTTCTATGAAATACCAATAATAATGCAAGTATCCTGGTCCTGCTCGAAAAATTATGCCATGGACAACATAGTTGACAACATAGACACATTATCACTTTTAATATATCTTTATTTAATTATGTTGATCTATAATTAGTATCTATTAAATGCTCATAATTTTGATAGTTTGATCAGTTGCTTAAATTTTAAATATAACAGAAATTTTATTTAACACAATTTTATTTCAAACTCTAGAATCTATACATATTTTTTCACGGTAATAAAACATTGATAGGGAGAATCCGCTAATTACCCATGTGAAAGTCTTATTAAATTTTTTGGTTAAATAAAATCTTTAATATCTGCATATATATATAAGAAAAATATTATTAAAACTTTTTTTTATACATATTATGAATTTCACTGAAAATACTTTATATACACCACACCATATACTAATTAGGGACGGACCTACACTTAATAAAGAGGAAACATTTGCCTCTACAAAATCTAAAAAAAAAAACTAATAGTTATATATATATATATATATATATATATATATATTATTATATTATATTATTCCAAAATAAAATATAAATATTTTTTATGTGTTTTACGTTAAAAAAATATTTTGTTAAACTCAATATTTAATAATAATTGTATTGTTAAATTTGATTTAGTATAAAAATAAATAAATAAATAAATAAACTTAAAAAATAATGATAATTAATTTTATTATATTAGTTAATTAGTTGATAATTAAATTAAAACTTAGTTTTTTAATTAAATACAACTTAAATTATTAATGACTTTTAAAAAATATTTAAGATATAAAAAAAACATGTTATCTATATATTAATATACTCTATTAGTATTTATTATTAAAATGGTCTTGATTATAGTAATTATTTTGGTTAAAAAATTTATTTATACCATAAAGACTATAATAAGTAGATTTTATAATTAAATATGAGATAATAAAAAATAAAATAATTGTTTAAGAATATATAGAAAAATAATATTTAGTTATGATAAAAATAAAAAGAATTTATTATAAATTATTTTTTTATTATTTTAAATATTATACTGTGTGAAATTATCTTTTGATTATTTTAAATACTATAATAAGTGATTGTGTGTATATTTCTAATTCTTATTAATATGTATAAATAGTTCTAATTTAAAATTTAAATATATCTAAACAAATTTTGATTAGCCGAGTGATTATTTATTAGTCGTTTGCTTAAGCAAAGGTTGGAGGTTCGAATTCCGTCTTGTATGTATAGCAACTTATTGGCCCTCTTAAATGATACTCAAATTTAGAGTAGATTAATCTTTAACTTGTTAGATATCGTAAAAAGCAAAAAAAAATATCAATACCTAAATTTTATTATATTTTTGCCTTTACACCTAAATTTTTTTGAATCCGACACTGATATATATTAGTCATTATAATCAATCATTTACGGTAACTGGTGATAGTTCATTGTGTGGTATACGTGTAGCTTTTATTCTTGATAATCAAACACAAAATTTTTATATCAATAATTATATAAATAAATAGGTGATTAGTTTCAGCTGCTATATTTTAAAACAAAAATACATGTATATACTAAAAATAAATCATCAAATAAGATATTATATATATATATATATATATATATATATATATAAAATGTGTAATTTTTATTTTTTAATATGTATTTTATATTAATAACTGATTTAATAACTATTTTATACACATAATATAATTGATTTTGAAATAATATTATATTAAAATAAAATATATGATGAAATAAAAAATAGCTTCTAAATTCTAAATAATTGATTTATTCTGACAAACAATAATGTTATAAATCTCCATACCATTAGTAATAAGGTTATTATTATTGATAATATAAATTATAAAATTTAATACACATTTAAATGAATAATTAGATCATTTCATAAAAGGAAAAAAATATCATCACAAAATTATTTATTCTAAAAATTTAAAATAATAATATATTTAAATAGTTATATATGTAATATGTTGTTGTCTCATATAAGAAATTAAGTGTTCATTTGATTTGTATTTTTTAAATATTTTTTATATGAAAAAATAAAAAAATAAAAATAAAAAATAAAAATAGTTATTTTTATTATTTTTTTATCTTTTCTTTTCAATAAAATCCTAAATAAAAAAGCAGGACACATACATCACACCGTTATTAATAATATAACAAATTTTAATTATTATTCTTATAACATTCTAGCAAGATTATTCTCTCAGTGTATTGGAATATGCTTTGTGCACTAATTAAAAGAATAACTTAAAAATTTTATTGTGTTCTAATAATAGAAAGCTATGAAAATGCATAATGGGTAGTTAATGCTATTTTTTTATAATAATTTAATCTTTGATAACTAGTCTTATTAGATTGATTAATTTTATTCATAATTCACTATGGCAGAGGCAAAGAGTAGCAGCGGGTAAATAGCGGCCGTGCTCATAATCGCCACAAATTGGAAGGATTACGACAGAGGTGAGCGGCGGTCTGGTAGAAGGCACAAAACGACCCTGGATAGCGGCTGGGCAGTGAAAACCGCTACGAAATTGTGTTACAACACACTCTTCATAAGTTCTATCATCTGAGACTAACTTGTTCTTCCTTATAAACTTCTTAATTCCACAACTTATGTAAGAATATATAAATTAGTCCATGGAGGGAGAATACAAGAATAATATCCATGTCTCTGTTGAGCCTAATGTATCCAAGCAAAATAAGTTAATATTAGTGGTTAAAGAAGTGAGAAAGTAAATATGTCTGGCAGGACCTTTAATTATGGTGAATCTTCTTAATTTCGCCATTGAGCTTATTTCCATAATGTTTGTGGGTCATGTCAGCGAGTTGGCTCTCTCCGGCGTTTCCATGGCCACCTCCTTTTTTTCTGTCACTGGCATTGGTTTAGTGGTCAGTTCATTTTATATTTTTTAACACTCTTTTTACGGTTTCACTAATCGGATTTTTCTCCTTTTTTTTCCTTTATAATTTGAATTTATTAAAAAATATCTAATAAATATAATCCGAACTGAGCTATCCCAATATTTTATTCGGTGTCAGTTATGAAAATATTTCAACACCAACCCGATTACTCCCCTCCATGGCATGGAAACTAGAAACGATTACTAATTCATTGCCAACTGTTTCTATTGAATCGACTAACCTTGTGTTCAACTCCTTGTTGGTTTCATATAATGACAGATAGGAATGGCAAGTGCCTTGGATACCTTTTGTGGCCAATCATATGGAGCAGGACAGCATGGCATGTTAGGCATACATGTTCAGAAAGCCATGCTTAATAAAATTTCTTAATGGTGAGGCTAAAATATTTTAATTTTAATACAAAAATTTCTTAATTTTGTTATTGAAATTTTTTAAGATTCTGAATTTGATGACCGTTTTTATACTTAATAGTTGAATTTTTAATTAATAAAATTTAATTAATTCTTTCTTAAAATAATTAAATTGTCATTTATTTCATTTTGGTTTGTTTATTTCTTTGAAAAAAATTACATAAAACTAAAATTGCTGAGACTGAAAATTAATGTATTATGTTTAAGTATATGCTAACGCTCTTTTTAATTTGTGTTTTTTTTTTGTAATTATCAGTATAAAAATAATTGAAATCAAATTAGTAAGAGAAAATTTGCCAATAATAGTAATGCTTTATTTTTTCTATTTATCTTTTTTTTTTAATTTTATTTGTCACAACTCTTTTACTTTATTAATATTCTTAAAAACTAATTTTCTTTTTTATTATGCAATTCCAATCTAAATATTGTGATTTTATTTCAATATTATATTTAAAATAGACTATTATTGATATTTATACTTTTATAGGCACTAAAACAAATAAAACTCTCAAACTTTAAATTTCGCACAAAAAATACAATAAAATACTAAATAAAAATATTTCTACAAATATAATTGGGTCAAAAGAATAAAAGTTTTTAAATATTATAAAATTCAATAATTATAGAAAATTTTTTATTTAACAATAATAAAAAAAATCCAAAATAAATTCAAATTTTAAAACACAATATGTATATATAATTTTAATTTAATTCGAGTCTCAATCCTATCTTTGATAAAAAAAAGAGTAGATTCTGAAAACAAAATTTAAACAGGGGATTAACCTAATGTTATCTTTAGCCACCATTTTTTATGCATCTATATAACTCAACTAAATATAAACCTAATCTATTCTGTTACAACACACTCTTCATAAGTTCTATCATCTGAGACTAACTTGTTCTTCTTTATAAACTTCTTCATTTCATAACTTATGTAAGAATATATAAATTAGTCCATGGGGGGAGAATACAAGAATAATACCGGTGTCTCTGTTGAGCCTAATGTATCCAAACAAAATAAGTTAAGATCAGTGGTTAAAGAAGTGAGAAAGTAAATATGTCCGGCAGGACCTTTAATTATGGTGAATCTTGTTAATTTCACCATTGAACTTATTTCCATAATGTTTGTGGGTCATGTCAGCGAGTTGGCTCTCTCTGGCGTTTCCATGGCCAGCTCCTTTTCTTCTGTCATTGGCATTGGTTTAGTGGTCAGTTCCTTTTATATCTCTTAACACTTTTTTTACGGTTTCACTAATCAGATTTTTCTCCTCTTCTTTTTTTTATAATTTAAATTTATTAAAAAATATCAAATAAATATAATTTGAACTGAACCATCTCAATATTTTGTTCGGTGTTAGTTAAGAATATATTTCAATACCAAACCCAATTACTCCCCTCCATGGCATAGAAACTAGAACCGATTACTAATTCATTGTCAACTATTTCTATTGAATCGACTAACCTTGTGTTCAACTCCTTGTTGGTTTCATATAATGACAGATGGGAATGGCAAGTGCTATAGATACCTTTTGTGGCCAATCATATTGATGAGCGGATAATTTATACGCTTTTTGGCATTGTTTTTAGTATGTTTTTAGTACATTTTAGTTAGTTTTTAGTATGTTTTTATTAGTTTTTATTTAAAATTCACTTTTCTGGACTTTACTATGAGTTTGTGTATTTTTCTGTGATTTCAGGTATTTTCTGGCTGAAATTGAGGGACCTGAGCAAAAATCTGATTCAGAGGCTGAAAAAGGACTGCAGATACTGTTGGATTCTGACCTCCCTGCACTCGAAGTGGATTTTCTGGAGCTACAGAAGCCCAATTGGTGCGCTCTCAACTGCGTTGGAAAGTAGACATCTTGGGCTATCCAGCAATTTATAATAGTCCATATTTTTCCCGAGATTTGATGGCCCAAACCGGCGTTGCAAATCAGCTTCAGAATTCCCGGCGTTTAACGCCGGAACTGGCACAAAAATTGGAGTTAAACGCCCAAACTGGCATAAAAGCTAGCGTTTAACTCCAGAAAAAGTCTCTACATATGAAAGCTTCAATGCTCAGCTCAAGCACACACCAAGTGGACCCCGGAAGTGGATTTTTACGTCATTTACTCATTTCTGTATATCCTAGGTTACTAGTTCACCATTAATAGAATCTTTTGACATTGTATCTGTACCTCATGACACATTACACGTTTCTTATTGTACTTTCCACGGCATGAATCTCTAAACCCCATGGTTGGGGGTGAGGAGCTCTGCTGTGTCCTGATGGATTAATGCAATTACTACTGTTTCTCATTCAATCACGCTTGCTTCTATTCTAAGATATCACTTGTTCCTAAACTTGATGAATGTGATGATCCGTGACACTTATCATCATTCTCACCTATGAACATGTGCCTGACAACCACCTCCGTTCTACCTTAGATTGAGTGAATATCTCTTGGATTCCTTAATCAGAATCTTCGTGGTATAAGCTAGAATTGATGGTGGCATTCAAGAGAATCCGGAAGGTCTAAACCTTGTCTGTGGTATTCTGAGTAGGATTCGAGGATTGAATGACTGTGACGAGCTTCAAACTCCTGAGGGCTGGGCGTTAGTGACAGACGCAAAAGAATCACTGGATTCTATTCCAACCTGATTGAGAATCGACAGATGATTAGCCGTGCTGTGACAGAGTACGTTGAACATTTTCACTGAGAGGATGGGAGGTAGTCATTGACAACAGTGAAACCCTACATATAGCTTGCCATGGAAGGAGTCTTGCGTGCATGAAGAAGAAGACAGTAGGAAAGCAGAGATTCAGAAGATAGAGCATCTCCAAAACCTCAACCTGTTCTCCATTACTGCAAAACAAGTATTTATTTCACGTTCTTTTACTTTTCACAATTAAACCTGAGAATTATTGATATCCTGACTAAGAGTTACAAGATAACCATAGCCTGCTTCAGGACGACAATCTCCGTGGGATCGACCCTTACTCACGTAAGGTATTACTTGGACGACCCAGTGCACTTGCTGGTTAGTTGTGCAGAATTGCAAAGTGTGATTGCAATTTTGTGCACCAAGTTTTTGGCGCCGTTGCCGGGGATTGTTCGAGTTTGGACAACTGACGGTTTATCTTGTTGCTTAGATTAGGACTGTTTTATTTTTGTTGGTTTAGAGTTTTTTATTTGAGTTTAGTTTCATATTTTAAGTTTGGTGTCAATTGCATGTTTTCTGTCCTTTCTTGATCTTTAAAATTCTAAGTTTGGTGTCTTCTTTGTGTTTTCCTTTAAAATTTTCGAAAATTTGTGTTTGATTTTCAAAAAATTTTAAGTTTGGTGTCATTTTGTTGTTTTTCTCTTTTCTCATTTCAAAAAAAATCAAATCTTTTTCAAAGTAATTTTCAATCATATCCTTTCAATTGCTAATTCCAAAATCTTTTTTTTATTAATTGATTTAGTTTTCAATTTGCTGTGATCTTATTTCCTTTTAGTTTTCGAAGTTTTACTTTATTTTCCATTTATTTTATTTTATTTTTTTCGGCCACTTTTAAAAAAAAATTACTTTACTTGGAATTCATATCATATTCCCTTTCTCCATCATGGACTTAAGTGGAATTGAGCAGTCCAGAAGGACTCTGGGGTCATATGCTAACCCCATTACAGCTGCATATGGGAGTAGCATCTGTATACCTCCCATTAAGGCAAGCAGCTTTGAGCTAAATCCTCAACTCATTATCATGGTGCAGCAAAATTAAGGCATAATTGAGGACATGATTGTCAAGGTTGGGCCATTTGCCTTTCCAACTGACTTTGTAGTGCTGGAAATGGAGGAGCACAAGAGTGCATCTCTCATTCTAGGAAGACCCTTCCTAGCAACTGGACGAACTCTTATTGATGTACAAAAAGGGGAAGTAACCCTGAGAGTCAATGAGGATGAGTTCAAGTTGAATGCTGTCAAGGCTATGCAGCATCCAGACACATCAAATGACTGCATGAGCACTGATATTATTGACTCTTTGGTAGAAGAGATCAATATGGCTGAAAGTATGGAATCAGAGCTAGAAGACATCTTCAAGGATGTTCAGCCTGATCAGGAGGAACCAGAAGAAATAAAAGAATTTTTGAAAATTTCTCAGGAAGAGGATAAGCCTGCCAAACCTGAGCTCAAACCACTACCACCATCCCTGAAATATGTATTTCTGGGAGAGGGTGACACTTTTCCAGTGATCATAAGCTCTGCTTTAAATTCACAGGAAGAGGAAGCACTAATTCAAGTGCTAAGGACACACAAGACAGCTCTTGGGTGGTCCATAAGTGATCTTAAGGGCATTAGCACAGCAAGATGCATGCACAAGATCCTATTGGAGGATGATGCCAAACCAGTGGTTCAACCACAAAGGCGGCTAAATCCAGCCATGAAGGAGGTGGTGCAGAAAGAGGTCACTAAATTACTAGAGGCTGGGATTATTCATCCTATTTCTGATAGCCCCTGGGTAAGCCCTGTCCAAGTTGTCCCCAAGAAGGGAGGCATGACAGTGGTTCATAATGAAAAAAATAAACTGGTTCCTACAAGAACAGTTACAGGGTGGCGTATGTGTATTGACTATAGAAGGCTCAATACAACCACCAGAAAGGATCATTTTCCTTTACCATTCATAGACCAAATGCTAGAAAGACTAGCTGGTCATGATTATTACTGCTTTTTGGACGACTATTCAGGTTACAACCAAATTGCAGTAGATCCTCAGGACCAAGAGAAAACAGCATTCACTTGCCCTTCTGGCGTGTTTGCCTACAGAAGAATGCCTTTTGGTCTGTGTAATGCTCCTGCAACTTTTCAGAGATGCATGCTATCCATCTTCTCTAATATGGTGAAAAAATTCTTGGAAGTCTTCATGGATGACTTCTCAGTATATGGAGACTCATTCAGCTCCTGTCTTAACCATCTAGCACTTGTCCTGAAAAGGTGCCAAGAGACTAACCTGGTCTTAAACTGGGAGAAATGTCACTTTATGGTGACTGAAGGAATTGTCCTTGGGCACAAAATTTCAAGGAAGGGAATAGAGGTGGATAAAGCAAAGGTAGAGGTAATTGAAAAATTACCACCACCTGCCAATGTTAAGGCAATCAGAAGCTTTCTGGGGCATGCAGGATTCTACAGGAGGTTTATAAAGGATTTTTCAAAAATTGCAAAATCTTTAAGCAACCTGCTAGCTGCTGACACACCATTTGTGTTTGACACATAGTGTCTACAGGCATTTGAGACCCTGAAATCCAAGCTGGTCACAGCACCAGTCATCTCTGCGCCAGACTGGACATTACCATTCGAACTAATGTGTGATGCCAGTGACCATGCCATTGGTGCAGTGTTGGGACAGAAGCATAACAAGCTTCTGCACGTCATTTATTATGCCAGCCGTGTTCTAAATGACGCACAGAAGAATTACATAACCACAGAAAAAGAGTTACTTGTAGTGGTCTATGCCATTGACAAGTTTAGATCCTACTTAGTAGGATCAAAAGTGATTGTGTACACTGACCATGCTGCTCTTAAGTACTTACTAACAAAGCAGGATTCAAAACCCAGGCTCATAAGATGGGTGTTGCTTCTGCAAGAGTTTGATATAGAAATAAGAGACAGAAAAGGGACAGAGAACCAAGTAGCTGATCATCTGTCCTGAATAGAACCAATAGCTGGGGCGTTCCTCCCTTCTACTGAGATCTCTGGGACCTTCCCAGATGAGCAACTCTTTGCCATTCAGGAAGCTCCATGGTTTACAGATATTACAAACTATAAAGCTGTGAGGTTCATACCCCAGGAGTACAGCAGGGTGCAAAGAAAAAAATTAATTTCAGATGCCAAGTACTACCTATGGGATGAGCCATATCTCTTTAAGAGATGTGCAGACGGAATGATTCGCAGATGTGTACCTAGAGAGGAAGCACAAAGGATCCTGTGGCATTGTCATGGATCACAGTATGGGGGACATTTCGGAAGTGAGCGAACAGCCACTAAAGTCCTCCAATGTGGCTTCTACTGGCCTACTCTCTATAGAGATGCCCGAGAGTTTGTGCGTAACTGTGACAGTTGCTAAAGAGCTGGTAACTTGCCTCATGGTTATGTCATGCCTCAACAAGGGATCCTAGAGATTGAACTGTTTGATGTATAGGGTATTGACTTTATGGGTCCGTTCCCACCATCATACTCAAACACTTACATTCTGGTGGCAGTGGACTATGTATCTAAATGGGTAGAAGCAATTGCTACACCCACTAATGATACTAAGACCGTGCTGAAATTCCTCCAGAAACACATCTTCAGCAGGTTTGGTGTTCCCAGAGTACTAATCAGTGATGGGGGCACTCATTTCTGCAATAAACAGCTGTACTCTGCTATGGTCCGATATGGAATTAGCCACAAAGTAGTAACTCTGTATCATCCACAGACAAATGGGCAAGCTGAAGTCTCTAACAGAGAGCTAAAAAGAATCCTAGAACGGACTGTAATTGCCCGTAGAAAGGATTGGGCAAAGAGCTTGGATGATGCTCTGTGGGCATACAGAACAGCATTCAAGACTCCTATAGGAACCTCTCCATACCAACTTGTGTATGGCAAGGCCTGTCATCTGCCCGTGGAACTGGAACATAAAGCCTACTGGGCAACCAGATTCCTAAACCTGGATGCTAAGTTAGCTGGTGAAAAAAGATTACTCCAGCTAAATGAGCTAGATGAATTTAGACTCAGTGCCTTTGAAAATGCAAAAAATTATAAGGAAAAGGCAAAGAAGTGGCATGACAAGAAATTGTCATCCAGAGTCTTTGAGCCAGGACAAAAAGTTCTGCTCTTCAACTCTAGACTCAGACTATTCCCAGGAAAACTTAAATCCCGGTGGAGGGGTCCGTATGTGATTACAGGAGTATCACCATATGGATATGTTGAGCTTCAGGATATTGATTCTGACAAAAAGTTCATTGTTAATGGACAGAGGATCAAACATTATCTTGAAAGTAATTTTGAGCAAGGATGCTCAAAACTGAGGCTTGAATGATTCTCAGTGAAGGTCCAGCTAAAGACAATAAAGAAGCGCTTGCTGGGAGGCAATCCAGTCATTAGCAGGGTATCTGTTTTGTTTAATAAAAATGTGATACATATTCTCAAAAGGCGATTATCAAAATTGAAGGAATTCACAGAGTTACAGAAGGATTCAGTGTAAAAAGCAGAGAAAAGGAGCTTGCTGGCAAAAAAAAGGCCAGTAAGGGGTACTCTGGGCGTTAAACGCCAGAATGGGCACCATTCTGGGCGTTTAACGCCAGGTGTGCAGCATCATGGGCGTTTAGCAAAACGCCCAGTGATGAAGGGATTTCTGGCGTTTAACGCCAGCCAGGGTACCTGGCTGGGCGTTAAATGCCCAAATTGGCCAACATTTGGGCGTTAAACGCCAGATAGGTGGGGGACAGAGATTTTGCTTTCCACTTCAAATTTTTTCAAACTTTCCTGTTTTGATCCATAATTTTCTACATAAACACATTTCAAACTTTCATCATTCACCTTCAAATTTTCAAAATTAAAATCATTCTTCAAATCTCTTTCAAATCTTTTCCAAATCTTCTTCAAAAACTCAAATATCTCTCAAATTCTTTCCATATCTTCTCAAATTTTCTTTAAAATTTTCGAAATCTCTCCCCCTCCTTTATAAATATAAGTTCGGCCACCCCCCATTCCACACCATTCGAATTTGCTCTCCTCCTCTCTCTCCTCTTTCTTTTCTTTTACTTGAGGACAAGCAAACCTCTAAGTTTGGTGTGTTTTTCTGTGATCACTAAGCTAAGGCTCATCAAGATCATGGCTCCCAAAGGAAAACAAACCACTTCAAGAGGCAAGAAAGAGAATGCTCTAAAAGACCTTTGGAGTCAAGAGAGGTTCTTAACCAAAGAACATGCAGACCATTACCACAAAATAATGGGTATAAGGTTAGTGATCCCGGAAGTTAAATTTGATCTGAGAGAAGATAAATATCCGGAGATCCAAGAGCAAATTTGAAACAGAGGATGGGAAGTTCTAACCAACCCTGAGACAAAGGTTGGAAGAAACATGGTTCAGGAATTCTACTCAAATCTGTGGCTGACAGATAAGCAGAGGATGACTGGAACCGCTTTTCATACCTACAGAACCATGGTCAGAGGAAGAATTATTTACTTCCATCTGGACAAAATAAGAGAGGTCTTCAAATTGCCTCAACTACAAGATGATCCTGAATCCTTTAATAGGAGAATGGTGAGAGTAGATAAGGGGTTGGATCAAGTTCTAGAGGACATATGCCTCCCTGGAGCCAAGTGGATGACCAATTCAAAAGGTGTCCCAAACCAACTCAAGAGGGGAGATCTCAAACCAGTTGCAAGAGGCTGGTTGGACTTCATAGGGCGTTCTATATTGCCCACTAGTAACCGTTCTGAGGTTACTATCAAGAGAGCAGTGATGATTCATTGCATTATGCTGGGAAAAGAAGTGGAGATTCATCATCTGATTGCTTGTAACCTACAAGGCTGTTTGCCTGTTTGCTGCCTCTATTTACACAATTGCAAACAAGAATTCCACTGAAGCCAAATTGGCTTACCCAAGCTTAATCTCCTTGCTATGTAAAGATGCTGGGGTGAGAATGGGAGTAGATGAATTCATCCCAATTGAGCACCCAATCACCAAGAAGTCAATGGAAGGACAAATGCAAGACAACTCTATCAAAAAGAGGGCGCAAGAAAATTCGGAAGGTCTAAACCTTGTCTGTGGTATTCTGAGTAGGATTCAAGGATTGAATGACTGTGACGAGCTTCAAACTCCTGAGGGCTGGGCGTTAGTGACAGACGCAAAAGAATCACTGGATTCTATTCCAACCTGATTGAGAACCGACAGATGATTAGCCGTGCTGTGACAGAGTGCGTTAAACATTTTCACTGAGAGGATGGGAGGTAGCCATTGACAACGGTGAAACCCTACATATAGCTTGCCATGGAAGGAGTCTTGCGTGCATGAAGAAGAAGACAGTAGGAAAGCAGAGATTCAGAAGATAGAGCATCTCCAAAATCTCAACCTGTTCTCCATTACTGCAAAACAAGTATTTATTTCACGTTCTTTTACTTTTCACAATTAAACCTGAGAATTATTGATATCCCGACTAAGAGTTACAAGATAACCATAGCTTGCTTCAGGCCGACAATCTCCGTGGGATCGACCCTTACTCACGTAAGGTATTACTTGGATGACCCAGTGCACTTGCTGGTTGGTTGTGCGGAATTGCAAAATGTGATTGCAATTTTGTGCACCACATATGGAGCAGGACAGCATGGCATGTTAGGTGTACACATTTAAAAAGCCATGCTTAATAAAATTTCTTAATGGTGACGCTAAAATATTTTAATTTTAATACAAAAATTTTTTAATTTTGCTATTGAAATTTTTTAAGATTCTGAATTTAATAACCATTTTTATACTTAATAGTTAAATTTTTAATTAATAAAATTTAATTAATGCTTTCTTAAAATAATTGAATTGTCAATTATTTTATTTTGGGTTGTTTATTTCTTTGAAAAAAAATTACATAAAATTAAAATTGCTGAGACTGAAAATTAATGTATCATATTTAAATATATGCTAATGTGCTTTTTAATTCGTTTTTTTTTGTAATTATCAGTGTAAAAACAATTGAAATCAAATTAGTAAGAGAAAATTTGCCAATAATAGTAATGTTTTATTTTTTCTATTTATCTTTTTTTTTAAGTTTATTTGTCATAACTCTTTCACTTTATTTGTATTCTTAAAAGCTAATTTTCTTTTTTATTATGCAATTTTAATCTAAATATTGTGATTTCATTTCAATGTTATATTTAAAACAGACTATTATTAATATTTATACTTTTATATGCACTAAAACACATAAAACTCTCGAACTTTAAATTTCATACAAAAAATTCAACAAAATACTAAATAAAAATATTTCTACAAATATAATTGGGTCAAAAGAATAAAATTTTTTAAATATTATAAAATTCAATAATTACAAAAAAATTTATTTAACAATAATAAAAAAATATCCAAATGAAATTGAAATTTTAAAACACAATATGTATATATAATTTTAATTTAATTCGAGTCTCAATCTTATCTTTGATTAAAAAAAAGGAGTAGATTTTGAAAAAAAATTATTTTAAATAGGAAATTAACCTAATGTCATCCTTAGCCACTATTTTTTATGCCTCTATAAAACTCAACTAAATATAAACCTAATTTATTGTGTTACAATACACTCTTCATAAGTTCTATCATCGGAGACTAACTTGTTATTCTTTATAAACTTCTTAATTCCACAACTTATGCAAAAATATATAAATTAGTCTATAGAGGGAGAATACAAGAATAATACCCATGACTCTATTGAGCCTAATGTATCCAAGCAAAATAAATTAAGATTGGTGGTTAAAGAAGTGAGAAAGCAAATATGTCTGGCATGACCTTTAATCATGATGAATTTTCTTAATTTTGCCATTGAGCTTATTTCCATAATGTTTGTGGGTCATGTCAGCGAGTTAGCTCTCTCTGGAGTTTTCATGGCCAACTCCTTTTCTTCTGTCACTGCCATTGGTTTAGTGGTCAGTTCCTTTTATATCTCTTAACACTCTTTTTACGGTTTCACTAATCGAATTTTTCTCCTCTTCTTTTTCTTTATAATTTGAATTTATTAAAAAATATAAAATAAATATAATTCGAACTGAACCATCCCAATATTTTGTTTGGTGATAGTCATGAAAATATTTCAACACCAAACCCGATTACTCCCCTCCATGACATGGAAACTACAAGCGATTACTAATTCATCGCCAACTGTTTCTATTGAATCGACTAACCTTGTGCTCAACTCCTTGTTGGTTTCATATAATGACAGATGAGAATGGCAGGTGCCTTAGATACCTTTTATGACCAATCATATGGAGTAGGACAGCATGACATGTTAGGCGTACACGTTCAGAAAGCCATGCTTAATAAAAATTTTTAATGGTGACGCTAAAATATTTTAATTTTAATACAAAAATTTCTTAATTTTTCTATTAAAATTTTTTAAGATTTTGAATTTGATGACTATTTTTATACTTAATAGTTGAATTTTTAATTAATAAAATTTAATTAATACTTTCTTAAAATAGTTGAATTGTCATTTATTTCATTTTGTTTTGTTTATTTTTTTAAAAAAATTACATAAAATTAAAATTGCTGAGACTAAAAATTAATGTATTATATTTAAATATATGTTAACGTGCTTTTTAATTCGTTTTTTTTTGTAATTATCAGTGTAAAAATAATTGAAATCAAATTAGTAAGAAAAAATTTGCCAAGAATAGTAATGCTTTATTTTTTTCTATTTATCTTTTTTTTTTAATTTTATTTGTCACAACTCTTTCACTTTATTAGTATTCTTAAAAACTAATTTTCTTTTTTATTATGTAATTTTAATCTAAATATTGTTATTACATTTTAATATTATATTTAAAATAGACTATTATTGATATTTATACTTTTATAGACATTAAAACACATAAAAATTCAACAAAATTTTAAATAAAAATATTTCTACAAATATAATTGGGTCAAAAGAATAAAATTTTTTAAATATTATAAAATTCAATAATTACAGAAACTTTTTTATTTAACAATAAAAAAAAACATCCAAATGAAATTCAAATTTTAAAACACAATATGTATATATAATTTTAATTTAATTCGAGTCTCAATCATATCTTTGATAAAAAAAAAAGAGAGTAGATTCTGAAAAAAAAATTTAAACAGGGGATTACCCTAATGTTATCCTTAGCCACCATTTTTTTTGCCTCTATATAACTCAACTAAATATAAACCTAATCTATTGTGTTACAACACACTCTTCATAAGTTCTATCATCTGAGGGAGAATACAAGACTAATATCCGTGTCTCTGTTGAGCCTAATGTATCCAAGAAAAATAAGTTAAGATCAGTGGTTAAAGAAGTGAGAAAGCAAATATGTCTGGCAATACCTTTAATTACGGTGAATCTCCTTAATTTTGTCATTGAGCTTATTTCCATAATGTTTGTGGGTCATGTCAGTGAGTTGGCTCTCTCCGGCGTTTCCATGGCCACCTCCTTTTCTTCTGTCACTGGTATTGGTTTAGTAGTCAGTTCCTTTTATATCTGTTAACAATCTTTTTACGGTTTCACTAATCAGATTTTTCTCCTCTTCTTTTCCTTTATAATTTGAATTTATTAAAAAATATCAAATAAATGTAATCCGAACTGAACTATCCCAATATTTTGTTCGGTGTTAGTTATGAAAATATTTTAACACCAAATTCGATTACTCCCCTCCATGGCATAGAAACTAGAAGCGATTACTAATTCATTGCCAACTGTTTCTATTGAATTGACTAACCTTGTGTTCAACTCCTTGTTAGACGGGCTGCAGGGTGTTGTTTCAGGAATTGTCAGAGGATGCAGTTGGCAAAAAATAGGTACTTTTATTAACTTACGGTCATATTATGTAGTTTGAGTTTCGTCAACTATTGTGTTAGCTTTCGCCTTACATCTTGAAGTAAAGGTATGTAAATACCAAATTAAAATCTATTGTTTTTATTTGTGGACGGTCTTAATTATTTTAGATTGAGATATGCCCGATACACAAAAAGGTAAATTAATTATATTATATAATGTGTTTTAATAAGTATTATATTATTTAAAAATTAATTAAATAATATATAAATTAATGTTAAATTTAAATTATTTTATATTAAAAATATTTTATAGAATATTTATTTAATAATTTGTATATAACTTTATATAATTATTCAATTAAAATATAATATAAATTAAAATATAATTTATTATTAAAAAATTTGAATATCTATTTTTAAAAAAATACATAGACTTTTTATATTAGAGTTATGCAAAATTATATCTTCATTGTTTACTTTTATTTTTATATTTATTTTAGTTGTCATACTTTGTCTTTTTATATGGTGTTTTTTGAGTTGTAAACAATTAAAAAATATTTTAAAAATA
The DNA here is from genome assembly GCF_014773155.1 of Arachis stenosperma. Classification (NCBI taxonomy): domain Eukaryota; kingdom Viridiplantae; phylum Streptophyta; class Magnoliopsida; order Fabales; family Fabaceae; genus Arachis; species Arachis stenosperma. The sequence continues at coordinate 3,023,032 of NC_080380.1, read as the reverse complement.
AATGAGAATAAAATTACTAAAAGTATAAATTAGTTTTATAATTATGATAGATTTGAATATACCTATTAAAAAGATGTGTCAAATTTAAACTTATTTTGGTTTAAAAAATGAACTAGAATAAAAAATATTTAAAATATAAATATAAAATTATGAATTAATTTTATAATCATAATATATTTAAATGTATTTAGTAAGAAAATACGACAAATTTAAATTTATTTGAAGAAATTTTTATTAATTAGTACGAGAGATTAAGAAAGAAAGAGTAGCATAGTCTTATAGTATGCATAAAAAAATTAAATAATGAAATAGTAAGACTATTAATATGTTTAAGTTGTCAAATTTTAATATTTATAACTAAAAGTTTTTATAATTATTATTATAATATTTTTAATATATATTTATTGTATTTAATTAATATTTTATTTTTTAATTAAATAATTGTAGCTAAGATTTTTTTTAATTTTTTCTTAAAAGATAATTGGTTAATTTTTAGGTAAGTAAAATTACTAATATAAAATTATTAAAAAATATAATTTAAATATAATATAAAAAAATTTAAATATCAATTTTTATATAATAAGAATAAATATTCTGCAGGAACTCTGGCTTGGAATTATATGTGCTCTTGTCGTTCAAGTACTTGGTCTGATGATCATAACTGTTCGGATTGATTGGAAGAAAGAGGTGTCTACTCTTTTGTCTTTTTAGTTTTTCTTTCAAATTTTAGTTTTGCGTATTAATTACTGAAATGGTTAAATTTGTTTCTTTTTGTAGGCAAGGATAACTAGCGAAAGAGTTAATAATTTAGGACAGACAAATATTGAAAGAGTTAATAATTCATTTATCTAAAAGTTTGAGTTTATAGTATGCTACTTTTTTTTTAGTTTTTTTATGTAAGTAATTTTGTGTTAGTGATAATTTTGAACATACATTTATTTATCTATTTATATAAAAATTGAGTTTATAGCATATTATTTTTTTTATTTATATAAGGTGAGATTCAAACTCTCGACATTTGTTTAAGTAAATTAGTGATCTAACTACTAGATTATACAACTTGATTGCAATATAAAAATAATAAAATTCACATAAAAAATAAAATTTTTTATCATGTTAGTCAATTAAATTTAATATCTATTATTACTCAATTAAATTAAAAAATAACGGTTATATATAACTAATTTTTACATAAAATTATAATAATAACAATTTTTTAGTTACAAATACTCAAAATATATATTATTAGACCTACTTAATCATATTATTAATTTTTTTTTTTAGAAAAGGGGGTTAATATGAATACCCCAAACAGAACAAACAAAACAAGGCTAATCAGCTCTTCTTAGGTTTGGTTTGATAAAATTTTTTGAAGAGGTGGTTGTGTTTTTTAAAGACCATATGCTTGTGTTTGCAGATTTTAAAAGATTAGGGTATTTTGAAAGCATCTAAGATAAAAATTTTTAAAATTGGCTTATACTTTTTAAAATTTAAAAGTCTAATATAACCTCATATGTTAACTAATTTTTAAATTTAATGCTTGCATTTATGTTTATTATAATATTTTTAAATTCTAATAACTATTTTACCAAATGCAATTATTATTACTTGTATTTATTAAAAACTATTTTTAATTTGATTTACCAAATATAAATATTACGATTTTTAAAAAATTATTTTTTAAAAATTAACTTTACTCTTAGAAAATAAACATTTTAGCAAGCCTTATTCTAAGAGTTCCACGAGAATCAGAAAGTAGAGCATGTGTAACATCAGAAGGTGGCCTCTCAAACAAATGAAGACCTATCGGGAGCTCCTGACCTTTTTTAGTCAAGGTGTCGGCTACAACGTTAGCTTCTCTAAGAATATGGATCCACTCCACCTTCTGAAGACGTCTCTCCAAGATTGCTATGTCTTCCAACAGTGGTTTACACAGATGAGAGGCTGGACACCCATCTTTAATAAACTTAATGGAAAGTCCAAGAATCAGATTCAACAATAAAGTGTTGGAAATTATGTGTATTAGCAATCTGAAGGCCTTCAACAATCTCCCAAAGCTCGGCATGAGTGATGGAACAACTTTTCAAATTACACAAAAATCCAACAATATATCTGCCCAAGTGATTTCGGAACACCCCCACAGGCCGCACTATTATTGAAGGAGAGGAAAGAACCATCCACATTAACCTTCACACAATCTTGGTGGAAAGACCTAACATATGAGCTGCCTGGAGCTTCTTGTAGCAGAATTTTGTTTGAAGTTATTCTTCAATGCAGTTTGAATGTCTTCAAACCGAGCTTGAATAGTACTAACAATTGCAACGAGAAGAAAACTCTTTCCTTCAAAGATGAGGAGATTTCTATATATATAGTACCACAAAGAAGAAGCTGCAACACCAAGCTGGCAATTCCAATCACTCTTCGCTGAGAGATTACTAATGAGTCAATCTCTAGCATTGAGATTGTAAAAATTTTGAACAAACTGATGTGGATGAAGTAGATTCCATACTTGTTCGTTACCATGGGATCTCGAGTGCTCGGTGGATCGGATGGTGATGAGAAGGTTAGAGAGGGAAACACCGGGTTGATCTGGAGCGGGCGTTTGAGGTGTGCTCAGTGAGTTGATGGTGCCGGAGGAGAGGAGGACGAGGGAGGTAGCCTCCTGCAAGGACACTCCGACGGTCAAGTTAGTGTCCGTACGAGGGGATGGCCAAATGAGGTAAGATATGACGTACCTTGGGGGGAGAGCTGTCCTCTCCCCTTATATACTGTGCAGGGCGGGCCTATGGATGACCTAGCCCACTGGCCAAGGAGCTTCTATGAGCTGTCCTAGTCCACATGGGAGGAACAGGTCGTTCCAGACTTCGGGTCGGGGACTCGGGGGCGGCCCCAAGGATACCAACCCGACTGGTGACCTGGGTCGTACAGAGTGTAAGCCGGGCATGCCCCAGGTCGGGTGTTGGAAACCGACCCGTCGGACTTTTCCTGTCGTGAGGGATGGCTTGGGCCTGGGTCAGGGGTGGTGCCCCGACCCGACGACTAGTTAGGCTTCACTCTGGTCTGTAACAGTGCCCCAACGCGCCAGCCTTGAGGTTTGGGGCTCGTGGCTGGGCGCATTTGTCCTACTCGCCGGGATGGGATGTGCTCTTCTTCTCAGGAGCTCGTTGATAGCGTTTCATGTTTCTCACGCGTGGTCATCTCGTCTCTGACGCTGCCTCCTTGGCTTCTGCGCTGGGCATTAAATGCCCATCATTTTGTGATTTGAAATTTGCATGAAATGACAGGTATGCCCCTGCCTTTTGGCGCTTCTTCCTTGACGGTTACACTCTTCGCCCCCTTTTTTATTTTCACAACCTCCTCATTTCCCCATTCTTCTTTTTTCCCACTTCTATTTCCTTGAATTGCTGCTGCTTCTACTCTCTTCTTTTGCTGCTGCTTTGATTCCGTTCGCGCTTCCAGATTTTTTTCTTTCTTTCAGATTTCTACCTCAACTTCTGCATTTTCCTGGTACATTGTTTATGGTTTTCATTGCTTTTTGGTTTTCTTTTGGTATTCCTTTTGTGCTTTTTCCATGCGTTTTTCCCTATGCATGCCTGGGTTTTTGTTTGCTTTTGCTGCTTCTTCTTTTAGAGGGGGCGCCACTGGATTTTTCTTAGGTTTTGCTTGAGTTCTGGGTTAGTGTAGGGGTACCTAGGCGGTGGTTTAGGGAGTTGTAGTTTGTTTATACTGCTTTTAGGGTTCCCAACCTCCCGTTCTAACTAAGTGGTTCCCCCGCTGTAGGTATGGCTGACCGCCCTGTGCTCCAGAACATGGCTCAGCGGCCGCTAGCCGATTTTGTCGATCACTACGCCTGGGTTACTTCCGATGTGAAGGACGCCCCTTCTAAGGTCACCCGTGAGAGCCTCCAGGATCTTCGCCAGGCCGGGCTCTTGTGCGGAGGAGGACCCGAGGAGGCGTTGTACCAAGTTTACGTTCCTGCCGATCAGGAGCGTGTTTCTCAAAAGAACCTGGCCTCCCCTCGAGTTGTTGATTGGTTGTGGGTTTATAAACCCATGTTCACAACCTTGGGAGTCCGCCTTCCCTTCTCTTCCTTCGTCATGGGTTTGCTAAATCGGTGCGATGTTGCTCCGTCGCAGCTGCACCCGAATAGCTGGGCTGCTATTCGCTGTTTCAAAATGGTCTGCGAATATTTGGAGATCTCAATATCTGCAGCCTTGCGAGGTGGATCTATCATAGTCTTCTCCATGCTGCTGTTATCGCTAAGAAGGTGGAGCCTGTCTTGGGAAATATTCATTCTATGGAAGGGAAGCTTCGGAACTCCCAGAAAGATTTGACTGATTCGAGGTCCCGGGAGGAGTCTCTGAAGAAGAAGTTATCTGAGCAGGAGGAGAAGGCCAAGGAAGATGGCAAGGAAATCAATAGGTTGGTGGAGCGGGAGATCACCTTGATGAAGGATTTGAACAGTTCCCGTGGTAAGACCGCTGCTGCCGAGAAGAAGATCAAAGACTTGGAGGAAAAGCTGAAACTGGCGGAGAGCTCGGCAACGGCTGCCCGTCAGGAAGCAGCCACTCTGAAGAAGAAAAATAAGGAGATTGCTAAAGGGGCCCAGGAGGCCGTAAAGCTGACTGGGGAGGGGATTAAGCTTCAGGTTGCTGTGCTAGCTCCCGACCTCGACCTTTCTCAAGTGGGCGCTCTCAATACTGTTGAGGATGGGAAGATTGTTGACATCCTCAAGCCTTGAGATGGATTCTTCTTCTTTTCAGCTTTTATACTCCTTGCCTTTGTTCTTGTAATTTTGCTTTTGGGCCTTTTAAGGCGCCTTTGGTTGTAATGAATATTTTGATACTTCGTTTTAATTAAGCCATTTTATGATAATTGTTCACTTGCTCATGCCGTCGTGGCTTTTGCCTACTTTATTGATTTTGCTTATCCGAGCCGTCGTGGCCTTTTAATTAAGCCGTTTTATGATAATTGTTCGCTTGCTCGGGCCGTCGTGGCCTTTGCCTACTTTATTGATTTTGCTTATCCAGGCCGTCGTGGCCTTTTGGTTTACCGCTTTTATGGTATTTACCGTTTTAATCGCTTGTTGCTTTTTTACCTTTGGGTCCCTTTGGTTCCCGGGGTGATCAGTCCCGGGTTTCCGTTAGGTCGACCGCTCGTAGTTTTTGTCGTTTCATCGTATTTGGCAAAAATCTTGCAAAAGACAGAGTTGTTATATATGTATATGTAGAACTTAAAATAAAGGGGTAATGTGATACATAATTAAAGAAAATGGAAACGAAGGAAAATGGAAAAAATTAAAGTGGATGTGAAGGGGTCGTCAACCCGTCAGGTCGCTTTTTCCTATGAGTAAAATCTTTTTAGGTTTACCATATTCCATGTCATCGGCACCTCACTTCCATCTAGCTTTTATAGCTTATATGCACCCTTTCCGATGACTTCTCTGACCCTGTAAGGTCTTTCCCAATTTGCGTCCAACTTGCCTTCTCCCGGGGTTGGCGGCCCTATGTCGTTACGTCGTAAGACCAGGTCGCCTTCCCCGACGCTTCTCCTTAGCACTTTGCCGTTGTATCTTAGGGCTATCCTTTGCTTGATTGCTGTCTCTGTCAGGTGTGTCATCTGTCTTGTTTCGTCAACTAGGTCTTTCTCGATTGCCTCGTTTCCTCCCCCCAAGAAGTAATCTTGGACTCGGCTCCCCTATTTCGACTGGGATGACCGCGTCGACCCCGTATGTGAGTCGGAAGGGGGTTTCGCCGGTAGATGACCGGGGAGAGGTTCTGTAATACCATAAGACTGAGGCTAGCTCGTCTGCCCATGAGCCCTTCTCCCCTTCGAGTCGCTTCTTTAGCCCTTTTAGGATAACTTTGTTGGCTGCTTCTACCTGTCCATTGCTTTGAGGATGCTCGACTGAGGAGAACCTTTGCTTGATCCCTAGTCCTGAGAGGAATTCTTTAAATTTCTTGTCAGTGAATTGTGCCCCCATTATCTGATATGACAAGACTCCGGGATTCCGAACCTGGTGACCACTTGCCTCCACATGAATTTTTGACAGTTTGTTGAGAATATGCTGGCTAGTGATTATGCCTCTACCCATTTGGTGTAGTAGTCTATACCTACTATCAAGTATTTCACTTGTCCTGGCGCGGGTGGGAATGGCCCCAAGATGTCGACTCCCCATTGGGCGAAAGGTCGGGGTGCCATCATCAAACTAAGTTCCTCAGGTGGAGCTTTGTGGAAGTTGGCATTTCTTACATTTCCTGACGAACCTCTGAGCGTCCGACATCATCGTGGGCTAGTAATACCCTGCTCGGATGATCATCTTTGTCGGCGGCCTTCCTCCAATATGGTGACCACAACACCCCTCATGGACTTCGCTTATGACGTAGTCCGTCTGGTCGGGGCGTAGGCATTTGAGCAAGGGTTGGTGGAGCCCTCCCTTGTACAACTGCCCTTGTATGATCACATATTTGGGGGCTTCCCTCCTAGTGGCTTGTGCTTCCTTCTCATCTTGGGGTATTTCGCCGTGTTCCAGGTATCGGAAGATAGGGTCTATCCATCAGGTGGGGCTTGGGGTCTGGGTTGCACATAGATGATTGCTGGTTCAGTTGCCAGTCCTTGGATTAGAGACCTGTTCCCTGTCCCAGGCTTGGTGCTCGTTAGCTTGGAGAGGAGGTCTGCTCGGGCGTTCCTTTCCCTAGGAACATGCTGGATTATGGCTTCCTCGAAGTTTTTGCACAACTCTTTTACCTCTTGGAAGTACTGTTTAAGTCTTCTTGATGAGGTTAGCAGGGCATAAGCCAGCTTTTCCAGCTTGGTGTACTTCAACTCCGCCCCTTGGAGTCCTTTGCTAATGAAGTATATTGGGCGCTAGGTCTTATCTTCTTCTCGGACAAGAACCGCCGCCATGGCCTATGTGGTCACTGCTAGGTATAGGTACATAGGTTCTCTTTCTCTTGGTTTGCTGAGCACAGGTGGTTCTGAAAGTATCTTTTTGAAATGGCTGAACGCTTCTTCGCATTCCGGGGTCCACTTGAAGGCGATTCCTTTCTTCATTAGGTTGAAGAATGGGAGGGCCTTTTTCGCCGAAGCTCTGAGGAACCGGGTTAGAGCCGTAAGCTTCCCGGTGAGTCGCTGCACATCTTTGACACACCCTGGGCTTGTCATTTTGAGGACGGCTTCGCACTTGTTTGGGTTAGCTTCTACCCCCCGTTGTGTTATCATGAAACCTAGGAACTTTCCGGCCTCCATAGCAAACGCGCACTTGAGTGGATTGAGCCTCATTTTGAATTTCCTTAGCGCTTCGAAGACAGCTTGGAGGTCGTCTATAAGGCTGCTTGGCTCTGCTATTTTTACCAAGATGTCGTTGACGTAAACCTCTACTATCTTGCTGATGAGGTCATAGAAGACTCTGCTCATTAGTCTTTGGTAGGTGGCCCCCGCGTTTTTCAATCCAAATGGCATTACCTTGTAACAATAAGTGCCTCTTGGTGTTATGAACGCCGTCTTCTCCTCATCAGGCCAGTGCATCGGGATCTGATTATAGTCGGAGTACGCGTCCATGAAGCTGAGGAAACGATATCCTGCTGCCGAGTCTACCAAGGTGTCGATGTTGGGGAGGGGGAAAGAGTCTTTAGGACATGCTTTGTTTAGGTCAGAATAGTCGACACACATTCTCCATCTTCCACTAGTTTCTTTGATGAACTCGGCTTCAAGTAGCCCGGCTGTTTGTTTGGCGACCTCATTGGCCCTTTCTTGGGACATTTTCTTTCGTCGCTGTGCTACTGGCTTTGCGTCTAGTTTGACGGCTAGTCGGTGAGACATGACATCGGGATCCAAGCCTGGCATGTCTGATGGCGTCCACGCGAAGAGGTCACTGTTTGCCCTTACGACCTCCATGAGGGGGCCCTTGAGTTCATGGGGCAGATTTTTGTTTATAAAGGTAAACTATTCTACCGACTTTCCTATCTGGAACTTCTCCATGTCTCCCTCTGGTTTTGGTCTCGGCTTGTCTTCTATCCTTACATCCAGGTCAGCCAAAAACACGCCGGCTGCCTTTTTAGACTCTTTTCTTAGGGAGAGACTGCGTTGTCACAGGTAACCGCCACTTTCAAGTCTCCCCTAATGGAGCCAACAGCTCCTTTGTCCGTCACGAACTTCATTGTTAGGAATTTAGTACATATCACAGCTGAAAATTCGTTGATAGTCTTTCTTCCTAGAATGATGTTGTAGGTCGTGGAGTCTCTGAGGACTACGAAGTCTGCCATAACCTACCTCCTAGTGTCACCGGCTCCGAGGCAGATTGGGAGAGAGATCGTCCCGTTGGGTTTTATATAGTTGTCGCCTAACCCCATGACCCCGTGTTGATGGCTCCTGAGGTCGGATTCCCTGAGTCCCATGGCGTCAAACACATTCCTGAATAGGATGTTAGAGTCAGCCCCAGTATCGACAAGGATTCGCCTGACTAACCTGGTCCCGACCATTGCCATGATCACCATGGGGGGTTTTCGGGGAGATCGTGAAACCACTGATCTTCTGGGCCGAAGGATATCACGGGAGGTCTTCCTCTTGAGGCGATGGGGTCTCCTGTCGATATTGAAAAGATCCGGGTATCCTTTTTTACTACCGACTTGGATTTTTGGAGGGGGTATCGCGTCCGATCATAACGTTAACCATAAAAGTTGGGGGGTTGTCGGTGTTCCCTGTGGGCTCTTGTCTTGCCTTGACAGTTCAGCTACGGTCTTCTTCTGAGCACTCCCGTTCCCGTCTCCTTGGTTCTTGAATAAGTCGGGAGAACTCACTCAATTTTCCTTCCCAGATGGCATGCTCTAGAGCATCTTTGATGTCAAAACAGTCTTGTGTCTTGTGACCAAAGCCCTTGTGATAATCGTAGTAGAGGCTTTTGCTACCCCCCGTTCTCTCTTTCAGAGGTCTGGGTCTGGATACGATTCCTTTGTCCGCAATTTGCTGGTAGACTTCCACTATGGGCACCGTGAGTGGCGTGTAGTTGGTGAATCTTCCTATCCGTGGGGGTTGCTTGGCTAGGATGCCGTCCCTGGGAATTTCTCTGTATCTATCGACTTGGGGGGCCTGCCGAGCTGGGGGGGTTAGCGAGCTGCCGTTTATCAGTTGCTACAACCTGACTAACTTTCTCATCATTGATGTATTCCTTGGCCACTCTTTGAATTTCCTGCATGGTCCATACAGGCTTAGTTGTGAGGTGCTTCCTAAGGTCCTCGTTTAGCAGGCCGTTTGTTAGGCAAAGACTGGCGACCGAGTCCGTAAGGCCGTCGATCTCTAAGCATTCATCGTTGAATCTGTCCAGGAACTTCTTGGTCGGCTCTTCGGGTTTCTGGGTAACCCCTAATAGGTTAATCGGGTGCTTTGCCTTGGCTATGCATGTCATGAACCAAGCTAGAAAGCTTTGGGAGATGTCCGCGAAGGCCACGATTGACCCCTGTGGGAGTGCGTTGAACCATCGAATCGTTGGGCAGGCCAGCGTCATAGGGAATGCTCGGCATCTGACCGCGTCGCCTACTCCTTCCAGATTCATTCTTGCTTCAAAAGCCGTGAGGTGCTCCTGGGGATTGATGAGCGGATAATTTATACGCTTTTTGGCATTGTTTTTAGTATGTTTTTAGTAGTTTTAGTTGAGTTTTTAGTATATTTCTATTAGTTTTTAGTTAAAATTCACTTTTCTGGACTTTACTATGAGTTTGTGTGTTTTTCTGTGATTTCAGGTATTTTCTGGCTGAAATTGAGGGATCTGAGCAAAAATCTGATTCAGAGACTGAAAAGGACTGCAGATGCTGTTGGATTCTGACCTCCCTGCACTCGAAGTGGATTTTCTGGAGCTACAGAAGCCCAATTGGCGCGCTCTCAACGGCGTTGGAAAGTAGACATCCTGGGCTTTCCTGCAATATATGATAGTCCATACTTTGCCCAAGATTTGATGGCCCAAACCGGCGTTCAAAGTCACCCTCAGAAATTCCAGCGTTAAACGCCGGAACTGGCACAAGAATGGGAGTTAAACGCCCAAACTGGCATAAAAGCTGGCGTTTAACTCCAAGGAGAGTATCTACACGAAAATGCTTCATTGCTCAGCCCAAGCACACACCAAGTGGGCTCGGAAGTGGATTTCTATGTCATTTACTCATCTCTGTACACCCTAGGCTACTAGTTTTCTATATATAGAACCTTTTACTATTGTATTTGAGGAATCTTGGTAGCTATCTTTGAGTTTCATGCTATCTTAGATCATTTGGGAGGCTGGCCATTCGGCCATGCCTAGACCTTGTTCTTATGTACTTTCAACGGTGGAGTTTCTACACACCATAGATTAAGGTGTGGAGCTCTGCTGTACCTCGAGTATTAATGCAATTACTATTGTTCTTCTATTCAATTCCGCTTGTTCTTTGTCCAAGATATCACTTGTTCTTCAACTTGATGAATGTGATGATCCGTGACACTCATCACCATTCTCACTCATGAACAAAGTGACTGACAACCACTCTTGTTCTACAAGCATACGAGGCTCTAGTGTTTATCTCTTGGATTCTTTAACCGGAATCTTCGTGGTATAGGCGAGAACTGATGGCGGCATTCAAGAGAATCCGGAAGGTCTAACCTTGTCTGTGGTATTCTGAGTAGGATTCAATGATTGAATGACTGTGACGTGCTTCAAACTCCTAGCAGGCGGGGCGTTAGTGACAGACGCAAAAGAATCGCTGGATTCTATTCCGGCCTGACCGAGAACCGACAGCTGATTAGCCATATGCTGTGACTGAGCATAGGAACATTTTCACTGAGGGGATGGGAGGTAGCCACTGACAACGGTGAAACCCTTGCATAAGCTTGCCATGGAAAGGAGTAAGAAGGATTGGATGAAGACAGTAGGAAAGCAGAGAGACGGAAGGGAAGGCATCTTCATACGCTTATCTGAAGCTCTCACCAATGATATACATAAGTATCTCTATCTTTATCTTTATATTTTATTCATCATCTATACCCATTTGAGTCTGCCTGACTGAGATTTACAAGGTGACCATAGCTTGCTTCATACCAACAATCTCCGTGGGATCGACCCTTACTCGCGTAAGGTTTATTACTTGGACGACCCAGTGCACTTGCTGGTTAGTTGTGCGGAGTTGTGTAGAGATCACGATTTCGCGCACCAAGTTTTTGGCGCCGTTGCCGGGGATTGTTCGAGTATGGACAACTGACGGTTCATCTTGTTGCTTAGATTAGGTATTTTTCAGAATTCTTAAGAGTGAATTCTAGTGTTTCAAGGTGATGTTCTTATCATCACCAAAGCTGATTGATTCTCATCAATTTAGCTCTTGAATGCAATGTCCTGCTGAAGCTTGGCTAGCTATGTCTAATTCCTTTAGACTAAAGCTTTAGACTAACATTGCATGATTCCTGGAATTCTCATTAAGAATTTTGATACCTTTATTTTCTTTTCCATATAATTTTCGAAAAAAAGCACAAAAAAAGTTTTATAAAATCATAAAAACCAAAAATATTTTGAGTCTAGTGTCTCATTTTAAGTTTGGTGTCAATTGCATGCATTCATTCATGTGTCTTAAGGATCTTCAAGATGTTATTGATGATTTCTTACTCTAATCTTTAAATTCTCTTGACTTGAGTGTTTTGTGTGTCTCATATGCATTCTCATTAGTGTCAGTAGTATACAAACTGCTAAGTGTGGTGTCTTGCATGCATTGTTATTTGATTTTAGTTGCATTTTGATTATTAAAAATCCAAAAATATTTTTAATTTGTGTCTTCTCAAGTCAATAATACAGAGAATTGAAGATTCAGAACATACAGCAGAGGAATTGCACAGAAAAAGCTAGGCGTTCAAAACGCCCAGTGAAGAAGGACAGACTGGCGTTTAAACGCCAGCCAGGGTACCTGGTTGGGCGTTTAACGCCCAAAAGGGTATAGTTTTGGGCGTTAAACGCCAGAATGTGCACCATTCTGGGCGTTTAACGCCAGGATGGCACAAGAGGGAGGATTTTGTTTTCAAATCAATTTTTTTTCAAGTTTTCAAAGTTTTTCAAAATCAAATCTTTTTCAAATCAAATCTTTTCAATCAAATGTTTTCAAAATCAATTTCTTTCCTTTTTCAAAGATACTTACTAACAATTAATGATTTGATTGAACATTTTAAGTATGTTGCCTTTTCTGTTGAGAAAGGTTTAATGTTTGAATCATATCTTTTCTTGTTAGGCAAGTCATTAATTTTTAAAATCAAATCTTTTTAAAATTGTTTTCAAAATCATATCTTTTCAATCATATCTTTTTTAAAACCATAACTTTTCAATCATATCTCTTTAATCACATCTTTTTCAAAATAGTTTTCAAATCATATCTTGTTGATTTCTAATTTCAAAAATCTTTTTCAAAAATTACTTGATTTCTTTCTCACTCTTGATTTTCGAAAATTAATTAAATGTTTTCAAAATATTTCACTTGATTTTCGAAAATTTCTTCCTCTCTTCTCACATCCTTCTATTTATGGACTAACACTATCCCTTAATGCAAAATTCGAACTCCATCTTCTTTGATAAGTTCGAATTTTCTACTTCTGTCTTCTACTCTTCTTTTCCTCTGGCACTTCAAGGAATCTCTATACTGTGACATAGAGGATTCCACATTTTCTTGTTCTCTTCTCTTATGAGCAGGAGCAAAGACAAAAGCATTCTTGTTGAGGCTGACCCTGAACCTGAAAGTACCTTGAAGAGAAAGCTAAGAGAAGCCAAAGCACAACTCTCTTTAGAGGACCTGACCGAATTCTTCAAAGAAGAAAAACACATGGCAGCCGAAAACAACAACAATGCCAACAATGCAAGGAAGGTGCTGGGTGACTTTACTGCACCTACTCCCGACTTCTATGGGAGAAGCATCTCTATCCCTGCCATTGGAGCAAACAACTTTGAGCTTAAGCCTCAATTAGTTTCTCTAATGCAACAGAATTGCAAGTTCTATGGACTTCTATTGGAAGATCCTCATCAGTTCTTAGCTGAATTCTTGCAAATCTGTGACACTGTCAAGACTAATGGGGTTGACCCTGAGGTCTACAGACTTATGCTATTCCCTTTTGCTGTAAGAGACAGAGCTAGGATATGGTTGGACTCACAACCTAAAGAAAGCCAGGACTCATGGGAAAAGCTAGTCAATGCCTTCTTGGCAAAGTTCTTTCCACCTCAAAAATTGAGTAAGCTTAGAGTGGAAGTCCAAACCTTCAGACAAAAAGAAGGAGAATCCCTCTATGAAGCTTGGGAAAGATACAAACAATTGATCAGAAAATGTCCTTCTGACATGCTTTCTGAATGGAGCATCATATGTATTTTCTATGATGGTCTCTCTGAACTATCCAAGATGTCTTTGGATAGCTCTGCTGGAGGATCTCTTCATCTGAAGAAGACGCCTACAGAAGCTCAAGAGCTAATTGAAATGGTTGCAAATAGCCAATTCATGTACACTTCTGAAAGGAATCCTGTGAACAATGGGACAAGTCAGAAGAAAGGAGTTCTTGAGATTGATACTCTGAATGCCATATTGGCTCAGAATAAAATATTGACTCAACAAGTCAATTTGATTTCTCAAAGTCTGTCTGGAATGCAAAATGCACCAAGCAGTACTAAGGATGCTTCATCTGAAGAAGAAGCTTATGATCCTGAGAACCCTTCAATGGAAGAGGTGAATTACCTAGGAGAACCCGATGGAAACACCTATAATTCTTCATGGAGAAATCACCCAAATTTCTCATGGAAGAATCAAGAGAGACCTCAACAAGGTTTCAACAACAATAATGGTGGAAGAAACAGGTTTAGCAATGGCAAGCCTTTTCCATCATCTTCTCAGCAACAGACAGAGAATTCTAAGCAGAACCCCTCTGACTTAGCAACCATGGTCTCTGATCTAATCAAAACCACTCAAAGTTTCATAACTGAAACAAGGTCCTCCATTAGGAATTTGGAGGCACAAGTGGGACAGCTGAGCAAGAAAATTACTGAACTCCCTCCTAGTACTCTCCCAAGCAACACAAAAGAAAATCCAAAAGGAGAGTGCAAGGCCATCAACATGGCCGAATTTGGAGAGGAAGGAGAGGAAGTGGACGCCACTGAGGAAGGCCTCAATGGGCGTGCACTAGCCTCCACAGAGTTCCCCAATAAGGAACCATGGGAATCTGAGGCTCAAAATGAGACCATAGAGATTCCATTGGACTTACTTCTGCCTTTCATGAGCTCTGATGAGTATTCCTCCTCTGAAGAGGATGAGTATGTCACTGAAGAGCAAGTTGCTAAATACCTTGGAGCAATCATGAAGCTAAATGACAAGTTATTTGGAAATGAGACTTGGGAGGATGAACCTCCTTTGCTCACCAAAGAACTGGATGACTTGTCTAGGCAGAAATTACCTCAAAAGAGACAAGATCCTGGGAAGTTTTCAATACCTTGTACCATAGGCACCATGACCTTCAAGAAGGCTCTGTGTGACTTAGGGTCAAGTGTAAACCTCATGCCTCTCTCTGTAATGGAGAAGCTAGGGATCTTTGAGGTACAAGCTGCAAGAATCTCACTAGAGATGGCAGACAACTCAAGAAAACAAGCTCATGGACTTGTAGAGGATGTTTTGGTGAAGATTGAGGACCATTACATCCCTACTGATTTCATAGTCCTAGAGACTGGGAAGTGCATGGATGAATCCATCATCCTTGGCAGACCCTTCCTAGCTACAGCAAAGGCTGTGATTGATGTTGATGGAGGTGAACTGATCATTCAAGTGAATGAAGAATCCTTTGTGTTTAAGGCTCAAGGATATCCCTCTGTCACCATGGAGAAGAAGCATGAAGAGCTTCTCTCAAGTCAGAGTCAAACAGAGCCCCCACAGTCAAACTCTAAGTTTGGTGTTGGGAGGCCACAACCAAACTCTAAGTTTGGTGTTGGGAGGTTCCAATATTGCTCTGAGTATCTGTGAGGCTCCATGAGAGCCCTCTGTCAAGCTACTGACATTAAAGAAGCGCTTGTTGGGAGGCAACCCAATGTTATATTTTATCTATTTCTCTTTGTTATTTTTTGTTATTTTGTAGGTTGATGATCATAAGAAGTCACAAAATCAAGTAAAAAAGCAAAAACAGAATGAAAAACAGGAAGAAAAACAGCACACCCTGGAGGAAGAACCTACTGGCGTTTAAACGCCAGTAAGGCTAGCAGTTGGGCGTTTAACGCCCAGTCTGACACCATTCTGGGCGTTTAACGCCAGAAAGGGGCACCAGACTGGCGTTAAACGCCAGAAAAGGGCAAGAACCTGGCGTTAAACGCCAGAAAGGGGCACCAGCCCGGCGTTTAACGCCAGAAATGGCTCAAAATGTGATTTTGAATGCCACTTGGTGCAGGGATGACTTTTCCTTGACACCTCAGGATCTGTGGACCCCACAGGATCCCCACCTACCCCTCTCTTAACCTACCTCACCATTCATAATCAAACCACTTGTTCCCCCCTTTTGGCCGAACCACAAGCCACCTCCATCTCCTCCATTTCTTCTTCTTCTACTCTCTTCTTTCTTCTTTTGCTCGAGGACGAGCAAACCTTCTAAGTTTGGTGTGGTGAAAGCGTTGCTTTTTGTTTTTCTATAACCATTTATGGCATCCAAGGCCGGAGAAACCTCTAGAAAGAGGAAATGGATGGCAAAAGCTTCCACCTCCGAGTCATGGGAGATGGAGAGATTCATCTCAAGGGATGCACTTTCCTCCACAAAACTATTGAGAGCAAATCAACACCTCCCTAGGAGAATTGAGTTCCAACATGGGACAACTAAGGGTGGAGCACCAAGAACACTCCATTCTCCTCCATGAAATTAGAGAAGATCAAAGAATCATGAGAGAGGAGCAACAAAGACAAGGAAGAGACATTGAGGAGCTCAAGCACTCCATAGGATCTTCAAGAGGAAGAACAAGCCGCCATCACTAAGGTGGACCCGTTCTTTAATTTCCTTGTTCTTTGTTTTTCTATTTTTTGAAATTTTCATGCTTATGTTTATCTATGTTTGTGTCTTGTGATCATTAGTGTCTTAGTGTCTATGCCTTAAAGTTATGAATGTCCTATGAATCCATCACCTTTCTTAAAAGAAAACTGTTTTTATCACAAAAGGACAAGAAGTACAGGATTTCAAATTCATCTTTAAAACTAGCTTAATTAGTTTGATGTGGTGACAATACTTTTTGTTTTCTGAATGTATGCTTGAACAGTGCATATGTCTTTTGAATTTGTTGTTCATGAATGTTAAAATTGTTGGCTCTTGAAAGAATGATGAAAAAGGAGACATGTTACTGAGGATCTGAAAAATCATAAAAATGATTCTTGAAGCAAGAAAAAGCAGTGAATACAAAAAAAAAAAGAAGAGAAAGAGAAAAACGAAAAAAAAGGGGGAGAAAGAAAAAGAAAGAAATAAAGTTGTGATCCAAGGCAAAAAGAGTGTGCTTAAGAACCCTGGACACCTCTAATTGGGGACTCTAGCAAAGCTGAGTCACAATCTGAAAAGGTTCACCCAATTATGTGTCTGTGGCATGTATGTATCCGGTGGTAATACTGGAAGACAGAGTGCTTTGGGCCACGGCCAAGACTCAATAAGTAGCTGTGTTCAAGAATCATCATACTTAACTAGGAGAATCAATAACACTATCTGGATTCTGAGTTCCTAAAGAAGCCAATCATTCTGAATTTCAAGGGATAAAGTGAGATGCCAAAACTGTTCGGAGGCAAAAAGCTACTAGTCCCGCTCATCTAATTTGGAGCTAAGTTTCATTGATAATTTGGAGTCTATAGTATATTCTCTTCTTTTTATCTTATTTGATTTTCAGTTGCTTGAGGACAAGCAACAATTTAAGTTTGGTGTTGTGATGAGCGGATAATTTATACGCTTTTTGGCATTGTTTTTAGTATGTTTTTAGTAGTTTTAGTTGAGTTTTTAGTATATTTCTATTAGTTTTTAGTTAAAATTCACTTTTCTGGACTTTACTATGAGTTTGTGTGTTTTTCTGTGATTTCAGGTATTTTCTGGCTGAAATTGAGGGATCTGAGCAAAAATCTGATTCAGAGACTGAAAAGGACTGCAGATGCTGTTGGATTCTGACCTCCCTGCACTCGAAGTGGATTTTCTGGAGCTACAGAAGCCCAATTGGCGCGCTCTCAACGGCGTTGGAAAGTAGACATCCTGGGCTTTCCTGCAATATATGATAGTCCATACTTTGCCCAAGATTTGATGGCCCAAACCGGCGTTCAAAGTCACCCTCAGAAATTCCAGCGTTAAACGCCGGAACTGGCACAAGAATGGGAGTTAAACGCCCAAACTGGCATAAAAGCTGGCGTTTAACTCCAAGGAGAGTATCTACACGAAAATGCTTCATTGCTCAGCCCAAGCACACACCAAGTGGGCCCGGAAGTGGATTTCTATGTCATTTACTCATCTCTGTACACCCTAGGCTACTAGTTTTCTATATATAGAACCTTTTACTATTGTATTTGAGGAATCTTGGTAGCTATCTTTGAGTTTCATGCTATCTTAGATCATTTGGGAGGCTGGCCATTTGGCCATGCCTAGACCTTGTTCTTATGTACTTTCAACGGTGGAGTTTCTACACACCATAGATTAAGGTGTGGAGCTCTGCTGTACCTCGAGTATTAATGCAATTACTATTGTTCTTCTATTCAATTCCGCTTGTTCTTTGTCTAAGATATCACTTGTTCTTCAACTTGATGAATGTGATGATCCGTGACACTCATCACCATTCTCACTCATGAACAAAGTGACTGACAACCACTCTTGTTCTACAAGCATACGAGGCTCTAGTGTTTATCTCTTGGATTCTTTAACCGGAATCTTCGTGGTATAGGCGAGAACTGATGGCGGCATTCAAGAGAATCCGGAAGGTCTAACCTTGTCTGTGGTATTCTGAGTAGGATTCAATGATTGAATGACTGTGACGTGCTTCAAACTCCTAGCAGGCGGGGCGTTAGTGACAGACGCAAAAGAATCGCTGGATTCTATTCCGGCCTGACCGAGAACCGACAGCTGATTAGCCATATGCTGTGACAGAGCATAGGAACATTTTCACTGAGAGGATGGGAGGTAGCCACTGACAACGGTGAAACCCTTGCATAAGCTTGCCATGGAAAGGAGTAAGAAGGATTGGATGAAGACAGTAGGAAAGCAGAGAGACGGAAGGGAAGGCATCTTCATACGCTTATCTGAAGCTCTCACCAATGATATACATAAGTATCTCTATCTTTATCTTTATATTTTATTCATCATCTATACCCATTTGAGTCTGCCTGACTGAGATTTACAAGGTGACCATAGCTTGCTTCATACCAACAATCTCCGTGGGATCGACCCTTACTCGCGTAAGGTTTATTACTTGGACGACCCAGTGCACTTGCTGGTTAGTTGTGCGGAGTTGTGTAGAGATCACGATTTCGCGCACCAGGGATCCTTGGTCCCGTCGTACCTCATGTTCATTGGCTTGTCAAAATTCTTCGGAAGCCGGACCTTGAGGATCGAGGGGTGGAAGGGGGTGGCTCCCATGATGACGGGTTCCTGCTGTCTCTTGGCCTTCCGTCTTTGGGACTCCCCGTGGCTCTCGGACCTGTCCTGGTGAGGTCGAGAGGTTGCTTAAGCACGTGTCTCATCGCGCTTTGTTGGGCTCCTTTCTTGGCTCTCATGTCTTTGGGACGGGGGGAGCGGGTGCGAGATCGGCTGGCGTCGCCGCGGGAGTGGCTGGCGTCTCCGGGGGATCGGCTCCTCGGTGCCAGCTCCTGTTCAAGGTTTTGTACTCTGTGTCTGAGTTTCTGCATGATCTTTGCGCTATCGGCTCCCGTCCCCCCGAAGGGATGTCTTTCAGGGGTTTTGGTGTAGATCTGTTGGTTAGGCTGAATGGAGGACCGCGGGTGTTCGGTGGCACGAGCCGTCGAACTCGCCCTACTCAGGCGGGCCCCTCCTCCTTCGCGAAGCTCTTCCGACGTGGGAAGTCGCTCCATGTCTACTCTAGGGTCCCCACAGATGGCGCCAATATTCGTTACCGTGGGATCTCGATTGCTCGGTGGATCGGGTGGTGATGAGAAGGTTAGAGAGGGAAACCCCGGGTTGATCTGGAACGGGCATTTAAGGTGTGCTCAGTGAGTTGATGGTGCTGGAGGAGAGGAGGACGAGGTGGGTGGCCTCCTGCAAGGACACTCCGACGGTCAAGTTAGTGTCTGTACGAGGGGATGGCCAAATTAGGTAAGATGTGACGTACCTTGGGGGGAGAGCTGTCCTCTCTCCTTATATACTGTGTAGGACGGGCCCATGGATGACCTAGCCCACTGGCCAAGGAGCTTCTATGAGTTGTCCTAGTCCACGTGGGAGGAACATGTCGTTTCGGACTTTGGATCGGAGAGTCGGAGGCGGCCCCAAGGATATCGACCCGACTGGTGACCTGGGTCGTATGGAGTGTAAGCCGGGCGTGCCCCCGGTCGGGTGTTGGAAACCGACCCGTCGGACTCTTCCTATCGTGAGGATGGCTTGGGCCTGGGTCAGGGATGGCGCCCCGACCCGACGACTAGTGGGGTTGGACTCTGGTCCGTAACAATACTAATTTGGCATAAGGACAATCACGTAACAGAGGAAGGACGTCCTCTATGAGGTAGTTGCAGCGCGGGTAGCTAGTAGAGGCAGATAAATGTCTTTTTCTACTGATTGACATTTGTTAAAATAGCATCATTGGCGACTAACCAAAGGACAGAGCGAATTCGCTCCGCACCGCTCCACTTCCAAATCAGTTTGAAGACTCAATCCGGCATGCTTTGATCCTCCCGAGGCGAGTTGTTGGCTGATTTAAGGTTGAAGCCTTCTTTCTTTCTTTTTTTTGTGATAGTATAAAATGAAACCAAAGCCATGATATTAAGATTCAATTAATTTGTTTGGCAGAATTTCAATTATTATTAATTAAGTTAAAGCTGAGTTGGGGCTGACGAAATGTAAATGAACAATGAAGAAAAATAAAATGTTCCTTAATTTAATTTGGGTTTGGGAAAAGAAGCACTAAAAAAAACGATGCGCATGTGAGTGGTTGACAGCACTTCCTCCTCTTTTGTTCTTTCCTTTTTCCGTTCGTTTCTTCTTCCTATTCCTAATCTAAGTTGGAGATGGAGGTTATAAAGTTTATGTACTCACTAAGGCAGAGGATGTCATTGTACCTGATGGCTCTAACCTTCAAGTGAGTCGTCGCGGTGGAGCAACGCCAGCGGTGGTGGTCGGGTTATGGCGGTAGTGGTCGGGTTATGTTTTATCCAAATTTTTATTTAATTTTTGAAAAATATACATGAGAATTAGGTTAGATTAAGTGATTAACTTTGTTGTCCAATCCTTAAATATCACATATCACAAAAATGTAAAAGTGATGATTTTTATCTTATACTACAGGTCAGTAAAAGTCAACAGAAAGTTTAACTTTGTTAATATTTAAATATATCTTTAATTAGAGAAAAAATTAAACATTAAATCTTTAAAAAATTAAGTTAAATGATGTGTGTTTAAAGACCACTTTGAATATTAATCTCTAAAAATATTAAGAGATCACATATATAATATGTACATATTTTTCAAAAGATATATACGATTCATATAAAACTGAGTTAAAGGTGTAAAGTATAATTTTTTTTTCTTTAAATATAATTTTTATTCATTGCTCTTCTTGTTAAACAAAACGATTTTTTCAAATTAATTTTAATGCCTTTTATAATTATATAATGTATTTAAAATATTTTTTGTTTTAATAAATAATAATATATACTATTTTAAAATTCAAATATCCAAATCAAAACGGCGCCGTTTATCAAAAAAAAAAAAAAAAACCAGCGCATAACACCTCCCACCCCACTCCTTTCTCTCTCTCACCCAGCGCATAACACCTCCCCCCACAATACCCTCATTCAGTAGAAGGTGAGAAAACCCTAATCTTCTCTTGGAATCGAAGAACAGCCACCACCCATAATTCTTTCTTCTCCTTGAAGAATAGCCACTTCCCACCATTCCACTTCAGAGCTAAAACTCATCGCCGAACCCTTCTCTCCCTCCTCTCTCTCTCTCTCTCGCCATCTCTGTCCGAGCTCTCTCTGTCGCTGCTCCTCGCCGTGGGTCGTCGCCGCTTCTCTGCTCCTCGCCGTGGGCCGTGGGTCGCCGCTTTTCTGCTCCTCGCCGTGGGTCGTTGCTGCTTCTCCCCTCCTCCCCGTGCGTCGTTTCTGCTTCTCCCCTCCTCTTCGTTTCTGCTTCTCTGCTCCGCACTGTGTCTCGCCGTCGTTGCTTCTCTTCGCGTGGAGTTTCTAGTCTCTGCTACAACCCTCTCAGGTCTCAAGTCTCTTCTTCTCTGCTTCAAGCCTTCAACCCTCTCAGGTCCCAAGTTTCAGTCTCTAACTCTCCCTGATTCTATCTACCTGACTCTATAACTTTGAAATTTGAAATTTATTCTGAACATGCATATGATGTATTATTGATGATTCTGCTGGATTTTTGAGATATTAATATTTTGAATTTTTATTTGAATTCAGTCCGTTGATCTTGAATTAATTCTGCTGAGATTGATTTATAAATTCAATTGTATAATTTATTTATTCTGCTGAGATTGATTTTTAAATCCAATATTTTATATTTGTTTTGGTGAATTGTTGTTTTGCTGTTATTGATTCAAAATCAAAACAGTGCCACAATTCTGCATTGAAATTACTATATGGCTTCCTATGATTTGGTTGAGTATGATTCTTAGGTTGGGTACCTGTTTTGGATGTTCTGAAGAGTGACTTGATTGATTTACAGAAGTTCACATATGGGGGAGTTAATTTTTTTAAAAAAATATTTTATATTTAATTAAACCGGTTGAACCCCGGTTGAACCAGTAAACCATTAAACCAGTTACTTAACCGGTTCAATGACCGGTCCGGATCTCGCAACCTTGGTTTTTATTTGTTGTGCATCTGTTATACTGAGTTACATATTTTTTAAACACATCTATATTTGGATAATCCCTCAACTACCTTTAGTTATTTCATTGTTAGATCACACATAATATGCTCAACTACCTGTATCTATGATAAAATAGTGTTAAAGTTTCTGGTGTTTTCATGATAGGTTGAATGGTTAATCTAAATAGAGCAGGGCACCTTTGCTTGAGATAGTTTCCAAGCCTTATATAAAAACCGGTATTGAAGCAGGAGAGCATGCAACAGAAATACGTTGATCAATGGCAATATGTAAGAAGGATCTCTTTGTTTTGATCTCTTTGTTACATTATTATACTCCTTGCAATTGAAATAAATTTTGTGATCTTAGCCATCGTGATTTTTTTTAAATAAATTGGTTTGGGGTGCAAAGTGGAGGAGCAACTTGGATCCGTTGATTTCAAAGTATAAACATGATGGTATTCTTCATTTACCATCTAATTAAGTTTTATTTATTTTAAAAGATGACAGTCTATATTTACATAGACTTTTTATTCAAATTTTATGTTTTCTTAGAGTTTAAGGATAGACATGGGATGCACCCTATACATGTAGTCAACTTATATGTTAACCATGCATTGGACATCAATTTATATAGTATTAATGATAATAGAGTTGAAGACTTAAATTCAGCCGAGTATGTTTTCTTATTTTAGTTCACTCTTTTTCTTTTAGGAAAACTTTTTCTATACTAACAGTTCGTGGGTGTCTTCAGTATCTAAATCTACTACCAGCAAAAGTACATAATTCAAGGTGTAAATTTCAATTCACTTCTTAATTATTTTACTAATGTCAATCTTAGTACATGTACTATCTAAATATCTTACTAGATATAGCAAATTTCTCTTCTCTATATAAGGATCTAATTAAATAAGAAGCTAATTTATTTTTTTATTTCAATCCAGTCCCCAAACATATATCACCAACGTAGAAAGTGCAAATGTATGGACCACTCGCAAATTAACTTTTTCATACTAAGTATAATATGTATTTGTGTGGACTTGGCATTTATACATATATTTTTTCCCTCTAATTTTGGTTAACTTAATTATGACTTGATGCCTAAAAGATTGAAAGTCTCAATATTTATTTTTAAGCTTTTGAATATCACAAATTGTATTGCAGGGTCAGCAGGTAGTACACTAAAATTTTGGGATTTAGAATCCTTTGAACTGATTGGATCTACTAAACAAGAGGTTTCTCATTTAGTGTCGTGTGAGTCATGGTGTTAGCAATAGCAATTATTGGTGGGTTTGGATTGTGCAGTTTCTCTCTTTTAAATGTTCTTATTGTGCATTATTTTCTTTTTTCAGGTTCACCCCATGATGTACAAGCACACATATAGTAGAGGTCATGGTTCTCTATGAATTTTGGTAGATATTTTTGCTTAATGTTTCCTTTATGGTTCCTTTTTTATATGTTGATTTTACTAAAATTATTTGAGATCTGATTTCTAACAACCAGAACTTACCAACAATAGAAATGGGCACATTACCAGACAGCAAAGCTGCAAAGGCTTCTCGATAGTGCAATATGAAGACAAGATCCATGGGTGTGAAGAATTCCACTAAGAAAACTATTAGAAGGAATCACAAATAAGTGGTAATTCGTTTTTCCAATTAATCTACTGATAGTTGTCATTTACTTATGGGGTTTTTCTTAGGCTTTAGTATGAGATTGGGTTCTATTTTGATATGAAGTATTTCGAGCACATCGCTTGATAGTAAATTTGATGATGTTGATAAGTTCCTTTCTGCATTCGCAAGGATTGATGAGAATGAACATTAAACCTATATCTACATTAATTTGAATAAACAAGTAAGTTTCCATAAGATTCCTTAGTAATGTCACTTTGTGAATGTTCTATTATGTTGTCATTAATTATTCATTTTAATTATCCCTGTCTAAATATTTTATATCTGATTTGGTTAGTAACCATGGTACCAAGACTATAAATGTCCTCATGAAGGAACCGTAGATCATTCTAGATTATCAAGGGAAAAAAAGAAGAAAAATTGCTTTCTTTAGTGTTCATGCAGAAAATCTTTTAATATCTCATTCATACATAAGCAAGATTCTACTTTTTAAAGAGGAAAATAAAACAGAACGAAGAACAAATAAAACACAGAATTTAACAGTCTTTAGTTTCTTTTTCCTCACTTGAGAGCAGATGCATGAAACACAACATAGTTGAACTTATTAATAAAATTAACAGATCCTCCATTACCATTCAGTTTATTAATAAGATTTGAAGAATCACCAATGGGGCCACTATTTTATTTGTGGGTGAGTTCGTTCTGGTTTGTTTCCTTTTTAGATTAATGGTATGTATCAATTGCTTCGCAACATTAGTATTTGATATTCTTCTTTCAGTGGTTATGTTTTAGTTCGATTAGGTGGATTTAACTGGCGCAAAGTTTGAATATTTATGGTTTGGAGTAAATATTTATGGTTTGTTGAGATGGTAAATTTGTCTCTTTGTCTTGAAAAATTTATATGTTTGGCAAATATAT
Source organism: Arachis stenosperma (assembly GCF_014773155.1). Taxonomy (NCBI): domain Eukaryota; kingdom Viridiplantae; phylum Streptophyta; class Magnoliopsida; order Fabales; family Fabaceae; genus Arachis; species Arachis stenosperma. The sequence goes on along the minus strand of NC_080380.1, from coordinate 2,998,482 downwards.
GCATTTAAACCATTTTTAGAATTTTTCTTTCGAAAGTCTCTGTTCCTATAGAATTAAGATAGTTCTTTCTTAGACTTTTTCATTTATGAGAATCTATTGTTCTACATAATAAGAGTTTAGAGATCAACTATTTTGCATTGCGTGCATTGTGCATCCTTTTTTCTAGAAAAATAACTATTTATATTTCTTAAATGATTTAGGGCCATGAAGTTCTCAAAAAACTTGCTTATGTGATTGATAAATTTGATAGGAAATCCCTCGAACAATTACGTGAGTAAGAAGATTCAGTACTTCGTTGTACTTAATGTTCTAGCTCTTGTTTTTCCTTTGTACTTAGTGTTCAATGCTTTTTTTCTTTTTCATTTTCGTTGATGTGCCTTCTCCTGCTTATTTGCTTTTCAAATAGTTGGTACTGATTTGCCTATATATTATGACTTATTTTTTTCTATTTGAGGGATATAATTTTGCTTTTAAAATATTGGGTTGCCATTGTTTGATTGAGTTCTTTGTTTATTACAGAGGATTCTGCACCACAATTCCTAATGATTTTAGATTCAGAAAAATTAACCTCTCTTTCCCACACGTTTTTTTATCCACTTAGTCATTTATCAATTTATTCTATGGTTGAAATCATAATTGTGAATTTCTGACACCTGATAGTGGATTTTGTATACTTTATTCTCCAATTGGTTTCCTTTTATATTAACGGTATGTATCAATTGCTTCACAACATTAGTATTTGGTATTCTTCTTTCAGTTGTTATGTTTTAGTTGGATGAGGTGGATCTGGCTGGTACAAAGTTTGAATATTTATGGTTTGGAGTGCATATTTTTTATTTTTAAAAAAAATCATGAAGCTTTTTAAATAAATAAGTGTGATATCTCACCTTTAATTCTATAAGTGGGACCAGAAATAAATAAGAGAGAGAACAATGAACGGTAAGATTAAACATTGGATACCATCCAGTTTTTTTCACTGGAGCGGATCCACTCCCATCTTGTTGAGTCTGATTTTTATTTATTGGACCAAAATATGAACAGTTAGTTAAAGTTAAAAACTTAAAATTCACGTATAATTGTCTTGCTGTGAAATTGATAATTAAAAATTATTAGATTATAATTTAATTAAATCTATCAAATTATTTAACGATTCTAAACTATCCATTTTATATAACGATAATTACATATAAGTTTTTGTCATTAGCTAAACCCATTATAAACAATAATCTTCATTTTTTACTAAAAAAATACTTTGCAATATGATTTTAGTACTTACATTAGGGTCATTTCATGGCACTTTCCTTTTTTTTTCGGGAACAATTACTTTACAGAAATAATATAATTATTATTATATAGGTTTTTCATAAAGCGGAAAGAGAAAACATTTTGAAAAAGTTTCCTTTTTTTCCCTTGAAGAGCAAAAGAAAGCAAGCATTGTTTGCCCATTGGAATTTTTTCGTGCATTTTAATAATCTCTCACGGTCAAACCCATTGCCTTCAATCGTTTAACTCGTCACCTCCCTTCTCTTTTTTTTTTTTTTGTTGTAGTATCACTTGTATGTAGTATTGTGTAATTTATTTATAAATGATCTTTTTGTCTTGTTAACAATTTTCTGTACTTGATTCATCATCTTCCTAATTAAGTATTTATTTGGCTCTGAGATCAAATAAATGTCAATTAAGTGCTTCGATTCACTCTTTTTTGTATGGGTATAAGACATGTCTTGAGATGATTGAGATTCTAGCAAAAATTTTACCTTTCACATTTCTTTTGAAAAATAAATACACCAGATTAAACAAGGCTATGTATCCTCTTTTCTCAAATGCCATCTCATCTGAATATTTAATCTAATAGCCCTATGAGTCTATGACTCCACTCACTAGCTTATCTCCTCCTGTCCGACTCGTTGTTTTAAACTCTTATTTTTATTCTATGATGGCCTCTTCTATGTAGGGGTGGCAAGCGGGAAAACCCGCCCGCCAGAAGCCCGTCCTTTGGCGGGTTGGCCCGTCTCGCTCCGCCTAGTGAGGCGGTCCTAGAATTCCAGCCCGCCCCGTCTAATGGCGGGCTGGCGGGCCCGCGGGATAAGCCCGCCAAATATCCTTCTTTTTTTACTTTTAACTATTAAATAATATATATAAAGGCATAAAAAAACTCTTCTATTTTTTATTTTTAATTATTATAATTTCTAAAAATATAAATAAATTATAATTTTTATATTCACAAACATTAAAGTCTTTGTAATTATAAATATTATTTCCAAAGCAAAATAAACATAATCCAAAACATAATTATAAATATTGTCTCTAAAACAAAATAAACATAATCTAAAACACTTAAGTTGGGTTGGAGGCAAAAAAAAAATATAAAAATACCCCTTGCAAAAAAAATACTAAGCCCAGCGGAGAAGCCCGTACCGCCCTGCCAATGCCCACTAAAGCCCGTGGTTTAGGCGGGTTTTTGCTATTTGGCGGTCCTAATTTTTTAGCCCAGCCCATCTTTTTTGGCGGGTTACGCGGGCCGGCCCGACGGGTTTAGGCCCGTTTGTCACCCCTACTTCTATGCCTTCAATTGAAATTGAATTAGAAATTGGATATGCAAATTTCTTCTATGCCTTCAATTGAAATTGAATTAGAAATTGGATATGCAAATTTCACCTTTTCACTTTATAGATGCGCAATTCCATCCTCTTTGCATACAGGATATAAATTGAAAATGAGTTACGCAAATATATAATAATTAATTTGGTAGATGATTTTTATTGGGTACATAGCTTTTTGTTCTCTAATTAAAAATATTAAAATAAACTACTAAAATTGTCTTTAATTTTTAAAGAGCTCAACAAAAATAATTAGATCATTATTTAAAAAATACATTAAAAAATTAAACCAAAATTCGATTTCAATAATTTTTCATCTTTTAAAGTATTTTTTTATTAACAAAAAAATTAAAAAAAATTATTTGGTGTAATCACTGAATTTTAAGTATAAAATGTGATTTTTTGAATCATATTTGTAAAAAACATATTAAAATAAATTTTCTTTAATTAATAAATTTTATTAAATTTAAATTTTTATTCTTTTAACCTAATGATATTTGTAGAAAAACCAATAAAAATCATTTACAAACATACACAATTGTTTGATGGTAATTAGTGACTAAAAAAAGAGAGGGTTGAATCTTAACCCTTTTTCGTTTAATATTGATTTCTGATTTTTCAAGAAATTTTACGAGATATTTCTACTTTTTTGTCTCGTGTCGAGTTGAGAGACTTTTGTTTTGTCTCGTACCGAATTGAGAGATATTTTTGTTTTTGTCTCTTAATAAACAGAAACAGAAAAATGAGTAAGGAAGAAGACACCAATTTTTTCCTAGGAACTACCCATTTCTATCTGGGACAAATCCAAATTCTACACCCAATCTGAATTTGACTAGGACTCAAAACTGCAAAGTGCTAACCCAACTTGCAAGGGAATTCCCACAGGATCATGGCACACAACAGAAAGATGTACAAAAAATTCTGAGACATCTATAACTTTTTCTCTAATATTGATCACTGTCTTTGTCTTTTTCCTCTCACTGGCTTTTTCTTACAAACTTCACCATGTTTGCCTTTTACCATGAAACTCAGACAGATAATACTAAGAAAAAGAAAATAAAATAAACACCATTGAAGGAGAAAAACTCATAAAGCTTCAGGGTAGCTATGAGAACTCTGTGCTTACTCTCCTTGATCTCAACCCTTGGCCGTTCACCTTTATTATAGAAGGGGAAGCTTTCAAGGTTGAAACCGGTTCAATCAAGCAACTTCTTCTCTAACCAAAAACAGCAGCGGTTCGGACAAAGAGAAGAGAGAAAAAAACCAAAAATCAACATGCATATATCTCTCTCAACCCTTTTTATCAAGCTCCTTCCATCTGTACCCTTGATCTTGTCTTTGGATCCAAGAAAGAATTTGGAATCCTTGATGATCTTCTGACCCAGGACAGCTTCTTGCCTTTCATTTTTGCTTCTTCTTACGTGTAGCTCAACGGCTATCTTCTTTCTTTAATGAACAAAAATAGAACTAAACTTCTTTACCTCATATTTGCTTCTTCACCGAGGCAGATTGTTTCTTTTCTTGGCATCAAAATCTTGAGGCCATCTTCCAAAATCTTTTCTTCTGAAGTAAAGATCTTCCTTTCTTCTTCATAGCTTTTTTTCTGTAAGCTTTTTCTGATAACTTCTACAATTTTTTTTCTCTGATGGATGTGATCGAAAGACAAGAGAGAGGAGAGAGAAGAGAGAAGCTTTCAATGCACAATAAACTCAATTTAATTTTGAGTTTCGGTTACCAAGGAGTGCATTTAACCAAATTGAATTTTGAATTCCAATCACAATGGGAGTAAGTAACTGAGGCTTGCTTTGAGAACCTTTGGATTCCTTTCCTTGATCCTTCAATATTGGTCTATGAGCTTGTGATATGGGCCACTTTCATTTCAACATAAAGCCACTTATGTTTAAATTAATTTTTGCACAAAGTTTAAATTCAAATAACAAGTTGGGCTTATGTTACTTCTCGCCCAATAGAAAATCTGCATAATAACAAATATATCAACCAAACAATTGAAAATAATTTAAGATTACATAAAATTAAAATTGCTGAGATTGAAAATTAATGTATTATGTATAAATATATGCTAACATGCTTCTTAATTCATTTTTTTGGTAATTATCAGTGTAAAAATAATTGAAATCAAATTAGTAAGAGATAAATTGCCAATAATAGTAATGCTTTATTTTTTCTATTTATCTTTTTTTTATTTGTCACAACTTTCACTTTATTAGTATTCTTAAAAACTAATTTTTTTTTTATTATGCAATTTCAATCTAAATATTGTGATTTCAATTCAATATATATATATATATATATAATATATATATATATATATATATATATATATATATATATATATATATATATATATATATATATATATTGGTGTCTAAACATGGAAAGAAACAAAGCAAACACTATCCTATATCCGAGCGGATGATTTGCTGGAGATCAGCACAAAGCTCAGATCAAATAACATGATTAGAGTTACTCTTGGCACCATATCTAGCCATCCAATCCGTAGCTCTATTTGCTTCTCGGGACACCCACTCAACGTGAACAAGCCAAGGATGAGATAAAAGCTCCTGAATCTTGTGAACCAAATCTGTTACTTCAGATGAATACCCACTTGTAAGCTCATGCATGATGGGCATAATGTCAAGGCAATCCGTTTCACATATAATATCCCTCAAACCACAATTCCAAGCTAAAACCAGCCCCCTCCAAGCAGCCAATAAATCACATCTGATAATAGACCATGGGGGAATTCTTCCAGAGCAGCCCGAGATCCAATCTCCCTTAGATTCTCTAATAATACACCCAAATTTCGCTAAATTTGAATCTAAATACAAGCTTGAATCACAATTAACTTTAAAACTATTGCCTACCGGTGGTTCCCAACACAGGAAATTTCGGAGAGATCTAAAGGCATTGTTTCAATTCCTGTAAACCTGTAAGTCCTTGGCGGTAATTCTGGCCAAAGCAACAACCTTGTGGTCTGTCCAAGGGTTGTCAGTAATGGATATGTCATTGCACCTATGTCTCCATACCCACCAAAGTCCTGCACCAAAAGACGCCTCATTGTTAGCCAAGGCCTTCCAAAACCACTCTTAAAGAGCAGTACCCGCCGACGAGTCCAGGATACTAGGATCCAACATATGCCAAATTGCATTTGATCGTTCACAGTCTCTAAGGCAATGCTCTATAGTCTCCTGTGCCTTGTTACATTTCTTACACATATCTGAAGAAGCTAAATGCCGTTTGAATTGAAAGGTCTCGGTTGGTAGAGCATCATGTAAGCCAAGCCACATAGTAAATGTGAACTTCTCCGGAATGTTTGTATTCCACAATCAGTTCCACTTACTATTGGCATTCCAATTTAATGTTTTCTCTAATAACCATCTATAACCCTCCTTTGCACTATACTTTTTGTTGCTGCAGGCCACCACTCCCACTGTGGCTCCAACTCAGTCGAACTAGGATATCTCGAACCACAAATAAACTGCTTAATCTCATGCGGAATAGGCGTGGTAAGACTATCAACCTCCCAAGACACCCCTTTCCACAAGTCAGCCACTATAAAATCTGATTCAGAAATATGTACATAAGGAACAAAGTTGCAAAGCTTACCAAAAGACTATTATTGATATTTATACTTTTATAGGCACTAAAACACATAAAACTCTCGAACTTTAAATTTCGCACAAAAAATTCAATAAAATACTAAATAAAAATATTTCTACAAATATAATTGGGTCAAAAGAATAAAATTTTTAAATATTATAAAATTCAATAATTACAAAAAATTTCTTATTTAACAATAATAAAAAAACATCCAAGTGAAATTCAAATTTTAAAATACCATATGTATATAAAATTTTGATTTAATTTGATAATATTTGAAAATTTATTAAATTTAATGATTATTTTTAATTATGTCAACGAGTAGATTTTGAAGCCAATGAGCTATAATATTCAAATGGCATAGTCTCTTCATGCTCATTTAGAGGTCAGTCTCAAATTCTCAATCTTATCTTTGGTATAAAAAAATAGATTTTGAAAAAAAATTATTTTAAACAGGGGGATTAACCTAATGTCATCCACTCATCCTTAGCCACCATTTGTTACAACTTACAACACACTCTTCATAAGTTCTATCATCTGACACTGACTTGTTCTTCCTTATAAACTTCTTAACTCTACAACTTATGTAAGAATATATAAATTAGTCCTTGGAGGGAGAAAACAAGAATAATACCCGTGTCTCTGTTGAGCCTAATGTATCCAAGCAAAATAAGTTAAGATCACTGACTAAAGAAGTGACAAAGCAAATATGTCTGACAGAACCTTTAATTATGGTGAATATATAAAATTCAATAATTACAGAAAATTTTTTATTTAACAATAATTAAAAAAATCAAAATGAAATTCAAATTTTAAAACACCATATATATATATATATATATATATATATATATATATATATAATTTTAATTTAATTCAAGTCTCAATCCTATCTTTGATAAAAAAAGAGAGAGAGAGATTGTAGATTTTGAAAAAAATTATTTTCAACAGGGGATTAATCTAATGTCATCCTTAGCCACTATTTTTTTGCCTCTATAAAACTCAACTAAATATAAACCTAATCTACAATGTTACAACACACTCTTCATAAGTTCTATCATCTGAGACTAACTTGTTCTTCCTTATAAACTTCTTTATTCTACAACTTATGTAAGAATATATAAATTAGTCCATGGAGGGAGAATACAAGAATAATACCGGTGTCTCTATTGAGCCTAATGTATCCAAGCAAAATAAGTTAAGATCAGTAGTTAAAGAAGTGAGAAAGCAAATATGTCTGGCAGGACCTTTAATTATGGTGAACCTTCTTAATTTCGCCATTGAGCTTATTTCCGTAATGTTTGTGGGTCATGTCAGCGAGTTGGCTCTCTCCGGCGTTTTCATGGCCACCTTCTTTTCTTCTGTCATTGGCATTTTAGTGGTCAGTTCCTTTTATCTCTTAACATTCTTTTTACGGTTTCACTAATCGGATTTTTCTCTTCTTCTTTTCCTTTATAATTTGAATTTATTAAAAAATATCAAATAAATATAATCCGAACTGAACCATCCCAACATTTTGTTCGGTGTTAGTTATGAAAATATTTCAACACCAAACCCGATTATTCCCCTCCATTGCATGGAAACTAGAAGCAATTACTAATTCATTGCCAACTTTTTCTATTGAATCGACTAACCTTGTGTTCAACTTTTTGTTGGTTTCATATAATGACATATGGGAATGGCAAGTGGCTTTGATACCTTTTATGGCCAATCGTATGGAGCAGGACAGCATGGCATGTTAGGCGTACACGTTCAGAAAGCCATGCTTAATAAAATTTCTTAATGGTGAGGCTAAAATATTTTAATTTTAATACAAAAATTTCTTAATTTTGTTATTGAAATTTTTTAAGATTCTGAATTTGATAACCGTTTTTATGCTTAATAGTTGAATTTTTAATTAATAAAATTTAATTAATGCTTTCTTAAAATTGAATTGTCATTATTTCATTTTGGTTTGTTTATTTCTTTAAAAAAATAATAAAATTAAAATTGCTGAGACTAAAAATTAATGTTTATGTTTAATATATGCTAATGTGCTTTTTAATTAGTTTTTTTTTTTGTAATTACCAGTGTAAAAACAATTGAAATCAAATTAGTAAGAGAAAATTGGCCAATAATAGTAATACTTTATTTTTTTATTTATCTTTTTTTTTTATTTTATTTGTCACAACTCTTTCACTTTATTAGTATTCTTAAAAACTAACTTTTTTATTATGCAATTTCAATCTAAATATTGTGATTTCATTTCAATATTATATTTAAAATAGACTATTATTGATATTTATACTTTTATAGGCACTAAAACACATAAAATCCTCGAACTTTAAATTCCAAACAAAAAATTCAACAAAATACTAAATAAAAATATTTCTACAAATATAATTGGGTCTAAAGAATAAATTTTTTTAAATATTATAAAATTCAATAATTACAAAAAAATTTTATTTAACAATAATAAAAAAAATCCAAATGAAATTGAAATTTTAAAACACAATATGTATATATAATTTTAATTTAATTCGAGTCTCAATCCTATCTTTGATAAAAAAAAAAAGAGTAGATTTTGAAAAAAAATATTTTAAATAGGGGATTAACTTAATGTCATCCTTAGCCACTATTTTTTATGCCTTCATAAAACTCAACTAAATATAAACCTAATCTATTGTGTTACAACACACTCTTCATAAGTTCTATCATCTGAGACTAACTTGTTTTTCCTTATAAACTTCTTAATTCCACAACTTATGCAAAAATATATAAATTAGTCCATGGAGGGAGAATACAAGAATAATACCCATGTCTCTATTGAGCCTAATGTATCCAAGCAAAATAAATTAAGATCGGTAGTTAAAGAAGTGAGAAAGCAAATATGTCTGGCAGAACCTTTAATCATGGTGAATCTTCTTAATTTCGCCATTGAGCTTATTTTCATAATGTTTGTGGGTCATGTCAGCGAGTTTGCTCTCTCTGGAGTTTCCATGGCCAAAACATTGGTTTAGTGGTCAGTTCCTTTTATATCTCTTAACACTCTTTTTACAGTTTCACTAATCAGATTTTTCTCCTCTTCTTTTCCTTTATAATTTGAATTTATTAAAAAATATCAAATAAATATAATTCGAACTTAACCATCCCAATATTTTGTTTGGTGATAGTCATGAAAATATTTCAACACCAAACCCGATTACTCCCCTCCATGGCATGGAAACTACAAGCGATTACTAATTCGTTGCCAACTGTTCCTATTGAACCGACTAACCTTGTGTTCAACTCCTTGTTGGTTTCATATAATGATAGATGGGAATGGCAGGTGCCTTAGATACCTTTTATGACCAATCATATGGAGTAGGACAGCATGGCATGTTACGCGTACACGTTCAGAAAGCCATGCTTAATAAAATTTTTTAATGGTGACGCTAAAATATTTTAATTTTAATACAAAAATTTCTTAATTTTGCTACTGAAATTTTTTAAGATTTTGAATTTGATGAACATTTTTATACTTAATAGTTGAATTTTTAATTAATAAATTTAATTAATACTTTCTTAAATTAATTGAATTGTCATTTATTTCATTTTGTTTTGTTTATTTCTTTGAAAAAAAATTACATAAAATTAAAATTGCTGACACTGAAAATTAATGTATTATGTTTAAATATATGCTAATGTGCTTCTTAATTCGTTTTTTTTTGTAATTATCAGTATAAAAATAATTGAAATCAAATTAGCAAGAAAAAATTTGCCAATAATAGTAATGCTTTATTTTTTCTATTTATCTTTTTTTTTAATTTTATTTGTCATAACTTTTTTACTTTATTAGTATTCTTAAAAACTAATTTTCTTTTTTATTATGCAATTTCAATCTAAATATTGTGATTACATTTTAATATTATATTTAAAATAGACTATTATTGATATTTATACTTTTATAGACACTAAAACACATAAAACTCTCAAACTTTAAATTCTGCAAAAAAAATTCAACAAAATACTAAATAAAAATATTTCTACAAATATAATTGGGTCAAAAGAATAAATTTTTTTAAATATTATAAAATTCAATAATTACAGAAACTTTTTTATTTAACAATAATAAAAAAAAGCATCCAAATGAAATTCAAATTTTAAAACACAATATATATATATATATATATATATATATATATATATATAATTTTAATTTAATTCGAGTCTCAATCCTATCTTTGATTAAAAAAAAAAAAAAGAAGAAGAGAGTAGATTTTGAAAAAAATTTATTTCAAACAGGGGATTAACTTAATGTCATCCTTAGCTACTATTTTTTATGCCTCCATAAAACTCAACTAAATATAAACCTAACCTATTGTGTTACAACACACTCTTCATAAGTTATATCATCTGAGACTAACTTGTTTTTCTTTATAAATTTCTTAATTCCATAACCTATGTAAGAATATATAAATTAGTCCATGGAGGGAGAATACAAGACTAATACCCGTGTCTCTGTTGAGCCTAATGTATCCAAGAAAAATAAGTTAAGATCAGTGGTTAAAGAAGTGAGAAAGCAAATATGTTTGGCAGTACCTTTAATTATGGTGAATCTTCTTAATTTCGCCATTGAGCTTATTTCCATAATGTTTGTGGATCATATCAGTGAGTTGGCTCTCTCCGGCGTTTCCATGACCACCTCCTTTTTTTCTGTCACTCGCATTGGTTTAGTAGTCAGTTCCTTTTATATCTCTTAACACTCTTTTTACAGTTTCACTAATCGGATTTTTCTCCTCTTCTTTTCTTTTATAATTTGAATTTATTAAAAAATATCAAATAAATGTAATCCGAACTGAACCATCCCAATATTTTGTTCGGTGTTAGTTATGAAAATATTTCAACACCAAATCTGATTACTCCCCTCCATGGCATGGAAACTAGAAACGATTACTAATTCATTGCCAACTTTTTCTATTGAATCGACTAACCTTGTGTTCAACTACTTGTTGGACGGGCTGCAGGGTGTTGTTTCAGGAATTGTCAGAGAATGCAGTTGGCAAAAATTGGGTACTTTTATTAACTTAGGGTCATATTATGTAGTTGGAGTTTTGTCAGCTATTGTGTTAACTTTTTCCTTACATCTTGAAGTAAAGGTATGTAAATATCAAATTGAAATCTATTGTTTTTATTTGTGGACGGTCTTAATTATTTTAGATTGAGATATGTCCGATACACAAAAAGGTAAATTAATTATATTATATAGTGTGTTTTAATAAGTATTATATTATTTAAAAATTAATTAAATAATATATAAATTAATGTTAAATTTAAATTATTTTATATTAAAAAATATTTTATAGAATATTTATTTAATAATTTATATATAATTATTCAATTAAAATATAATATAAATTAAAATATAATTTATTATTTAAAAATTTGAATATCTATTTTTAAAAAAAGACATAGACTTTTTATATTAGAGTTATTCAAAATTATATTTTCATTTGTTGCTTTTATTTTTATATTTATTTTAGTTGTCATACTTTGTCTTTTTATATGGTATTTTTTGAGTTGTAAACAATTAAAAAATATTTTAAAAATAAATGAGAATAAAAATACCAAAAGTGTAAATTAGTTTTATAATTATGATAGATTTGAATATACCTATTAAAAAGATGTGTCAAATTTAAACTTATTTGGGTTTAAAAAAATGAATGAGAATAAAAAATATTTAAAATATAAATATAAAATTATGAATTAATTTTATAATCATAATATATTTAAATGTATTTAGTAAGAAAATACGACAAATTTAAATTTATTTGAAGAAATTTTTACTAATTAGTACGAGAGATTAAGAAAGAAAGAGTAGATAGTCTTATAGTATGCATAAAAAGATTAAATAATATAGTAGTAAGATTATTAATATGTTTAAGTTGTCAAATTTTAATATTTGTAACTAAAAGTTTTTATAATTATTATTATAATATTTTTAATATATATTTATTGTATTTAATTAATATTTTATGTTTTAATTAAATAAATGTAGTTAAGATTTTTTTTAATTTTTTCTTAAAAGATAATTAGTTAATTTGTAGGTAAGTAAAATTATTAATATAAAATTATTAAAAAAAATATTTAAAAATATAAAAGAATTTAAATATCAATTTATATAATAAGAATAAATATTCTGCTGGGACATTGGCTTGGAATTATATGTGCCCTTGTCGTTCAAGTACTTGGTCTGATGATCATAACTGTTCGGATTGATTGGAAGAAAGAGGTGTCTACTCTTTTGTTTTTAGTTTTTTTCAAATTTTAGTTTTGCGTATTAACTGAAATGGTTAATTGTTTCTTTTGTAGGCAAGGATAATTAGCGAAAGAGTATAATTTAGGACAGAGAAATATTGAAAGAGTTAATAATTCATTTATCTAAAAGTTTGAGTTTATAGTATGTTACTTTTTTTAGTTTTCATGTAAGTAATTGTGTAAGTGATAATTTTGACATATATTTATTTATCTATTATATAAATTGAGTTTATAGTATATTTTTTTATTTATATAAGGTGAGATTCAAACTCGACATTTGTTTAAGTAAATTAGTGATCTAATACTAGATTAATACAACTTGATTGCAATATAAAAATAATAAAATTCACATAAAAAAACAAAATTTTTATGTTAGTCAATTAAATTTAATATCTATTATTACTCAATTAAATTAAAAAATAACGGTTATATAATTAACTTTTACATAAATTAAATAAGATAATTTTTAGTTACAAATACTCAAATATATATTATTAGACCTACTTAATCATATATTTTTTTTTTTAGAAAAGGGGGTTAATATGAATACCCCAAACAGAACAAACAAAACAAGGCTAATAAGCTTTCTTAGGTTTGGTTTGATAAAATTTTTTGAAGAGGTGGTTGTGTTTTTTAAAAACTCAAGTTTTTCATTTTATATTGGTAAATAAAAAAGACCATATGCTTGTGTTTGCAGATTTAAAAGATTAGGATATTTTGAAAGCACATAAGATAAAACTTTTAAAATTGGCTTACTTTTCAAAATTTAAAAGTCTAATATAACCTCATGTTAACTAATTTTTAAATTTAATGCTTACATTTATGTTTATAATATTTTTAAATTCTAAAAACTATTTTACCAAATGCAAATTATTACTTGTGTTATTAAAAACTATTTTAATTTGATTTACCAAATAAATATTACGATTTTTAAAAAATTATTTTTTAAAAATTAACTTTACTCTTAGAAAATAAAAATTTTAGCGAGCCTTATTCTAAGGTTCCACGAGAATCAAAAAGTAGAGCATGTGTAACATCAGAAGGTGGCCTCTCAAACAAATGAAGACCTATGGGGAGCTCCTGACCTTTTTTAGCCAAGGTGTCGGCTACAACATTAGCTTCTCTAAGAATATGGATCCACTCCACCTTCTGAAGACGTCTCTCCAAGATTGCTATGTCTTCCAACAGTGGTTTGCACAGATGAGAGGCTGGACACCCATCTTTAATAAACTTAATGGAAAGACCAAGAATCAGATTCAACAATAAGGTGTTGGAAATTATGTGTATTAGCAATCTGAAGGCCTTCAACAATCTCCCAAAGCTCGGCATGAGTGATGGAACAACTTTTCAAATTACACAAAAATCCAACAATATATCTGCCCAAGTGATTTCGGAACACCCCCACAGGCCACACTATTATTGGAGGAGAGGAAAGAACCATCCACATTAAGCTTCACACAATCCTGGTGGAAAGACCTAACATATGAGCTGCCTGGAGCTTCTTGTAGCAGAATTTCGTTTGAAGTTATTCTTCAATGCAGTTTGAATGTCTTCAAACCGAGCTTGAATAGTACTAACAGTTGCAACGGGAAGAAAACTCTTTCCTTCAAAGATGAGGAGATTTCTATATATATAGTACCATAAAGAAGAAGCTGAAACACCAAGTCGGCAATTCCAATCACTCTTCGCTGAGAGATTACTAATGAGTCAATCTCTAGCATTGAGGTTGTAAAAGTTTTGAACAAACTGATGCGAATGATGTAGATTCCATACTTGTTCGTTACCGTGGGATCTCGAGTGCTCGGTGGATCGGATGGTAATGAGAAGGTTAGAGAGGGAAACCCCGGGTTGATCTGGAGCAGGCGTTTGAGGTGTGCTCAGTGAGTTGATGGTGCCGGAGGAGAGGAGAATGAGGGGGTGGCCTCCTGCAACACTCCGACGGTCAAGTTAGTGTCCGTACGAGGGGATGGCCAAATTAGGTAAGATATGACGTACCTTGGGGGGAGAGCTGTCCTCTCCCGTTATATACTGTGCAGGGCGGGCCTATGGATGACCTAGCCCACTGGCCAAGGAGCTTCTATGAGCTGTCCTAGTCCACGTGGGAGGAACAGGTCGTTCCGGAGTTCGGGTCGAGGACTCGGGGGCGGCCCCAAAGATACCGACCCGACTGGTGACCTGGGTCGTACAGAGTGTAAACCGGGCGTGCCCTGGGTCGGGTGTTGGAAACCGACCCGTCGGACTCTTCCTGTCGTGAGGGATGGCTTGGGCCTGGGTCAGGGGTAGCGCCCCGACCCGACGACTAGTTGGGCTGGACTCTGGTCCGTAACAGTGTCCCCAATGCGCCAGCCTTGAGGTTTGGGGCTCGTGGCTGGGCACATTTGTCCTACTCGCCGAGATGGGATGTGCTCTTCTTCTTGGGAGCTCGTTGATAGCGTTTCATGTTTCTCACGCGTGGTCATCTTGTCTCTGACGCTGCCTCCTTGGCGTCTACGCTGGGCATTAAATGCCCATCATTTCCTGATTTGAAATTTGCGTGAAATGACTGGTATGCCCCTGCCTTTTGGCGCTTCTTCCTTGACGGTTACACTCTTCGCCCCCTTTTTTATTTTCACAACCTCCTCATTTCCCCATTCTTCTTTTTTCCCTCTTCTGTTTCCTTGAACTGCTGCTAGTTCTACTCTCTTCTTTTGCTGCTGCTTCGATTCCATTCGCGCTTCCAGATTTCTTTCTTTCTTTCGGATTCCTTCCTCAACTTCTGCACTTTCCTGGTACGTTTTTTATGGTTTTCATTGCTCTTTGGTTTTCTTTTGGTATTCCTTTTGTGCTTTTTCCGTGCATTTTTTCCTATGCATGCTTGGATTTTTGTTTGCTTTTGCTGCTTCTTCTTTTAGAGGGGGCGCCACTAGGTTTTCTTAGGTTTTGCTTGAGTTCTGGGTTAGTGTAGGGGTACCTAGGGGGTGGTTTAGGGAGTTGTAGTTTGTTTATACTGCTTTTAGGGTTCCCGACCTCCCGTTCTAACTAAGTGGTGCCCCCCGCTGTAGGTATGGCTGACCCCCCTGTGCTCCCGAACATGGCTCAGCGGCCGCTAGCCGATTTTGTCAATCACTATGCCTGGGTTACTTCCAATGTGAAGGACGCCCCTTCTAAGGTCACCCGTGAGAGCCTCCAGGATCTTCGTCAGGCCGGACTCTTGTGCGGAGGAGGACCCGAGGAGGCGTTGTACCAGGTTTACGTTCCTGCCGATCGGGAGCGTGTTTGTCAATAGAACCTGGCCTCCCCTCGAGTTGTTGATTGGTTGTGGGTTTATAAACCCATGTTCACAACCTTGGGAGTTCGCCTTCCCTTCTCTTCCTTCGTCATGGGTTTGCTAAATCGGTGCGATGTTGCTCCATCGCAGCTACACCCGAATAGCTGGGCTGCTATTCGCTGTTTTGAAATGGTCTGCGAATATCTGGAGATCTCGGTATCTGCAACCTTGCGAGGTGGATCTATCGTAGTCTTCTCCGTGCTGCTGCTATCGCTAAGAAGATGGAGCCTGTCTTGGGAAATATTCATTCTATGGAAGGGAAGCTTCGGAACTCCCAGAAGGATTTGACTGATTTGAGGTCCCGGGAGGAGTCTCTGAAGAAGAAGTTATCTGAGCAGGAGGAGAAGGTCAAGGAAGATGCCAAGGAAATCAATAGGTTGGTGGAGCGAGACATCACCTTGATGAAGGATTTGAACACTTCCCGTGGTGAGACCGCTGCTGCCGAGAAGAAGATCAAAGACTTGGAGAAAAATATGAAACTGGCGGAGAGCTCGGCAACGGCTACCCGTCAAAAAGCAGCCGCTCTGAAGAAGAAAAATAAGGAGATCGCTAAGGGGGCCCGGGAGGCCGTGAAGCTGACTGAGGAGGGGATTAAGCTTCAGGTTGCTGTGCTAGCTCCCGACCTCGACCTTTCTCAAGTGGGCGCTCTCAAGACTGTTGAGGACGGGAAGATTGTTGACATCCTCAAGATTTGAGATGGATTCTTCTTCTTTTCAGCTTTTATACTTCTTGCCTTTGTTCTTGTAATTTTGCTTTTTTGCTTTTGGGCCTTTTAAGGCGCCTTTGGTTGTAATGAATATTTTGATACTTCGTTTTAATTAAGCCGTTTAATGATACTTGTTCGCTTGCTCGGGCCGTCGTGGCTTTTGCCTACTTTATTGATTTTGCTTATCCGGGCCGTCGTGGCCTTTTAATTAAGCCGTTTTATGATAATTGTTCGCTTGCTCGGGCCATCGTGGCTTTTGCCTACTTTATTGATTTTGCTTATCCGGGCCGTCGTTGCCTTTCGGTTTACCGCTTTTATGGTATTTACCGTTTTAATCGCTTGTTGCTTTTTTACATTTGGGTCCCTTTGGTTCCTGGGGTGATCAGTCCCGGGTTTCCGTTAGATCGACCGCTCGTAGTTTTTGTCGTTTCGTCGTATTTGGCGAAAATCTTGCAAAAGACAAGTTTTTATATATGTATATGTAGAACTTAAAATAAAGGGGTAATGTGATACATAATTAAAGAAAATGGAAACGAAGGAAAATGGAAAAAATTAAAGTGGATGTGAAGGGGTCGTCAGCCCGTCAGGTCGCTTTTTCCTATGAGTAAAATCTTTTTAGGTTTGCCATGTTCCATGTCCTCGACACTTAGCTTCCATCTAGCTTTTCTAGCTTATATGCGCCCTTTCCGAGGACTTATCTAACCCTGTAAGGTCTTTTCCAATTTGCGTCCAACTTGCCTTCTCCTGGAGTTGGCGGCCCTATGTCATTACGTCGTAAGACCAGGTCGCCTTCCCCGAGACTTCTCCTTAGCACTTTGCCGTTGTATCTTAGGGCTATCCTTTGCTTGATTGCTGTCTCTATCAGGTGTACCATCTGTCTTGTTTCGTCAACTAGGTCTTTCTCGATTGCCTCGTTTCCTCCCCCCAAGAAGTAATTTTGGACTCGGCTCCCCTATTTCGACTGGGATGACCGCGTCGACCCCGTATGTGAGTCGAAATGGGGTTTCGCCGGTAGATGACTGGGGAGAGGTTCTGTAAGACCATAAGACTGAGGCTAGCTCGTCTGCCCATGAGCCCTTCTTCCATTCGAGTCGCTTCTTTAGCCTTTTTAGGATAACTTTGTTGGCTGCTTCTACTTGTCCGTTGCTTTGAGGGTGCTCGACTGAGGAAAACCTTTGCTTGATCCCTAGTCCTGAGAGAAATTCTTTAAATTTCTTGTCAGTGAATTGTGCCCCATTATCTGATATGAGAAGACTCCGGGATTCCGAACCTGGTGACCACTTGCCTCCACATGAATTTTTGACAATTTACTGAGGATATGCTGGCTAGTGATTATGCATCTACCCATTTGGTGTAGTAGTCTATAGCTACTATCAAGTATTTCACTTGTCCTGGCCCGGGTGGGAATGGCCCCAAGATGTCGACTCCCCATTGGGCGAAAGGTCGGGGTGCCATCATCAAACTAAATTCCTCAGGTGAAGTTTTGTGGAAGTTGGCATTTTCTTGGCATTTCTTGCGAACGCCTGAGCGTCCGACATCATCGTGGGCCAGTAATACCCTGCTCGGATGATCTTCCTTGCCGGCGACCTTCCTCTAATATGGTGACCACAACACCCCTCATGGACTTCGCTTAGGACGTAGTCTGTCTGGTCGAGGCGTAGGCATTTGAGCAAGGGTTGGTGGAGCCCTCGCTTGTACAACTGCCCTTGTATGATCACATATTTGGGGGCTTTCCTCCTGGTAGCTTATGCTTCCTTCTCGTCTTGGGGTATTTCGCCGTGTTCCAGGTATCGAAAGATAGGGTCTATCCATCAGGTGGTGCTTGGGGTCTGAGTTGCGCATAAGATGATTGTTGGTTCAGTTGCCAGTCCTTGGATTAGAGACCTGTTCCCTATCTCAGGCTTGGTGCTCACTAGCTTGGAGAGGAGGTTTGCTCGAGCGTTCCTTTCCCTAGGAACATGCTGGATTATGACTTTCTTGAAGTTTTTGCACAACTCTTTTACCTTTTCTAGGTATTTTTGTAGTAGTGTGTCCCTGGACTGGTAGCTGCCGTTTATCTGGGATGTGACGATCTGGGAGTCGCTACTAACTTCTACCCTGGATGCTCTGACTTCTTTAGCTAGGATTAGCCCTCCTATCAGTGCTTCGTATTCTGCTTGGTTGTTGGAGACGGGAAAATCGAACTTGATCAACTGCTCGTAAGCTACCCCTGCCGAGTTCTCGAGAATGATCTCGGCTCCTCCGGACGTTTGGTTGGATGCTCCATCAACGTGGAGCTTCCACCGTGTGTTCGATATGTCGGGTGCCTCTCCTATGACCTCTACCAGGAAATCTGCCATTGCTTGGGCTTTGATTGCTTGTCTGGGCTCGTATTGCAAATCATATTGGGACAGCTCTACTGCCCATGCCATCATCTTCCTTGCGAGGTTGGGTTTCTGGAGAGCTTGTCGAATGGCCTGGTTGGTTCTTAGGATGATCACATGCCCTTGGAAGTACTGTTTGAGTCTTCTTGATGAGGTTAGCAGGGCATAAGCCAGCTTTTCCAGCTTGGTGTACTTCAACTCCACCTCTTGGAGTCCTTTGCTGATGAAGTATATTGGGCACTGGGTCTTATCTTCTTCTCGGACAAGAACTGCCGCCATGGCCTGTGTGGTCACTACTAGGTATAGGTACAGAGGTTCTCCTTCTCTTGGTTTGCTGAGCACGGGTGGTTCTGAAAGTATCTTTTTGAAATGGCTGAACGCTTCTTCGCATACCAGGATCCACTCGAAGGCGATTCCTTTCTTCATTAGGTTGAAGAATGGGAGGGCCTTTTCCGCTGAAGCTCCGAGGAACCGGGATAGAGCCGTAAGCTTCCCGGTGAGTCGCTGCACATCTTTGACACACCCTGGGCTTGTCATTTTGAGGACGGCTTCGCACTTGTTTGGGTTAGCTTCTACCCCCCGTCGTGTTATCATGAAACCTAGGAACTTTCCGGCCTCCATAGCAAATGCGCACTTGAGTGGATTGAGCCTCATTTTGAATTTTCTTAGCGCTTCGAAGACAGCTTGGAGGTCGTCTATAAGGCTGCTTGGCTCTGCTATTTTTACCAAGATGTCGTCAACGTAAACCTCTCCTATCTTGCTGATGAGGTCATGGAAGACTCTGCTCATTAGTCTTTGGTAGGTGGCCCTCGCGTTCTTCAATCCAAATGGCATTAACTTGTAACAATAAGTGCCTCATGGTGTTATGAACGCCGTCTTCTCCTCATCAGGCCGGTGCATCGGGATCTGATTATAGCCGGAGTACGCGTCCATGAAGCTGAGAAAACGATATCCTACTGCCGAGTCTACCAAGGCGTCGATGTTGGAGAAGGGGAAAGAGTCTTTAGGACATGCTTTGTTTAGGTCGGAATAGTCGACACACATTCTCCATCTTTCACTAGCTTTTTTTACCAGGACAATGTTGGATAGCCATGTCGAGTATTCGAGCTCTTTGATGAACTCGGCTTCAAGTAGCCCGGCTGTTTGTTTGGCGACCTCATTGGCCCTTTCTTGGGACATTTTCCTTCGTCGCTGTGCTACTGGCTTTGCGTTTGGTTTGACGGCTAGTCGGTGGGACATGACCTCGGGATCCAAGCCCGACATGTCTGATGGCGTCCATGCGAAGAGGTCGCGTTTGCCCTTATTACGACCTCCATGAGGGGGCCCTTGAGTTCAAGGGACAGATTTTTGTTTACGAAGGTAAACTGTTCGGCCGACTTCCCTATCTGGAACTTCTCCATGTCCCCCACTGGTTTTGGTCTCGGTTTGTCTTCTATCCTTACATCCAGGTCTGTCAAAAACACGCCAGCTGCCTTTTTAGACTCTTTTCTTAGGGAGAGACTGGCGTTGTCGCAGGCAATCGCCGCTTTCAAGTCTCCCCTAATGGAGCCAACAGCTCCTTTGTCCGTCACGAACTTCATTTCTAGGAATTTAGTACATATCACAGCTGAAAATTCGTTGATAGTCTTTCTTCCTAGAATGATGTTGTAGGTCGTGGAGTCTCTGAGGACTACGAAGTCTGCCATAACCGACCTCCTAGTGTCACCGGCTCCGAGGCAGATTGGGAGAGAGATCGTCCCGTCGGGTTTTATATAGTTGTCGCCTAACCCCATGACCCCGTGTTGATGGCTCTTGAGGTCGGATTCCCTGAGTCCCATGGCGTCAAACACGTTCCTGAATAGGATGTTGGAGTCAGCTCCAGTATCGACAAGGATTCGCCTGACTAACCCGGTCCCGACCATTGCTGTGATCACCATGGGGGTTTTCAGGGAGATCGTGAAACCACTGATCTTCTGGGCCGAAGGATATCACGGGAGGTCTTCCTCTTGAGGCGATGGGGTCTCCTGTCGAGATTGAAAGGATCCGGGTATCCTTTTTTACTGCCGACTTGGATTTTGGGGGGGGGTTGGGGTATCGCGTCCGATCACAACATTAACCATAAAAGTTAGGAGGTTGTCGGTGTTCCCTGTGGGCTCTTGTCTAGCCTTGACGGTTTGGCTACGGTCTTCTTCTGAGCACTCCCGTTTCCGTCTCCTTGGTTCTCGAATAAGTCAGGAGAACTCACTCAATTTTCCTTCCCGGATGGCCTGCTCTAGAGCATCTTTGAGGTCAAAACAATCTTGTGTCTTGTGACCAAAGCCCTTGTGATAATCGTAGTAGAGGCTTTTGTTACCCCCCGTTCTCTCTTTCAGAGGTCTGGGTCTGGATAGGATTCCCTTGTCCGCAATTTGTTGGTAGACTTCCACTATGGGCGCCGTGAGTGGGTGTAGTTGTGAATCTTCCTACCCGTGGGGGTTGCTTGGTTGGCTAGGATGCCGGGGGTTGTCGCCTGGGGGCCTGCCGAGCTGGGGCGAGCTGCCGTTTATAGCTGCCACAACCTGACTAACTTCCTCATCATTGATGTATTCCTTGGCCACTCTTTGAATTTCCTGCATGGTCCATACAGGCTTAGTTGTGAGGTGCTTCCTAAAGTCCTCGTTTAGCAGGCGGTTTGTTAGGCAAAGACTGGCGACCGAGTCCGTAAGGCCGTTGATCTCTAAGCATTCGTCGTTGAATCTGTCCAGAAACTTCTTGGTCGTCTCTCCGGGTTTCTGGGTAACCTCTAATAAGTTAATCGGGTGCTTTGGCTTGGCTATGCGTGTCGTGAACCAAGCTAGAAAGCTTTGGGAGATGTCCGCGAAGGCCGCGATGGACCCCTGTGGGAGTGCGTTGAACCATCGGATCGCTGGGCCGGCTAGCGTCATAGGGAATGCTCGGCATCTGACCGCGTTGCCTACTCCTTCCAGATTCATTCTTGCTTGAAAGCTTTTGTACTCTGTGTCTGAGTTCCTGCATGATCATGGCGCTATCGGCTCCCGTCCCCCCGAAGGGACGTTTTTTGGGGGTTTTGTGTGTAGATCTGTTGGTTAGGCTGAACGGAGGACCGCGGGTGTTCGGTGGCACGAGCCGTCGAACTCGCCCTACTCAGGCACCCTCCTCCTTCGCGAAGCTTTGACTGGGAGTCCTGCATGTCATCCATCGGTCTCCCCGAGGGCGTTTTTTGTTTTGTGGGATCGAGGCTCGGAGGAGGGTGGTGATGAACTCGTTAGATCCTTCGCGAAGCTCTTCCGACGTGGGAAGTCGCTCCATGTCTACTCCAGGGTCTCCACCGATGGCGCCAATGTTCGTTACCGTGGGATCTCGAGTGCTCGGTGGATCGGGTGGTGATGAAAAGGTTAGAGAGGGAAACCCCGGGTTGATCTGGAACGGGCGTTTGAGGTGTGCTCAGTGAGCTGATGGTGCCGGAAGAGAGGAGGACGAGGGGGGTGGCCTCCTGCAAAGACACTCCGACGGTCAAGTTAGTGTCCGTACGAGGGGATGACCAAATTAGGTAAGATGTGACGTACCTTGGGGGGAGAGCTGTCCTCTCCCCTTATATACTGTGCAGGGCGGGCCCATGGATGACCTAGCCCACTGGCCAAGGAGCTTCTATGAGCTGTCCTAGTCCACGTGGGAGGAACAGGTCGTTCCGGACTTTGGATCGGAGACTCGGGGGCGGCCCCAAGGATACCGACCCGACTGGTGACCTGGGTCGTACGGAGTGTAAGCCGGGCATGCCCCCGGTCGGGTGTTGGAAACCGACCTGTCGGACTCATCTTGTTGTTAGGGATGGCTTGGGCCTGGGTCAGAGGTGGCGCCCCGACCCGTCGGACTCTTCTTGTCGTTAGGGATGGCTTGGGCCTGGGTCAGAGGTGGCGCCCCGACCCGACGACTAGTGGGGTTGGATTCTAGTCCGTAACAATCTAATTTGGCATAAGGACAATCGCGTAACACAGGAAGGACGTCCTCTATGAGGTAGTTGCAGCGCGGGTAGCTAGTAGAGGCAGATAAATATCTTCTTCTACTGATTGACATTTGTTAAAATAGCATCATTGGCGACTAACCAAAGGGAAGGAGCGAATTCGCTCCGAACCGCTCCACTTCCAAATCAGTTTGAAGACTCGATCTGGCGTGCTTTGATCCTCCCGAGGCGAGTTGTTGGCTGATTTAAGGTTGAAGCCTTCTTTCTTTCTTTTTTTTTCTCCTCCTCCCTCTACTGAAAAGTTTAGTTTTTTTTTTTAAAAGTATTATTGAAAGACTCTCCTTGTAAGGGTGTGACCAAAGTTTCTTAAAGCCCTAAAGATTAAAAGAAACAAAGGCCTTCTTTTATTTGTTTGCCCACACTCCTATCTCTATAAGTGTATGTGTTTGTCAATGACAATGACAATGAAATAATGATCAATTGCCCTAATACCCAAAAAAAAGATCAATTTCCTTCATTTTCCCTGATGTCATTTCTCTGATTTACTCCAACGATTAGTTACTAATCTTGTTCCTTGATTTTTTTTGTGATAGTATGAAATGAAACCAAAGCCATGAAATTAAGATTCAATTAATTTATTTGGCAAAATTTTAATTATTATTAATTAAGTTAAAGCTGAGTTGTGCTGACCAAATGCAAATGAACAATGAAGAAAAATAAAATGTTCATTAATTTAATTTGGGATTGGGAAAAGAAGCACTAAAAAAAACGATGCGCATGTGAGTGGTTGACAGTACTTCCTCTTCTTTTTTTCTTCCCTTTTTCCGTTCGTTTCTTCTTCCTATTCCTAATCTAAGTTGGAGATGGAGGTTATAAAGTTTATGTACTCACTAAGGCAGAGGATGTCATTGTACCTGATGGCTCTAACCTTCAAGGGAGTCATCGTAGTGGAGCAATGCCAGCGGTGGTGGTCGGGTTATGTTTTATCCAAATTTTTATTTAATTTTTGAAAAATATACATGAGAATTAGGTTAGATTAAGTGATTAACTTTGTTGTCCAATCCTTAAATATCACATATCACAAAAATGTAAAAGTGATGATTTTTATCTTATACTACAGGTCAGTAAAAGTCAACAGAAAGTTTAACTTTGTTAATATTTAAATATATCTTTAATTAGAGAAAAAATTAAATATTAAATCTTTAAAAAATTAAGTTAAATTATATGTGTTTAAAGACCACTTTAAATATTAATCTCTAAAAATATTAAGAGATCACATATATAATATGTACATATTTTTTAAAGGATATATACGATTCATATAAAACTGAGTTAAAGGTGTAAAGTATAATTTTTTTTCTTTAAATATAATTTTTATTCATTGCTCTTCTTGTTAAACAAAACGGTTTTTTCAAATTATTTTTAATGCCTTTTATAATTATATAATGTATTTAAAATATTTTTTGTTTAATAAATAATAATATGTACTATTTAAAATTCATTCCATATATTATATATATATATAATATATATATATATATATATTGAAAATAAGACTGGACATACTGACATAGTATTAATATGTATTTAAAAAAATTCTTTATTTTTATTAAGTCACAGTTGACCACAAAAATAAAAAATATGAGTATCGATAAATAGTGTAGTATCCAAAATATATCCGACATATAAATACGACATCTTAACAAAGTATCCATATTTCATACTTACAAACTTAAACTAAAAATATAACATATCATTAACATCAGTTTTTATTTAACATATCATGTCATAGCATTTCTTATTTCGTATTAAAAAAAACTACAAAAAACAAATGATGAATAAAATTCAATAGTTAATAAATTAAAATTAAAAATTTCAGTAATTCTAATAACAAAACTTCATTCATTAAAACATGATTATCCAATTACTGTAAAATGTATGCAGTGCATCTGATTTTATTTTTTAGGAATGCTAGGAGGCCAGCAACTTTTATGATTTGTAGCCATCAAATAGCCATCAATGATGGTTTTAATGGTGTGAGATTTCATCCAATAGCTCACTTTTCTTTGCTGATTACATGCTGGCCAGAATTTAACATGACCCCTAGACTTTTCCTTTATTTTTACTATTTATATTTTCATAAGTGAGAGGAGAAGAGCTCACCATAGAAATTATTTTCTTTGAATTTTATTTTTTCTTTTAATCCCGTGACTCAAATTTAGATCCGGTGATTCAATGCTTGAATAATATCATGTCATGGTCACAAACAGATCCAATGATGTCAGGAATGAATTTCCAGTCAAAACAAAGTGAAAAAAAGTCCAATTCAATTAATATATATATAGCTTTAGTACTATGAGGATGTCATGTTGAATTTGACAATATAAAAACTGCTAATAAATAATTTAAAAATTGTCTTATAATTTTAAAATTGACAATAATACATGACAATTATATTAAATTTGTTTATATTAAAAATCATTGTTCTGAGAACTGGACCAGACTGACCAGTTCAACCAGGTTAACCGAAAATCGATCATTTGACCGATCCGGTTAAGCTATAAAATCGTTCTGCAAAAAGCCGGTCAAAAAAGGTCAAACTGGTGGTTAATCGGTGAATCGGCTGAACCGAACCGATTTTTTATAAGACCGGTTCACTCCTCCAAGTCAAAACGGCGCCGTTTACCAAAAAAAAAAAAAAACAGCACATAACACCTCCCACCCCACCCCTTTCTCTCTCTCACCCAGCGCATAACACCTCCCCCTACAATACCCTCACTCAGCAGAAGGTGAGAAAACCCTAATCTTCTCTTGGAATCGAAGAACAGCCACCACCCATAATTCTCTCTTCTCCTTGAAGAATAGCCACTTCCCACCATTCCACTTCAGAGCTAAAACTCATCGCCGAACCCTTCTCTCCCTCCTCTCTCTCTCTCTCGCCATCTCTGTCCGAGCTCTCTCTGTCGCTGCTCCTCGCCGTGGGTCGTCGCCGCTTCTCTGCTCCTCGCCGTGGGCCGTGGGTCGCCGCTTTTCTACTCCTCGCCGTGGGTCGTTGCTGCTTCTCCCCTCCTCCCCGTGCGTCGTTTCTGCTTCTCCCCTCCTCTTCGTTTCTGCTTCTCTGCTCCGCACTGTGTCTCGCCGTCGTTGCTTCTCTTCGCGTGGAGTTTCTAGTCTCTGCTACAACCCTCTCAGGTCTCAAGTCTCTTCTTCTCTGCTTCAAGCCTTCAACCCTCTTAGGTCCCAAGTTTCAGTCTCTAACTCTCCCTGATTCTATCTCCCTGACTCTATAACTTTGAAATTTGAAATTTATTCTGAACATGCATATGATGTATTATTGATGATTCTGCTGGATTTTTGAGATATTAATGTTTTGAATTTTTATTTGAATTCAGTCCGTTGATCTTGAATTAATTCTACTGAGATTGAGTTATAAATTCAATTGTATAATTTATTTATTCTGCTGAGATTGATTTTTAAATCCAATATTTTATATTTGTTTTGGTGAATTGTTGTTTTGCTGTTATTGATTCAAAATCAAAACAATGCCACAATTCTGCATTAAAATTACTATATGGCTTCCTATGATTTGGTTGAGTATGATTCTTAGGTTGGGTACCTGTTTTGGATGTTCTGAAGAGTGACTTGATTGATTTACAGAAGTTCACATATGGGGGAGTTAATTTTTTTAAAAAATTTTATATTTAATTAAACCGGTTGAACCCCGGTTGAACCAATAATCCATTAAACCAGTTACTTAACCGGTTCAATGACCGGTCCGGTTCTCGCAACCTTGGTTTTTATTTGTTGTGCATCTGTTATACTGAGTTACATATTTTTTAAACACATCTATATTTGGATAATCCCTCAACTACCTTTAGTTATTTCATTGTTAGATCACACATAATATGCTCAACTACCTGTATCTATGATAAAATAGTGTTGAAGTTTCTGGTGTTTTCATGATAGGTTGAATGGTTGATCTAAATAGAGCAGGGCACCTTTGCTTGAGATAGTTTCCGAGCCTTATATAAAAACCGGTATTGAAGCAGTAGAGCATGCAACAGAAATACGGAGATTGGTTCGGTATTTGGGAGTGATCAATGGCAATATGTAAGAAGGATCTCTTCGTTTTGATCTCTTTGTTACATTATTATACTCCTTGCAATTGAAATAAATTTTGTGATCTTAGCCATCGTGATTTTTTTTAAATAAATTGGTTTGGGGTGCAAAGTGGAGGAGCAACTTGGATCCGTTGATTTCAAAGTATAAACATGATGGTATTCTTCATTTACCATCTAATTAAGTTATTTATTTTAAAAGATGACAGTCTATATTTACATAGACTTTTTATTCAAATTTTATGTTTTATTAGAGTTTAAGAATAGACATGGATGCACCCTATACATGTAGTCAACTTATATGTTAACCATGCATTGGACATCAATTTATATAGTATTAATGATAATAGAGTTGAAGACTTAAATTCAGCTGAGTATGTTTTCTTATTTTAGTTCACTCTTTTTCTTTTAGGAAAACTTTCTCTATACTAACAGTTCGTGAGTGTCTTCAGTATCTAAATCTACTACCAGCAAAAGTACATAATTCAAGGTGTAAATTTCAATTCACTTCTTAATTATTTTACTAATGTCAATCTTAGTACATGTACTATCTAAATATCTTACTAGATATAGCAAATTTTTCTTCTCTATATAAGGATCTAATTAAATAAGAAGCTAATTAATTTTTTATTTCAATGCAGTCCCCCAAACATATATCACCAACGTAGAAAGTGCAAATGTATGGACCACTCGCAAATTAACTTTTCATACTAAGCATAATATGTATTGTGTGGACTTGGCATTTATACATATTTTTTCCCTCTAATTTTGGTTAACTTAATTATGACTTGATGCCTAAAAGATTGAAAGTCTCAATATTATCTTAAGCTTTTGAATATCACAAATTGTATTGCAGGGTCAGCAGGCAGTACACTAAAATTTTGGGATTTAGAATCCTTTGAACTGATTGGATCTACTAAACAAGAGGTTTCTCATTTAGTGTCGTGTGAGTCATGGTGTTAGCAATAGCAATTATTGGTGGGTTTGGATTGTGCAGTTTCTCTCTTTTAAATGTTCTTATTGTGCATTATTTCTTTTTCAGGTTCACCCCATGATGTACAAGCACACATATAGTAGAGGTCATGGTTCTCTATGAATTTTGGTAGATATTTTTGCTTAATGTTTCTTTTATGGTTCCTTTTTTATATGTTAATTTTACTAAAATTATTTGAGATCTGATTTCTAACAACCAGAACTTACTAATAATAGAAATGGGCACATTACCAGACAGCAAAGTTGCAAAGGCTTCTCGATAGTGCAATATGAAGACAAGATCCATGGGTGTGAAGAATTTCACTAAGAAAACTATTAGAAGGAATCACAAATAAGTGGTAATTCGTTTTTCCAATTAATCTACTGATAGTTGTCATTTACTTATGGGGTTTTTCTTAGGCTTTAGTATGAGATTGGGTTCTATTTTGATGTGAAGTATTTCGAGCACATTGCTTGATAGTAAGTTTGATGATGTTGATAAGTTCCTTTCTGCATTCGCAAGGATTGATGAGAATGAACATTAAACCTATATCTACATTAATTTGAATAAACAAGTAAGTTTCCTAAGATTCCGTAGTGGTGTCACTTTGTGTATGTTCTATTATGTTGTCATTAATTATTCATTTTAATTATCCCTGTCTAAATATTTTATATCTGATTTGGTTAGTAACCATGGTACCAAGACTATAAATGTCCTCATGAAGGAACCGTAGATCATTCTAGATTATCAAGGGAAAAAAATGCATGAAGAAAATCTTTTGATATCTCATTCATACATAAGCAAGATTCTACTTTTTAAAGAGGAAAAGTAAACAGAACGAAGAACAAATAAAACACAGAATTTAACAGTTTTTAGTTTCTTTTTCCTCACTTGAGAGCAGATGCATGAAACAGGACATAGTTGAACTTATTAATAAAATTAACAGATCCTCCATTACCATTCAGTTTATTAATAAGATTTGAAGAATCACCAATGGGGCCACTATTTTATTTGTGGGTGAGTTCGTTCTGGTTTGTTTCCTTCTTAGACTAATGGTATGTATCAATTGCTTCGCAACATTAGTATTTTATATTCTTCTTTCAGTGGTTATGTTTTAGTTCGATGAGGTGGATTTAACTAGCGCAAAGTTTGAATATTTATGGTTTGTTGAGATGGTGAATTTGTCTCTCTGTCTTGAAAAATTTATATGTTTGGCAAATATATGCATTTAAACCATTTTTACAATTTTTCTTTCGAAAGTCTCTGTTCCTATAGAATTAAGATAGTTCTTTCTTAGACTTTTTCATTTATGAGAATCTATTGTTCTACATAATAAGAGTTTAGAAATCAACTATTTTGCATTGCGTGCATTGTGCATCCTGTTTTCTAGAAAAATAACTATTTATATTTCTTAAATGATTTAGGGCCATGAACTTCTCAAAAAACTTGCTTATGTGACTGATAAATTTGATAGGAAATCCCTCGAACAATTACGTGAGTAAGAAGATTCAGTACTTCGTTGTACTTAATGTTCTAGCTCTTTTTTTTTTTCCTTTGTACTTAGTGTTCAATGCTTTTTTTCTTTTTCATTTTCGTTGATGTGCCTTCTCCTGCTTATTTGCTTTTCAAAGAGTTGGGTACTGATTTGCCTATATATTATGACTTATTTTTTTTTATTTGAGGGATATAATTTTGCTTTTAAAATATTGGGTTGCCATTGTTTGATTGAGTTCTTTGTTTGTTACAGAGGATTCTGCACCACAATTCCTAATGATTTTAGATTCAGAAAAATTAAGCTCTCTTTCCCATACATTTTTTTATCCACTTAGTCATTTATCAATTTATTCTATGGTTGAAATCATAATTGTGAATTTCTGACACCTGATAGTGGATTTTGTATACTTTATTCTCTAATTGGTTTCCTTTTATATTAATGGTATGTATCAATTGCTTCACAACATTAGTATTTGGTATTCTTCTTTCAGTTGTTATGTTTTAGTTGGATGAGGTGGATCTGACTGGTGCAAAGTTTGAATATTTATGGTTTGGAGTGCATATTTTTATTTTTTTTTAAAAATCATGAAGCTTTTTATTATTTGCTGCTTTAGCTTTCATTATTGTATATTCACGCTCAAACTACACAAACTATATCTTTTCCAGCTAATTTTTGTTGAGATAGTGAATTGTCTCTTATCTTGAAAAATTTATGTTTGGCAAATATATGTATTTAAACCATTTTTTCAATTTTTCTTTTGAAAGCCTCTATTCCTATAGAATTAAGATAGTTGTTTCTTAGACTCTTTCATTTATGTGAACCTATTATTCTACATAATAAAAATTTAAAGATCAACCATTTTGCATTGCGTGCAATGTGCATCCTGTTCTTTAAAAAAATAGCTATTCATATTTCTTAAATGATTGAGTTATAAAGTTTTCAAAAAACTTGCTTATGTGATATATAATATTCTGTGCTCTTTTGTGTAACACCCTACCACACTAAGCTTTACGCTTAAGTCGTAAAATGAAGGTGGTGTGGTATTACGACCTCTAAAATAAAATAAGTACATATAATAGCAGAAGAATTATAATATGCTAGGAGCCTTGAAGAAAAGGGGGAAATAAAAATCGCACAATAAAGGCGCAACGCTCAAGGAACAAGTTAACTTACGTACTAAGAAAACCATAACTATCAAACATAAGATAACAGAAGTAGGAGTAGAATACCAAGGATACAAAATAACAAGCTCCTAACTCAGCCTGCGAAGTCAAGACTGGCCGGAGAATATTTACACATATATACATACATATCCAAACCCAAAAGTACATATACACAATCCTGCCTCTCCATAAACCTCTAAGAGGATCAAAAAGAATAAGTCATGTGGAGAGAAAGCTAAGTACATATATATACATCATAGCATAACAAAAATATCCCAGTAACCACTCCGCTTCAAGAGTCCAGACGCCTAACGAGATGCCTCTCGACCTGCATCTGAAAAACAACAACATAGTATGAAATGAGAACCGGAGGTTCTCAGTATGGTAAAGGTGCCACACACATAAGATATAAGGTCCTGGGAATGCCAGAGGCAATCATAGAACGCCGACACTCAGTTTGTAGAGCTTAAAGTGTTAAACAGAAGCCATAAAAGGTGGTTTTCTAAGAATGTGTAAACCTGATTTAACTTAACCTTAAACCTAAATCTCATATTGCCATTCCTCCATACCTCCATCTCCATCAGGCTTTCACAGACAAACAAACAGATAAAGCAAGCACAGGAAGGTTACAAGTACTGCAAGTAACAAATATACATTTAGCATAGCAGATACATTTAGGCACACCCAGTTAATGCACAAGCAAGTAGTTCAAATAGTATGCATATGATGCATGCCTGTCCTATGGCTGATGAGGCTCATCTGTCGGTTATCCAGCCAACCCGACAAGTCTGAATTGTCCTTAGACTGTCCCCCGACGTGCATCCCCAAGAGTCTATGCATAGCTTTATCTCAAATAATCAATATTGCTCAATGGGGGTAACATTCCCGGGAATTTATATAGTGCCCGGTCACACTTACGTCGTAGGGTCAACAAAGTATCGAGTTTTCTACCTGGTACACGTGGTGGCAAGCCACGGCACTTTATCCAGGGAACCTCGTATCTCAGATTATTCAAATTCATAAGCCATATAAATAATTCAATTATAATTCATTAACATCCACATCATTCTCAATTGCATCTCATTCATCATCATACGTTAAACATATTCAATCCTTATCCTTCGATATCACACCTCTCATTTCGTCCATCAATAGTTCCAATTCAAAACATAATTCATTCTTTTCTAAGAATCAAACTTCAAACTTAAAACATACTTATTTTCTTAATAACTCTAATTCAAACCATATAATCTTTGAATCTAAATCTTTTAGATAATCATATAAACAAAATCTCTAATTTTATAAAATTTTGGCAGCACCTCCTCTAAAACTCGGACTTTGCCACCCTTTTCAGGTCCAAACCTGCTTTCTTTTCAATTCAACACACCCTTCCTCATCATCATAACAGTCACCACAATAAATCTACCTCAGATCAACAATTATACTCATACAATATTCAAATCCAACAACCAAAAATTCAACTAAGGATCATAGTTCACTAATCCTAGGCTTCTAACACAAGATACCTCAAATCAATAATTCACCAAATTATTAATTAATCAACAAGCACCAAACTAACCATGTTCATCAGTAATAACATTCACCATCCAAAATTAATAACTAATTATCCAATAAACTTCAACCAAATATATTCATCGATAAATTACTAAACATTAAACATACACCTGCATTCCAACTTATCCTATGGTCATCTAGCCTAAGTTTTCACAGAACATTATATATTAAATGCAAGAAACCTAAACCATACCTTAGCCGATTTCCACGTAACGACCAAAGCTATTTATTCAAAACCAAGACAACCCCTCAAAACTCAACTAATCCGCTTCCTCCAAGTTCCAGTATTCACAATTTCAAGCTCCAATTATTTATTTTCAACCTAATACACATTCATAATACATATATACCCAATTTAATACTCAAAGCTCAAATTTAATGAAAATAAAATAGAATTATCGTATCCTCACCTTACCCAAGCTTCACATAAGCAAGAGTGAACGTTTCTCTCAAGCTAATTGGATCCTAAAACATCAGAAATCAAAGAAATTCAATATTCCCACTTAAAATTCGAAAATTGGGGGAAGATGAAGCTGAGAGTGATTAAATAAGTTACCTATGAAATTGTTCCGATAGAAGTGTAGAGCTCGACGCGGTGAACGCGTGGCCGCAAACGGTGCGGCGATTGGAGCTCGGACGGAGAAGTTACGGGGATCGGAAATTAACGTAAGGGTTACGGGAATGTTTCTCGTTTCTCTTCTCCCTGGAAGCTGAAAGCTTCGTTGCTGCAGTAATGAGGGAGAAGACAAAGCTGGGTTCATTTAATAGGGCTGGTCCGGTTGAACCGACAGCCCGGTTCGGGTCCGGTTCAACCGGTTCGGTCTTTTCGGTCCAATCTTGGACCGTTTTCTTCAAAATTAGTGTCAAAATTCTCGTTTCGATGAGTTCTACCCTATTTTGATATAATATTCGCATTTCTAATTCTCCTTATTAAAAACTAATTTATTAACTAATTTAACCGGGGTTTACATTTTGAATGTCCATAATTGTATTTCTTTTATTATCATTATTATTTTGAATGCTGCTCTATTAATGTAATTTATAATTATACATGACTTTTGTGGTATTATGTAGTATATGAGGTTGGTCATTGGTGACAGTGCCGTTGCAATGTTAGACGATCTTAATAGTAGGAAATGGCTCTTCCTCTGTGATGTGTGTTATTATTATTATCTATGGGATGATGATTATTAACAAATTTTAGGGTCAAACATATGGGTCTATAATTGTAGACAGCATGTTTTTACATACTGACAACTTTATGTAAAGTAGTCCCTTCCAAAAGTAAAAATCAAAATCAAAATTAAGGGTATTAGTTTAGAATAATTATTCAAGGCAAAAGGTACAATCATAAATGTTGTTTGTAGACAAATTTAGTTGATTATGTATAATTTTAAAATTTATTTAATATGTAATTTTAGATATTTATATTTTTCTATAAATTTGTTACTTTTTTGTAGAAATTATTTTTGAATACTTATTCACTTTAGTTTACAATTTTCCTATCATGTATTTATGGTAATTAAACGATAATCTTAA
Source organism: Arachis stenosperma (assembly GCF_014773155.1). Taxonomy (NCBI): domain Eukaryota; kingdom Viridiplantae; phylum Streptophyta; class Magnoliopsida; order Fabales; family Fabaceae; genus Arachis; species Arachis stenosperma. Next base: position 2,964,806 of record NC_080380.1, on the reverse strand, counting down.
TCTTAATTTATATGTTTTTATAATTTTTTTAAAAATAAAATTAGATCATTTTATTCTTACGATCTAATTTAAAATATAAAATTTATATTTAATTAGTTAAACCCTAAACCCTAAACTTAACATATCCGTCCATTGCACGGGCACTTTGCTAGTATTATTAAAGGGCAATGCTATGAGAGTTAAGGTTCTTGAATCACACTCTTGATACTGAAATTGCTATCCATCTATGATGTCAGAATCCGGAATCTGTCGCTCAGACCAAAAAAAGAAAGAGCAATGCTATGATGTAGATAATCAGTTTTCTCTACACCAGCACCTGGGGAAGGTATGTAGAGGGTTCTCGTAATGAACACGTGGTAATCATAATAGTTAGACTTTGCAAAGGTTCCCCATAATACATGTAAAATATGATTTTCGTGGAGAACTCTTTTGGGTAACCAACATTTAATTACTCAATTTATTATTAATTATTAATTTTAATTTCTTAAATTATTATTAATTAATAATTATTTATATTTTATTTTTTAAAGATATAAAATTAATAATTATTAATTACAATTATTTATATCTGACTTAATTGACTAGAAATTATTTATCTATATTTTTTGTAGATTATTTTTTTATACTATTAAAGATGTGAGATAAGAATTAATGATATAATTTAAAAAAGATAATGATAAAAAATGACAAAAATAGCAATTTCTTTTATTTTTCTCTATTACGTATCATGTTTTTATTTATTTTTTATTATAGAGTTTAATTAACATATATTTTTAAAATACTTGTTAAATTTTTAATATATTTATTTTATAATCATTAAATTAAAGTATTTAAGACATATGTTAGTGTTTTAATGGTTATCTGAAAGTTGATTTGTTTTTAACGTGAAGTTTAGGTTCCTTAGTTTAGCAAGGATTTTAAGCAGATTTTTAGTAGAGTAGAACGTAAGTTATACCTGGGTTCCAGTGTATTTATAATAGAGCTGTTAACCACTTTTGTTGGAGTCATTCTATTTTTTCTGATAGATAATTATTTTTTTTATCTTGAAAATCTATTAAGATCTTTCTTCCAGGTGGTGTAGTGAACTTTTTGTCTTGTTGGGAAATGGATCCTCTCCATTTTTTTATTGGAGACAATAAAGTGTGATCTCTCACCTTTAATTCTATAAGTGGGACCAGAAATAAATAAGAGAGAGAACAATGAACGGTAAGATTAAACACTGGATACCATTCAGTTTTTTTTCCACTGGAGCGGACCGGATCCATTCCCATCTTGTTGAGTCTGATTTTTATTTATTGGACCAAAATATGAACAGTTAGTTAAAGTTAAAAACTTAAAATTCACGTATAATTGTCTGGATGTGAAATTGATAATTAAAAATTATTAGATCATAATTTAATTAAATCTGTCAAATTATTTAACGATTCTAAACTATCCATTTTATATAACGATAATTACATATAAGTCTTTGCCATTAGCTAAACCCATTATAAACAATAATCTTCATTTTTTACTAAAAAAATACTTTGCAATATAATTTTAGTACTTACATTAGGTCCATTTCATGGCACTTTTCTTTTTTTTTTCAGGAACAATTACTTAACAGAAATAATATAATTATTATTATATAGGTTTTTCATAAAGTGGAAAGAGAAAACATTTTGAAAAAGCTCCCCTTTTTTTTTCCTTGAAGAGCAAAAGAAAGCAAGCATTGTTTGCCCATTGGAATTTTTTCGCTGCATTTTCCAATATTTTCTTTTTCGCTTCAATCGTTTAATTCGTCACCTCCTTCTCTTTTTTTGTTGTTGTTGTATCACTTGTATGTAGTATTGTGTAATTTATTTATAAATGATTTCTTTGTGGACAATTTTCTGTACTTATTCATCATCTTTCTAATTAAGTATTTATTTGGCTCTGAGATCAAATAAATGTCAATTAAGTGCTTAGATTCACTTTTTTTTTGTATGGGTATAAGACATGTCTTGAGATGATTCAAGATACCAGTTTATATTATGTTATAGATTGTATTGAAAATTTGAAATTGTTATATTTTTTGCTTATCTACTGACCAATTTATTCCTTAGGATCGCTGATTGTGATTCTAGCAAAAATTTTACATTTTTCACATTTTTTTTTGAAAAATAAATACACCAGATTAAACAGGGCTATGTAGCCTCTTTTTTCAAATGTCATCTCATCTGAATATCTAATCCAATGGCCCTATGAGTTTATGACTCCACTCACTAGCTTATCTCCCCCGGCCCGTTCGCTGTTTTAAATTCTTATTTTTATTCTATGATGGTCTCTTCTATGCCTTCAATTGAAATTGAATTAGAAATTGGATATGCAAATTTTACCTTTTCACTTTATGGATGCGCAATCCCATTCTCTTTGCATACGGGATATAAATTGAAAATGAGTTACGCAAACATATAATAATTAATTTGGTAGATGATTTTTATTAGGTACATAGCTTTTTTTTCTCTAATTAAAAGTATTAAAATAAACTACTAAAATTGTCCTTAATTTTTAAAGAGCTCAACAAAAATAATTAGATCATTATTTAAAAAATACATTAAAAAATTAAACTAAAATTTGATCTCAATAATTTTTCATCTTTTTAAAGTATTTTTTTATTAACAACAAAATTGTAAAAAAAAATTATTTGGTGTGATCACTGAATTTTAAGCATAAAATGTGATTTTTTTGAATCATATTTGTAAAAAACATATTAAAATAAATTTTACTTGTATAATTTTTTTTATCGTGGTTAAAATAAATTTTCTTTAGTTAATTAATTTTATTAAATTTAAATTTTTATTCTTTTACCCAATGATATTTGTAGAAAAACAAACAAAAACCATTTACAAACATACGCATAAAATCATACAATTTTATTTGATAGTAATCATTCAATAATTACAAAATTTTTTTTATTTAATAATAATAAAAAAACATCCAAGTGAAATTCAAATTTTAAAATACCATATGTATATAAAATTTTGATTTAATTTGATAATATTTGAAAATTTTATTAAATTTTAATGATTATTTTTAATTATGTCAACGAGTAGATTTTGAAGTCAATGAGCTATAATATTCAAATGGCATAATATCTTCATGCTCATTTAGAGGTCAGTCTCAAATTCTCAATCCTATCTTTAGTATAAAAAAAATAGATTTTGAAAAAAAATTATTTCAAACAGGGGATTAACCTAATGTCATCCACTCATCCTTAGCCAGCATTTATTACAACTTACAACACACTCTTCATAAGTTCTATCATCTGACACTGACTTGTTCTTCCTTATGAACTTCTTAACTCCACAACTTATGTAAGAATATATAAATTAGTCCTTGGAGGGAAAATACAAGAATAATACCCGTGTCTCTATTGAGCCTAATGTATCCAAGCAAAATAAGTTAAGATCACTTACTAAAGAAGTGAGAAAGCAAATATGTCTTACAGAACCTTTAATTATTGTGAATATATAAAATTCAATAATAAAAAAAACATCCAAATGAAATTCAAATTTTAAAACACCATATGTATATATATATATATATATATATATATATATATATATATATATATATATATATATATATATATATATATATATATATATATATAAGTTTAATTTAATTCGAGTCTCAATCCTATCTTTGATAAAAAAGAGAGAGAGAGTAGATTTTGAAAAAAAAAATATTTTCAAGAGGGGATTAATCTAATGTCATCTTTAGCCATCATTTTTTACGCCTCCATAAAACTCAACTAAATATAAACCTAATCTACAATGTTACAACACACTCTTCATAAGTTCTATCATTTGAGACTAACTTGTTCTTCCTTATAAACTTCTTCATTCAACAACTTATGTAAGAATATATAAATTAGTCCATGGAGGGAGAATACAAGAATAATACTGGTGTCTCTGTTGAGCCTAATGTATCCAAGTAACATAAGTTAAGATCAGTGGTTAAAGAAGTGAGAAAACAAATATGTCTGGCAGGACCTTTAATTATGGTGAACCTTCTTAATTTCGCCATTGAGCTTATTTCCGTAATATTTGTGGGTCATGTCAGCGAGTTGGTTCTCCGGCGTTTTCATGGCCACCTTCTTTTCTTATGTCACTGTCATTGGTTTAGTGGTCAATTCCTTTTATATCTCTTAACATTCTTTTTACGGTTTCACTAATCGGATTTTTCTCCTCTTCTTTTCCTTTATAATTTGAATTTATTAAAAAATATCAAATAAATATAATCCGAACTGAACCATCCCAATATTTTGTTCGGTGTTAGTTATGAAAATATTTCAATACCAAACCCGATTACTCTCCTCAATTGCATGGAAACTAGAAGCGATTACTAATTCATTGCCAACTGTTTCTATTGAATCGACTAACCTTGTGTTCAACTCTTTGTTGGTTTCATATAATGACAGATGGGAATGGCAAGTGGCTTGGATACCTTTTATGGCCAATTGTATGGAGCAGGACAGCATGGCATGTTAGGCGTACACGTTCAGAAAGCCATGCTTAATAAAATTTCTTAATGGTGAGGCTAAAATATTTTAATTTTAATACAAAAATTTCTAAATTTTGCTATTGAAATTTTTTAAGATTCTGAATTTGATAACCGTTTTTATACTTAATAGTTGAATTTTTAATTAATAAAATTTAATTAATACTTTCTTAAAATAATTGAATTGTCATTTATTTCATTTTGGTTTGTTTATTTCTTTAAAAAAAATTACATAAAATTAAAATTGTTGAGACTGAAAATTAATGTATTATGTTTAAATATATGCTAATGTGCTTCTTAATTCATTTTTTTTTGTAATTATCAGTGTAAAAACAATTGAAATCAAATTAGTAAGAGAAAGGAAACTAAACAAAAAATTAGTAAGAGAAAATTTGCCAATAATAGTAATACTTTATCTTTTCTATTTATCTTTTTTTTTAATTTTATTTGTCACAACTCTTTCACTTTATTAGTATTCTTAAAAACTAATTTTCTTTTTTATTATGCAATTTCAATCTAAATATTGTGATTTCATTTTAATATTACATTTAAAATAGACTATTATTGATATTTATACTTTTATAGGCACTAAAACACATAAAACTCTCGAACTTTAAATTCCATACAAAAAATTCAACAAAATACTAAATAAAAATATTTCTACAAATATAATTGGGTCAAAAGAATAAAATTTTTTAAATATTATAAAATTCAATAATTACAAAAAAAAATTATTTAACAATAATAAAAAAAACATCCAAATGAAATTGAAATTTTAAAACACAATATTTATATATAATTTTAATTTAATTCGAGTCTCAATCCTATCTTTGATAAAAAAAAAGAGTAGATTTTGAAAAAAATTTATTTTAAATAAGGGATTAACCTAATGTCATCCTTAGCCACTATTTTTTATGCCTCCATAAAACTCAACTAAATATAAACCTAATCTATTGTGTTACAACACACTCTTCATAAGTTCTATCATCTGAGACTAACTTGTTCTTCCTTATAAACTTCTTAATTCCACAACTTATGCAAAAATAAGTTAAGATCAGTGGTTAAAGAAGTGAGAAAGCAAATATGTCTGGCAGGACCTTTAATTATGGTGAACCTTCTTAATTTCGCCATTGAGCTAATTTCCGTAATGTTTGTAGGTCATGTCAGCGAGTTGGCTCTCTCCGGCGTTTCCATGGCCACCTCCTTTTCTTCTGTCACTGGCATTGGTTTAGTGGTCTGTTCCTTTTATATCTCTTAACACTCTTTTTACGGTTTAACTAATTGAATTTTTCTCCTCTTCTTTTCTTTTATAATTTGAATTTATTAAAAAATATCAAATAAATATAATCCGAACTGAACCATCCCAATATTTTGTTCGGTGTTAGTTATAAAAATATTTCAACACCAAACCCGATTACTCCCCTTCATGGCAAACTAGAAGCGATTACTAATTCATTGCCAACTGTTTCTATTGAATCGACTAACCTTGTGTTCAACGCCTTGTTGGTTTCATATGATGACAGATGGGAATGGCAAGTGCCTTGGATACCTTTTGTGGCCAATCATATGGACCAGGACAGCATGGCATGTTAGGCGTACACGTTCAGAAAGCCATGCTTGTTCTTATCATCTTATGCGTACCATCTCTATTATTTGGGCAAACATGAAATCCATATTGATTTTATTTGGCTAAGATCACGAAATCTCCACAGAAGTAGGAAGATATGCTCAGTTAATCATTCCATACCTTTTTGCCTCTAGTGTTCTTCAGTGTCAAACTAGATTTCTACAGACACAGAACATTGGAGTTTCAATGATGCTCAGCTCTGGAGTAGCTACTGCACTGCATGCTGCTTTGTGTTGGGCGTTAGTGTTAAAATATGACTTAGGGAGTAGAGGAGCTGCCATATCAAATTGTATATCGTATTGGGTGAATGTGTTGATACTTGCGTTATATATTAAGTTTTCTCCAAAATGTTCACAAACTTGGACGGGTTTTCAGTGGAGGCATTCCATGACATTTCTTCTTTTTTGAAACTTGCTATTCCTTCTGCTGTTATGATTTGGTAAGTTTCTACTAACTATTGCTTTTCTCACCGTTTGGTTCCCATTGTGCTGAGCAGCTTGGAACTGTGGTCGTTTGAATTAATGGTTCTCCTATCTGGTCGTCTTCCAAATCCAAAGTTGCAAACATCAGTGCTTTCTATTTGGTTAGTTCTACATTTGATATAGTTCTCACAATTCTTAGCTACCAGCACTTTACATGTTATTGTGGATATTATTATTTGCACCTATATTAATTAATGTTGGAAATTACAGTGTGAATACAGCATTAACTATTTGGATGATCCCGTTTGGATTAAGTGGAGCTATAAGGTAACTTAATTACTGCTACGTGCTTATGAATATTTAGAATTCTGTGCCAACAAATGTCGAGATCAAAGTAACAATTGTAATTGCATAATTGTTTGTTTGTGTTACAGTACTCGTGTATCTAACAAACTTGGAGCTGGTAATTCTTGGTCTGCACGTTTAGCAGTGCGTGTAGTGGTAGTAGCAGCCATTATTGAGGGTATCCTGGATCAAAACGAATTCAGTTTCATCCGACCCATGTGTATCGTAGGAGAACTTTAAATTAATTCTAATATTATGTTATATTAATTATAAGCTTATTATTCTGTTTTTAATAACATTTGTTGAATTAGGAAATAGATCAAAGAAGAATAAAATTAGAATTTATGGAAAAATTCAGGTTTAAATGTGGATATCAACTTCTCGATATACAAGTATATTTTTTCTTCTTTATAAATAAGTGCATTATAATTTTTGACATAAAATTTATTAAGATTCAAACTTCACTTGATTCAGACTCAGTAGTATGATTTTATCAGATTTAGAATTGGATAAGAATCTCAAAAATAAATATAGTCATTATTTAGAGTCGAGTCGGATCAAGACGAATCTGATTTCATTCGGCCCTATGTGCACTACTAATTTTTTATAGGATATATAATTTGGATATATTTTTCATTAGGTATATAATTGAGTAAAAATATGGGTGGATGAGAAGAGGAGTAATTGGGAGGTCATTTTGAACTAGTTTTAAAAAATTTTGACAAAAATTGGATACCCGTTGGAGGCGTCTCCTTCACAAGGATGGTTATTATTGTTATGATTGTTTTTTTTTCCGTAATTTATTGTTATGATTGTTATTGTTTTTCTTCTTCTTCTGCTTCTTTAGGTCCATATTAGTTTTTGTTGGTATATAACATTGTTATCATATCTTATGGATCACAAAATATTCAGACCAAACCAAATAACATGTACCAAAAAAATAGTAGCTAATTACACTTCTCTACACTATCGACTAAAGACCAATCTTTGGACCTCATTGTAAGTACCAAAATGATTCCAATTCCTCTCAAATGAATTGTTGATAGTCCAACTATGCGATACTCCATCATTTTTAGTAGAAACGGTGTCTCTTTTGATCTTACCTTGTGCATATCGTGTTAGCATAACATAGTTATTAGCTAATTGCTTGTTATTTTCATGTACTAAAAGTTAAATGTCTCTTCATAAGTTAGCTCAAGAATATCATATTTATTACCTGTTAACTATTTTCACAAAATTTATGACTAATTCAATAATAATTTTTTAAAAATAATTTTTATTTTTTAATATAAACAAATTTAATATAATTGTCATGTATTATTATCAATTTTAAAATTATAAGACAATTTTTAAATTATTTATTAGCAATTTTAATTTTGTCAAATTCAACAGGACATTCTCATAATACTAAAAATATATATATATTAATTGAATTGGAATTTTTTTTCACTTTGTTTGGACTGAAAATTTATTCCTGACATCATTGGATCTGTTTGTGACCATGACATAATATTATTCAAGCATTGAATCACGGGATTTAAATTTGAGTCACGGGATTAAAAGAAAAAATAAAATTCAAAGAAAATAATTTCTATGGTGAGCTCTTCTCCTCTCACTTATAAAAATATAAATAGTGAAAATAAAATCAGATGCACTGCATACATTTTACAATAATTGAATAATCATGTTTTAATGAATGAAGTTTTGTTATTAGAATTACTGAAATTTTTAATTTTAATTTATTAACTCTTGAATTTTATTCATCATTTATTTTTTGTAATTTTTTAATATGAAATAAGAAATGCTATGACATGATATGTTAAATAAAAACTGATGTTAATGATATGTTATATTTTTCATTTAAGTTTGTAAGTATGAAATATGGATACTTTGTTAAGATGTCGTATTTATATGTCGAAAATATTTTGGATACTACACTACTTATCAATACTCATGTTTTTTATTTTTTGTGGCCAACTGTAACTTAATAAAAAATAAAAGGATTTTTTAAATACATATTAATACTATGTCAGTATGTCCAGTCTTATTTTTAATATATATATATATATATATATATATATATATATATAATATGGAATGAATTTTAAAATAGCACATATTATTATTTATTAAAACAAAAAAATATTTTAAATACATTATATAATTCTAAAAGGCATTAAAAATAATTTGAAAAAACCGTTTTGTTTAACAAGAAGAGCAATGAATAAAAATTATATTTAAAGAAAAAAAATTATACTTTACACCTTTAACTCACTTTTATATAAATAGTATATATCCTTTGAAAAATATGTACATATTATATATGTGATCTCTTAATATTTTTAGAGATTAATATTTAAAGTGGTCTTTAAACACACATAATTTAACTTAATTTTTTAAAGATTTAATGTTTAAGTTTTTCTCTAATTAAAAATATATTTAAATATTAACAAAGTTAAACTTTCTGTTGACTTTTACTGACCCGTAGTATAAGATAAAAATCATCACTTTTACATTTTTGTGATATGTGATATTTAAGGATTGGACAAAAAAATTAATCACTTAATCTAACCTAATTCTCATGTATATTTTTCAAAAATTAAATAAAAATTTGGATAAAACACATATATAAACCAAACCAATACCAATATTATATAAATTATCTAAATAGAAAAATGTTACATGAATATCTCAAACTATACTTTTATATAAATCGATTTAAATTAATTCAAATTATATAATATAGTAGTAAATCGAAACACGTTGATTTCAATTACATAGGAATATTGTTTGAAGTATAAATTGAATTGGTTAAATTTGAATTATACACTATAGTACTAAATCAATCAGTTTTATTCAAATTAGTATAAAATAGTGTAAATCGAATCAGCTTGATTCGATTATTACTTGTATCAGATTATTGATATTTACTACTTTAAATTTAATTATTTATTTATTTTATATTAATTTTAAAATATAAATGTCAATAAGGAAGTACCTCATTTAGATTTAAATAAAATATCAAAAAATCAAAACAAATAAGAATAGAAATCCAACTTTTGTGTTTTAGTTCAAATTTTAGAAAATCTACATTTTTATAAACTTATGAATTTAAAACAGAATATTAAACGATTTCTAAAAATTCATTAAAATTATCCTTTGACTTATTAGCATAGAAAAAATCATTACCGAGATTTTTGATATTGAAAAAAATTTAATATAAAATATAGCCCTCCAAGATAGCATAGGAGTTAAAACTTGAATTTTTTTCGGAATCAGAAGTAACAAATAGTTATAAATTATAAAATGACCAATTATATTTATACAATACGTAATTTGAGAAATAAATAAATAAAATATAATTGGTCAAATTACATATTATATAAATATAGTTGGTCATTTTATAATGTATAACTAGTTGTTACTTCTAACTCTCAAAAAATTTCAAGTTTTAACTCCTATGCTATCTTGGAGGGCTATATTTTATATTAAATTTTTTTCAATATCAAAAGTCCCGGTAATGATTTTTTCTATGCTAATAAGTCAAAGGATAATTTTAATGAATTTTTAGAAATCGTTTAATATTTCTGTTTTAAATTCATAAGTTTATAAAAATGTAGATTTTCTGAAATTTGAACTAAAGCACAAAAGCTGGATTTCTATTGTTATTTGTTTTAATTTTTTTGATATTTTATTTGAATCCAAATGGGGTACTTCTTTATTGACATTTATGTTTTAAAGTAAATATAGAATAAATAAATAATTTATGTCAATAATCTAATACAAGTAGTAAATCGAATCAAGCTGATTAGATTTACACTATTCCATACTAATTCGAATTACACTGATTCGATTTAGTACTATAGTGTATAATTCAAATTTAACCAATTCGATTTATACTTTAAACATTGTTCCATGTAATTCAAATTAAAGTGTTTTGATTTACTATTATATTGTATAATTAGAATTAATTTAATTTGATTTATATAGAAATATGATTTGAGATATTCATTTAACGTTTTTTTATTTGAGTGATTTATGTAATATTAGTATTGATTTGGTTTATATAAGTGTTTTACCCTAAAAATATTAAATTTTTAAAAGAAAGAAAAAACAAATTAAATTGTATATATTCTTTCAAGATCAAAATCAACATACATTATTCTTATTATAAATTATGCAAAAATTGACCCTTATTAAATAAGGGAGAATAATATCGTTACTAAAATTAATAGATAAAGTACATATACACTATAATTCAGGAGGAGTAATAAATTACAAAATTTTCTATGAAATACCAATAATAATGCAAGTATCCTGGTCCTGCTCGAAAAATTATGCCATGGACAACATAGTTGACAACATAGACACATTATCACTTTTAATATATCTTTATTTAATTATGTTGATCTATAATTAGTATCTATTAAATGCTCATAATTTTGATAGTTTGATCAGTTGCTTAAATTTTAAATTTAACAGAAATTTTATTTAACACAATTTTATTTCAAACTCTAGAATCTATACATATTTTTTTACGGTAATAAAACATTGATAGGGAGAATCCGCTAATTACCCATGTGAAAATCTTATTAAATTTTTTGGTTAAATAAAATCTTTAATATCTGTATATATATATATAAGAAAAATATTATTAAAAATTTTTTTTATACATATTATGAATTTCACTGAAAATACTTTATATACACCACACCATATACTAATTAGGGACGGACCTACACTTAATAAAGAGGAAACATTTGCCTCTACAAAATCTAAAAAAAAAAACTAATAGTTATATATATATATATATATATATATATATATATTATTATATTATATTATTCCAAAATAAAATATAAATATTTTTTATGTGTTTTACGTTAAAAAAATATTTTGTTAAACTCAATATTTAATAATAATTGTATTGTTAAATTTGATTTAGTATAAAAATAAATAAATAAATAAATAAACTTAAAAAATAATGATAATTAATTTTATTATATTAGTTAATTAGTTGATAATTAAATTAAAACTTAGTTTTTTAATTAAATACAACTTAAATTATTAATGACTTTTAAAAAATATTTAAGATATAAAAAAAACATGTTATCTATATATTAATATACTCTATTAGTATTTATTATTAAAATGGTCTTGATTATAGTAATTATTTTGGTTAAAAAATTTATTTATACCATAAAGACTATAATAAGTAGATTTTATAATTAAATATGAGATAATAAAAAATAAAATAATTATTTAAGAATATATATAGAAAAATAATATTTAGTTATGATAAAAATAAAAAGAATTTATTATAAATTATTTTTTTATTATTTTAAATATTATACTGTGTGAAATTATCTTTTGATTATTTTAAATACTATAATAAGTGATTGTGTGTATATTTCTAATTCTTATTAATATGTATAAATAGTTCTAATTTAAAATTTAAATATATCTAAACAAATTTTGATTAGCCGAGTGATTATTTATTAGTCGTTTGCTTAAGCAAAGGTTGGAGGTTCGAATTCCGTCTTGTATGTATAGCAACTTATTGACCCTCTTAAATGATACTCAAATTTAGAGTAAATTAATCTTTAACTTGTTAGATATCGTAAAAAGCAAAAAAAAATATCAATACTTAAATTTTATTATATTTTTGCCTTTACACCTAAATTTTTTTGAATCTGACACTGATATATATTAGTCATTATAATCAATCATTTACGGTAACTGGTGATAGTTCATTGTGTGGTATACGTGTAGCTTTTATTCTTGATAATCAAACACAAAATTTTTATATCAATAATTATATAAATAAATAGGTGATTAGTTTCAGCTGCTATATTTTAAAACAAAAATACATGTATATACTAAAAATAAATCATCAAATAAGATATTATATATATATATATATATATATAAATAAAATGTGTAATTTTTATTTTTTAATATGTATTTTATATTAATAACTGATTTAATAACTATTTTATACACATAATATAATTGATTTTGAAATAATATTATATTAAAATAAAATATATGATGAAATAAAAAATAGCTTCTAAATTCTAAATAATTGATTTATTCTGAGAAACAATAATGTTATAAATCTCCATACCATTAGTAATAAGGTTATTATTATTGATAATATAAATTATAAAATTTAATACACATTTAAATGAATAATTAGATCATTCCATAAAAGGAAAAAAATATCATCACAAAATCATTTATTCTAAAAATTTAAAATAATAATATATTTAAATAGTTATATATGTAATATGTTGTTGTCTCATATAAGAAATTAAGTGTTCATTTGATTTGTATTTTTTAAATATTTTTTATATGAAAAAATAAAAAAGATAAAAATAAAAAATAAAAATAGTTATTTTTATTATTTTTTTATTTTTTCTTTTCAATAAAATCCTGAATAAAAAAGCAGGACACATACATCACACCGTTATTAATAATATAACAAATTTTAATTATTATTCTTATAACATTCTAGCAAGATTATTCTCTCAGTGTATTGGAATATGCTTTGTGCACTAATTAAAAGAATAACTTAAAAATTTTATTGTGTTCTAATAATAGAAAGCTGTGAAAATGCATAATGGGTAGTTAATGCTATTTTTTATAATAATTTAATCTTTGATAACTAGTCTTATTAGATTGATTAACTTTATTCATAATTCACTATGGCAGAGGCGAAGAGTAGCAGCGGGTAAATAGCGGCCGTGCTCATAATCGCCACAAATTGGAAGGATTACGACAGAGGTGAGCGGCGGTCTGGTAGAAGGCACAAAACGACCCTGGATAGCGGCTGGGCAGTGAAAACCTTTACGAAATTGTGTTACAACACACTCTTCATAAGTTCTATCATCTGAGACTAACTTGTTCTTCCTTATAAACTTCTTAATTCCACAACTTATGTAAGAATATATAAATTAGTCCATGGAGGGAGAATACAAGAATAATATCCATATCTCTGTTGAGCCTAATGTATCCAAGCAAAATAAGTTAATATTAGTGGTTAAAGAAGTGAGAAAGTAAATATGTCTGGCAGGACCTTTAATTATGGTGAATCTTCTTAATTTCGCCATTGAGCTTATTTCCATAATGTTTGTGGGTCATGTCAGCGAGTTGGCTCTCTTCGGCGTTTCCATGGCCACCTCATTTTCTTCTGTCACTGGCATTGGTTTAGTGGTCAGTTCATTTTATATTTTTTAACACTCTTTTTACGGTTTCACTAATCGAATTTTTCTCCTCTTTTTTTCCTTTATAATTTGAATTTATTAAAAAATATCTAATAAATATAATCCGAACTGAGCTATCCCAATATTTTATTCGGTGTCAGTTATGAAAATATTTCAACACCAACCCCATTACTCCCCTCCATGGCATGGAAACTAGAAACGATTACTAATTCATTGCCAACTGTTTCTATTGAATCGACTAACCTTGTGTTCAACTCCTTGTTGGTTTCATATAAGGACAGATAGGAATGGCAAGTGCCTTGGATACCTTTTGTGGCCAATCATATGGAGCAGGACAGCATGGCATGTTAGGCATACATGTTCAGAAAGCCATGCTTAATAAAATTTCTTAATGGCGAGGCTAAAATATTTTAATTTTAATACAAAAATTTCTTAATTTTGTTATTGAAATTTTTTAAGATTCTAATTTTGATGACCGTTTTTATACTTAATAGTTGAATTTTTAATTAATAAAATTTAATTAATTCTTTCTTAAAATAATTAAATTGTCATTTATTTCATTTTGGTTTGTTTATTTCTTTAAAAAAAATTACATAAAATTAAAATTGCTGAGACTGAAAATTAATGTATTATGTTTAAGTATATGCTAACGCTCTTTTTAATTTGTGTTTTTTTTTTGTAATTATCAGTATAAAAATAATTGAAATCAAATTAGTAAGAGAAAATTTGCCAATAATAGTAATGCTTTATTTTTTCTATTTATCTTTTTTTTTTATTTGTCACAACTCTTTTACTTTATTAATATTCTTAAAAACTAATTTTCTTTTTTATTATGCAATTCCAATCTAAATATTGTGATTTTATTTCAATATTATATTTAAAATAGACTATTATTGATATTTATACTTTTATAGGCACTAAAACAAATAAAACTCTCAAACTTTAAATTTCGCACAAAAGATACAATAAAATACTAAATAAAAATATTTCTACAAATATAATTGGGTCAAAAGAATAAAAGTTTTTAAATATTATAAAATTCAATAATTATAGAAAATTTTTTATTTAACAATAATAAAAAAACATCCAAAATAAATTCAAATTTTAAAACACAATATGTATATATAATTTTAATTTAATTCGAGTCTCAATCCTATCTTTGATAAAAAAAAAGAGTAGATTCTGAAAACAAAATTTAAACAGGGGATTAACCTAATGTTATCTTTAGCCACCATTTTTTATGCCTCTATATAACTCAACTAAATATAAACCTAATCTATTCTGTTACAACACACTCTTCATAAGTTCTATCATCTGAGACTAACTTGTTCTTCTTTATAAACTTCTTCATTTCATAACTTATGTAAGAATATATAAATTAGTCCATGGGGAGAGAATACAAGAATAATACCGGTGTCTCTGTTGAGCCTAATGTATCCAAACAAAATAAGTTAAGATCAGTGGTTAAAGAAGTGAGAAAGTAAATATGTCTGGCAGGACCTTTAATTATGGTGAATCTTGTTAATTTCACCATTGAACTTATTTCCATAATGTTTGTGGGTCATGTCAGCGAGTTGGCTCTCTCTGGCGTTTCCATGGTCAGCTCCTTTTCTTCTGTCATTGGCATTGGTTTAGTGGTCAGTTCCTTTTATATCTCTTCTTAACACTTTTTTTACGGTTTCACTAATCAGATTTTTCTCCTCTTCTTTTTTTATAATTTAAATTTATTAAAAAATATCAAATAAATATAATTCGAACTGAACCATCTCAATATTTTATTCGGTGTTAGTTAAGAATATATTTCAACACCAAACCCAATTACTCCCCTCCATGGCATAGAAACTAGAACCGATTACTAATTCATTGTCAACTATTTCTATTGAATCGACTAACCTTGTGTTCAAATCCTTGTTGGTTTCATATAATGACAGATGGGAATGGCAAGTGCTATGGATACCTTTTGTGGCCAATCATATTGATGAGCGGATAATTTATACGCTTTTTGGCATTGTTTTTAGTATGTTTTTAGTACATTTTAGTTAGTTTTTAGTATGTTTTTATTAGTTTTTATTTAAAATTCACTTTTCTGGGCTTTACTATGAGTTTGTGTGTTTTTCTGTGATTTCAGATATTTTCTGGCTGAAATTGAGGGACCTGAGCAAAAATCTGATTCAGAGGCTGAAAAAGGACTGCAGATGTTGTTGGATTCTGACCTCCCTGCACTCGAAGTGGATTTTCTGGAGCTACAGAAGCCCAATTGGTGCGCTCTCAACTGCGTTGGAAAGTAGACATCTTGGGCTTTCCAGCAATTTATAATAGTCCATATTTTTCCCGAGATTTGATGGCCCAAACCGGCGTTGCAAATCAGCTTCAGAATTCCCGGCGTTTAACGCCGGAACTGGCACAAAAATTGGAGTTAAACGCCCAAACTGGCATAAAAGCTGGCGTTTAACTCCAGAAAAAGTCTCTACATATGAAAGCTTCAATGCTCAGCCCAAGCACACACCAAGTGGACCCCGGAAGTGGATTTTTACGTCATTTACTCATTTCTATATATCCTAGGTTACTAGTTCACTATTAATAGGATCTTTTGACATTGTATCTGTACCTCATGACACATTACACGTTTCTTATTGTACTTTCCACGGCATGAATCTCTAAACCCCATGGTTGGGGGTGAGGAGCTCTGCTGTGTCCTGATGGATTAATGCAATTACTATTGTTTCTCATTCAATCACGCTTGCTTCTATTCTAAGATATCACTTGTTCCTAAACTTGATGAATGTGATGATCCATGACACTTATCATCATTCTCACCTATGAACGTGTGCCTGACAACCACCTCCATTCTACCTTAGATTGAGTGAATATCTCTTGGATTCCTTAATCAGAATCTTCGTGGTATAAGCTAGAATTGATGGTGGCATTCAAGAGAATCCGGAAGGTCTAAACCTTGTCTGTGGTATTCTGAGTAGGATTCGAGGATTGAATGACTGTGACGAGCTTCAAACTCCTGAGGGCTGGGCGTTAGTGACAGACGCAAAAGAATCACTGGATTCTATTCCAACCTGATTGAGAACCGACAGATGATTAGCCGTGCTGTGATAGAGTACGTTGAACATTTTCACTGAGAGGATGGGAGGTAGCCATTGACAACAGTGAAACCCTACATATAGCTTGCCATGGAAGGAGTCTTGCGTGCATGAAGAAGAAGACAGTAGGAAAGCAGAGATTCAGAAGATAGAGCATCTCTAAAACCTCAACCTGTTCTCCATTACTGCAAAACAAGTATTTATTTCACGTTCTTTTACTTTTCACAATTAAACCTGAAAATTATTGATATCCTGACTAAGAGTTACAAGATAACCATAGCTTGCTTTAGGCCGACAATCTTCGTGGGATCGACCCTTACTCACGTAAGGTATTACTTGGATGACCCAGTGCACTTGCTGGTTAGTTGTGCAGAATTGCAAAGTGTGATTACAATTTTGTGCACCAAGTTTTTGGCGCCGTTGCCGGGGATTGTTCGAGTTTGGACAACTGACGGTTTATCTTTTTGCTTAGATTAGGACTGTTTTATTTTTGTTGGTTTAGAGTTTTTTATTTGAGTTTAGTTTCATATTTTAAGTTTGGTGTCAATTGCATGTTTTCTGTCCTTTCTTGATCTTTAAAATTCTAAGTTTGGTGTCTTCTTTGTGTTTTCCTTTAAAATTTTTGAAAATTTGTGTTTGATTTTCAAAAAATTTTAAGTTTGGTGTCATTTTGTTGTTTTTCTCTTTCCTCATTTCAAAAAAAATCAAATCTTTTTCAAAGTAATTTTCAATCATATCCTTTCAATTGCTAATTCCAAAATCTTTTTTTTATTAATTGATTTAGTTTTCAATTTGCTGTGATCTTATTTCCTTTTAGTTTTCGAAGTTTTACTTTATTTTCCATTTATTTTATTTTATTTTATTCGGCCACTTTTAAAAAAAAATTACTTTACTTGGAATTTATATCATATTCCCTTTCTCCATCATGGACTTAAGTGGAATTGAGCAGTCTAGAAGGACTCTGGGGTCATATGCTAACCCCATTACAGCTGCATATGGGAGTAGCATCTGTATACCTCCCATTAAGGCAAGCAGCTTTGAGCTAAATCCTCAACTCATTATCATGGTGCAGCAAAATTGAGGCATAATTGAGGACATGATTGTCAAGGTTGGGCCATTCGCCTTTCCAACTGACTTTGTAGTGCTGGAAATGGAGGAGCACAAGAGTGCATCTCTCATTCTAGGAAGACCCTTCCTAGCAACTGGACGAACTCTTATTGATGTACAAAAAGGGGAAGTAACCCTGAGAGTCAATGAGGATGAGTTCAAGTTGAATGCTGTCAAGGCTATGCAGCATCCAGACACATCAAATGACTGCATGAGCACTGATATTATTGACTCTTTGGTGGAAGAGATCAATATGGCTGAAAGTATGGAATCAGAGCTAGAAGACATCTTCAAGGATGTTCAGCCTGATCAGGAGGAACCAGAAGAAATAAAAGAATTTTTGAAAATTTCTCAGGAAGAGGATAAGCCTGCCAAACCTGAGCTCAAACCACTACCACCATCCCTGAAATATGTATTTCTGGGAGAGGGTGACACTTTTCCAGTGATCATAAGCTCTGCTTGAAATTCACAGGAAGAGGAAGCACTAATTCAAGTGCTAAGGACACACAAGACAGCTCTTGGGTGGTCCATAAGTGATCTTAAGGGCATTAGCCCAGCAAGATGCATGCACAAGATCCTATTGGAGGATGATGCCAAACCAGTGGTTCAACCACAAAGGCGGCTAAATCCAGCCATGAAGGAGGTGGTGCAGAAAGAGGTCACTAAATTACTAGAGGCTGGGATTATTCATCCTATTTCTGATAGCCCCTGGGTAAGCCCTGTCCAAGTTGTCCCCAAGAAGGGAGGCATGACAGTGGTTCATAATGAAAAGAATGAACTGGTTCCTACAAGAACAGTTACAGGGTGGCGTATGTGTATTGACTATAGAAGGCTCAATACAGCCACCAGAAAGGATCATTTTTCTTTACCATTCATAGACCAAATGCTAGAAAGACTAGCTGGTCATGATTATTACTGCTTTTTGGACGACTATTCAGGTTACAACCAAATTGCAGTAGATCCTCAGGACCAAGAGAAAACAGCATTCACTTGCCCTTCTGGCGTGTTTGCCTACAGAAGAATGCCTTTTGGTCTGTGTAATGCTCCTGCAACTTTTCAGAGATGCATGTAGGGGTGGCAAGCGGGGAAGCCCGCCCCGCCCCGCCAGAAGCCCGCCCTTTGGCGGGCTGGCCCGCCCCGCCCCGCCTAGTGAGGCGGTCCTAGAATCCTAGCCCGCCCCGCCTAACTGCGGGCTGGCAAGCTGGCGGGCTAAGCCCGCCAAAGCTCCTCTTTTTTTTTTTACTATTAACTACTAAGTAATATATAATTTCACAACCATATTAATAAATTTATAATTTCTAATGGCATAAAAAATTATATTTTTTATATTCACAAACATTAAAGTCTTTGTAATTATAAATATCTAATAAATATAATTATAAACCAAATTTTCATTCAAAATATAAGTATAAATATTCTCTCCAAAGCAAAATAAATATAATCCAAAACATAATTATAAATATTGTCTCCAAAATAACATAAACATAATTCAAAACACTCAATTTTTATCTTCATACTCTTGTAAGTTAGGTTGGGGAAAGTTAGGTATTGGCAAAAAAATTGCAAAAATACCCCCTCACTAATAAAAACCTTAGCCCGGCGGGGAAGCCCGCCCCGCCCCGCCAAAGCCCGCCAAAACCCGCGGTTTAAGCGGTGCGGGTTAGGCGGGCTTTTGCTATTTGGCGGTCCCGATTTTCCAGCCCAGCCCGCCTTTTTTGGCGGGTTACGCGGGCCGGCCCGGCGGGTTTAGGCCCGTTTGCCACCCCTAGATGCATGCTATCCATCTTCTCTGATATGGTGGAGAAATTCTTGGAAGTCTTCATGGATGACTTCTCAGTATATGGAGACTCATTCAGCTCCTGTCTTAACCATCTAGCACTTGTCCTGAAAAGGTGCCAAGAGACTAACCTGGTCTTAAACTGGGAGAAATGTCACTTTATGGTGACTGAAGGAATTGTCCTTGGGCACAAAATTTC
Source organism: Arachis stenosperma (assembly GCF_014773155.1). Classification (NCBI taxonomy): domain Eukaryota; kingdom Viridiplantae; phylum Streptophyta; class Magnoliopsida; order Fabales; family Fabaceae; genus Arachis; species Arachis stenosperma. The sequence goes on along the minus strand of NC_080380.1, from coordinate 2,944,487 downwards.
AAGGAAGGGAATAGAGGTGGATAAAGCAAAGGTAGAGGTAATTGAAAAATTACCACCACCTGCCAATGTTAAGGCAATCAGAAGTTTTCTGGGGCATGCAGGATTCTACAAGAGGTTTATAAAGGATTTTTCAAAAATTGCAAAATCTCTAAGTAACCTGCTAGCTGCTGACACACCATTTGTGTTTGACACATAGTGTCTGTAGGCATTTGAGACCCTGAAAGCCAAGCTGGTCACAGCATCAGTCATCTCTGCACCAGACTGGACATTACCATTCGAACTAATGTGTGATGCCAGTGACCATGCCATTGGTGCAGTGTTGGGACAGAAGCATAACAAGCTTCTGCACGTCATTTATTATGCTAGCCGTGTTCTAAATGACGCACAGAAGAATTACATAACCACAGAAAAAGAGTTACTTGTAGTGGTCTATGCCATTGACAAGTTTAGATCCTACTTAGTAGGATCAAAAGTGATTGTGTACACTGACCATGCTGCTCTTAAGTACTTACTAACAAAGCAGGATTCAAAACCCAGGCTCATAAGATGGGTGTTGCTTCTGCAAGAGTTTGATATAGAAATAAGAGACAAAAAAGGGACAGAGAACCAAGTAGCTGATCATCTGTCCCGAATAGAACCAATAGCTGGGGCGTTCCTCCCTTCTACTGAGATCTCTGGGACCTTCCCAGATGAGCAACTCTTTGCCATTCAGGAAGCTCCATGGTTTGCAGATATTACAAACTATAAAGCTGTGAGGTTCATACCCCAGGAGTACAGCAGGGTGCAAAGAAAAAAATTAATTTCAGATGCCAAGTACTACCTATGGGATGAGCCATATCTCTTTAAGAGATGTGCAGACGGAATGATCCGCAGATGTGTACCTAGAGAGGAAGCACAAAGGATCCTGTGGCATTGTCATGGATCACAGTATGGGGGACATTTCGGAAGTGAGCGAACAGCCACTAAAGTCCTCCAATGTGGATTCTACTGGCCTACTCTCTATAGAGATGCCCGAGAGTTTGTGCGTAACTGTGACAGTTGCCAAAGAGCTGGTAACTTGCCTCATGGTTATGCCATGCCTCAACAAGGGATCCTAGAGATTGAATTGTTTGATGTATAGGGTATTGACTTTATGGGTCCGTTCCCACCATCATACTCAAACACTTACATTCTGGTGGCAGTGGACTATGTATCTAAATGGGTAGAAGCAATTGCTACACCCACTAATGATACTAAGACCGTGCTGAAATTCCTCCAGAAACACATCTTCAGCAGGTTTGGTGTTCCCAGAGTACTAATCAGTGATGGGGGCACTCATTTCTGCAATAAACAGCTGTACTCTGCTATGGTCCGATATGGAATTAGCCACAAAGTAGCAACTCCGTATCATCCACAGACAAATGGGCAAGCTGAAGTCTCTAACAGAGAGCTAAAAAGAATCCTAGAACGGACTGTAATTGCCCGTAGAAAGGATTGGGCAAAGAGCTTGGATGATGCTCTGTTGGCATACAGAACAGCATTCAAGACTCCTATAGGAACCTCTCCATACCAACTTGTGTATGGCAAGGCCTGTCATCTGCCCGTGGAACTGGAACATAAAGCCTACTGGGCAGCCAGATTCCTAAACCTGGATGCTAAGTTAGCTGGTGAAAAAAGATTACTCCAGCTAAATGAGCTAGATGAATTTAGACTCAGTGCCTTTGAAAATGCAAAAAATTATAAGGAAAAGGCAAAGAAGTGGCATGACAAGAAATTGTCATCCAGAGTCTTTGAGCCATGACAAAAAGTTCTGCTCTTCAACTCTAGACTCAGACTATTCCCAGGAAAACTTAAATCCCGGTGGAGGGGTCCGTATGTGATTACAAGAGTATCACCATATGGATATGTTGAGCTTCAGGATATTGATTCTGACAAAAAGTTCATTGTTAATGGACAGAGGATCAAACATTATCTTGAAAGTAATTTTGAGCAAGAATGCTCAAAACTGAGGCTTGAATGATTCTCAGTGAAGGTCCAGCTAAAGACAATAAAGAAGCGCTTGCTGGGAGGCAACCCAGTCATTAGCAGGGTATCTGTTTTGTTTAATAAAAATGTGATACATATTCTCAAAAGGCGATTATCAAAATTGAAGGAATTCACAGAGTTACAGAAGGATTCAGTGCAAAAAGCAGAGAAAAGGAGCTTGCTGGCAAAAAAAATGCCAGTAAGGGGTACTCTGGGCGTTAAACGCCAGAATGGGCACCATTCTGGGCGTTTAACGCCAGTAAAGGTACCATTTTGGGCGTTAAACGCCAGAATGGGCACCATTCTGGGCGTTTAACGCCAGGTGTGCGGCATCATGGGCGTTTAGCAAAACGCCCAGTGATGAAGGGATTTCTGGCGTTTAACGCCAGCCAGGGCGTTAAACGCCCAAATTGGCCAACATTTGGGCGTTAAACGCCAGAATGGATACCATTCTGGGCGTTTAACGCCAGATAGGTGGGGGACAGAGATTTTGCTTTCCACTTCAAATTTTTTCAAACTTTCCTGTTTTGATCCATAATTTTCTACATAAACACATTTCAAACTTTCATCATTCACCTTCAGATTTTCAAAATTAAAATCATTCTTCAAATCTCTTTCAAATCTTTTCCAAATCTTCTTCAAAAACTCAAATATCTCTCAAATTCTTTCCATATCTTCTCAAATTTTCTTTAAAATTTTCGAAATCTCTCCCCCTCCTTTATAAATATAAGTTCGGCCACCCCCCATTCCACACCATTCGAATTTGCTCTCCTCCTCTCTCTCCTCTTTCTTTTCTTTTACTTGAGGACAAGCAAACCTCTAAGTTTGGTGTATTTTGCTGTGATCACTAAGCTAAGGCTCATCAAGATCATGGCTCCCAAAGAAAAACAAACCACTTCAAGAGGCAAGAAAGAGAATGCTCCAAAAGACCTTTGGAGTCAAGAGAGGTTCTTAACCAAAGAACATGCAGACCATTACCACAAAATAATGGGTATAAGGTCAGTGATCCCGGAAGTTAAATTTGATCTGAGAGAAGATGAATATCCGGAGATCCAAGAGCAAATTTGAAACAGAGGATGGGAAGTTCTAACCAACCCTGAGACAAAGGTTGGAAGAAACATGGTTCAGGAATTCTACTCAAATCTGTGGCTGACAGATAAGCAGAGGATGACTGGAACCGCTTTTCATACCTACAGAACCATGGTCAGAGGAAGAATTATTTACTTCCATCTGGACAAAATAAGAGAGGTCTTCAAATTGCCTCAACTACAAGATGATCCTGAATCCTTTAATAGGAGAATGGTGAGAGTAGATAAGGGGTTGGATCAAGTTTTAGAGGACATATGCCTCCCTGGAGCCAAGTGGATGACCAATTCAAAAGGTGTCCCAAACCAACTCAAGAGGGGAGATCTCAAACCAGTTGCAAGAGGCTGGTTGGACTTCATAGGGCGTTCTATATTGCCCACTAGTAACCGTTCTGAGGTTACTATCAAGAGAGCAGTGATGATTCATTGCATTATACTGGGAAAAGAAGTGGAGATTCATCATCTGATTGCTTGTAAGATTTACACAATTGCAAACAAGAATTCCACTGAAACCAAATTGGCTTACCCAAGCTTAATCTCCTTGCTATGTAAAGATGCTGGGGTGAGAATGGGAGTAGATGAATTCATCCCAATTGAGCACCCAATCACCAAGAAGTCAATGGAAGGACAAATGCAAGACAACTCTATCAAAAAGAGGGCGCAAGAGTTCCTCCCTGAACTTCCTGAAATTGACTATTGGACTCGCCTAGAAGCATCTGTTGCCAAGCTGCAAGAAGCTATAGAACAAATTAAGGAAGAACAGCAGAATCAAAACTGCATGCTCTGCAAATTGCTGAAGGAACAAGAGAAGCAGGGGCATGAGCTACAGAAGCTGAAGTGCCAAAAGCTCTCCCTTGAAGGGTCAAATACCCCACAAGTTGAGGGAGCATCCACTTCTCAAGATCAAGGTTGTTGAGTCCTAACTCTGTGATAATCTCTATCATTAGGAGTCTATTTTAGAGTTATTTAAAATTTTATTTTCTATTACTATTAGTCTTATCTTATATCTATTTTTGAGTCTTGTTCTTAATTCATGATTAATAAAATTTAAGGTTCATGTCTTAAAGCTATAAATGTCCTATGAATCCATCACCTCTCTTAAATGAAAAATGCTTTAATCACAAAAGAACAAGAAGTACAGGATTTCAAATTCATCTCTGAAACCGGTTGAATTAGTTTGATGTGGTGACAATAATTTTTGTTTTCTGAGTGAATGCTTGAACAGTGCATATGTCTTTTGAATTTGTTGATTATGGAATGTTAAACTTGTTGGCTCTTGAAAGAATGATGGAAAAGGAGAAATATTATTGAGGATCTGAAAAATCATTAAAATTGATTCTTGAAGCAAAAAAAAATCTCTTTTAAGTGATCCAAGGCAAAAAGAGTGTGCTTAAGAACCCTGGACACCTCTGATTGGGGACTCTAGCAAAGCTGAGTTACAATCTGAAAAGGTTCACCCAGTTATGTGTCTGTGGCATGTATGTATCCGATGGTAATACTGGAAGACAGAGTGCTTTGGGCCACAGCCAAGACTCATAAAGTAACTATGTTCAAGAATTATCATATTTAACTAGGAGAATCAATAGCACTATCTGAATTCTGAGTTTCTATAGATGCCAATCATTCTAAACTTCAAAGGATAAAGTGAGATGCCAAAACTGTTCAGAAGCAAAAAACTACTAGTCCCGCTCATCTAATTGAAGCTAAGTTTCTTTGATATTTTGGAGTCTATAGTATATTCTCTTCTTTTTATTCTATTTGATTTTCAGTTGCTTGGGGACAAGCAACAATTTAAGTTTGGTGTTGTGATGAGCGGATAATTTATACGCTTTTTGGCATTGTTTTTAGTATGTTTTTAGTACATTTTAGTTAGTTTTTAGTATGTTTTTATTTAAAATTTACTTTTCTGGGCTTTACTATGAGTTTATGTGTTTTTCTGTGATTTCAAGTATTTTCTGGCTGAAATTGAGGGACATGAGCAAAAATCTGATTCAGAGGCTGAAAAAGGACTGCAGATGCTGTTGGATTCTGACCTCCCTGCACTCGAAGTGGATTTTCTGGAGCTACAGAAGCCCAATTGGCGCGCTCTTAACTGCTTTAGAAAGTAGACATCTTGGGCTTTCCAGAAATATATAATAGTTCATACTTTGCCCGAGATTTGATGGCCCAAACTGGCGTTGCAAATCAGCTTCAGAATTCCCGGCGTTTAACGCCGGAACTGGCACAAAAATTGGAGTTAAATGCCCAAACTGGCATAAAAGCTGGCGTTTAACTCCAGAAAAAGTCTCTACACATGAAAGCTTCAATGCTCAGCCCAAGCACACACCAAGTGGACCCCGGAAGTGGATTTTTACGTCATTTACTCATTTCTGTATATCCTAGGTTACTAGTTCACTATTAATAGGATCTTTTGACATTGTATCTGTACCTCATGACACATTACACGTTTTTTATTGTACTTTCCACGGCATGAATCTCTAAACCCCATGGTTGGGGGTGAGGAGCTCTGCTGTGTCCTGATGGATTAATGCAATTACTACTGTTTCTCATTCAATCACGCTTGCTTCTATTCTAAGATATCACTTGTTCCTAAACTTGATGAATGTGATGATCCGTGACACTTATCATCATTCACACCTATGAACGTGTGCCTGACAACCACCTCCGTTCTACCTTAGATTGAGTGAATATCTCTTGGATTCCTTAATCAGAATCTTCGTGGTATAAGCTAGAATTGATGGCGGCATTCAAGAGAATCCGGAAGGTCTAAACCTTGTCTGTGGTATTCTGAGTAGGATTCAAGGATTGAATGACTGTGACGAGCTTCAAACTCCTGAGGGCTGGGCGTTAGTGACAGACGCAAAAGAATCACTGGATTCTATTCCAACCTGATTGAGAACCGACAGATGATTAGCCGTGCTGTGACAGAGTGCATTGAACATTTTCACTGAGAGGATGGGAGGTAGCCATTGACAACGGTGAAACCCTACATATAGCTTGCCATGGAAGGAGTCTTGCGTGCATGAAGAAGAAGACAGTAGGAAAGCAGAGATTCAGAAGATAGAGCATCTCCAAAATCTCACCCTGTTCTCCATTACTGCAAAACAAGTATTTATTTCACGTTCTTTTACTTTTCACAATTAAACCTGAGAATTATTGATATCCTAACTAAGAGTTACAAGATAACCATAGCTTGCTTCAGGCCGACAATCTCCGTAGGATCGACCCTTACTCACGTAAGGTATTACTTAGACGACCCAGTGCACTTGTTGGTTAGTTGTGCGGAATTGCAAAATGTGATTGCAATTTCGTGCACCACATATGGAGTAGGACAGCATGGCATGTTAGGTGTACACATTTAAAAAGCCATGCTTAATAAAATTTCTTAATGGTGACGCTAAAATATTTTAATTTTAATACAAAAATTTTTTAATTTTGCTATTGAAATTTTTTAAGATTCTGAATTTAATAACCATTTTTATACTTAATAGTTAAATTTTTAATTAATAAAATTTAATTAATGCTTTCTTAAAATAATTGAATTGTCAATTATTTTATTTTGGGTTGTTTATTTCTTTGAAAAAAAATTACATAAAATTAAAATTGCTGAGGCTGAAAATTAATGTATCATATTTAAATATATGCTAATGTGCTTCTTAATTCGTTTTTTTTTTTTGTAATTATCAGTGTAAAAACAATTGAAATCAAATTAGTAAGAGAAAATTTGCCAATAATAGTAATGTTTTATTTTTTCTATTTATCTTTTTTTTAAGTTTATTTGTCATAACTCTTTCACTTTATTTGTATTCTTAAAAGCTAATTTTCTTTTTTATTATGCAATTTTAATCTAAATATTGTGATTTCATTTCAATGTTATATTTAAAACAGACTATTATTAATATTTATACTTTTATATGCACTAAAACACATAAAACTCTCGAACTTTAAATTTCATACAAAAAATTGAACAAAATACTAAATAAAAATATTTCTACAAATATAATTGGGTCAAAAGAATAAATTTTTTTAAATATTATAAAATTCAATAATTACAAAAAAATTTATTTAACAATAATAAAAAAATATCCAAATGAAATTGAAATTTTAAAACACAATATGTATATATAATTTTAATTTAATTCGAGTCTCAATCCTATCTTTGATTAAAAAAAAAGAGTAGATTTTGAAAAAAAATTATTTTAAATAGGAAATTAACCTAATGTCATCCTTAGCCACTATTTTTTATGCCTCCATAAAACTCAACTAAATATAAACCTAATCTATTGTGTTACAATACACTCTTCATAAGTTCTATCATCGGAGACTAACTTGTTATTCTTTATAAACTTCTTAATTCCACAACTTATGCAAAAATATATAAATTAGTCTATGGAGGGAAAATACAAGAATAATACCCATGTCTCTATTGAGCCTAATGTATCCAAGTAAAATAAATTAAGATTGGTGGTTAAAGAAGTGAGAAAGCAAATATGTCTGGCATGACCTTTAATCATGGTGAATTTTCTTAATTTCGCCATTGAGCTTATTTCCATAATGTTTGTGGGTCATGTCAGCGAGTTAGCTCTCTTTGGAGTTTTCATGGCCAACTCCTTTTCTTCTGTCACTGGCATTGGTTTAGTGGTCAGTTCCTTTTATATCTCTTAACACTCTTTTTACGGTTTCACTAATCGAATTTTTCTCCTCTTCTTTTTCTTTATAATTTGAATTTATTAAAAAATATAAAATAAATATAATTCGAACTGAACCATCCCAATATTTTGTTTGGTGATAGTCATGAAAATATTTCAACACCAAACCCGATTACTCCCCTCCATAACATGAAAACTACAAGCGATTACTAATTTATCGCCAACTATTTCTATTGAATCGACTAACCTTGTGCTCAACTCCTTGTTGGTTTTATATAATGACAGATGGGAATAGCAGGTGCCTTAGATACCTTTTATGACCAATCATACGGAGTAGGACAGCATGGCATGTTAGGCGTACACGTTCAGAAAGCCATGCTTAATAAAATTTTTTAATGGTGACGCTAAAATATTTTAATTTTAATACAAAAATTTCTTAATTTTTCTATTGAAATTTTTTAAGATTTTGAATTTGATGACTATTTTTATACTTAATAGTTGAATTTTTAATTAATAAAATTTAATTAATACTTTCTTAAAATAGTTGAATTGTCATTTATTTCATTTTGTTTTGTTTATTTTTTTTAAAAAATTACATAAAATTAAAATTGCTGAGACTAAAAATTAATGTATTATGTTTAAATATATGTTAACGTGCTTTTTAATTCGTTTTTTTTTGTAATTATCAGTGTAAAAATAATTGAAATCAAATTAGTAAGAAAAAATTTGCCAAGAATAGTAATGCTTTATTTTTTTCTATTTATCTTTTTTTTTTAATTTTATTTGTCACAACTCTTTCACTTTATTAGTATTCTTAAAAACTAATTTTCTTTTTTATTATGCAATTTTAATCTAAATATTGTTATTACATTTTAATATTATATTTAAAATAGACTATTATTGATATTTATACTTTTATAGACATTAAAACACATAAAATTCTAGAACTTTAAATTCTGCACAAAAAATTCAACAAAATTTTAAATAAAAATATTTCTACAAATATAATTGGGTCAAAAGAATAAAAGTTTTTAAATATTATAAAATTCAATAATTACAGAAACTTTTTTATTTAACAATAAAAAAAACATCCAAATGAAATTCAAATTTTAAAACACAATATGTATATATAATTTTAATTTAATTCGAGTCTCAATCATATCTTTGATAAAAAAAAAAGAGTAGATTCTGAAAAAAAAAAATTTAAACAGGGGATTACCCTAATGTTATCTTTAGCCACCATTTTTTTTGCCTCTATATAACTCAACCAAATATAAACCTAATCTATTGTGTTACAACACACTCTTCATAAGTTCTATCATCTGAGGGAGAATACAAGACTAATACCCGTGTCTCTGTCGAGCCTAATGTATCCAAGAAAAATAAGTTAAGATCAGTGGTTAAAGAAGTGAGAAAGCAAATATGTCTGGCAATACCTTTAATTACGGTGAATCTCCTTAATTTTGTCATTGAGCTTATTTCCATAATGTTTGTGGGTCATGTCAGTGAGTTGGCTCTCTCCGGCGTTTCCATGGCCACCTCCTTTTCTTCTGTCACTGGTATTGGTTTAGTAGTCAGTTCCTTTTATATCTGTTAACAATCTTTTTACGGTTTCACTAATCGGATTTTTCTCCTCTTCTTTTCCTTTATAATTTGAATTTATTAAAAAATATCAAATAAATGTAATCCGAACTGAACTATCCCAATATTTTGTTCGGTGTTAGTTATGAAAATATTTTAACACCAAATTCGATTACTCCCCTCCATGGCATAGAAACTAGAAGCGATTACTAATTCATTGCCAACTGTTTCTATTGAATTGACTAACCTTGTGTTCAACTCCTTGTTAGACGGGCTGCAGGGTATTGTTTCAGGAATTGTCAGAGGATGCAGTTGGCAAAAAATGGGTACTTTTATTAACTTACGGTCATATTATGTAGTTTGAGTTTCGTCAGCTATTGTGTTAGCTTTCGCCTTACATCTTAAAGTAAAGGTATGTAAATACCAAATTGAAATCTATTGTTTTTATTTGTGGACGGTCTTAATTATTTTAGATTGAGATATGCCCGATACACAAAAAGGTAAATTAATTATATTATATAATGTGTTTTAATAAGTATTATATTATTAAAAATTAATTAAATAATATAAAATTAATGTTAAATTTAAATTATTTTATTTAAAAATATTTTATAGAATATTTATTTAATAATTTGTATATAACTTTATATAATTATTCAATTAAATATAATATAAATTAAATATAATTTATTATTAAAAAATTTGAATATCTATTTTTAAAAAATACATAGACTTTTTATATTAGAGTTATGCAAAATTATATCTTCATTTGTTACTTTTTTTTTATATTTATTTTAGTTGTCATACTTTGTCTTTATATGGTGTTTTTTGAGTTGTAAACAATTAAAAAATATTTTAAAAATAAATGAGAATAAATTACTAAAAGTATAAATTAGTTTTATAATTATGATAGATTTGAATATACCTATTAAAAAGATGTGTCAATTTAAACTTATTTTGGTTTAAAAATGAACTAGAATTAAAATATTTAAATATAATATAAAATTATGAATTAATTTTATAATCATAATATATTTAAATGTATTTAGTAAGAAAATACGACAAATTTAAATTTATTTGAAGAATTTTTATTAATTAGTACGAGAGATTAAGAAAGAAAGAGTAGCATAGTCTTATAGTATGCATAAAAAATTAAATAATGAAATAGTAAGACTATTAATATGTTTAAGTTGTCAAATTTTAATATTTATAACTAAAAGTTTTTATAATTATTATTATAATATTTTTAATATATATTTATTGTATTTAATTAATATTTTATTTTTTAATTAAATAATTGTAGCTAAGATTTTTTTAATTTTTTCTTAAAAGATAATTGGTTAATTTTTAGGTAAGTAAAATTACTAATATAAAATTATTAAAAAATATAATTTAAATATAATATAAAAAATTTAAATATCAATTTTTATAAGAATAAATATTCCGCAGAAACTGGCTTGGAATTATATGTGCTCTTGTCGTTCAAGTACTTGGTCTGATGATCATAACTGTTCGGATTGATTGGAAGAAAGAGGTGTCTACTCTTTTGTCTTTTTAGTTTTTCTTTCAAATTTTAGTTTTGCGTATTAATTACTGAAATGGTTAAATTTGTTTCTTTTTGTAGGCAAGGATAACTAGCGAAAGAGACAAATATTGAAAGAGTTAATAATTCATTTATCTAAAAGTTTGAGTTTATAGTATGCTACTTTTTTTTAGTTTTTTTATGTAAGTAATTTTGTGTTAGTGATAATTTTGAACATACATTTATTTATTTATTTATCTAAAAATTGAGTTTATAGCATATTATTTTTTTTATTTATATAAGGTGAGATTCAAACTCTCGACATTTGCTTAAGTAAATTAGTGATCTAACTACTAGATTATACAACTTGATTGCAATATAAAAATAATAAAATTCACATAAAAAATAAATTTTTTATCATGTTAGTCAATTAAATTTAATATCTATTATTACTCAATTAAATTAAAAATAACGGTTATATATACTAATTTTTACATAAAATTATAATAATACAATTTTTAGTTACAAATACTCAAAATATATTATTAGACCTACTTAATCATATTATTAATTTTTTTTTTTAGAAAAGGGGGTTAATATGAATACCCCAAACAGAACAAACAAAACAAGGCTAATCAGCTCTTCTTAGGTTTGGTTTGATAAAATTTTTTGAAGAGGTGGTTGTGTTTTTTAAAAACTCAAGTTTTTCATTTTATATTTGGTAAATAAAAAAGACCATATGCTTGTGTTTGCAGATTTTAAAAGATTAGGGTATTTTGAAAGCATCTAAGATAAAACTTTTTAAAATTGGCTTGTACTTTTCAAAATTTAAAAGTCTAATATAACCTCATATGTTAACTAATTTTTAAATTTAATGCTTGCATTTATGTTTATTATAATATTTTTAAATTCTAATAACTATTTTACCAAATGCAATTATTATTACTTGTATTTATTAAAAACTATTTTTAATTTGATTTACCAAATATAAATATTACGATTTTTAAAAAATTATTTTTTAAAAATTAACTTTACTCTTAGAAAATAAACATTTTAGCGAGCCTTATTCTAAGAGTTCCACGAGAATCAGAAAGTAGAGCATGTGTAACATCAGAAGGTGGCCTCTCAAACAAATGAAGACCTATGGGGAGCTCCTGACCTTTTTTAGTCAAGGTGTCGGCTACAACGTTAGCTTCTCTAAGAATATGGATCCACTCCACCTTCTGAAGACGTCTCTCCAAGATTGCTATGTCTTCCAACAATGGTTTACACAGATGAGAGACTGGACACCCATCTTTAATAAACTTAATGGAAAGTCCAAGAATCAGATTCAACAATAAGGTGTTGGAAATTATGTGTATTAGCAATCTGAAGGCCTTCAACAATCTCCCAAAGCTCGGCATGAGTGATGGAACAACTTTTCAAATTACACAAAAATCCAACAATATATCTGCCCAAGTGATTTCGGAACACCCCCACAGGCCGCACTATTATTGGAGGAGAGGAAAGAACCATCCACATTAACCTTCACACAATCCTGGTGGAAAGACCTAACATATGAGCTGCCTGGAGCTTCTTGTAGCAGAATTTCGTTTGAAGTTATTCTTCAATGCAGTTTGAATGTCTTCAAACCGAGCTTGAATAGTACTAACAGTTGCAACGGGAAGAAAACTCTTTCCTTCAAAGATGAGGAGATTTCTATATATATAGTACCATAAAGAAGAAGCTGCAACACCAAGTCGGCAATTCCAATCACTCTTCGCTGAGAGATTACTAATGAGTCAATCTCTAGCATTGAGGTTGTAAAAGTTTTGAACAAATTGATGCGAATGATGTAGATTCCATACTTGTTCGTTACCGTGGGATCTCGAGTGCTCGGTGGATCGGATGGTAATGAGAAGGTTAGAAAGGGAAACCCCGGGTTGATCTGGAGCAGGCGTTTGAGGTGTGCTCAGTGAGTTGATGGTGCCGGAGGAGAGGAGAACGAGGGGGGTGGCCTCCTGCAACACTCCGACGGTCAAGTTAGTGTCCGTACGAGGGGATGGCCAAATTAGGTATGACGTACCTTGGGGGGAGAGCTGTCCTCTCCCGTTATATACTGTGCAGGGCGGGCCTATGGATGACCTAGCCCACTGGTCAAGGAGCTTCTATGAGCTGTCCTAGTCCACGTGGGAGGAACAGGTCGTTCCGGAGTTCGGGTCGAGGACTCGGGGGCGGCCCCAAAGATACCGACCCGACTGGTGACCTGGGTCGTACAGAGTGTAAACCGGGTGTGCCCTGGGTCGGGTGTTGGAAACCGACCCGTCGGACTCTTCCTGTCGTGAGGGATGGCTTGGGCCTGGGTCAGGGGTAGCGCACCGACCCGACGACTAGTTGGGCTGGACTCTGGTCCGTAACAGTGTCCCCAATGCGCCAGCCTTGAGGTTTGGGGCTCGTGGCTGGGCACATTTGTCCTACTCGCCGAGATGGGATGTGCTCTTCTTCTTGGGAGCTCGTTGATAGCGTTTCATGTTTCTCACGCGTGGTCATCTCGTCTCTGACGCTGCCTCCTTGGCGTCTGCGCTGGGCATTAAATGCCCATCATTTCCTGATTTAAAATTTGCGTGAAATGACTGGTATGCCCCTGCCTTTTGGCGCTTCTTCCTTGACGGTTACACTCTTCGCCCCCTTTTTTATTTTCACAACCTCCTCATTTCCCCATTCTTCTTTTTTCCCTCTTCTGTTTCCTTGAACTGCTGCTGGTTCTACTCTCTTCTTTTGCTGCTGCTTCGATTCCATTCGCGCTTCCAGATTTCTTTCTTTCTTTCGGATTCCTTCCTCAACTTCTGCACTTTCCTGGTACGTTTTTTATGGTTTTCATTGCTTTTTGGTTTTCTTTTGGTATTCCTTTTGTGCTTTTTCCGTGCATTTTTTCCTATGCATGCTTGGGTTTTTGTTTGCTTTTGCTGCTTCTTCTTTTAGAGGGGGCGCCACTAGGTTTTCTTAGGTTTTGCTTGAGTTCTGGGTTAGTGTAGGGGTACCTAGGGGGTGGTTTAGGGAGTTGTAGTTTGTTTATACTGATTTTAGGGTTCCCGACCTCCCGTTCTAACTAAGTGGTGCCCCCCGCTGTAGGTATGGCTGACCCCCCTGTGCTCCCGAACATGGCTCAGCGGCCGCTAGCCGATTTTGTCGATCACTACGCCTGGGTTACTTCCGATGTGAAGGACGCCCCTTCTAAGGTCACCCGTGAGAGCCTCCAGGATCTTCGTCAGGCCGGGCTCTTGTGCGGAGGAGGACCCGAGGAGGCGTTGTACCAGGTTTACGTTCCTGCCGATCAGGAGCGTGTTTGTCAATAGAACCTGGCCTCCCCTCGAGTTGTTGATTGGTTGTGGGTTTATAAACCCATGTTCACAACCTTGGGGGTTCGCCTTCCCTTCTCTTCCTTCGTCATGGGTTTGCTAAATCGGTGCGATGTTGCTCCATCGCAGCTACACCCGAATAGCTGGGCTGCTATTTGCTGTTTTGAAATGGTCTGCGAATATCTGGAGATCTCGGTATCTGCAACCTTGCGAGGTGGATCTATCGTAGTCTTCTCCGTGCTGCTTCTATCGCTAAGAAGATGGAGCCTGTCTTGGGAAATATTCATTCTATGGAAGGGAAGCTTCGGAACTCCCAGAAGGATTTGACTGATTCGAGGTCCCGGGAGGAGTCTCTGAAGAAGGAGTTATCTGAGCAGGAGGAGAAGGTCAAGGAAGATGCCAAGGAAATCAATAGGTTGGTGGAGCGAGACATCACCTTGATGAAGGATTTGAACACTTCCCGTGGTGAGACCGCTGCTGCCGAGAAGAAGATCAAAGACTTGGAGAAAAATATGAAACTGGCGGAGAGCTCGGCAACGGCTACCCGTCAGAAAGCAGCCGCTCTGAAGAAGAAAAATAAGGAGATCGCTAAGGGGGCCCGGGAGGCCGTGAAGCTGACTGAGGAGGGGATTAAGCTTCAGGTTGCTGTGCTAGCTCCCGACCTCGACTTTTCTCAAGTGGGCGCTCTCAAGACTGTTGAAAACGGGAAGATTGTTGACATCCTCAAGATTTGAGATGGATTCTTCTTCTTTTCAGCTTTTATACTCCTTGCCTTTGTTCTTGTAATTTTGCTTTTTTGCTTTTGGGCCTTTTAAGGCGCCTTTGGTTGTAATGAATATTTTGATACTTTATTTTAATTAAGCCGTTTAATGATACTTGTTCGCTTGCTCGGGCCGTCGTGGCTTTTGCCTACTTTATTGATTTTGCTTATCCGGGCCGTCGTGGCCTTTTAATTAAGCCGTTTTATGATAATTGTTCGCTTGCTCGGGCCATCATGGCTTTGGCCTACTTTATTGATTTTGCTTATCCGGGCCGTCGTTGCCTTTTGGTTTACCGCTTTTATGGTATTTACCGTTTTAATCGCTTGTTGCTTTTTTACATTTGGGTCCCTTTGGTTCCTGGGGTGATCAGTCCGGGTTTCCGTTAGATCGACCGCTAGTTTGTTGTTTCGTCGTATTTGGCGAAAATCTTGCAAAAGACAGAGTTTTTATATATGTATATGTAGAACTTAAAATAAAGGGGTAATGTGATACATAATTAAAGAAAATGAAAACGAAGGAAAATGGAAAAAATTAAAGTGGATGTGAAGGGGTCAGCCCGTCAGGTCGCTTTTTCCTATGAGAAATCTTTTTAGGTTTGCCATGTTCCATGTCCTCGACACTTAGCTTCCATCTAGCTTTTCTAGCTTATATGCGCCCTTTCCGAGGACTTATCTGACCCTGTAAGGTCTTTTCCAATTTGCGTCCAACTTGCCTTCTCCTGGAGTTGGCGGCCCTATGTCGTTACGTCGTAAGACCAGGTCGCCTTCCCCGAGACTTCTCCTTAGCACTTTGCCGTTGTATCTTAGGGCTATCCTTTGCTTGATTGCTGTCTCTATCAGGTCCATCTGTCTTGTTTCGTCAACTAGGTCTTTCTCGATTGCCATGATGTCCTCCCTTCTTCCATCGAGAAGCTATATCTTTAGGCCTTATCTAGGTAACTTCCTATTTGCGACTGCTTCTGGACTTGCCCTTGTCGTTTCGAGGGTGCTCGACTGAGGAAAACCTTTGCTTGATCCCTAGTCCTGAGAGAAATTCTTTAAATTTCTTGTCAGTGAATTGTGCCCCATTATCTGATATGACAAGACTCCGGGATTCCGAACCTGGTGACCACTTGCCTCCACATGAATTTTTGACAATTTACTGAGGATATGCTGGCTAGTGATTATGCATCTACCCATTTGGTGTAGTAGTCTATAGATACTATCAAGTATTTCACTTGTCTTGGCCCGGGTGGGAATGGCCCCAAGATGTCGACTCCCCATTGGGCGAAAGTTCGGGGTGCCATCATCAAACTAAATTCCTCAGGTGGAGTTTTGTGGAAGTTGGCATTTTCTTGGCATTTCTTGCGAACCCCTGAGCGTCCGACATCATCGTGGGCCAGTAATACCCTGCTCGGATGATCTTCCTTGCCGGCGACCTTCCTCTAATATGGTGACCACAACACCCCTCATGGACTTCGCTTAGGACGTAGTCCGTCTGGTCGAGGCGTAGGCATTTGAGCAAGGGTTGGTGGAGCCCTCGCTTGTACAACTGCCCTTGTATGATCACATATTTGGGGGCTTTCCTCCTGGTAGCTTATGCTTCCTTCTCGTCTTGGGGTATTTCGCTGTGTTCCAGGTATCGAAAGATAGGGTCTATCCATCAGGTGGTGCTTGGGGTCTGAGTTGCGCATAAGATGATTGCTGGTTCAGTTGCCAGTCCTTGGATTAGAGACCTGTTCCCTATCTCAGGCTTGGTGCTCACTAGCTTGGAGAGGAGGTTTGCTCGAGCGTTCCTTTCCCTAGGAACATGCTGGATTATGACTTTCTTGAAGTTTTTGCACAACTCTTTTACCTTTTCTAGGTATTTTTGTAGTAGTGTGTCCCTGGCCTGGTAGCTGCCGTTTATCTGGGATGTGACGATCTGGGAGTCGCTACTAACTTCTACCCTGGATGCTCCGACTCCTTTAGCTAGGATTAGCCCTCCTATCAGTGCTTCGTATTCTGCTTGGTTGTTGGAGACGAGAAAATCGAACTTGATCGACTGCTCGTAAGCTACCCCTGCCGAGTTCTCGAGAATGATCTCGGCCCCTCCGGACGTTTGGTTGGATGCTCCATCACGTGGAGCTTCCACCGTGTTCGATATGTCGGGTGCTCTCCTGTGACCTCTACCAGGAAATCTGCCATTGCTTGGCTTTGATTCTTGTCTGGGTCGTATTGCAAATCAATTGGGACAGCTCTACTGCCCATGCCATCATCTTCCTGCAGGTTGGGTTTCTGGAGAGCTTGTCGAATGGCCTGGTTGGTTCTTAGGATGATCACATGCCCTTGGAAGTATTGTTTGAGTCTTCTTGATGAGGTTAGCAGGGCATAAGCCAGCTTTCCAGCTTGGTGTACTTCAACTCCACCTCTTGGAGTCCTTTGCTGATGAAGTATATTGGGCACTGGGTCTTATCTTCTTCTCGGACAAGAACTGCCGCCATGGCCTGTGTGGTCACTGCTAGGTATAGGTAGAGGTTCTCCTTCTCTGGTTTGCTGAGCACGGGTGGTTTGAAAGTATCTTTTTGAAATGGCTGAACGCTTCTTCGCATACCAGGATCCACTCGAAGGCGATTCCTTTCTTCAGGTTGAAGAATGGGAGGGCCTTTTCCGCTGAAGCTCCGAGGAACCGGGATAGAGCCGTAAGCTTCCCGGTGAGTCGCTGCACATCTTTGACACACCCTGGGCTTGTCATTTTGAGGACGGCTTCGCACTTGTTTGGGTTAGCTTCTACCCCCCGTCGTGTTATCATGAAACCTAGGAACTTTCCGGCCTCCATAGCAAATGCGCACTTGAGTGGATTGAGCCTCATTTTGAATTTTCTTAGCGCTTCAAAGACAGCTTGGAGGTCGTCTATAAGGCTGCTTGGCTCTGCTGTTTTTACCAAGATGTCGTCAACGTAAACCTCTACTATCTTGCTGATGAGGTCATGGAAGACTCTGCTCATTAGTCTTTGGTAGGTGGCCCTCGCGTTCTTCAATCCAAATGGCATTACCTTGTAACAATAAGTGCCTCATGGTGTTATGAACGCCGTCTTCTCCTCATCAGGCCGGTGCATCGGGATCTGATTATAGCCGGAGTAAGCGTCCATGAAGCTGAGAAAACGATATCCTACTGCCGAGTCTACCAAGGCGTCGATGTTGGAGAAGGGGAAAGAGTCTTTAGGACATGCTTTGTTTAGGTCGGAATAGTCGACACACATTCTCCATATTTCACTAGCTTTTTTTACCAGGACGACGTTGGATAGCCATGTCGAGTATTCGAGCTCTTTGATGAACTCGGCTTCAAGTAGCCCGGCTGTTTGTTTGGCGACCTCATTGGCCCTTTCTTGGGACATTTTCCTTCGTCGCTGTGCTACTGGCTTTGCGTTTGGTTTAACGGCTAGTCGGTGGGACATGACCTCGGGATCCAAGCCCGACATGTCTGATGGCGTCCATGCGAAGAGGTCGCGTTTGCCCTTACGACCTCCATGAGGGGGCCCTTGAGTTCAAGGGACAGATTTTTGTTTACGAAGGTAAACTGTTCGGCCGACTTCCCTATCTGGAACTTCTCCATGTCCCCCACTGGTTTTGGTCTCGGTTTGTCTTCTATCCTTACATCCAGGTCTGCTAAAAACACGCCAACTGCCTTTTTAGACTCTTTTCTTAGGGAGAGACTGGCGTTGTCGCAGGCAATCGCCGCTTCCAAGTCTCCCATAATGGAGCCAACAACTCCTTTGTCCGTCACGAACTTCATTACTAGGAATTTAGTACATATCACAGCTGAAAATTCGTTGATAGTCTTTCTTCCTAGAATGATGTTGTAGGTCGTAGAGTCTCTGAGGATTACGAAGTCTGCCATAACCGACCTCCTAGTGTCACCGGCTCCGAGGCAAATTGGGAGAGAGATCGTCCCGTCGGGTTTTATATAGTTGTTGCCTAACCCCATGACCCCGTGTTGATGGCTCTTGAGGTCGGATTCCCTGAGTCCCATGGCGTCAAACACGTTCCTGAATAGGATGTTGGAGTCAGCTCCAGTATCGACAAGGATTCGCCTGACTAACCCGGTCCCGACCATTGCTGTGATCACCATGGGGGTTTTCAGGGAGATCGTGAAACCACTGATCTTCTGGGCCGAAGGATATCACGGGAGGTCTTCCTCTTGAGGCGATGGGGTCTCCTGTCGAGATTGAAAGGATCCGGGTATCCTTTTTTACTGCCGACTTGGATTTTGGGGGGGGGGGTTGGGGTATCGCGTCCGATCACAACATTAACCATAAAAGTTGGGAGGTTGTCGGTGTTCCCTGTGGGCTCTTGTCTAGCCTTGATGGTTTGGCTACGGTCTTCTTCTGAGCACTCCCGTTCCCGTCTCCTTGGTTCTTGAATAAGTCAGGAGAACTCACTCAATTTTCCTTCCCGGATGGCCTGCTCTAGAGCATCTTTGAGGTCAAAACAATCTTGTGTCTTGTGACCAAAGCCCTTGTGATAATCGTAGTAGAGGCTTTTGTTACCCCCCGTTCTCTCTTTCAGAGGTCTGGGTCTGGATAGGATTCCCTTGTCCGCAATTTGTTGGTAGACTTCCACTATGGGCGCCGTGAGTGGCGTGTAGTTGGTGAATCTTCCTACCCGTGGGGGTTGCTTGGGTTGCTTGGCTAGGATGCCGTCCCTGGGAGTTTCTCTGTATCTGTCGACCTGGGGGGCCTGCCGAGCTGGGGGGTTAGCGAGCTGCCGTTTATTAGCTGCCACAACCTGACTAAGTTCCTCATCATTGATGTATTCCTTGGCCACTCTTTGAATTTCCTGCATGGTCCATACAGGCTTAGTTGTGAGGTGCTTCCTAAAGTCCTCGTTTAGCAGGCCGTTTGTTAGGCAAAGACTGGCGACCGAGTCCGTAAGGCCGTTGATCTCTAAGCATTCGTCGTTGAATCTGTCCAGAAACTTCTTGGTCGTCTCTCCGGGTTTCTGGGTAACCCCTAATAAGTTAATCGGGTGCTTTGACTTGGCTATGCGTGTCGTGAACCAAGCTAGAAAGCTTTAGGAGATGTCCGCGAAGGCCGCGATGGGCCCCTGTGGGAGTGCGTTGAACCATCGGATCGCTGGGCCGGCTAGCGTCATAGGGAATGCTCGGCATCTGACCGCGTTGCCTACTCCTTCCAAATTCATTCTTGCTTGAAAGTCGTGAGGTGCTCCTGGGGATCCTTGGTCCCGTCGTACCTCATGTCCGTTGGCTTGTCGAAATTCTTCGGAAGCCGGACCATGAGGATCAAGGAGTGAAAAGGGGGTGGCTCCCATGATGACGGATTCCTGCTATCTCTTGGCCTTCCCTCTTTGGGACTCCCCGTGGCTCTCGGACATGTCCTGGTGAGGTCAAGAGGTCGCCTGAGCACGTGTCTCATCGCACTTTGTTGGGCTCCTTTCTCGGCTCTCATGTCTTCAGGACGGGGAGCGGGTGCGAGATCAGCTGGCGTCGCCGCGAGAATGGCTGACGTCTCCGGGGGATCGGCTCCTCGGTGCCAGCTCCCGTTCAAGGTTTTGTACTCTGTGTCTGAGTTCCTGCATGATCTTGGCGCTATCGGCTCCCGTCCCCCCGAAGGGACGCTTTTTGGGGATTTTGGTGTAGATCTGTTGGTTAGGCTGAACGGAGGACCGCGGGTGTTCGGTGGCACGAGCCGTCGAACTCGCCCTACTCAGGCAGGTCCCTCCTCCTTCGCGAAGCTCTTCCGACGTGGGAAGTCGCTCCATGTCTACTCCAGGGTCTCCACCGATGGCGCCAATGTTCGTTACCGTGGGATCTCGAGTGCTCGGTGGATCGGGTGGTGATGAAAAGGTTAGAGAGGGAAATCCCGGGTTGATCTGGAACGGGCGTTTGAGGTGTGCTCAGTGAGCTGATGGTGCCGGAAGAGAGAAGGACGAGGGGGGTGGCCTCCTGCAAAGACACTCCGATGGTCAAGTTAGTGTCCGTACGAGGGGATGACCAAATTAGGTAAGATGTGACGTACCTTGGGGGGAGAGCTGTCCTCTCCCCTTATATACTGTGCAGGGCGGGCCCATGGATGACCTAGCCCACTGGCCAAGGAGCTTCTATGAGCTGTCCTAGTCCACGTGGGAGGAACAGGTCGTTCTGGACTTTGGATCGGGGACTCGGGGGGCGGCCCCAAGGATACCGATCCGACTGGTGACCTGGGTCGTACGGAGTGTAAGCCGGGCGTGCCCCCGGTCGGGTGTTGGAAACCGACCTGTCGGACTCATCTTGTTGTTAGGGATGGCTTGGGCCTGGGTCAGAGGTGGCGCCCCGACCCGTCGGACTCTTCTTGTCGTTAGGGATGGCTTGGGCCTGGGTCAGAGGTGGCGCCCCGACCCGACGACTAGTGGGGTTGGATTCTAGTCCGTAACAATACTAATTTGGCATAAGGACAATCACGTAACACAGGAAGGACGTCCTCTATGAGGTAGTTGCAGCGCGGGCAGCTAGTAGAGGCAGATAAATGTCTTCTTCTACTGATTGACATTTGTTAAAATAGCATCATTGGCGACTAACCAAAGGAAGGAGCGAATTCGCTCCGAACCGCTCCACTTCCAAATCAGTTTGAAGACTCGATCCGGCGTGCTTTGATCCTCCCGAGGCGAGTTGTTGGCTGATTTAAGGTTGAAGCCTTCTTTCTTTCTTTTTTTTTTTCTCCTCCTCCCTCTACTGAAAAGTTTAGTTTTTTTTTAAAAAAGTATTATTGAAAGACTCTCCTTGTAAGGGTGTGACCAAAGTTTCTTAAAGCCCTAAAGATTAAAGAAACAAAGGCCTTCTTTGATTTGTTTGCCCACACTCCTATCTCTATAAGTGTATGTGTTTGTCAATGACAATGACAATGAAATAATGATCAATTGCCCTAATACCCAAAAAAAAGATCAATTTCCTTCATTTTCCCTGATGTCATTTCTCTGATTTACTCCAACGATTAGTTAATCTTGTTCCTTGATTTTTTTTTGTGATAGTATGAAATGAAACCAAAGCCATGAAATTAAGATTCAATTAATTTGTTTGGCAGAATTTCAATTATTATTAATTAAGTTAAAGCTGAGTTGTGCTGACCAAATGCAAATGAACAATGAAGAAAAATAAAATGTTCATTAATTTAATTTGGGATTGGGAAAAGAAGCACTAAAAAAAACGATGCGCATGTGAGTGGTTGACAGTACTTCCTCCTCTTTTTTTCTTCCCTTTTTCCGTTCGTTTCTTCTTCCTATTCCTAATCTAAGTTGGAGATGGAGGTTATAAAGTTTATGTACTCACTAAGGCAGAGGATGTCATTGTACCTGATGGCTCTAACCTTCAAGGGAGTCATTGTAGTGGAGCAATGCCAGCGGTGGTGGTCGGGTTATGGCGATGGTGGTCGGGTTATGTTTTATCCAAATTTTTATTTAATTTTTGAAAAATATACATGAGAATTAGGTTAGATTAAGTGATTAACTTTGTTGTCCAACCCTTAAATATCACATATCACACAAATGTAAAAGTGATGATTTTTATCTTATACTACAGGTCAGTAAAAGTCAACAGAAAGTTTAACTTTGTTAATATTTAAATATATCTTTAATTAGAGAAAAAATTAAATATTAAATCTTTAAAAAATTAAGTTAAATTATATGTGTTTAAAGACCACTTTAAATATTAATCTCTAAAAATATTAAGAGATCACATATATAATATGTACATATTTTTTAAAGGATATATACGATTCATATAAAACTGAGTTAAAGGTGTAAAGTATAATTTTTTTTCTTTAAATATAATTTTTATTCATTGCTCTTCTTGTTAAACAAAACGGTTTTTTCAAATTATTTTTAATGCCTTTTATAATTATATAATGTATTTAAAATATTTTTTGTTTTAATAAATAATAATATGTACTATTTTAAAATTCATTCCACATATATATATATATATATATATATATATATATATATATAATTGAAAATAAGACTGGACATACTGACATAGTATTAATATGTATTTAAAAAAATTCTTTTATTTTTTATTAAGTCACAGTTGACCACAAAAAATATAAAATATGAGTATCGATAAATAGTGTAGTATCCAAAATATATCCGACATATAAATACGACATCTTAACAAAGTATCCATATTTCATACTTACAAACTTAAACTAAAAATATAACATATCATTAACATCAGTTTTTATTTAACATATCATGTCATAGCATTTCTTATTTCGTATTAAAAAAAACTACAAAAAACAAATGATGAATAAAATTCAATAGTTAATAAATTAAAATTAAAAATTTCAGTAATTCTAATAACAAAACTTCATTCATTAAAACATGATTATCCAATTACTGTAAAATGTATGCAGTGCATCTGATTTTATTTTTGAGGAATGCTAGGAGGCCAGCAACTTTTGTGATTTGTAGCCATCAAATAGCCATCAATGATGGTTTTAATAGTGTGAGATTTCATCCAATAGCTCACTTTTCTTTGCTGGTTACATGCTGGCCAGAATTTAACAAAGTTGCTGATCCCTAGACTTTTCCTTTATTTTTACTATTTATATTTTCATAAGTGAGAGGAGAAGAGCTCACCATAGAAATTATTTTCTTTGAATTTTATTTTTTCTTTTAATCCCGTGACTCAAATTTAGATCCGGTGATTCAATGCTTGAATAATATCATGTCATGGTCACAAACAGATCCAATGATGTCAGGAATGAATTTCCAGTCCAAACAAAGTGAAAAAAAGTCCAATTCAATTAATATATATATAGCTTTAGTACTATGAGGATGTCATGTTGAATTTGACAATATAAAAACTGCTAATAAATAATTTAAAAATTGTCTTATAATTTTAAAATTGACAATAATACATGACAATTATATTAAATTTGTTTATATTAAAAATCATTGTTCTGAGAACTGGACCAGACTGACCAGTTCAACCAGGTTAACCGAAAATCGATTATTTGACCGATCCGGTTAAGCTATAAAATCGTTCTGCAAAAAGCCGGTCAAAAAAGGTCAAACTGGTGGTTAATCGGTGAATCGGCTGAACCGAACCGATTTTTTATAAGACCGGTTCACTCCTCCAAGTCAAAACGGCGCCGTTTACCAAAAAAAAAACAAAACAGCGCATAACACCTCCCACCCCACCCCTTTCTCTCTCTCACCCAGCGCATAACACCTCCCCCCACAATACCCTCACTCAGCAGAAGGTGAGAAAACCCTAATCTTCTCTTGGAATCGAAGAACAGCCACCACCCATAATTCTCTCTTCTCCTTGAAGAATAGCCACTTCCCACCATTCCACTTCAGAGCTAAAACTCATCGCCGAACCCTTCTCTCCCTCCTCTCTCTCTCTCGCCATCTCTGTCCGAGCTCTCTCTGTCGCTGCTCCTCGCCGTGGGTCGTCGCCGCTTCTCTGCTCCTCGCCGTGGGCCGTGGGTCGCCGCTTTTCTACTCCTCGCTGTGGGTCGTTGCTGCTTCTCCCCTCCTCCCCGTGCGTCGTTTCTGCTTCTCCCCTCCTCTTCGTTTCTGCTTCTCTGCTCCGCACTGTGTCTCGCCGTCGTTGCTTCTCTTCGCGTGGAGTTTCTAGTCTCTGCTACAACCCTCTCAGGTCTCAAGTCTCTTCTTCTCTGCTTCAAGCCTTCAACCCTCTCAGGTCCCAAGTTTCAGTCTCTAACTCTCCCTGATTCTATCTCCCTGACTCTATAACTTTGAAATTTGAAATTTATTCTGAACATGCATATGATGTATTATTGATGATTCTGCTGGATTTTTGAGATATTAATGTTTTGAATTTTTATTTGAATTCAGTCCGTTGATCTTGAATTAATTCTGCTGAGATTGAGTTATAAATTCAATTGTATAATTTATTTATTCTGCTGAGATTGATTTTTAAATCCAATATTTTATATTTGTTTTGGTGAATTGTTGTTTTGCTGTTATTGATTCAAAATCAAAACAGTGCCACAATTCTGCATTGAAATTACTATATGGCTTCCTATGATTTGGTTGAGTATGATTCTTAGGTTGGGTACCTGTTTTGGATGTTCTGAAGAGTGACTTGATTGATTTACAGAAGTTCACATATGGGGGAGTTAATTTTTTTAAAAATTTTATATTTAATTAAACCGGTTGAACCCCGGTTGAACCAATAAACTATTAAACCAGTTACTTAACCGGTTCAATGACCGGTCCGGTTCTCGCAATCTTGGTTTTTATTTGTTGTGCATCTGTTATACTGAGTTACATATTTTTTAAACACATCTATATTTGGATAATCCCTCAACTACCTTTAGTTATTTCATTGTTAGATCACACATAATATGCTCAACAACCTGTATCTATGATAAAATAGTGTTGAAGTTTCTGGTGTTTTCATGATAGGTTGAATGGTTGATCTAAATAGAGCAGGGCACCTTTGCTTGAGATAGTTTCCGAGCCTTATATAAAAACCGGTATTGAAGTAGTAGAGCATGCAACAGAAATACAGAGATTGGTTCGGTATTTGGGAGTGATCAATGGCAATATGTAAGAAGGATCTCTTCGTTTTGATCTCTTTGTTACATTATTATACTCCTTGCAATTGAAATAAATTTTGTGATCTTAGCCATCGTGATTTTTTTTTAAATAAATTGGTTTGGGGGTGCAAAGTGGAGGAGCAACTTGGATCCGTTGATTTCAAAGTATAAACATGATGGTATTCTTCATTTACCATCTAATTAAGTTTTATTTATTTTAAAAGATGACAGTCTATATTTACATAGACTTTTTATTCAAATTTTATGTTTTCTTAGAGTTTAAGGATAGACATGGGATGCACCCTATACATGTAATCAACTTATATGTTAACCATGCATTGGACATCAATTTATATAGTATTAATGATAATAGAGTTGAAGACTTAAATTCAGCTGAGTATGTTTTCTTATTTTAGTTCACTCTTTTTCTTTTAGAAAAACTTTCTCTATACTAACAGTTCGTGAGTGTCTTCAGTATCTAAATCTACTACCAGCAAAAGTACATAATTCAAGGTGTAAATTTCAATTCACTTCTTAATTATTTTACTAATGTCAATCTTAGTACATGTACTATCTAAATATCTTACTAGATATAGCAAATTTTTCTTCTCTATATAAGGATCTAATTAAATAAGAAGCTAATTAATTTTTTATTTCAATGCAGTCCCCCAAACATATATCACCAACGTAGAAAGTGCAAATGTATGGACCACTCGCAAATTAACTTTTTCATACTAAGCATAATATGTATTTGTGTGGACTTGGCATTTATACATATATTTTTTCCCTCTAATTTTGGTTAACTTAATTATGACTTGATGCCTAAAAGATTGAAAGTCTCAATATTTATTCTTAAGCTTTTGAATATCACAAATTGTATTGCAGGGTCAGCAGGCAGTACACTAAAATTTTGGGATTTAGAATCCTTTGAACTGATTGGATCTACTAAACAAGAGGTTTCTCATTTAGTGTCGTGTGAGTCATGGTGTTAGCAATAGCAATTATTGGTGGGTTTGAATTGTGCAGTTTCTCTCTTTTAAATGTTCTTATTGTGCATTATTTTCTTTTTTCAGGTTCACCCCATGATGTACAAGCACACATATAGTAGAGGTCATGGTTCTCTATGAATTTTGGTAGATATTTTTGCTTAATGTTTCTTTTATGGTTCCTTTTTTATATGTTAATTTTACTAAAATTATTTGAGATCTGATTTCTAACAACCAGAACTTACTAATAATAGAAATGGGCACATTACCAGACAGCAAAGTTGCAAAGGCTTCTCGATAGTGCAATATGAAGACAAGATCCATGGGTGTGAAGAATTCCACTAAGAAAACTATTAGAAGGAATCACAAATAAGTGGTAATTCGTTTTTCCAATTAATCTACTGATAGTTGTCATTTACTTATGGGGTTTTTCTTAGGCTTTAGTATGAGATTGGGTTCTATTTTGATGTGAAGTATTTCGAGCACATTGCTTGATAGTAAGTTTGATGATGTTGATAAGTTCCTTTCTGCATTCGCAAGGATTGATGAGAATGAACATTAAACCTATATCTACATTAATTTGAATAAACAAGTAAGTTTCCTAAGATTCCTTAGTGGTGTCACTTTGTGTATGTTCTATTATGTTGTCATTAATTATTCATTTTAATTATCCCTGTCTAAATATTTTATATCTGATTTGGTTAGTAACCATGGTACCAAGACTATAAATGTCCTCATGAAGGAACCGTAGATCATTCTAGATTATCAAGGGAAAAAAATGCATGAAGAAAATCTTTTGATATCTCATTCATACATAAGCAAGATTCTACTTTTTAAAGAGGAAAAGTAAACAGAACGAAGAACAAATAAAACACAGAATTTAACAGTTTTTAGTTTCTTTTTCCTCACTTGAGAGCAGATGCATGAAACAGGACATAGTTGAACTTATTAATAAAATTAACAGATCCTCCATTACCATTCAGTTTATTAATAAGATTTGAAGAATCACCAATGGGGCCACTATTTTATTTGTGGGTGAGTTCGTTCTGGTTTGTTTCCTTCTTAGACTAATGGTATGTATCAATTGCTTCGCAACATTAGTATTTTATATTCTTCTTTCAGTGGTTATGTTTTAGTTCGATGAGGTGGATTTAACTAGCGCAAAGTTTGAATATTTATGGTTTGTTGAGATGGTGAATTTGTCTCTCTGTCTTGAAAAATTTATATGTTTGGCAAATATATGCATTTAAACCATTTTTACAATTTTTCTTTCGAAAGTCTCTGTTCCTATAGAATTAAGATAGTTCTTTCTTAGACTTTTTCATTTATGAGAATCTATTGTTCTACATAATAAGAGTTTAGAAATCAACTATTTTGCATTGCGTGCATTGTGCATCCTGTTTTCTAGAAAAATAACTATTTATATTTCTTAAATGATTTAGGGCCATGAACTTCTCAAAAAACTTGCTTATGTGACTGATAAATTTGATAGGAAATCCCTCGAACAATTACGTGAGTAAGAAGATTCAGTACTTCGTTGTACTTAATGTTCTAGCTCTTTTTTTTCCTTTGTACTTAGTGTTCAATGCTTTTTTTCTTTTTCATTTTCGTTGATGTGCCTTCTCCTGCTTATTTGCTTTTCAAAGAGTTGGGTACTGATTTTTCTATATATTATGACTTATTTTTTTTTATTTGAGGGATATAATTTTGCTTTTAAAATATTGGGTTGCCATTGTTTGATTGAGTTCTTTGTTTGTTACAGAGGATTCTGCACCACAATTCCTAATGATTTTAGATTCAGAAAAATTAAGCTCTCTTTCCCATACATTTTTTTATCCACTTAGTCATTTATCAATTTATTCTATGGTTGAAATCATAATTGTGAATTTCTGACACCTGATAGTGGATTTTGTATACTTTATTCTCTAATTGGTTTCCTTTATATTAATGGTATGTATCAATTGCTTCACAACATTAGTATTTGGTATTCTTCTTTCAGTTGTTATGTTTTAGTTGGATGAGGTGGATCTGACTGGTGCAAAGTTTGAATATTTATGGTTTGGAGTGCATATTTTTTATTTTTTTTTTTAAAAATCATGAAGCTTTTTATTATTTGCTGCTTTAGCTTTCATTATTGTATATTCACGCTCAAACTACACAAACTATATCTTTTCCAGCTAATTTTTGTTGAGATAGTGAATTGTCTCTTATCTTGAAAAATTTATGTTTGGCAAATATATGTATTTAAACCATTTTTTCAATTTTTCTTTTGAAAGCCTCTATTCCTATAGAATTAAGATAGTTGTTTCTTAGACTCTTCCATTTATGTGAACCTATTATTCTACATAATAAAAATTTAAAGATCAACCATTTTGCATTGCGTGCAATGTGCATCCTGTTTTTTAAAAAAATAGCTATTCATATTTCTTAAATGATTGAGTTATAAAGTTTTCAAAAAACTTGCTTATGTGATATATAATATTCTATGCTCTTTTGAATGTCCATAATTGTATTTCTTTTATTATCATTATTATTTTGAATGCTGCTCTATTAATGTAATTTATAATTATACATGACTTTTGTGGTATTATGTAGTATATGAGGTTGGTCATTGGTGACAGTGCCGTTGCAATGTTAGACGATCTTAATAGTAGGAAATGGCTCTTCCTCTGTGATGTGTGTTATTATTATTATCTATGGGATGATGATTATTAACAAATTTTAGGGTCAAACATATGGGTCTATAATTGTAGACAGCATGTTTTTACATACTGACAACTTTATGTAAAGTAGTCCCTTCCAAAAGTAAAAATCAAAATCAAAATTAAGGGTATTAGTTTAGAATAATTATTCAAGGCAAAAGGTACAATCATAAATGTTGTTTGTAGACAAATTTAGTTGATTATGTATAATTTTAAAATTTATTTAATATGTAATTTTAGATATTTATATTTTTCTATAAATTTGTTACTTTTTTGTAGAAATTATTTTTGAATACTTATTCACTTTAGTTTACAATTTTCCTATCATGTATTTATGGTAATTAAACGATAATCTTAATCTTAATTTATATGTTTTTATAATTTTTTAAAAAATAAAATTAAATCATTTTATTCTTACGATCTAATTTAAAATATAAAATTTATATTTAATTAGTTAAACCCTAAACCCTAAACTTAACATATCCGTCCATTGCACGGGCACTTTGCTAGTATTATTAAAGGGCAATGCTATGAGAGTTAAGGTTCTTGAATCACACTCTTGATACTGAAATTGCTATCCATCTATGATGTCAGAATCCGGAATCTGTCGCTCAGACCAAAAAAAGAAAGAGCAATGCTATGATGTAGATAATCAGTTTTCTCTACACCAGCACCTGGAGAAGGTATGTAGAGGGTTCTCGTAATGAACACGTGGTAATCATAATAGTTAGACTTTGCAAAGGTTCCCCATAATACATGTAAAATATGATTTTCGTGGAGAACTCTTTTGGGTAACCAACATTTAATTACTCAATTTATTATTAATTATTAATTTTAATTTCTTAAATTATTATTAATTAATAATTATTTATATTTTATTTTTTAAAGATATAAAATTAATAATTATTAATTATAATTGTTTATATCTGACTTAATTGACTAGAAATTATTTATCTATATTTTTTTAGATTATATTTTTATACTATTAAAGATGTGAGATAAAAATTAATGATATAATTTAAAAAAGATAATGATAAAAAATGGCAAAAATAGCAATTTCTTTTATTTTTTTCTATTACGTATCATGTTTTTATTTATTTTTTATTATAGAGTTTAATTAACATATTTTTAAAATACTTGTTAAATTTTTAATATATTTATTTTATAATCATTTTATTTTATAATCATTAAATTAAAGTATTTAAGATATATGTTAGTGTTTTAATGGTTATCTGAAACGTTGATTTGTTTTTAACGTGAAGTTTAGATTCCTTAGTTTAGCAAGGATTTTAAGCAGATTTTTAGTAGAGTAGAACGTAAGTTATACCTGGGTTCCAGTGTATTTATAATAGAGCTGTTAACCACTTTTGTTGGAGTCATTCTATTTTTTCTGATAGATAATTATTTCTTTTATCTTGAAAATCTATTAAGATCTTTCTTCCAAGTGGTGTAGTGAACTTTTTGTCTTGTTGGGAAATGGATCCTCTTCATTTTTTTCATTGGAGACAATAAAGTGTGATCTTCTCACCTTTAATTCTATAAGTGGGACCAGAAATAAATAAGAGAGAGAACAATGAACGGTAAGATTAAACACTGGATACCATTTAGTTTCTTTTCCACGGGAACGGAGCGGATCCACTCTCATCTTGTTGAGTCTGATTTTTATTTATTGGACCAAAATATGAACAGTTAGTTAAAGTTAAAAACTTAAAATTCACGTATAATTGTCTGGATGTAAAATTATTAGATCATAATTTAATTAAATCTATCAAATTATTTAACGATTTTAAACTATCCATTTTATATAACAATAATTACATATAAGTCTTTGTCATTAGCTAAACCCATTATAAACAATAATCTTCATTTTTTACTAAAAAAATACTTTGCAATATAATTTTAGTACTTACATTAGGTCCATTTCATGGCACTTTCCTTTTTTTTTTTCAGGAACAATTACTTAACAGAAATAATATAATTATTATTATATAGGTTTTTCATAAAGCGGAAAGAGAAAACATTTTGAAAAAGTTCCCCTTTTTTTTTCCTTGAAGAGCAAAAGAAAGCAAGCATCGTTTGCCCATTGGAATTTTTTCGCTACATTTTCCAATATTTTCTTTTTCGCTTCAATCGTTTAATTCGTCACCTCCTCTTTTTGTTGTTGTTGTTGTATTACTTGTATGTAGTATTGTGTAATTTATTTATAAATGATCTTTTTATGTTAACAATTTTCTGTACTTGATTCATTATCTTTCTAATTAAGTATTTATTTGGCTCAGAGATCAAATAAATGTCAATTAAATGCTTAAATTCGCTTTTTTTTTTATGGGTATAAGACATGTCTTGAGATGATCCAAGATACCAGTTTATATCATGTTATAGATTGTATTGAAAATTTGAAATTGTTACATTTTTTGCTTATCTACTGACCAATTTATTCCTTAGGATCGCTGATTGTGATTCTAGCAAAAATTTTACATTTTTCACATTTTTTTTTTGAAAAATAAATACACCTGATTAAACAGGGCTATGTAGCCTCTTTTCTCAAATGTCATCTCATCTGAATATCTAATCTAATGGCCCTATGAGTTTATGACTCTACTCACTAGCTTATCTCCCTCGGCCCGCTCGCTATTTTAAACTCTTATTTTTATTCTATGATGGCCTCTTCTATGCCTTTAATTGAAATTGAATTAGAAATCGGATATGCAAATTTCACCTTTTCACTTTATGGATGCGCAATCCCATCCTCTTTGCATACAGGATATAAATTGAAAATGAGTTATGCAAACAAATAATAATTAATTTGGTAGATGATTTTTATTGGGTACATAGTTTTTTTTTCTCTAATTAAAAATATTAAAATAAACTACTAAAATTGTCTTTAATTTTTAAAGAGCACAACAAAAATAATTAGATCATTATTTAAAAAATACATTAAAAAATTAAACCAAAATTCGATCTCAATAATTTTTAATCTTTTTTAAAGTATTTTTTAATTAACAAAAAAATTGTAAAAAAAATTTATTTGGTGTGATCACTGAATTTTAAGCATAAAATGTGATTTTTTGAATCATATTTGTAAAAAACATATTAAAATAAATTTTACTTGTATAATTCTTTTTATCGTGGTTAAAATAAATTTTCTTTAATTAATTAATTTTATTAAATTTAAATTTTTATTCTTTTGACCCAATGATATTTGTAGAAAAACCAACAAAAACCATTTACAAACATACGCATAAAATCATACAATTTTATTTGATGGTAATCAGTGGCTAAAAAAAAGAGGATTGAATCTTAGCCCTTTTTTCGTTGAATATTGATTTCTGATTTTTCAAGGAACTTCAGGAGGTATTTCTGCTTTTTGGTCTCGTGTCGAGTTGAGAGACTTTTGTTTTGTCTCGTACCGAATTGAGAGATATTTTTGTTTTTGTCTCTTGATAAACAGAAACAGAGAAAGGAGTAGGGAAGAAGAATTAACACCAGATATATCCTGGTTCAGCCATTAGGTGCAATGTGGCCTACATCCAGTCTCCATCACAACAATGATGGAATTTCATTATGTTATCACAACATTACAAACACCAATTTTTTCCTAGGAACTATCCATTTCTATTTGGGACAAATCCAAATTCTACACCCAATCTGAATTTGACTAGGACTCAAAACTGCAAAGTGCTAACCCAACTTGTAAGGGAATCCCCACAGGATTATGGCACACAACAAAAAGATGTACAAAGAAATTCTGAGACATCTATAACTTTTCCTCTAATATTGATCACTGTCTTTTTTCTCTCACGGGCTTTTTCTTACAAACTTCACCATGTTTAACTTTTACCATGAGACTCAAACAGATAATACTAAGAAAAAAAAATAAAATGAACACCATTGAAGGAGAAGAACTCATAAAGCTTCAGGGTAGCTATGAGAACTATGTGCTTACTCTCTTTGATCTCAACCCTTGGCCGTTCACCCTTATTATAGAAGGGGAAGCTTCCAAGGTTGAAACCGGTTCAATCAAGCAACTTCTTCTCTAACCAAAAACAGCAGCGGTTCGGACAAAGAGAAGAGAGAGAAAAAACCAAAAATCAACATGCATGTATCTCTCTCAACCCTTTTCATTAAGGTCCTTCCATCTGAACCCTTGATCTTGTCTTTGGCTCCAAGAAAGAATTTGGAATCCTTGATGATCTTCTGACCCAGGACAGCTTCTTGTCTTCCATTTTTGCTTCTTCTTACGTGTAGCTCAGCGGCTATCTTCTTTCTTTGATGAACAAAAATAGAACTAAACTTCTTTACCTCAGATTTGCTTCTTCACCGAGGCAGATTTTTTTTTTCTTGGCATTAAAATCTTGAGGCCATCTTCCAAAATCTTTCCTTCTGAAGTAAAGATCTTCCTTTCTTTTTCATAGCTTTTTTTTCGTAAGCTTTTTCTGATAACTTCTACAATCTTCTTCTCTGATGGATGTGACCGAAAGACAAGAGAGAGGAGAGAGAAGAGAGAAGCTTTCAATGCACAATAAACTCAATTTAATTTTGAGTTTCGGTTACCAAGGAGTGCATTTAACCAAATTGAATTTTGAATTCCAATAATAACGGGAGTAAGTAACTCAGGCATGCTTTGAGAACCTTTGGGTTCCTTTCCTTGATCCTTCAATATTGGTCTATGGACTTGTGATATGGGCCACTTTCATTTCAACATAAAGCCACTTATGTTTAAATTAATTTTTGCACAAAGCTTAAATTCAAATAATAAGTTGGGCTTATGTTACTTCTCGCCCAATAGGAAATCTGCACAATAACAAATATATCAACCAAACAATTGAAAATAATTTAAGATTACATAAAATTAAAATTGCTGAGACTGAAAATTAATGTATTATGTATAAATATATGCTAACATGCTTCTTAATTCATTTTTTTGGTAATTATCAGTGTAAAAATAATTGAAATCAAATTAGTAAGAGATAAATTGCCAATAATAGGAATGCTTTATTTTTTTATTTATCTTTTTTTTATTTGTTACAACTCTTTCACTTTATTAGTATTCTTAAAAACTAATTTTCTTTTTTATTATGCAATTTCAATCTAAATATTGTGATTTCATTTATATATATATATATTGTCTAAACATAGAAAGAAACAAAGCAAACACTATCCTATATCCGAGCGGATGATTTGCTGGAGATCAGCACAAGGCTCAGATCAAATAACATGATTAGAGTTACTCTTGGCACCATATCTAGCCATCTAATCCGCAGCTCTATTTGCTTCTCGGGACACCCACTCAACGTGAACAAGCCAAGGACGAGATAAAATCTCATGAATCTTGTGAACCAAATCTGTTACTTCAGATGAATACCAACTTGTAAGCTCATGCATGATGGGCATCATGTCAAGGCAATCCGTTTCACATATAATATCCCTCAAACCGCAATCCCAAACTAAAACCAACCCCCTCCAAGCAGCAAATAATTCACATTTAATAATAGACCAGGGGGGAATGCTTCCAGAGCAGCCCGAGATCCAATCTCCCTTAGAATCTCTAATAATACACCCAAATCCCGCTAAATTTGAATCTAGATACAAGCTTGCATCACAATTGACTTTAAAACTATTGCCTACCGGTGGTTCCCAACGCAGGAAATTTCGGAGAGACCTAAAGGCATTGTTTCGATTCCTGTAAACCTGTAAGTCCTTGGCGGTAATTCTGGCCAAGGCAACAACCTTGTGATCTGTCAAAGGGTTGTCAGTAATGAATATGTCATTGCATCTTTGTTTCCATACCCACCAAAGCCCTAAACCAAAAGACGCCTCATTGTTAGCCAAGGCCTTCCAAAACCACTCTTCAAGAGCAGTACCTGCCGTCGAGTCCAGGATACTAGGATCCAACATATGCCAAATTGCCTTTGATCGTTCACAGTCTCTAAGACAATGCTCCATAGTCTCCTACGCCTTGTTACATCTCTTACACATATCTGAAAAAGCTAAATGCCGTTTGAATTGAAAGGTCTCAGTTGGTAGAGCATCATGTAAGCCAAGCCATATAGTAAATTTGAACTTCTCCGAAATGTTTGTATTCCACAACCAGTTTCAGTTACTATTGGCATTCCAATTTAATGTTTTCTCTAATAACCATCTATAACCATCCTTTGCACTATACTTTTTTGTTGCTGCAGGCCACCACTCCGACTGTGGCTCCAACTCAGTCGAACTAGGATATCTCGGACCACAAATAAACTGCTTAATCTCATGTGGAATAGGCGTGGTAAGACTATCAACCTCCCAAGACACCCCTTTTCACAAGTCAGCCACTATGAAATCTGATTCAGAAATATGTACATAAGGAACAAAGTTGCAAAGCTTACCAAAAGACTATTATTGATATTTATACTTTTATAGGCACTAAAACACATAAAACTCTCGAACTTTAAATTCCGCACAAAAAATTCAACAAAATACTAAATAAAAATATTTCTACAAATATAATTGGGTCAAAAGAATAAAAATTTTAAATATTATAAAATTCAATAATTACAAAAAATTTCTTATTTAACAATAATAAAAAAAACATCCAAGTGAAATTCAAATTTTAAAATATCATATGTATATAAAATTTTGATTTAATTTGATAATATTTGAAAATTTTATTAAATTTTAATAATTATTTTTAATTATGTCAATGAGTAGATTTTGAAGCCAATGAGCTATAATATTCAAATGGCATAGTCTCTTTATGCTCATTTAGAGGTTAGTCTCAAATTCTCAATCCTATCTTTGGTATAAAAAAATAGATTTTGAAAAAAAAATTATTTCAAATAGGGGATTAACCTAATGTCATCCACTCATCCTTAGCCAACATTTGTTACAACTTACAACACACTCTTCATAAGTTCTATCATCTGACACTGACTTGTTCTTCCTTATAAACTTCTTAATTTCACAACTTATGTAAGAATATATAAATTAGTCCTTGGAGGGAGAATACAAGAATAATACCCGTGTCTCTGTTGAGCCTAATGTATCCAAGCAAAAAAAGTTAAGATCACTAACTAAAGAAGTGAGAAAGCAAATATGTCTGACAGAACCTTTAATTATGGTGAATATATAAAATTCAATAATTATAGAAAATTTTTTATTTAACAATAATTAAAAAAATCAAAATGAAATTCAAATTTTAAAACACCATATATATATAATTTTAATTTAATTTGAGTTTCAATCCTATCTTTGATAAAAAAAAAAGAGTGAGAGAGTAGATTTTGAAAAAAAAAAAATTTCAAGAGGGGATTAATCTAATGTCATCCTTAGCCACCATTTTTTACGCCTCCATAAAACTCAACTAAATATAAACCTAATCTACAATGTTACAACACACTCTTCATAAGTTCTATCATTTGAGACTAACTTGTTCTTTCTTATAAACTTCTTCATTCAACAACTTATGTAAGAATATATAAATTAGTCCATGGAGGGAGAATACAAGAATAATACCGGTGTCTCTATTGAGCCTAATGTATCCAAGCAAAATAAATTAAGATCAGTGGTTAAAGAAGTGAGAAAGCAAATATGTCTGGCAGGACCTTTAATTATGGTGAACCTTCTTAATTTCGCCATTGAGCTTATTTCCGTAATGTTTGTGGGTCATGTCAGCGAGTTGGCTCTCTCCGGCGTTGTCATGGCCACCTTCTTTTCTTGGCATTGGTTTAGTTGTCAGTTCCTTTTATATCTCTTAACATTCTTTTTACGGTTTCACTAATCGAATTTTTCTCCTCTTCTTTTCCTTTATAATTTGAATTTATTAAAAAATATCAAATAAATATAATCCGAACTGAACCATCCCAATATTTTGTTCGGTGTTAGTTATGAAAATATTTCAACACCAAACCCGATTACTCCTCTTCATTGCATGGAAACTAGAAGCGATTACTAATTCATTGCCAACTGTTTCTATTGAATCGACTAACCTTGTGTTCAACTCTTTGTTGGTTTCATATAATGACAGATGGGAATGGCAAGTGGCTTGGATACCTTTTATGGCCAATTGTATGGAGTAGGACAGCATGGCATGTTAGGCGTACACGTTCAGAAAGCCATGCTTAATAAAATTTCTTAATGGTGAGGCTAAAATATTTTAATTTTAATACAAAAATTTCTAAATTTTGCTATTAAAATTTTTTAAGATTCTGAATTTGATAACCATTTTTGTACTTAATAGTTGAATTTTTAATTAATAAAATTTAATTAATACTTTCTTAAAATAATTGAATTGTCATTTATTTCATTTTGGTTTGTTTATTTCTTTGAAAAAAATTACATAAAATTAAAATTGCTAAGACTGAAAATTAATGTATTATGTTTAAATATATGTTAATGTGCTTCTTAATTCATTTTTTTTTTGTAATTATCAGTGTAAAAACAATTGAAATCAAATTAGTAAGAGAAAATTTTCCAATAATAGTAATACTTTATTTTTTCTATTTGTCTTTTTTTTTTAATTTTATTTGTCACAACTCTTTCACTTTATTAGTATTCTTAAAAACTAATTTTCTTTTTTATTATGCAATTTCAATCTAAATATTGTGATTTCATTTTAATATTATATTTAAAATAGACTATCATTGATATTTATACTTTTATAGGCACTAAAACACATAAAACTCTCGAACTTTAAATTCCATACAAAAAATTCAACAAAATACTAAATAAAAATATTTCTACAAATATAATTGGGTCAAAAGAATAAAATTTTTTAAATATTATAAAATTCAATAATTACAAAAAAAATTTATTTAACAATAATAAAAAAAACATCCAAATGAAATTGAAATTTTAAAACACAATATTTATATATGATTTTAATTTAATTCGAGTCTCAATCCTATCTTTGATAAAAAAAAGAGTAGATTTTGAAAAAAAATTATTTTAAATTGGGGATTAACCTAATGTCATCCTTAGCCACTATTTTTTATGCCTCCATAAAACTCAACTAAATATAAACCTAATCTATTGTGTTACAACACACTCTTCATAAGTTCTATCATCTGAGACTAACTTGTTCTTCCTTATAAACTTCTTAATTCCACAACTTATGCAAAAATAAGTTAAGATCAGTCATCAAAGAAGTGAGAAAGCAAATATGTCTGGCAGGACCTTTAATTATGGTGAACCTTCTTAATTTCGCCATTGAGCTTATTTCCGTAATGTTTGTGGGTCATGTCAGCGAGTTGGCTCTCTCCGGCGTTTCCATGGCCACCTCCTTTTCTTCTGTCACTGACATTGGTTTAATGGTCAGTTCCTTTTATATCTCTTAACACTCTTTTTACGGTTTCACTAATCGGATTTTTCTCCTCTTCTTTTCTTTTATAATTTGAATTTATTAAAAAATATCAAATAAATATTATCCGAACTGAACCATCCCAATATTTTGTTGGGTGTTAGTTATAAAAATATTTCAACACCAAACCCGATTACTCCCCTCCATGGCATGGAAACTAGAAGCGATTACTAATTCATTGCCAACTATTTCTATTGAATCGACTAACCTTGTGTTCAACACCTTGTTGGTTTCATATGATGACAGATGGGAATGGCAAGTGCCTTGGATACCTTTTGTGGCCAATCATATGAACCAGGACAGCATGGCATGTTAGGCGTACACGTTCAGAAAGTCATGCTTGTTCTTATCATCTTATGCGTACCATCTCTATTATTTGGGCAAACACAAAATCCATATTGATTTTATTTGGCCAAGATCACGAAATCTCCACAAAAGTAGGAAGATATGCTCAGTTAATCATTCCATACCTTTTTGCCTCTAGTGTTCTTCAGTGTCAGACTAGATTTCTACAGATACAGAACATTGGAGTTTCAATGATGCTCAGCTCTGGAGTAGCTACTGCACTGCATGCTGCTTTGTGTTGGGCGTTAGTGTTAAAATATGACTTAGGGAGTAGAGGAGCTGCCATATCAAATTGTATATCGTATTGGGTGAATGTGTTGATACTTGCGTTATATATTAAGTTTTCTCCAAAATGTTCACAAACTTGGACGGGTTTTCAGTGGAGGCATTCCATGACATTCCTTCTTTTTTGAAACTTGCTATTCCTTCTGCTGTTATGGTTTGGTAAGTTTCTACTAACTGTTGCTTTTCTCACCGTTATACTGTTCGAGATCCTCTACTAATGAGTTTTTGTTTGGTTCCCATTGTGCTGAGCAGCTTGGAACTGTGGTAGTTTGAATTGATGGTTCTCCTATCTGGTCGTCTTCCAAATCCAAAGTTGCAAACATCAGTGCTTTCTATTTGGTTAGTTCCACATTTGATGTAGTTCTCACAATTCTTAGCTATCAGCACTTTACATGTTATTGTGGATATTATTATTTGCACCTATATTAATTAATGTTACAGTGTGAATACAGCATTAACTATTTGGATGATCCCGTTTGAATTAAGTGGAGCTATAAGGTAACTTAATTACTGTTACGTGCTTATGAATATTTAGAATTCTGTGACAACAAATGTCGAGATCAAAGTAACAATTGTAATTGCATAATTGTTTGTTTGTGTTACAGTACTCGTGTATCTAACAAACTTGGAGCTGGTAATCCTTGGTCTGCACGTTTAGCAGTGCGTGTAGTGGTAGTAGCAGCCATTATTGAGGGTATCCTGATTGCAACATTGATGATAATGATACGCAACGTTTGGGGCCATGTTTACAGTAACAACGTACAAGTGGTTCGACAGGTGGAATTTATGCTGTCAACCACTTATTCAAACTCTAAGTTTGACAAACGTCAATTCAAACAAACACTAAATCACCTATGCAGGTGCTTTGTTTACTAATAACATTAATGGCTTCTACCACAGCCTGAATCGCGTTCCAAGTTTCCTACTCATATTCAATCATCTTAAACCTTCTTCTTTGATTACACTAACTAATATTTATTTACTTCAATAGTGTTCTCCATTATTAATTTTCTGTAAAACCATCTCTTTTAAATTTGGTGTAAATTTAAATTACAATAACTTAAAAAAGACTTACAAATATTTTACATACACCAAGCTTCAAAATATTATAATTCTTAAAATCACTTGAAATTTATTATAAACTCTTTTTCATTTCCTTCAAGTTTTTCGAGAAAAAAAAAACATGTCTATATAAAAGATAAAGTTGTACATAAGGATATGGGTTTCATTAAAATATGTAGTGTTTGATCATTAAAATATGGAGTAGTTTTTCGGTGGACTGAGCAATAATTCGGACTTTTTTTTTGTAGTATGAGTTTG
Source organism: Arachis stenosperma (assembly GCF_014773155.1). Lineage (NCBI taxonomy): Eukaryota > Viridiplantae > Streptophyta > Magnoliopsida > Fabales > Fabaceae > Arachis > Arachis stenosperma. Next base: position 2,904,048 of record NC_080380.1, on the reverse strand, counting down.
TATTAAAATATTTTTTTAGTGAAATGTGGGTGTAGTGTAGCCCATGTTACAAAGTCCCAAAAAAATTTTCATAAAAAAAAAAAACAGTCATTAAATAGTTGGTCCAACTAAACCAACTTGAACCGGTCTACAAATACATTAAATTTTGGGTTAAAACTTGCATTTTCAACAATTGTTGTACGGATGTCATCTCAACCCTTCATTTGGAATCTTATTTTATGGTCCTTCAAAGTCTTGAAAATACTTTTCCTACCAAAGACATTATCTTGTTTCGAAGAGAAAACCATTTATCATTTAAAAGTTTATGTGGCTGGTTAGTATTTTTTTAGAGCCCCTCTATTTAATTTGCACTCATTTAAAAGATAGGCAAAAAAAGAAAGAAAGAGCCGCTCTATATAAGTTTCACTCACTTCTCTTCCGTTCTCACACCATCTCTTTCTTTTTCTTAGACTCTTCATCATTCATTTCATAATAAAAAAGAAAAAATATTAGGATCTTCAAAATGCACGTATTAATACTGAAGTGGTTTTTTCTAATCATCTTCTTAGGCACATTAACAATTTTCGTTTTAAGATCTAAATTTCATAGGCTAGGAATAGTTTTACAAAATACTAAAACACAATATCATGATCATGTTGTTAACATGTCTTGCACTCAAATATTAGACCATTTCAATTATAAACCCGAAAGTTACATCACTTTTCAACAAAGATATGTGATAGATTTTAAGAATTGGGATGGTTCTAAATCGGGGACATCCATTTTTTTTATGGTTTAATGACAAAGCTTCTTTTGAAGATGGAATCGACGTGGCCGGATTTCTCAAAGACAACACTCTTTGTTTCGGTGCTCTTCTTTTATACATTGAGGTAGAAAAGAAGAGCCCAATTAATTATTATCTCAATGTATAAAAGAAGAGCACCGAAACAAAGAACGTTGTCTTTGAGAAATCTAGCTGCGATTCGCCATTAAACCATATAAAAATGGGTGCCTTCGATTTAGAACCATCAAAATTCTTAAAATCTATCACATATTTTTATTGAGATGTGATATAACTTTTGGGTTTATAATTGAAATTGTCTAATTTTTGAATGTAAGACATGTTAACAATATGATCATGATACTGTATTTTAAAATTTTGCAAAACTATTCCAAACCTAGGAAATTTAGATCCTAACACATAAATTGTTAATGTGTCTAAGATGATTGAAAAAAACCACTTAAATATTAATGCGTGCATTTTGAAGATCCTAATATCTTTTCTTTTTTCTTATCAAATGAAGGATGAAGAGCCTAAAGAAAATAGATGTATAGAAAAACTGAGAGATGGTGCGAGAAGTGAAGAGAAGTGGCTGAAACTTATATAGTTATATGATTATAATAGTTATATGATTATAAGTTCCATTCTTTCTTTCTTTCTTTTTTTTGTCTATCTTTCAAATGCGTGCAAATTAAATGAAGAGCTCTTAAAAAGGAAATGATACTAAGCAGCCAGCAAGTTAAATGATAAATGGTCTTTTTAGGTAATCAGCCAATGCCATCTGCAATAATTTTATGGCAGAATTTTGGTTCACAGCCATCTGCAATAAAAAACTACGTGTTTCTCACACTGAAATTATGTAAATATATATAAGAAGAACACAACAAAAGAAAGTGTTTCCCCGATCAACCTTAATGCTTGAGCAACTTCCTTCATCAGATCCTTATCAGCAGGGACCCTCCCTTTTAGCACCATTTTTATTTTATCTTTTGGTCATCTACTCTGTAAAGAATACACAGAAGATTACCAACTTCATAATATACAGTTATGAAAACAGAAAGCCAATAATAAGGAAAATTAAATGATACAAAAAATTGATTTACATCTTTCTATGTTTCTTCTTGTGATTCTCCAACTCTGCTTTCTTAAAAGATAGCTTCACTCTGTTCTCTGAATCAGCAACCATGATATCCTTCTCCCGATTGACATCCTTAATCTTTTGTTCAATACTATATATAGCTCACTTTGCTTTTGACGTATATTTACTTCAAATTCTCTCAGATAGTGGGTTTGTCTTCCTCTCGACATCTATTCACTGCAAGCATCACTTCATAAAACTTGCTGGTGTCTAAAATTAAGGTAATGAGCTACTGAACAGTTCAAACAACAGGCTAAACTCACCAAATTTCTTTCTCTTTCATCAATGTGAGAAATGTTTACATTGGAAATTTGAAGTTCGAGTGAATCACGCTCATTTTCTGTTTCCTCAATGCGTCTAACAATGCCATTCTGCATATATAACAAAATCTTAATATCATAAACGAGTTGGCATCTGACCATGCATTTAAATGTCAAAGATTGATCTCTGATTTAGCGCTTTTTTGAGCCTCAGTATTTTTCCATCGGTTATTGCCATTCATGTAGCAGTCCCATGCCATCTTGAGTTTATTGTCATTTGTTTTCTGCACAAAAGAATCCAAAAATATAAAATAAGATACTCAATTCACCATAATTTAGAAGCTCCAGGAATATTTTAGAATATCTGATGTTACTGACATCTTCAACATTGATGATGTTTTATAAGTGTTGAAATATTGAAAATGATTTAGAAGCTTTGTCAATCAAGAGAAGCACATCAAATTAAAAAAATCAATTCATTAGTGAATAACTGAACAGACAGAATAAAGTACAAAAAAAACTAGGATAACATTTCCTGCTAACAAAAGCACCAAGGAAAAATACACGTCGTGCACCTAAGCATGCCATTCTCTCTGTACATCCAGCAAAGAAATCCGTTATAATAGTTGCTAGCCAAGTATGACAATGAAGCCAACAAGATCAATTAACTAACCAGCATCAATTATTCTCTCAAATTCTGTCATTTCTATCAAAACATTATCATAAGTACCTAAAAGCAAAGATGTAATTAGCGAAGGAGGACAGAAAACACACCTTTTTATCTTGGAGGTCCTTCTCAAGATCTAAAGCCCTTGATTTTAAATGATTGACGGTCAGGTTGGTAGCAACCTCATCAGTGAAGGGTGACTCTGGAAGAGGCCCTAAATTATGCTCCGCAAAAAGATTTTTAATACACAAATCACGGTCATTCTTCAACGACATGTGAGCCTGTAGTTCAAAGTAGAGAAAATTACAATAATGTTCCACACAACCGGATAGCTGTGTAAACACAACTTTTCATCAATTATTTACTCCAGCTTCAGTTTGAAGCTTGCTGATCTCCCAGATGGAATCATTGATAGTCTGCTTAAGGAAAGAACTTTTAGTGTCAATGTCATTCAATTCTCTCTCCAATTTGCTTATTTTTGTTTGTAAAATTCCAATCCTTTCTTCAAACTTTGTCTTCCATTCCATCAACTCTTCATCAGTGTCTAATCAATGTAAGAACCAGAAGTATAAAAAAACTTACTGTGAAGTAAACTAGTGGGCAATAGATAAAAAAGCACATAGAAATATAGAATGAAACTAAAACTAGATGAAAACTAAGAGGAAATGGTAACACATATACAACAATGGCCAGCACCTTCATTATCCTCGGTAAGAGCTGCATATTGTTTCTGTTGTTCCCCAAACAGAGTGCTTCTTTGAGCAGTTTTAGTTGAGATTTGGTCCTGCAGCTTTCGCAAAACTTTCAGTGTTTTCTCTGCATGATGTATTTTATCATCATCCACATCTTTAATGCTTCCTTCCAACTCCTGTAACTGACATTTTAGAGATTCTGTACTCTCCTGATCTTGGGCAATGCTTTCACGAAGCTGTAAGAAGATAAAAGAAAATAGTTATAATCAGATTTTTTTTTTCTTTCTTTTACTTTTTTGGGAAACTGTGGTCTATTTTATATTTATAGTAGTCAAAATGGCAGAACTTCTCTACATTTCTGTTTGAAGACACATGGAAAAGAAGACAACAGCACTGCCTGGAGAGATGAATGCCCTCCAAACAATAATACATCGTTGCAGCAACTGAGCAGCACATGAATGCAAGAACTCAGAAGAATTAAAATTGTTTTTTTTGTGTCTTACATTTATGATCCAAAAAAATAGGGAGAATAACGCAGTTTATGTCCAAGATCATCAGAAAAAATTAAAAAAATAAAATAAAATAAAATAAAATAAAAAAAGAAAAAGGGAAGACAATTTGCAAATTTTCATCTGCAGAGATGTCAAATTTTAGAAAAGGAAAGTGACCTTATAAGCTGCATCTTTCAATGTTTGAAGATTCTCAAGTTTAAGCTTGAAAGTCTTTATCTCTTGAGCTTGTTCCTTGTGAAGCTTCTTTATAACCTCCAGTGCCTTTGTATATCTGCTCAGTAATATTAATATGTTATCAACTCTAAGTCACAAACACTAGCATTTCCTTGAATTGTTTTATGTAAAGTACCGCATCAGTTTCTGCAAACTCAACCTAACATGGCTCAATAAGGAATGTGTGTGTGTGTGTTTGTCCCTTTTTTTTTTTTTGTGGTCAAGCAGAGTCCTCTGCACATGTAATGGAGTATTATCAGCTATGTGATTTAAACCATAGATGATTGAAGGTTGCTTCATACTTATGATAGTAAGATTCTTCTGAGGCAATTTTACAATGTAGCGACAGCTGATTTCATGTACTACCTACTTGAGCAACATGGAAGACAACTTGAATTTCATAATGATGAGAAATTTGGTAATTTGGGTGGGCAGAATGCATTGACCAAACACAATATGTAAAAGACAAGTTAAACGAATTATACAAAGCTCACAAAAGTTGAAAATCCAAAGTAGATCTGTGATGTGTAACCCTTTTCATACAAAAGATTAATAAAAGAGGAATTGTATAGTAACACAAATGATACCGAGTTGCAGAAAAGATGTCGTCAAACTTTTTCTTCAATGTGGAAGGATCCTGCAGTGGCCAATTCGCTTCATCTTGATGAACAAATATAACATTTTCTAAAATGGCCTTAGAAACACCCATGAGCGCAGGAATTTCCTTATCCATGTCTGCACATCTATAGCTAAGGCAAACTTTCTGACAAAGCAAACCAAGTAAGTCAAGTTAATACGACAAGCAAAAAAAGAGACAATTTGGCAATCACAAGCCAGAAGCAAACCCTAGATTCAAACTATATTACGTTAATAAAGTAAACCAAAACACTTAGTCTCTCATTCATTGGATTAATAAAACACTTTCATTAACCTACTTCCTATACTGGTTATAAACACAACATATTGCTTTTGTATTGTTTCCACATCTCAACATTTTCACAATACCGTTAAAACTAACGTTGAAATCAAGAAAATGGAACCTATCTTGTGGTTGAAGTTGAAGAATAAAGTTGACAATGTATCTCCCCATTATGAGGATTAATAGTTTGAAGTACACTCTCAATTGCCTTGTATTCCATCTTCGACGCCTTTTGTGTGAGCTGAAAGGACCTTATGCAAACCACGTCTTTTCCCGCTGCTGTCTTAAATCGGAGGTTAATCTGGTCCTTCGTTTCAGTTTCACCAGCAACCTTCCAAAACAAGTTCCAAAATACTAATCAATTAGTAGTAGCCATAGCAGTATCCTTATGTTTTGTAAAATATAACGAGTCAACTTAACATGATCCTAAATCCCTAAGTGATAAGTATACTACAACAAGTCTTAAGAGAGGAACCTTGGGGTCATGAATGAAACTGTGACCAGACCTTGCATTAGGAGGCAACTCGCCAGTGCAAGAAAGCTTCAAGCACTCGATGATTGTCTGCATAAAACGAATGAAAATGGCGTATTATAGTAAGAAGTTAGGGTTATGAAAAAGAAAAAGAGAAAAGGGAGGGAATGAAAATCGTACGGTTTTTCCAGCACCGTTGGGGCCAACGATTAGGGTTAACTGGTTAAGGGTCTGAAGAAGGTGATGATGTTCTTGTTCTCTGGGTCGAAGCTCCGAATGCCTTTGATCAGCATCTTATCAACGATACTCATGGTTAAGAGTTAGAGAGCGGGGAAATGGCCGGCACTCAAAACAAAAGCAAAGTAATAACTAAGGTTCAGAAAGCGGTGGGGCTTCGAACCGCTCTCGCAACGGTTCAATCGGTTCAACCGTTAAAATGTGATTTAATTAGAATAGTTAAATTATAATAAAATAATATATAATATTTATAACAATATATAATAGCAAAATCTATTTTGGTGTCTAATTTTTTTCCAATTTTACCTTTTTTAATAATCTATCCCACTATATGTCAGTTATTCTACGTTAAAAACTTTTACTATTTCATCTTTTCTCTTATTACATACAATCACGTTCTCTCTTATCTCATTAATTCACATCCACGGAACTTCAATCATTATCTTTTACCTCCCTTACTATCTATCATCTCATATTATTGTTACTGCATAATCAAAAAAACATTTTTTTAATCCATCTTCTCTTGCATCTTTCTTATTTCACTTGAATATACTGTAAAACCTAATATAATTTACCTGAAAAAAGTTAAGTACTTTTTTTTATTTTATAATCATTTTATATTTTGAGATTCAAAATTTTGTATTTTTTTTTATTCGAGGCTTATTTTTATGTTTTATTTTAGTTTTATTAATAAAAAAATATTAATATTAGTTTTAATATTTAACCTTTAGGATAAATAAAAAGATGAGATTTTTTATATAAATTAGATGATTGAAAAACTATTTATTATAAAAAAAGTTAAGTCTATTTCTTGGCTATAGAAATATATATAATTCACTCTTGGATTTAATCAAAATAAATATATGTTTATTTAATTTTTTAAATTTTACATCAATTATTAAAATCATGATGATATAATAGATGTACTCCAATAAAAAATAAAAAACGGTAAAAATGGTAAGAAAGAGAATTAAAAACGGAGGAAGAAAGAGAGAACAAGCTAATATAAGAATGGTGGTGAAGCATATGTAGATAGATAATGGTAAGAAAAAGAAACAATGAAACTAAAAATTAAAAATTAAAAATTCTAAAAGAATAATAAAACTAAAGATAATTTAAAATGTTGAATATAAAATTATAAGAAATAAAATTTTTTTAGCTATTAAAATTATGCGAAAGAAATAGTGATTTAAATATAAATTTTTATAAATTTATATCTTCATTGTTATACATAGTAACAATGTAATAATTTTAGTATTATATCTAAATTAATTTAAATCCAATTATTCTATATATTTAAAAAATTAAATAACTTATAAATTTTTTTATTTTTTATTTTATACAAAACTTTTGAATCCTCGATATCTTAAATTTTTTTTAAAATGATAAAATATGACTTATCAAGTAAGTATGAAAATAATTTTTTAACAAATCTTTAACAACTCAAAAGTTAATATAGTGGATATGTATGAATCAAAGTGATAAAGAAAAATGAGAGCTGCGATAATAATATGGTGATAATTGATTGTAATTGGGGTTAATAGAAGAAGAAAATAAGGAAGGACAATAAAACAAGGCAACATAATAATGGCGGTGAGACAATAATAATTATACAATGATAAGAAAAAATAATAATGTATAATATGATGAGATGATATAATCAAAATAAAAATTAATAATTTTAAAATAATAATGAAATTTAAGATAATTAAAAATGTTTAATATAAAATTAAAAAAATAATTTTTATCTATTAGAATTGTATATTTTCTAAAAGAATGTTTTGAATATGAATATAATAAATTTATAAATTTATTTCAAATTAAATAAGATTAAGAAAATAAGTAAATTTAATATATAAATAACTAATTTGTAAATAATATTAATAAATTTTTATCTTAATTTTGTTACACATACTAATAACATAATTTTTTTTATTTTTTTAATTTAAATTTATTTATCTTATACTTTTTACATATATTAAATAATTTAAAATATTTTATTTGTTCATAATTTATTTTTTAATTATTGATATTAAATTTATAATTTTAAAAACAAAAATATAAAAATATTTTTTAACCCAATAAAAAAACAATTCAACAAGCACTCGCTAATAAAATTATAAATAAAATACAAAAATATGAATATATTTTAGTATAAATTTTAAAAGGAGAGTTATGTAGTGACCAAGAATGTGGTGTATAAGAGTGGCCAAAGGTTGATTGACCTATGAAAAAAAGACAGCTGGCAACATGATTGACTGTTTTTACTGATGATAATCATTAATGATGCGATTAGTCAGGGTGTAGTTTCCCAGATGGGCCCAAACTGCAGGAACCGGAGCCCCAACCATAAGACCCGATCCGGCGAAAGAAGAACGCCTCGATCTCCGCTATGCGACCGAGCATCCTCGCCAGTTTCAATCCCGCCACTGCTGCCTTCGGCTGTTTGCTTCTTCACCGTCGGCGCCTTCTCCTGGATCTTTATCGGCGATGCCTTTGTTCCGCCTGAATCACCCACTCGATCTCGACTTGCTGGGAGCGCCAAGACAGAAGCTTGACGCCTTCTCCTTTGAGGTTCATCAGCGATTTTGGAGTCTGGTTGTTGCTCTCTGTTTTGTCAACGGTGCTAAACATCTCCATCATTTGTTGTAAATCTCATAGTTGTCCCGTCCTCTCCGACACCGAGGAATACCTCTTCTGCTCCTCTCAGGAACATAACTCTTGAACGCAGGTGACGATCGCTGTGGCTCCTCTCCGGCATGGCTTCCGCCGACGACTGCATGCCAGAAATCACCCATTGCCTTTCGCGACTTAGCCACCAACGACACATGGAACACTAGTTCATCCTCGATGATTCTCACTACTACTTTTTCAATATTGCATTTCTTCTCCATCCAATCGTGCTTTTAACTACCACAATCTTGCTGTCTTTGAAAGTTGGAAATTTACAGATTTGTCTCAATGATTTGTCTTATGTTTTAACTTGTTAATAACTATTATTTAAGGAAAATTCTGTAATGTTGAAGAAAGATTCCTCAACACATGCTGAAGCTTATGTGTCAAAAGATGAAGGAAAACGCGTGTCCGTCAAGAATGATGGCTTGGCCTGAACCGTTGCATTTGGTGCTGGCAACTGCAGCACTGTTGCTTTTCAGAAACTGTCTCAACTTGATAGATGTTTAGATAATCATTAAGAAAGGCTAATTAATTAAGTTTACAAAAGTAAATTTTTTTGGAATGTAATATTTGGTTTTTGGTGGAGTTGTGTTATTGGGCAGCTGGGCCTTGGAAGTTGGTTTTTTGGTGGGTTGTGGAAAGTGACAAAAACCCCATTTATATAATCATGGGCTCCGCAAAATATATGGAGGTTACATTATCCTAACAAAACTAATGGGCCTTAGTAGGAAAAAATAATGGAATTGAAATTCTTATGTGAAATAATTAAGTTTTAACTAATTTATTAATAATTATAAACACTAATTATGTGTATACTTAATTAATAATTTATATTATTATTTTAAACGATAGACAGGATTAAATAATTTAATTATCTATTGAAGAAAGTGAATAATTTATTCATGTTTAACTTATTAATAATTATAACAATTAATTTTTATAAATAGGTATATCTTTATTTAATAAAAAATTTATATTAATGATTTATATTCATTATTTAAGTAATAATTAATATACATAATTATACTATATCAAAATTAAATATTTTTGTTAGTGTTAAGTTAAATTATAGTTAATAAAATTTATTTACATAATAAAGTTAAGTTAAATATTTTTGTAAACGGATGAAAGTTGAACTTTATTAGTGGAATAATCATGCTAATACGTTTTTCGCAAAGATGCTATTTGTGTAGCTACATTATCCTGATTACTAAGATTGAATTATTCTACCTTCGGATGCATTCAAGTTACTTACTTTTCAAAAGCTATAAATTAGTAAACCAACTAGAGATACGGTTGGAGTTTAGGATTGATGAGAAAGGGTTTATGGTAGAGAGTTGGACAAACATGGTTAAACTTTGACGGTGTACGATTTAGGAGTTATATTTTAGAGTTAGTAGGTTTTGTAAGTTACATTTTGAAATTTATAGTTTACATTAAGGTTGTGAGAACCGGACCGGTCAATAAACCGGTGAGATCACTAGTTCAATATGTAACACCCTAATACTTTTAAACTTTGTTAAGCTTTATTGGATTATATTTAGTAGCTGATATTCAAAATCTTGCGAAAATTTTCTTTTAAAACAAATGTGAAATATTTATATAAAATAATTTATAAATAAAAATATTGAATAATTAGTTTTTATTAGAATAGTTACTAGTTGAAAAATATAAGTGGATTTGAAAATACTAACATGAAAAATCGGTGTGCTAAACTATGAAGGCACAACAATGACAAGCTTTACTCATACCAAATAAAAAGGAAACATCATAGTTACAATTGCAATCAGTCAATAAGCATAAAATAAGACACATAGGAAATCCTAATTCCCTTATTTTGTTTAACTATGGCTAAAACAATCACATATTCTTCCTTCCTAAGGTAAACGCTTAATGTTTTGTATCTACGTCCTCGACAGCTTGCTCCCACTAGTGCACCTGTCTTTTCACCTCAACTGTATTGCTTCATACTGCATCGTTCCTAAAGATGGTACGGAGAGAGGGGTGAGAAACAAAAGTTTCTCAGTAGTTTATCTATATGACGTCATCGTATCCATCCACAGCCACTCCGAGTTTTAAAATAAAAACAGTGATAATGCAATGTTATTCAATTATTATTTTCAAAAGTCCTTGTTAGTCGAAGTGGTGTGACTTTTAGATGCTTCTCATTTACTTATGCTATGACATGTGCGATGCATACAAAATGCCTATAGCGTTAAAACATTTAAATGTATCTAAACTCATAAACCTTTGTTTAATGTTCTCATAGGCCACAAAGCAAGACAAAATAAATAATAAATAAGAGAAGAATACTAACATTGGCATAAATAAGTCAAGTAGAATAGATCTAAATAAAAATAAAGATCTTAAACAATATCATCCATCAAATAAAAAGGAACTTTGGATAAAAGAAAGATCTTTGAATGCAATAATAAACATAATCATAAATAAATAAAAAGATAAAAGAAGAACAATCATGATCACACTTTTCATTGTACTTTTCATTACTTTTTCTCGTGGCTTTTATGGAAGGTATTGAGCTCAAACCGGTATAAAAATGGGAGTCCCTTTCTGTTCCGAGGGTTACCTGAAACTATAGGTTGATCTCGGACGAAATCTTCTGTACTGGTCGGTGCTGACGTGTCCGGCTGGTGGGAGACGGCCGGAGCGGTCGTATCCGACTTGTTGACTGGCAGCACTGCTGATCCTTCGTCACCGGAGGGGGGGTACCTGCAAGAGACTCCGATGCTTAAGTTAGCATGGGTATTAAACAGGTTTTTAGTAGAATCAGAGTATGAGTTATATCTGGGTGCTCCAGTGTATTTATAATGGTGAGAAGTGACCTTTATCTTATCTTATCTTATCTTTGGGTGAGGTCAGCTTATCTTCAACGGAACCGCCCTTCTCTCTGTGGGCTTGGGCTGCCTTTGGATTGAGCAGTTTGTTCCTTAAGTTGGGCCCTTTTTGGGCTTTCCTGTCGATTTGGCCGACCTCTTTTGTAAAGAGGTCGAATAGTCTGACCTGAAGAGGTCGGTCGCTTTGTCTCTAATCATCCCAGGTCGGACAGCTCGACCCAGGGTGAGGGTATGAACACCTTCCCTTACCAAAGGTTCTTATCCCAAATGTTTTGGCGATCACCTTCCCTTACCAAAGGATCATCTCGATTGATCACCCTCCCTTACCGAGGGATCACCTCGATATCTTGTCTTTGGGAGTCACCTTTCCTTACCGAAGGATCATTCCCTCAGTTTAATTTACAATCAAGGTTATTTAGACATACACAAGAAGGAAGTCATATCAACAAATATATATTATTATATAAAATTGATGGGATAGTCCCCTTCCCTTACCGAAGGTTCTTATCCCAAAGGTTTGCCGATCACCTTCCCTTACCGAAGGATCATCTCGATTATCTTGTCTTTGGGGGTCACCTTCCCTTACCAAAGGATCATTCCCTCAGTTCTTTAATGCACATGAGATTGTTATTATAATGCATAACGTGTATGAATAAAAGAGACATTATATCATGATGTGCAATGCTAACATATATATTCAAAAACAGTTAAGATATGACATATAAAAATTAGCACAAAACCCCCTACCTCGAGTGAAGTTCCGCTAGGTATTCCGATGCAAATAGATGCGGTTTGTTAGTGAAGAGAAACTTGTTTTATGGCTAGACTTTGTGTATACTAGAATGTTTTTTATAGAAAAAGGGAATAGAATGAGAAAGGAAGGATCAAATAGCTCTCAGGTATGTGCAGATTATGTTAGGAGGCATTTAGGTGAAATCTTCAATTTGGATCGTCACTTTGTGAGTCCTATAACTTTTTCTACATTTGGAATTTGGAATTAGCTATTAGAGACAAATTTATAGAGAATTGAATTATATTTAAAACAAATCTTAAACGAAGTTAATCAGATAACCACAACTTGAGATATTTCTGAAATACTGTTAGTATATCAGGCTGGCTGATAAGAGCGCGATTTTCTACTCTGAATTTGTAACCGATTTATCTACCTAATTTAATTTGAATTTGATTTTATACTGAACTTAAGGAATAGAGCTTGTATTCTTATCTTTTCATATAACTATATATCATTCAAATCTAATAAATATAGAATTAATTATAACTATATTTTAAAAGGTTGTTTGTTGTCGGTTGGAGATTTACTACCACTAGTGCTTTCATATTTTTAAATTTTAAATTCAAATCATAAATCATTACTACTTTAATTAATTAATTAGTTATTAAAAATGAATTGATTCAAAAAGTTAGGATGTTACACAATGGTTCACTGGTTCGACCAGAGTTTAACCGTGATTCGACCGGAGTTCAACCGGGGTACAACTGGTTTAATTAAATATTAAATAAAATTATTAAAAAATCTATATATAATTTTGAATATATAAATTCAATAATTTCTACCTTAATAAAATTCAAAATTTCACAATTTCACATCATAAATTATCCATAATTTAATATTAAAAGTTCACAAACAACTTCAATCATCAATGTTCATAGCAAAAAAACAACCATATCCCCAAGGCATGACCCAAATTGTTTTCATTTACACAACAACATGCAACGATCATATCAATCAAAATCAAAGTTTTATTACTCAACGTGAAGCATAGTTCACTTGAGTTGCAACTATTCATAACTAAATATGCATTAACAAACATGTTGAATAATGTGAAACGCATGTGAAGGATCATCAGGAACAATAATGATAATAATAATCATAAGGAGCAGCATGTAAAGAGGATCAAAAAAGGGTTAAAAAGAACAAGGTCAGCTACTATTAGAATTAGACCAATAATTAATGTTCCAATTTGCACCCAGGTCAAAAGTAGGGCTTTGCCACCTCTTTTTCCACTCAAGAAAAAAAGATTAGAGAGGTAAAAAAATAAAAAAAAAAATTCAGAGTACTCATAAGTTTGTTTAGTTTGATCCTCCTTATTAGTCCTCAGAGTTCTTCTCAAATAAATTTTCTTAGAATGTAAATTCTGACTTTTGTATAATCATATGGAATGTGCATTCCCTTGTGATGTCACTATCCCAACGCATCCGCTTTATGTCTTCCCCATCTAATCTAGCGACATCTTCATATTCACCCAAATCCTCGTCTGCCACATCCTGACACCCATGTCCTCCGGGTTCGATTCCACATCAGCCTCGTTGTCAGTACCCAGGAGCTCACCATTCCCATCACTTAAAGACACCTCCATCTACAAGTAACTAATATACAATTAACTTCTACATCAAAACTATACTAATAACAACTTCCACTTACAACTATTCAAACTATATATTAATTGGTCTCCTCAAACGTAATAATTTTTAAGTAACACTCTTTCCTTCATTCCGCCATCTCAAATGTTCTCTCCAACAAGTAGTTCAATGTGTCTTTAGCTGTGTGCAACTTTAGCACAACATCATGTACTTCATGAAAGAATTCTAATATAACAAGATTAATAAATAATTATTCATAATTTTATGCTACATTATTTTCTATTTTTTCTACTAGTTTTCTTTTAACACATACCCAACTGAAGAAAAGCTCAAAATGAAGCTATTAAATACAATCTTCTAAAACATTTTACCCAACAAATAAATAGCCCCGTTCATAACAAGAACAATCTTTAGTTTGGCTCCCACACATCACGCAAGTCTCAGTCGAGTTTAATAAGAGTTTACTCATTATTATCATTCTCGTAACACACTCTGTCCCAACACTTTAATTTAACACAACTATCATGTCATTTGTTAGTATAGTATTAGCCCAGAACTTATTCTCATGATGATAATCCAAATTAAAGATTCACTATATTATGTTTAATTAACCCAGAACTTATTCATATGCACTCAAGTTACTAAGTTTGTAAAGGCTAGAAATGATAAAATCAACCAGAGATACCATTAATGCATTACATCAAACACGTTGGGTGCAGTGAAATTAAACATAATAATGGAGTTCACAGCTTAGTATCAACATCATAGACATGACAACATAACTCTTGTACACTTTAATTCAGTCTATGCAAAAAATCCAAATAACTGCCAAATAAAAAAGTTTACCTTTTGTAATAGAAATCAGAAGTTGCAGAGGTTGAAGGAGAGTATTGGTGTTGTGTGGGTGTATTGTCTGCTGGCGTTTTTCGGGGACTCACACAGGCGACATAAGATCAGTTCGCTGGCCAGGTGGAACGCGAGGTCTGGTCCTAGATGTTTATTGCAGACCGATGTGGCTTCTGAAGGAACGCGAACTAAAAATCGAAGGGTGAACGGCAGGTGAACGCTTCTTGGTTAACGCCAAGCGAGGAGAGGACGGCGGAGATCGGGAACGAAGACGAACGCTGGTAGCATAAGCGAACTTGAACAGCAAAGAATCGGCGATTCCTGAACCTCGGCTGCAAAGACAGAGACGACGGACACCAAGTTCTACCAAGCAGCTGCGATTGATGACCCAACAGTGGTTCAACACTTGGAGCACGGCAGGAACCTACATTGATGGATGACCGGGGAACACTATCAATGCGCAGGAAGCTAAGGCTAGGGTTTTGGTATGGTACCAATTTGCTTTGCATCAGACGGGCAGGGAGAAGGGGGGAACTTCACAGATGACGGGTGTGGAGGGGTGCTGGACGGGTTACGTTCTCCTTTTTGTTTTTTTGGTTTTAAAAACATGGAGCCTTTTGCTCCTTTGTATCTGCACGCCCCAGGCCCACTCAATTTTTTCAGCAAACTAAAGCCTGAATATAAAAACCAAAAAATTATTATATTACATTATATTTATTTTCCACTTGCTTTAAGTTATTAATATTTCTTATCTTACCTGTTAACCACTTTGATTTTGACCAGTTATTCTGAGTCGTGGGATCCACATCTGTAATGGCTACCTGCAACCGCAACAGATGTTGAAGCAATGAATATTTTAGGTGGATGCGTGTTTCCACCATATTGAGACACACAGTATAAGCACCTGATGAGGAATCTATCCTTCAGCACCATAGCAGCCCCCATTATTTAAAGATCCAAAAATGTTAGCATGAATCATTAGCTGAGTTACTGTCATTTACTCATTTTACACCATCATTCATTTAAGTCAATCGCTGCCACATGTCCAATTTAGATTTGTTTCCCACCCTTAGCCACGGCTTAGCCACCCAACTATTTCAGCCACCAGAGACATCCGCGTTTTAAAAGGATATATGAATTAAAAGTATAATATTAACTAAAGTTTCATAATTTCATATAATACAATGTAAGATCAAATACAAAAGAAATTAAACCCTAGCAGAGAAAGAGTACATACTCCGTACTCAAGGAGAATGAGAGAAGGAGAGAGCGGGGGCGAGCGGTTGAGAGTGAAACACGGTGAGGAAGATGGCCATGCCATCGGAAGAGATAAGGGAGAGAGCGTGGGTGGGTGTGTATCCGGTGTTAAGGAGGGTTCTTCTCGAGAGGGGTTAGAAAAGCCATCCAAGGTCTCTTTTAGAGATAAAGTCATTGGTGCAGAAAAGTCTAAGGCCTTTGCATTAGTAGGGTCTTTATCTGGGGATGGTATCGCGACGGTGACAGGTAAGCAGTGTGATTCTCGCCCACCAAGTGTCAGTTTTACCAAGGAGGCAAAGAGCTGTCTAGCTGAACCTTATAAGGAAGCCATCGTGATCAAGGTGCTGGATAAGCATTATGGCTACACGGCTTTCATGCATAAGCTTCGGATAGTATGGCGCATCAAAGGAGGGTTTGATTTATTAGATGTGGGGTTTGGATATTTTTTGGTTAAATTTGATATTGATGCGGATCGTGAGAAAGTCATTCTCGGTAGCCCGTGGTTGATAGACGGTCACTATGTTGCAGTAAAGCCATGGGAGGTGGATTTTAGGCCATGCGAAAAATCCTTTGGATCAACGCTAGTATGGATTCGAGTCTCGAGACTTCCAATTTGGTGCTACCATGAACAAGCAATGCTGCGAATTGCTTCTGCAATAGGGGTTCTGGTGAAAGTAGATTTGGCCACTAAGCTTGCAGAAAGAGAAAAATATGCCCGAGCTTGTGTTCAAATTAATCTTGGGTTGCCTATAATCAAACATATTATAGTGGAGGTGTGACTCATGAAGTGGAGTACGAGAGTTTACAGTTGATTTGTGCTACTTGTGCACAGTATGGGCATGATAAATCGTTGTGCATGGAGAAGGAGTCCTTGGAAGGAAACAGAAATTTCTTTGGTGATGGAAAAAATAATGAAGCCCCAACACTAGTGCCACACAACATTCATGAGCTTCATAAAGAGGCTGAATCAGAAGCTCGTGATTTGGGTGAGAATTCCCGTAATTTGGGTGAGAAAATAGGAGTTGTTAAAGGGAAAGATGTGGTTACGAAATCATTGGCTCCTCATGTGCCTGATGGTCATGTTAATGAGGCATGCATGGATGATGGAGAGTGCTGGCAACAAGTGCTGCGTAAGGGAAAATTCACAATGGGCCAATCATCAGGTTTGAAGGACCAAGATGGAAAGCAGCACAAGTATGATTCGAGAAGGGTTCCAAGGCCCAATTCGCATGGTGATAGAGGCAAATCAATTGCCATTAGGATGTGGAAGCGAGAAAAAACATGAAATTGCGCCATCTCCATCGCGCAGAACTCCTACACGTCGTGGAATTTCTCTACGGAAGCATCATCGGCCTTCCTCCCTACAGAACTCGCTAGTTTATAAAAATGGTGGCACAACGGAGGAAACCTTAGTAGATGGAAGCATGGCAGGTGCAGTGTTAGGGGGTCCGAAGGTGGCAATTATTAAGGATCGGAGTGTGCCAGTACCGCAGGACAAACCACCTATTGAGGTTGGTGATTCTGTTTAGAGTTTATGTTCTTATTTATTCTGTCCCTTTTTTTATGGATAGTTTAAATATGATTGTTTGGAATATTAGGGGTGCTTCTAATAAGTTAGCCCGGGTGCATTGTAAGGAACTTGTTAGAAAATTTAGACCTGTTTTTTTTATTGTGGTTGAAACTCACTCCCCTTTTCAGCATTTAAAATTGTTTTGGGAAAGGTTGAGGTATCACTCTGTTGGTATAGTAGAAGCAGAGGGGCATAAGGGAGGTATTTGGTTTCTATCCTCTATGAAGGGTGTTTATTGTAAGTTCATTGATGCTTTTGATCAGGGTGTTACTGTTGAGGTTCAATTTGATAATTTAATTTGGAGGTGTAGTGGTATTTATGGCAGTCCTCAATTTAATAAAAGGGTTCTCCTTTGGAATTATCTTGTTGCACAATCCATGGTTTTTCAAGAACCTTGGATTGTTCTTGGTGATTTTAATGAAGTCAAATTTTTTCATGAATCTAAGGGCTGTCAATTTTCTCATCAAAGAGCAGACATGTTTGCTACTTCATTAGGGGATAGTGGTTTGTTTGATCTGAAGACTATTGGGAGGCGGTTTTCTTGGTACAAAAGGGTGAAAAATTATGTTGACGTGGCAAAAAAGCTTGATCGAGTCTGTATAAATAGTAGTTGGTTATCTATCTTTCCAGAGGCTTATGCAGAAGTTTTAAATAGGCTTCAGTCTGATCATTGTCCTGTTCTGGTGCGTTGTAAAGGTTGTCCTCAGCCTAAAGGGAATCGACCTTTCCGATTTCTTGCTGCTTGGGCTACTCATCCTGGGTATAGGGATATTGTAAATCAGTCATGGTGGTCTGGTAATAGAGGGATTCATGGCAAGCTTTCAGAAGTACAGAAGAATTCACTAGAGTTTAACTCGAAGGTATTTGGTAACATTTTTGTTAAGAAATGTGAATTAGAGCAGCAGATTAATTATTTACAAAAGCGCTTGGAAATGGTGGATAGTATTTATTTGCGTCAGAAAGAACAACAGTTACTTGATGATTATAATAATACTCTAGTACAAGAAGAGCTCCTATGGTTCCAAAAGTCCAGAGAGCAGTGGGTAAGATTCGGGGATAGGAATACAAGATTCTTTCATATTCAAACTCTTGCGCGAAGGAAGCATAATAAGATTCATGGCCTTTTTCTCAAGGATGGAGTGTGGGAAACTGATCCAGAGGTTCTGAGTCAAGAAGCAGAGTCTTTCTATAAAAGCTTATTCTGTCATTTGGATGATGTTGATTTGAGTTGCCTTGGTGATGTGCCTCTTCCTTCTCTGAATGAGGAAGCTTGCAATAATCTTACGGCACCAGTTACTATGGAGGAAGTCGGAACAACTGTTTTTCACATGAACTCTTTTAAAGCTCCAGGTCCTGATGGGTTTTAAGCTTTCTTCTTCAAAGAATATTGGGAGATCATTGGTCTTGATGTTTGGAAGATGGTTAAGCAGGCATTCTCCGGTGTTACTCTTGATCCGAGAATGTTGAAGACTTTACTGGTTCTTATTCCAAAGGTTGAATCACCGGTATCTATGAAAGATTTCAGGCCGATTAGTCTCTACAATGTAGTTTACAAGGTCATCACGAAGGTCCTTGTTAATAGGCTTCGTCCTCATCTTGCGGAGATTGTTGGCCCGCTTCAAGGAGGATTTATTCCGGGATGAGGAACTCCTGACAACATCATTATTGCTCAAGAAGTTCTCCACTTTATGAAGAAGACTAAATCAAAGAAAGGCACACTGGCCTTTAAGATTGATCTGGAGAAAGCTTATGACAGAGTTGACTGGAGGTTTTTAGCTCATACCCTTAAGAGCTTTGGTTTTTCTATTCCTACAATTAATTTAATTATGAATTGTGTCACTGCTTCTTCCTTATCTATTCTTTGGAATGGGAATCGTCTGAATGGCTTTACTCCTAGCTGAGGTCTTAGACAAGGAGATCCTATGTCACCCTATCTTTTTGTGTTGTGTATGGAGCGATTGTCATGCTTTATTAGTCATCAGGTTAATTTGGGCTTGTGGGAGCCGGTTGCTATTTCTAGAGGGGGATCAAGAATATCCAACTTAATGTTTGCAGATGACTTGCTTCTATTCTGTAAAGCTACAAAGAGACAAGTGCAAAATGTGATGTTGGTTTTAGAGACTTTTTGCAAAGCATCTGGGATGAAGATTAATGTGGAGTAGTCTAAAGCGCTTTGCTCCAAGAATGTCTCTGCAACAAGGAAAGAGGTTTTCACTGGGGTATCCTCTATCAAATTTGTCCAAGACTTGGGCAGGTATCTTGGAGTTACCCTTAGCCATTCTAGGGTGACTCGTTCAGCTTTCAATGATGTCCTGGATAAGATTCGGAGTAGGCTAGCAAGCTGGAAAGGGAGTTTACTCAATCGGGCTGGTAGACTCTGCTTGGTTAATTCTATTGCAATTGCTATTTCCACGTACCAGATGCAGGTCTCTATTTTTCCCAAAAGGAATCATTAGTAAATTGGAGTCTATGATGAGGAATTTTCTTTGGAAAGGACAAGTTGATGGAAGAGGATTGAATCTTGTTAGTTGAAAGGTACTGGTTACTCCAAAAAAATATGGAGGGATTAAAGATCCTTATTGTGTAAATATTGCTCTTCTTGGGAAGCTAGTTTGGAGTTTTTTCCAGCAGCCAAACAAGCTATGGATCCAATTGTTGGATGCCAAATACCGATCATCTCTATATGACTGTTTTAGTTATCCTAAGAACAAGGACTCTCCCATTTGGAGGTGTCTTTGCAAGGCTTGGGAAGTGTTGAAGGATGGGTTTGCTTGGTGTATTGGAGATTTGAACCAAAATTTTTGGTTTTCTAGCTGGAGGAGAGAAGGACGGTTATCTAATGAGATAGATTATGTTCACATTTCTGATTCGAATCTCCGGATACAGGATATTTGGTCGGTTGGTAGGTGGCATTTGGATACTCTTTATTCTCCTTTATCTCAAGATCTGAAAGGTAATATTCTCTCTTATAATCCAGATGAACAAGCAGGTCCGGAAGTGGGTTGGTATTGGTGTGGGTCTGTTGCCAAAGTCTATGACTCACGCAATGGTTACTTGTAGTTGTGTAAGCAGCTATTTGGTTGGGAGGAGCGAGAGAATTGGCTTTGGCTTTGGCGTCAGCTTGTTCCGGAAAAGCATAAGTTTTTGGCTTGGTTGTGTCTTAAGGAGGCTCTTCCTATTGCAAGTTTTCGCTTTAGAAGAGAGATGTCGTCATCGGATAGGTATCCAAGATGTCTTTCTAGCCAGGAATCGATTTTACATTGTATTCAGGATTGTCCAAAAGCTCAACTTGTCTGGCATAGGTTGGATATTTCTTGTCATCCTTTGGATTTGAAGAACTGGTTCTTGTATCATAGCAGAGAGCATCCGTTTAAGTTCTTTTCGGGACTTTGGTGGATATGGCGAGCAAGGAATAATGACATATTTAATCCTCATGAAACTTGGCCTCCGGAAAAAGTGATTTGTCTGGCATTGACTTCAGAAAATGAGCTTAGGAATATTTTTGAATTACAACGTATGTCCCTTCCCTCTACTCTAAATGGTTTTTGGACTCCCCATCCATTGGTACTTGTAAGATTAATTGTGATGCTAGTTATTTTGGTTCGGGTGATAGTGTTGGTTTTGCTTGTGTTATTAGAGATTATCATGGGAGTTGGCAAAGGGGATGTTTGGGAATGATTGAGAGTAATAGTATTCTTCAAGGAGAATTGTTTGCCATTTGGAGAGGATATCTCTTAGCTTGGGATGTGGGTCAACGAGATGTTATTTGTGAGACGGATTGTGTGGAAGCATTTAATCTTGTTACTCAAGATGGTTTTAGGTTTATTGATCCATTGGTGCTCAAAATAAGAGATATTATGCATTGGAATTGGCGTGTTGACTTTCGTTTGATTATGAGAGATGCAAACACAGTGGCAGATACTATGGCAAAGATGGCGATGAAGTTACAACTTTCACATGTGGAGCTTCTTTCACCTTGGGAGGAGTTTAAGAGTAGTCTTAAACGGGACTGTCCCTCTATTTAAGCAGTTCCTTATTTTGTTAGTTTTGTTTTTCTTTGTTTAGTTTATTTCAGTCACCAAAAAAATACAAAAGAAATTACTTTAGATTTTTTTTTTAGTTAGACATTTATTCATTTCAACTTCAGAAATAAATATAATGTTGAATTCGATTCATATTTGGACAACAAAAATAGAGAAAGGAATTTTTCACTGTGCCCTTATAGAGTTATAGCATTAATTGAAAAAACTTATTTATTTGGGGGCTTATATATTCCATTTTTTTAATGTGCCTCACAATTCGAAAGAATTCGTGGGGAGGGGTCATTTCAGTTCATTTTTCGATCTATAACAAATAGCTTCAAGAGATGATAGAATTAAGAATACCCACTAAAAAAACTAATACAATCCATAATGAAGTACCGGAAAATACAACATTTTTGTTACTTGACCAACCATCAGGAGAAGCAAATACAACCGGTACATTAATCAATAAAATTGATGAAGTAGCAATTAATGCAAAAACAGCCAAAGAAAAAAAGTGAACGGAAAGAAGAACGAGAAAGAAAGTGAACATTCATAAAAATTTGTCGGCTTGTGTTTGAGAATGGAGTTCCAATGGCTGAGAGAGCATTATATCAGGGGAGTTTTTTTTGCCTTTGAAGACCTTTAAATTTCTCTCTCCAGATCACCCAAAAACTGTTAGCTGCTATGGCTAAGTCGTTCTTCCTCTAAACCCGTTTTCGGGCATATGTCTAATCACAAGCCACACATATGCAATCGTAATAGTTAAGCTGCCATCGTATTGTTATTCAACTCTTTAGTTTTGCATTGTTCTAAAAACTTAAAAATGATTATTGCCCTGTTTAATCTACAATAGAATCACTACTACTAACTACTATTAATGCTGGCATCCCATGCATGCTCATTCTAAAATTGTCATGCCCATGCATAACTTACATTAGGATCACCTTAACTAAGTACTATTGAATGCAGCTTCCCATGTAGAGACATTCCATAAAATTGAAACATTTTGCTACAAATCAAATTAGAATTTTTTTTTAAAAAAACACATAACTTTCATATTAGTTATGCTTTGGTTAGCTAAAATAAAGTTCAACAAAAAAATAAAACAAACATATGAAGCAAATAAATAGAAAAAAAAATATAGAGAAATTAGGGATTGAATGGAAGTTGTAGCTAGTTAGATTTAGAGATATATTTATATTAACAGGGACTGAATGTGTCTATAGTTGAAATAGATACCATATTATGGGTCATTGGTGACAAACATAAACGGCGAAGATAAGTACATAGAGTTTATTTTAGAATTTTATGAAGTTATGTGATTTAAGGTTGCCAACAAAGGCTTTAAATAACATTAAAAAAGGAAAACAAATAGAACTTGGAGGCTGGATAATGTTGTAAAGATGAGGACAAACGGCAACAACCATGTGTGGTCCTTGAGAACATAAACAAGTATACACAAATAGAATAGGTGGAGCAATAGAACAAAACTCAGCTTCATTAGCCAGTATGAACAGGAAAAATATCATGGATGATTAGGAAATTGTAGAGGGATTCGTAGTCCAAGGGTCTGAGTACGGCACTGATCAGAAGACCTCTACAAGACACGACATTAAAATAGGGATATAGAGACATAAAATTGTGTTTGGCAGATGAGACATAGACAAAGATATTGTGTATTTATTATGACACGAAAGACATAAAAATAATAACAAGAGATACAACCTATTTTTTATTTATTTTATTATTCTTATTAATTTTTTATAATTATATTTTTCGTTTTAAAATTTTTTAATAAAAAATAAAATAAATTGAACTTTTATAATTTATTCTCTCTCACATCTCAAACAACAAATGAAGTTTCGCAGCAATTATTCATGTTATTGTATAAGACGGTAGTTTCAAGTGTTGAAAATGAAATTGTGGTACCTTGAATCTTAGTTATAAATAAAACAGAATTAATATAAGCTTTTAACACTGAGGATAGTTATAGAATGTCAATGCATGAGGACTACATTCAAAAGTACTTATTAGTGGTGATTCTAATTTAAGTTATTCATTTGAATAATCTTTATTCTTCCTTTAAAACATTGTAAAACAAAATTTCAAACAACAAAAAGAAGAAGGAAGGTATCTAAGGTTTGTAGCAATATATAAGAGTTTCGAAGATGGTATATTTTTCAGCTATTGAGATAGGATTTGTTTGGGTGAGTTTACAAAAAAAAAAGCATTATATCACTTGAAAACTCATTTCCATTCAATCAGGTATGTTATATGTCCGTTGAAAAATAATTAACGATCATCTCATCACATTCCAAGATTGATACACTTGCATTTACCAATTAGATATTACATACTCAATACACCTGAAATAAGCAACATATATTTTGACTCATAACTTACTAAAATGCTTCTTTAAACTCAAGACTCTACCCTGACCACTCTCTACTGACAAAGAAAACTTCAACAACTACTTATTCATACGAAACAGAATATGAAACTACTCATAAAGATCCTAATTCATGCTTAACAACACCAATTATATTTCTTAAAAATATTTGGCAGAAATAACACAAAATAGATGTTAAGTAGGGGAGGGTAATTATGCGTTAATGATGATAAGTAAAAAGTTGGCCGTTTCGAAAATGATGGAGTAACTATTTTTTGTAACGGTAGGCTATTTGTTGAGTTATTCAAAGTGAAAGAAAATGCTGAATTATTTGTTTTTGAAGGCTGGAATGAGTTGTTCTAAAATTTTGTTAATCAACAGGATTTGACTCTCGGCAAAAAATTAGAACTGAGAAAAAAACAGAATAAATATGCTTAGTGGTTTACCAAAAAAAAAGTATTGTGTGATATTAAAAAAAACAATGTATTTAGTGTTTTGGTTTACACCCAAATAGATATTTCAGTATAAAAGTAATGTAAGTTATATTTATTAGTACCGAATATAGTATGACAACGTTAATCTTTTGATGATTTCTCACGGCATTTTCCACTTCAATAGGTCAAAAACTAATACGTCGCAGTACTGATCTCTATTTAAGAGTTTGTTACTGGCTAATGGATTGCTGCATACACAAAGCGGGATTCGAACTCCTGATACTTGTTTAAGTGGGCTCTAAAATAATAAAATTGTAGTATTGTATTTCAGAATGATGTAGTGCCTTCAATGTTGGAAATGAATAAGCTGGGAAGTTATAAAAAAGGATTTGTGAATGTTTTAGATTTATTTAAAATGCAAGAATGAAAGTATAATAACCTAAAAGTTTTTAATTAAATAAATGAGTAGTTTTTTGTAGTTTAGGGGAAAAAATCGATACACTAGGATTTATGTTTTAGGCTTTAGGTTTTATGATTTACGATTTAGGCGGTGAATATTAGTTGTAGGGGGTTTAGTAATTAGTTGTGTTAGGGTTATTGATTAGGGTTTAAGTTTGAGGGTTTATGATTTATTAGTTAGGTTTTATAATTTATGGTGAGGGTTTAGTGTTTAAGGTGTATGGTTTAGGATTTAGGGTAGAAAGTTGGTGATTATAAAAAGGTTTAGTGTTTAGAGTTAAGGTTTGTGCGTAAGAATTTACGATTTATGATTTACAGTTTAAAATTTATGGTTTAGTGATTTAGATTTAAAATTTAGAGTGAATGTAATTGTTTTTTGAAATAATAAAAAATGAATCAAATTATTGTAAATATAAAATTTTTTAATTTAAAATGTAAATAGATATAAGTCAAATGAATGATATATTTTAATTTGATAACAACAAATTTACTCATGTTAAAAAACTTTTAATGGGAATATTTTAAATAACTTTAGTGATTTTTTATATTTTTTAATTTAAATATTTTATTTTTCGATAAACACATACAATGAAATAAGAAATTCAAACCTAAAAAATTGTTGTGCGAGCGATATTTATATCTTGTCTATTTTCGAAATATGTAGAAGTTGAATGAAAATTTGGATCCAAATATTTTAGAATTAATTTGGTGTGATTTCACCCGGTTTCGGATCGGGTAAGAATTTAAAAAATAGAATAAGTTATTATTTAGGGTCGGATCCGGATCAAAGCGAATTGAGTTTCATCCGACCCATGTGCATCGTAGGAGAACTTTAAATTAATTCTAATATTATGTTATATTAATTATAAGCTTATTATTCTGTTTTTAATCATATTTGTTGAATTAGAAAATAGATCAAAGAAGAATAAAATTAGAATTTATGAAAAAATTCAAGTTCAAATGTGGATATCAACTTCTCGATACACAAGTATGTTTTTTCTTTTTTATAAATAAGTGCATTATAATTTTTGACATAAAATTTATTAAGATTCAAACTTCACTTGATTCAGACTCGGTAGTGTGATTTCACCGGGTCTAAAACTGAATAAGAATCTCAAAAATAAATATAGTCATTATTTAGAGTCGAATCGGATCAAGACAAATCTGGTTTCATTTGGCCCTATGTGCACTACTAATTTTTCATAGGATATATAATTTGGATATATTTTTCATTGGGTATATAATTGAGTAAAAATATAGGTGGATGAGAAGAGGAGTAATTGGGAGGTCATTTTGAACTAATTTTAAAAAATTTTGACAAAAATTGGAGACCCCTTGGAGGTGTCTCCTTCACAAGGAGGGTTATTATTGTTATGATTGTTTTTTTTTATTATTGTTATGATTGTTTTTTTTTCGGTAATTTATTGTTATGATTGTTATTGTTTTTCTTCTTCTTCTGCTTCTTTAGGTCCATATTAGTTTTTGTTGGTATATAACATTGTTATCATATCTTATGGATCACAGAATATTCAGACCAAACCAAATAATAAAGCCCAAATAACATGTACCAAAAATATAGTAGCTAATTACACATTTTTTCTCTACACTATCGACTAAAGACCATTCTTTGGACCTCATTGTAAGTACCAAAATGATTCCAATTCCTCTCAAATGAATTGTTGATAGTCCAACTATGCGATACTCCATCATTTTTTAGTAGAAACGGTGGCTCTTTTGATCTTACCTTGTGCATACCGTATTAGCATAACATAGTTATTAGCTAATTGCTTGTTATTTTCATGTACTAAAAGTTAAATGTCTCCTCATAATTTAGTTCAAGAATATCATATTTATTACCTGTTAACTATTTTCACAAAATTTATGACTAATTCAATAAAAATTTCTTAAAAATAATTTTTATTTTTTAATATAAACAAATTTAATATAATTGTCATGTATTATTGTCAATTTAATATAAACAAGTATGTCCAGTCTTATTTTTAATATATATATAGAATGAATTTTAAAATAGTACATATTATTATTTATTAAAACAAAAAATATTTTAAATACATTATATAATTATAAAAGGCATTAAAAATAAATTGAAAAAACCGTTTTGTTTAACAAGAAGAGCAATGAATAAAAATTATATTTAAAGGAAAAAAATTATACTTTATACCTTTAACTCAGTTTTATATGAATCGTATATATCCTTTAAAAAATATGTACATATTATATATGTGATCTCTTAATATTTTTAGAGATTAATATTTAAAGTGGTCTTTAAACACATATAATTTAACTTAATTTTTTAAAGATTTAATGTTTAATTTTTTCTCTAATTAAAGATATATTTAAATATTAACAAAGTTAAACTTTCTGTTAACTTTTACTGACCTGAAGTATAAGATAAAAATCATCACTTTTACATTTTTGTGATATGTGATATTTAAGGATTGGACAACAAAGTTAATCACTTAATCTAATCTAATTCTCATGTATATTTTTCAAAAATTAAATAAAAATTTGGATAAAACACATATATAAACCAAACCAATACCAATATTATATAAATTATCTAAATAGACAAATGTTACATGAATATCTCAAACTATACTTTTATATAAATCGATTTAAATTAATTCAAATTATATAATATAGTAGTAAATCGAAATACGTTGATTCCAATTACATGGGAATATTGTTTGAAGTATAAATTGAATTGGTTAAATTCGAATTATACACTATAGTACTAAATCGAATCATTTTGATTCGAATTAGTATAAAATAGTGTAAATCGAATCAGCTTGATTCGATTATTACTTATATCAGATTATTGACATTTACTACTTTAAAGTTAATTATTTATTTATTCTATATTAATTTTAAAATATAAATATCAATAAAGAAGTACCTCATTTAGATTTAAATAAAATATCAAAAAAATCAAAACGAATAAGAATAGAAATCCAACTTTTGTGTTTTAGTTCAAATTTCAGAAAATCTACATTTTTATAAACTTATGAATTTAAAACAGAATATTAAACAATTTCTAAAAATTCATTAAAATTATCCTTTGACTTATTAGCATAGAAAAAATCATTACCGGGACTTTTGATATTGAAAAAAATTTAATATAAAATATAGCCCTCTAAGATAGCATAGAAGTTAAAACTTGAAATTTTTTTTAAGAGTCAAAAGTAACAACTAGTTATACATTATAAAATGACCAACTATATTTATACAATATATAATTTAACCAATTATATTTATACTGTATTTTATTTATTTTATTAGTCATTATAATCAATCATTTACGGTAACTGGTGATAGTTCATTGTGTGGTATACGTGTGGCTTTTATTCTTGATAATCAAACACAAAATTTTTATATCAATAATTATATAAATAAATAGGTGATTAGTATCAGCTGCTATATTTTAAAACAAAAATACATGTATATACTAAAAATAAATCATCAAATAAGATATTATATATATATATATATATTTATTGTTTAACTTATTTTTAATGTGTAATTTTTATTTTTTATTATGTATTTTATATTAATAACTGATTTAATAACTATTTTATACATATAATATAATTGATTTTAAAATAATATTATATTAAAATAAAATATATGATGAAATAAAAAATAGCTTCTAAATTCTAAATAATTGATTTATTCGGACAAACAATAATGTTATAGATCTCGATACCATTAGTAATAAGGTTATTATTATTGATAATATAAATTATAAAATTTAATACACATTCAAATGAATAATTAGATCATTGCATAAAAGGAAAAAAATATCATCACAAAATTATTTATTCTAAAAATTTAAAATAATAATATATTTAAATAGTTATATATGTAATATGTTGTTGTCTCATATAAGAAATTAAGTGTTCATTTGATTTGTATTTTTTAAATAATTTCTATATGAAAAAATAAAAAAGATAAAAATAAAAAATAAAAATAGTTATTTTTATTATTTTTTTATCTTTTCTTTTCACTAAAATCCTGAATAAAAAAAACAGGACACATACATCACATAGTTATTAATAATATAACAAATTTCAATTATTATTTTTATAACATTCTAGCAAGATTATTCTCTCAATGTATTGAAATATGCTTTGTGCACTAATTAAAAGAATAACTTAAAAATTTTATTGTGATCTAATAATAGAAAGTTGTGAAAATACAGAATGGGTAGTTACTACTATTTTTTTATGATAATTTAATCTTTGATAACTAGTCTTATTAGATTGATTAACTTTATTCATAATTCACTACGGCAGAGACAAAGAGTAGCGGCGGGTAAATAGCGGCCGTGCTCATAATTGCCATAAATTGAAAGGATTACGACAGAGGTGAGCGGCGGTCTAGTAGAAGGCACAAAACGGCCCTGGATAGCTGCTGGACAGTAAAAACCGCAACGAAATTGTGTTACAACACACTCTTCATAAGTTCTATCATCTGAGACTAACTTGTTCTTCCTTATAAATTTCTTAATTCCACAACTCATGTAAGAATATATAAATTAGTCCATGGAGGGAGAATACAAGAATAATATCCATGTCTCTGTTGAGCCTAATGTATCCAAGCAAAATAAGTTAAGATCAGTGGTTAAAGAAGTGAGAAAGCAAATATGTCTGGCAGGACCTTTAACTATGGTGAATCTTCTTAATTTCGCCATTGAACTTATTTCCATAATGTTTGTGGGTCATGTCAGCGAGTTGGCTCTCTCCGGCGTTTCCATGGCCACCTCCTTTTCTTCTGTCACTGGCATTGGTTTAGTGGTCAGTTCTTTTTATATTTCTTAACACTCTTTTTACGGTTTCACTAATTGGATTTTTCTCCTCTTTTTTTCCTTTGTAATTTGGATTTATTAAAAAATATCAAATAAATATAATCCGAACTGAGCTATCCCTATATTTTATTCGGTGTTAGTTATGAAAATATTTCAACACCAACCCGATTACTCCCCTCCATGGCATGAAAACTAGAAGCGATTACTAATTCATTGCCAACTGTTTCTATTGAATCGACTAACCTTGTGTTCATCTCCTTGTTGGTTTCATATAATGATGGGAATGGCATGTTAGGCATACACGTTCAGAAAGTCATGCTTAATAAAATTTCTTAATGGTGACGCTAAAATATTTTAATTTTAATACAAAAATTTCTTAATTTTGCTATTGAAATTTTTTAAGATTATGAATTTGATGATCGTTTTTATACTTAATAGTTGAACTTTTAATTAATAAAATTTAATTAATTCTTTCTTAAAATAATTAAATTGTAATTTATTTCATTTTGGTTTGTTTATTTCTTTGAAAAAAATTACATAAAATTAAAATTGCTGAGACTGAAAATTAATGTATTATGTTTAAATATATGCTAATGCTCTTTTTAATTCGTGTTTTTTTTTTTGTAATTATCAATATAAAAATAATTGAAATCAAATTAGTAAGAGAAAATTTACCAATAATAGTAATGCTTTATTTTTTCTATTTATCTTTTTTATTAATTTTATTTGTCACAACTCTTTCACTTTATTAGTATTCTTAAAAACTAATTTTCTTTTTTATTATGCAATTTCAATCTAAATATTGTGAGTTCATTTTAATATTATATTTAAAATAGACTATTATTGATATTTATACTTTTATAGGCACTAAAACAAATAAAACTCTCAAACTTTAAATTCCGCACAAAAAATACAACAAAATACTAAATAAAAATATGTTTACAAATATAATTGGGTCAAAAGAATAAAAATTTTTAAATATTATAAAATTTAATAATTACAGAAAAATTTTTATTTAACAATAATAAAAAAACATCCAAAAGAAATTTAAATTTTAAAACACAATATGTATATATAATTTTAATTAATTCGAGTCTCAATCCTATCTTTGATAAAAAAAAAAGAGAGTAAATTTTGAAAAAAAAAAAGTTTCAAACAGGGAATTAACCTAATGTCATCCTTAGCCACCATTTTTTATGCCTCTATAAAACTCAACTAAATATAAACCTAATCTATTGTGTTACAACACACCCTTCATAAGTTCTATTATCTGAGACTAACTTGTTCTTCTTTATAAACTTCTTCATTCCACAACTTATGTAAGAATATATAAATTAGTCTATGGAGGGAGAATACAAGAATAATACCCGTGTCTCTGTTGAGCCTAATGTATCCAAGTAAAATAAGTTAAGATCAGTGGTTAAAGAAGTGAGAAAGCAAATATGTCTGGCAGGACCTTTAATTATGGTGAATCTTCTTAATTTTGCCATTGAGCTTATTTCCATAATGTTTCTGGGTCATGTCAGCGAGTTGGCTCTCTCTAGCGTTTCCATGGCCATCTCTTTTTCTTCTGTCACTGGCATTGGTTTAGTGGTCAGTTTCTTTTATATCTCTTAATACTCTTTTTACGGTTTCACTAATCAGATTTTTCTCCTCTTCTTTTTTTTATAATTTGAATTTATTAAAAATTATCAAATAAATATAATCTGAACTGAACCATCCCAATATTTTGTTCGGTGTTAGTTAAGAAAATATTTCAACACCAAACCTAATTACTCCCCTCCATGGCATGAAAACTAGAACCGATTACTAATTCATTGTCAACTGTTTCTATTGAATCGACTAACCTTGTGTTCAACTCCTTGTTGGTTTCATATAATGACAAATGGGAATGGCAAGTGCCTTGGATACCTTTTATGGCCAATCATATGGAACAGGACAGCATGGCATGTTAGGCGTACACGTTCAGAAAGCCATGCTTAATAAAATTTCTTAATGGTGAGCCTAAATATTTTAATTTTAATACAAAAATTTCTTAATTTTGCTATTGAAATTTTTTAAGATTCTGAATTTAATAACCGTTTTTATACTTAATAGTTAAATTTTTAATTAATAAAATTTAATTAATACTTTCTTAAAATAATTGAATTGTCAATTATTTCATTTTGGGTTGTTTATTTCTTCAAAAAAAAATTACATAAAATCAAAATTGCTGGGATTGAAAATTAATGTATCATGTTTAAATATATGCTAATGTGTTTCTTAATTCGTTTTTTTTGTAATTATGAGTGTAAAAACAATTAAAATCAAATTAGTAAGAGAAAATTTGCCAATAATAGTAATACTTTATTTTTTTATTTATCTTTTTTTTTTAAGTTTATTTGTCACAACTCTTTCACTTTATTTGTATTCTTAAAAACTAATTTTTTTTTATTATGCAATTTCAATCTAAATATTGTGATTTCATTTCAATATTATATTTAAAACAGACTATTATTGATATTTATACTTTTATAGGTACTAAAACACATAAAACCCTCGAACTTTAAATTTCATACAACAAAATACTAAATAAAAATATTTCTACAAATATAATTGGGTCAAAAGAATAAAATTTTTTAAATATTATAAAATTCAATAATTACAAAAAAATTTTATTTAACAATAATAAAAAAAATCCAAATGAAATTGAAATTTTAAAACACAATATGTATATATAATTTTAATTTAATTCGAGTCTCAATCCTATCTTTGATAAAAAAAATAGTAGATTTTGAAAAAAATTTATTTTAAATAGGGAATTAACCTAATGTCATTCTTAGCCACTATTTTTTATGCCTCCATAAAACTCAACTAAATATAAACCTAGTCTATTGTGTTACAACATACTCTTCATCAGTTCTATTATCTGAGACTAACTTGTTCTTCCTTATAAACTTCTTAATTCCACAACTTATTCAAAAATATATAAATTAGTCCATGGAGGGAGAATACAAGAATAATACCCATGTCTCTATTGAGCCTAATGTATCCAAGCAAAATAAATTAAGATCGTGGTTAAAGAAGTGAGAAAGCAAATATGTCTGGCAGAACCTTTAATCATGGTGAATCTTCTTAATTTCGCCATTGAGCTTATTTCCATAATGTTTGTGGGTCATGTCAGCGAGTTGGCTCTCTGTGGAGTTTCCATGGCCAACCCCTTTTCTTCTGTCACTGGCATTGGTTTAGTGATCAGTTCCTTTTATATCTCTTAACACTCTTTTTACGGTTTTACTAATCGGATTTTTCTCCTCTTCTTTTCCTTTATAATTTGAATTTATTAAAAAATATCAAATAAATATAATTCGAACTGAACCATCCCAATATTTTGTTTGGTGATAGTCATGAAAATATTTCAACACCAAATCCGATTACTCCCTTCCATGGCATGGAAACTACAAGCGATTACTAATTCATTACCAACTGTTTCTATTGAATCGACTAACCTTGTATTCAACTCCTTGTTGGTTTCATATAATGACAGATGGGAATTGCAGATGCCTTGGATACCTTTTATGACCAATCATATGGAGTAAGACAGCATGGCATGTTAGGCGTACACGTTCAGAAAGCCATGCTTAATAAAATTTCTTAATGGTGACGCTAAAATATTTTAATTTTAATACAAAAATTTTTTAATTTTGCTATTGAAATTTTTTAAGATTTTGAATTTGATAACCATTTTTATACTTAATAGTTGAATTTTAATTAATAAAATTTAATTAATACTTTCTTAAAATAATTGAATTGTCATTTATTTCATTTTGTTTTGTTTATTTCTTTGAAAAAAATTACATAAAATTAAAATTGCTGAGACTGAAAATTAATGTATTATGTTTAAATATATGCTAACGTGCTTTTTAATTCGTTTTTTTTTTGTAATTATCAGTGTAAAAATAATTGAAATCAAATTAGTAAGAAAAAATTTGTCAGTAATAGTAATGCTTTATTTTTTTCTATTTATCTTTTTTTAATTTTTTTTGTCACAACTCTTTCACTTTATTAGTATTCTTAAAAACTAATTTTCTTTTTTATTATGCAATTTCAATCTAAATATTGTGATTACATTTTAATATTATATTTAAAATAGACTATTATTGATATTTATACTTTTATAGACACTAAAACACATAAAACTCTCGAACTTTAAATTCCGCACAAAAAATTCAATAAAATACTAAATAAAAATATTTCTACAAATATAATTGGGTCAAAAGAATAAAATTTTTTAAATATTATAAAAATCAATAATTACAGAAACTTTTTTATTTAACAATAATAAAAAAATATCCAAATGAAATTCAAATTTTAAAACACAATATGTATATATAATTTTAATTTAATTTGAGCCTTATTCCTATCTTTGATATAAAAAAAAAAAAAGAAGAAGAAGAGAGTAGATTTTGAAAAAAAATTATTTCAAACAGGGGATTAACCTAATGTCATTCTTAGCTACTATTTTTTATGCCTCCATAAAACTCAACTAAATATAAACCTAATCTATTGTGTTACAACACACTCTTCATAAGCTCGATCATCTGAGACTAACTTGTTCTTCTTTATAAACTTCTTAATTCCACAACCTATGTAAGAATATATAAATTAGTCCATGGAGGTAGAATACAAGACTAATACCCGTGACTCTGTTGAGCCTAATGTATCCAAGAAAAATAAGTTAAGATTAGTGGTTAAAGAAGTGAGAAAGCAAATATGTCTGGCAGTATCTTTAATTATAGTGAATCTTCTTAATTTCGCCATTGAGCTTATTTCCATAATGTTTGTGGATCATGCCAGTGAGTTGGCTCTCTCCGGCGTTTCCATGGCCTCCTCCTTTTCTTCTGTCACTGGCATTGGTTTAGTAGTCGGCTCCTTTTATATCTGTTAACACTCTTTTTAGGGTTTCACTAATCGGATTTTTCTCCTCTTCTTTTTCTTTATAATTTGAATTTATTAAAAAATATCAAATAAATGTAATCCAAACTGAACCATCCCAATATTTTGTTCGGTGTTAGTTATGAAAATATTTCAACACCAAATTACTCCCCTCCATGGCATGGAAACTAGAAGCGATTACTAATTCATTGCCAACTGTTTCTATTGAATCGACTAACTTTGTGTTCAACTCCTTGTTGGACGGGCTGCAGGGTGTTGTTTCAGGAATTGTCAGAGGATGCAGTTGGCAAAAAATGGGTACTTTTATTAACTTAGGGTCATATTATGTAGTTGGAGTTTCGTCAACTATTGTGTTAGCTTTCGCCTTACATCTTGAAGTAAAGGTATGTAAATACCAAATTGAAATCTATTGTTTTTATTTGTGGACGGTCTTAATTATTTTAGATTGAGATATGCCCGATACATAAAAAGGTAAGTTAATTATATTATATAGTGTGTTTTAATAAGTATTGTATCATTTAAAAATTAATTAAATAATATATAAATTAATGTTAAATTTAAATTATTTTATATTAAAAATATTTTATAGAATATTTATTTAATAATTTGTATATAATTTTATATAATTATTTAATTAAAATATAATATAAATTAAAATATAATTTATTATTTAAAAAATTTGAATATCTATTTTTAAAAAAAGACATAGATTTTTTATATTAGAGTTATGCAAAATTATATCTTCATTTGTTGCTTTTATTTTTATATTTATTTTAGTTGTCATATTTTGTCTTTTCATATGGTATTTTTTGAGTTGTAAACAATTAAAAAATATTTTAAAAATAAATGAGAATAAAAATACCAAAAGTATAAATTAGTTTTATAATTATGATAGATTTGAATATACCTATTAAAAAGATGTGTCAAATTTAAACTTATTTGGGTTTAAAAAAATGAACGAGAATAAAAAATATTTAAAATATAAATATAAATTATGAATTAATTTTATAATCATAATATATTTAAATATATTTAGTAAGAAAATACGATAAATTTAAATTTATTTGCAAAAATTTTTACTAATTAGTACGAGAGATTAAGAAAGAAAGAGTAGCATAGTTTTATAGTATGCATAAAAAGATTAAATAATGTAGTAGTAAGACTATTAATATGTTTAAGTTGTCAAATTTTAATATTTGTAACTAAAAGTTTTTATAATTATTATTATAATATTTTTAATGTATATTTATTGTATTTAATTGATATTTTATATTTTAATTAAATAATTGTAGTTAAGATTTTTTTTTATTTTTTCTTAAAAGATAATTAGTTAATTTTTAGGTAAGTAAAATTACTAATATAAAATTATTAAAAAAATATAATTTAAATATAATATAAAAAAATTTAAATATCAATTTTTATATAATAAGAATAAATATTCTACAGGACTCTGGCTTGGAATTATATGTGCCCTTGTCGTTCAAGTATTTGGTCTAATAATCATAACTGTTCGGATTGATTGGAAGAAAGAGGTGTCTACTCTTTTGTCTTTTTAGTTTTTCTTTCAAATTTTAGTTTTGCGTATTAATTACTGAAATGGTTAAATTTGTTTCTTTTTGTAGGTAAGGATAACTAGCGAAAGAGTTAATAATTTAGGACAGACAAATATTGAAAGAGTTAATAATTCATTTATCTAAAAGTTTGAGTTTATAGTATGTTACTTTTTTTTTTAGTTTTTTTCATGTAAGTAATTTTGTGTAAGTGATAATTTTAAACATACATTTATTTATCGATTTATATAAAAATTGAGTTTATAGCATATTATTTTTTTTATTTATATAAGACGAGATTCAAACTCTCGATATTTATTTAAGTAAATTACTGATCTAACTACTAGATTAATACAACTTGATTGCAATATAAAAATAATAAAATTCACATAAAAAAAAACAAAAATTTTTATCATGTTAGTCAATTAAATTTAATATCTGTTATTACTCAATTAAATTAAAAAATAACGGTTATATATAATTAACTTTTACATAAAATTATAATAATAACAATTTTTTAGTTACAAATACTCAAAATATATATTATTAGACCTACTTAATCATATTATTAATTTTTTTTAGAAAAGGGGTTAATATGAATACCCCAAACAGAACAAACAAAACAAGGCTAATCAGCTCTTCTTAGGTTTGGTTTGATAAAATTTTTTGAAGAGGTGGTTGTGTTTTTTAAAAACTCAAGTTTTTCATTTTATATTTGGTAAATAAAAAGACCATATGCTTGTGTTTGCAGATTTTAAAAGATTAGTGTATTTTGAAAGCACCTAAGATAAAACTTTTTAAAATTGGCTTGTACTTTTCAAAATTTAAAAGTCTAATATAACCTCATATATTAACTAATTTTTAAATTTAATGCTTGCATTTATGTTTATTATAATATTTTTAAATTCTAAAAACTATTTTACCAAATGCAATTA
Source organism: Arachis stenosperma (assembly GCF_014773155.1). NCBI lineage: Eukaryota > Viridiplantae > Streptophyta > Magnoliopsida > Fabales > Fabaceae > Arachis > Arachis stenosperma. The sequence goes on along the minus strand of NC_080380.1, from coordinate 2,867,043 downwards.
TTATTACTTGTGTTTATTAAAAACTACTTTTAATTTGATTTACCAAATATAAATATTACAATTTTTTATTTTTTTTTAAAATTAACTCTACTCTTAGAAAATAAAAAATTTAGCGAGCCTTATTCTAAGAGTTCCACGAGAATCAGAAAGTAGAGCATGTGTAACATCAGAAGGTGGCCTCTCAAACAAATGAAGACCTATGGGGAGCTCCTGACCTTTTTTAGCCAAGGTGTCGGCTACAACATTAGCTTCTCTAAGAATATGGATCCACTCCACCTTCTGAAGACGTCTCTCCAAGATTGCTATGTCTTCCAACAGTGGTTTGCACAGATGAGAGGCTGGACACCCATCTTTAATAAACTTAATGGAAAGACCAAGAATAAGATTCAACAATAAGGTGTTGGAAATTATGTGTATTAGCAATCTGAAGGCCTTCAACAATCTCCCAAAGCTCGGCATGAGTGATGGAACAACTTTTCAAATTACACAAAAATCCAACAATATATCTGCCCAAGTAATTTCGGAACACCCCCACAGGCCGCACTATTATTGGAGGAGAGGAAAGAACAATCCACATTAAGCTTCACACAATCTTGGTGGAAAGACCTAACATATGAGCTGTCCGGAGCTTCTTGTAGCAGAATTTCGTTTGAAGTTATTTTTCAATGCAGTTTGAATGTCTTCAAACCGAGCTTGAATAGTACTAACAGTTGCAACGGGGAGAAAACTCTTTTCTTCAAAGATGAGGAGATTTCTATATATATAGTACCACAAAGAAGAAGCTGCAACACTAAGTCGGCAATTCCAATCACTCTTCGCTGAGAGATTACTAATGAGTCAATCTCTAAGCATTGAGGTTGTAAAAGTTTTGAACAAACTGATGCGGATGAAGTAGATTCCATACTTGTTCGTTATTGTGGGATCTCGAGTGCTCGGTGGATCGGATGGTGATGAAAAGGTTAGAGAGGGAAACCCTGGGTTGATCTGGAGCGGGCGTTTGAGGTGTGCTCAGTGAGTTGATGGTGCCGGAGGAGAGGAGGATGAGGGGTGGCCTCCTGCAAGGACACTCCGACGGTCAAGTTAGTGTCCGTACGAGGGGATGGCCAAATTAGGTAAGATATGACGTACCTTGGGGGGAGAGCTGTCATCTTCCCTTATATATTGTGCAGGGCGGGCTTATGGATGACCTAGCCCACTGGCCAAGGAGCTTCTATGAGCTGTCCTAGTCCACGTGAGAGGAACAGGTCGTTCCGGACTTCAGGTCGGGGACTCGGGGGGTGGCCCTGACGATTGGATTTTTGACGGTTTAGAATTTCACTAATGAAATCTCGTTGTAAAGTATAGTTTCTAAACCAACAATAATCCTCTCATGCAAAAATTTGTTTGTCACAAGTACAAACCCCTAAAATCTATAAACCGAAGTATTTAAACCTCGGGTCGTTCTCCCTAGGAATTACAATAAAGTGTCTTGTTATTGGTTGTGAGTTGTTTTGGGGTTTTGATATGAAGCATGAAAGATAAATGGCAAGAAAGTAAACTAAGGCCTAAAAAGGTCTTGGCAAGGGTTGGTGGTCAAGGATCTCTATCCTAATCACTAACCACAATATGAGAATTGGCAAGGATTAATCTCATTAAATCATCCTCTAACTAGTAGTAAAGGAAAGTCAAATGAGCTATATCAATCCTAGTCCATAAGTCCTAACTCTCCACTAATTCAATTAGTGAGAACTAGAGTTAATGGCTCCCAATCATCAATCACTTGGACATTAGTAACTCAAGAGGTCCTAAGTTACCTTTCCAAGCCAAGAGTATAAAATCCTACTCTAAAATCCAACCAAGCATTTTATCAAACACTTGGAAGGCATAAAAGGAAAGCATAGTAAAATTGCAAGAAAAGTAAATCTACACTACTCAATTGCAAGGAATTAAACAACAACAAATCAAATGAACACAATTATTATGAAGTACCTTGATTGAATTGAAAGAGAGTAGAAGAAACAAAAGTAGATCTACAACAAAACACAAGAACAACATAAAAGGAAATTGCAACAAAAGAATGGAAGAAAGATGAATGTAACTACAAGGAATTGAGAGATAGAGGTAGAAGAAAGCAAAGATTAAAACCTAGATCTAAGAACTAAACTTAATCCTAATCCTAATTCTAGAGAGAAGTGAGAGCTTCTCTCTCTAGAAACTAACTCTAACTACTAAACTAAACTAATTGGTAACTAACTTCTAAGAGTATGAGAGTATATTGATTCCCCTTCAATCCTTGGCTTAAATAGCATCAAAAATGAGTTGGATTGGGCCCACAAGGCTTCTAAAATCGCTGGCCACATGTTGCATTAAGTGGGTCATGTGCCACCATCGGCGCGTCCGCGTACCGTGCGCGTGCGCGCCCCTATGCGCGGTGCAACTATAGTAAATCTTATATTGTTTCGAAGCCCCGGATATTAGCTTTCCAACCCAACTGGAACCGCATCATTTGGACCTCTGTAGCTCAAGTTATGGTCTTTTAAGTGCGAAGAGGTCGGCTTGACAGCTTTCCGGTTCTTTCATTTCTTCATGAGTTCTCCAACTTTTCATGCTTCTTTCTTCATTCCCTTGATCCAATCTTTGCCTTCTAAATCTGAAATCACTTAGCAAACATATCAAGGCATCTAATGGAATCAAGGAGAATTAAATTTAGCTATTTTAAGACCTAAAAAGCATGTTTTCACTCTTAAGCACAATTAAAGGAGAATATACAAAACCATGCTATTTCATTGAATAAATGTGGGTAAAAGGTGATAAAATCCCCTAAATTCAGTACAAGATAAACCATCAAATTGGGGTTTGTCAACCTCCCCACACTTAAACCAAGCATGTCCTCATGCTTAAGCCAAGAGAAAGCAAAGGGATCAACATTTATTCAATGAAAATTACTAAATGCAATCTACCTATATGCAACTATCTACATGAATGCAATTGCTTGGTCAAAATAAATTAATTCCCAAGAAGCATATATAAGCACAAGGGCAAAAGGTATTAACAACCATGCCAAACCACAATTGAATTGAGCTATTAAATATTTTTACAAACTTGCATGAAAGGAGATGATCATTGGTGGAAACATGTAATTGAGCATCAAACCCTTACCGGATGTATTTGCACTCTATTCGCTCAAGTGTTTAGGGTTGATTCACTCAATTCTTCCCTAATCATGCTTTCCAAGATTTGTTCTTCTTCTAACAATCAACAAATATTTCATGCATGCATACATATATCATGAGGTCTTTTCTTTAGGTTGTAATGGGGCTAGGGTCAAGGTAGGATGCATATTTGGTTAAGTGAATTTGAAATATGAATCTTTGATAAGCTTAAACTTCCCACCTAACCTATGACATCCTATACAATTAAATTCCAACCTAACTACCCATTTTTCACTCTTTCACATACTCATGTATTTCTTTTTAATTTCACAACACCTATGCATTGATTTTATTGGACTATACTTTGATTTGGGGCATTTTGTCCCTTTTTTATTCCTTTCTTTTTTTTTTCTTATTTTTCTTTCTTTTTTTCTATATATTTTTTTTCTTTTCCATATTATTTTTTTTCTTTTTCTTTTGTTTTTCTCATTTTTTTTCTATATACAAGAATCTCAATGCATAAGATTTTACAATTGATCAATACATGAGCATGTACCCAATTTCTAATAATTTCAATAAAAATACAAAACTACCATTTTATTCACCCAATGTCCCAAGGTTCCCACACTTGAATGATACTCACACACACTAGCCTAAGCTAATCAAAGATCCAAATAAGGACATTTATTGTTTTTCGCTTTAAGGCTTGTAATGTGCTGAATTAAGAACAAAGTGGGTTAATCGTAGGCTCAAATTTGGCTAACAAAGGAAGATAAAAGGTAAGGCTATTTGGGTAAGTGAGCTAATGAAACAATGGCCTCAATCATATAAATGCATGTATAGACAAAATAATGGACATAAAGAATCAAACAAATCAAAGATTACAATCATAGGAAGAGAATAATGCACACAAGAAGGAAGAATAAGTGGTTATAAGATGTAACCACACCATTAGGCTCAAATCTCACAAGCTTGTGTTCTTAGCTCAAAACATGATCCACAATATATATAATTCAAGCAAGTTCTATGAAAAGTTTTTACTCAAATCAATTAAGGTGCCCTATAGATAGAAATCTTGAAAAATTCATTATTTTGACTAAGCTTGTTGTGTATATATATATGCAATAAGAATCCTAAAAACCTAAAATGAAATGCAAAAGTGTTGGGATTAGAAACTTGTCACCCAAAATCGCCGAACGGTCGGACGACCTCCCCACACTTAAAAGTTTGCACCGTCCTCGGTGCACGCAAAGGAGAGCAAGGGGGACGGGTTGCTACAATTGATGAGCTCCTTCAAAAGGTTGTGCGGATGACTTGTTTGTTGCCCCCTTTAAAAGCTTTTCCTTTCTCCCTCCTTGGTGGCCAACCTAAAAGGATAGAAAAGGAAAGGAATATTAAGCCTATGACAAAGATATCAAAGCAAATAGAACATAGGCGGGGGTTAATGCCAAATAAGAGTAAGGTTCTCACTACATGTTAGCTACGCATGTAGGTGAGAAAACAATGTAAGCTAAGGCATATCATTAAGCTCGATGCAAGAGTAAAGTTAAAGCATGAAGAGTGTATTGAGCATCAAGTTCAAATGAAAAGAAGTGGGTCATGAAAGACAATATGAGGTCATATCAATGCACAAAGACACAAGAGTCATACAAGATGAAGCATTGATTTAAAAGTTTCATCACCCAACAATATCAAACAAATCAAGAGGCACCAAAACAATGCAAGAATTTCTCAACAATTGAGTGTAAGAATCCAACACCATTATTGAAATGACACTTAGAAAAAAAAATCGAAAACATGCTATAAAAACAAAATGAAAATGGGGAGAGTAGAAGTATGCGAATGTAGTGAACAAAAGAAAATGGAAGATGAGGAAAAAAAACTCTTTTTTTTTTTTTTACCGACGCGTGCGCGTCATGCACGCCTACGCGTCGATGTGCATATTGGTTGAAGGACGCGTACGCGCCAGGTGCGCGCACGCGTGCATCGAGTTAGGCCGAAGGCATAATGTCGGCCCAAGTCTGGCACAAATCTCGGGTAAAAGTACCGGGGTGCAGATTGTGCAATCGACGCGCGCGCGCACAGTGTGCGTGCGCGTGCATTGCCAATTTAAGATCATGTGCGCGTACGCGCCAGGTGCGCGCACGCGTGCATAGACTTGTGCCTTAGGCCCAATGTTCGCACAGTGCAGGCCTAACTCTCGGGTTTTTGGCCGGAGGTGAAATTTTGCATCCACGCGTACGCGTACAGTGCGCGTCCGCGTGGGTGGTTGAAAAATGCTCAGGTGCGCGTACGCGTTATGTGCGCGCACGCGTGGATGGTGTTCTGTTTTTCAAAAAATATTTTTTCTAAGTTCTTACACCAATCCAAGCCTTTCAATCCTCCAAACAGCTACCAAAACGCCCTAGAACCTTATTCAACATACTATACTACTAACTAAACTTGATAAAACAATAAAAACAAGAAATTAAACTAATTCTACCAATATTTACAAAAGATAAAAATGAAAATGAGAATCTACCTATAATGGCAACTCAATTCACTTATTAACAAACTAAAAGAGTATGGAAAGAGTTTACCATGGTGGGGTGTCTCCCACCTAACACTTTTATTTATTGTCCTTAAGTTGGACTTATGGGGAGCTTCTTATCAAGGTGGCTTGTGCTTGTATTCATCTTGGAACTCCCACCAATGCTTGGTTCTCCATTGTGCCCCAAGATTTCTCATGGATTGAGCCAAGTGTTGATGGAGTTCTTCACAAGCTTGGGGCTCCCAAAGTTGATCCTCTTCTTGTGATCCGGGGTCCCACACTTTGTTTTCACACCCGTCTTGAGGTTGATCATCATTATTAGTCCAACCGGGTGGTGAGTAAGGTGAATTCTCTATGAAGTGCCCAACAATCCTTCTAGACCCATCTATTTGAGCACTACTCCATCCTTTATATCTCATGTTTGATGCATCAACCATAATGAGCCTTGATTTGCAACGCCCACCACAAAACTTTTTCCGCTTACGCTTCATCCCGCAAACTTCCCTAAGTTGGCCATCCGTTTCAAGCAAACCATATTCAAGTGGGATAATAAAACTAATAGAAATGAATTTCACCCACTCAAATGAAGGTGTAGATGGCAACCTAGGCAAAGATGCTTCCAAAGATCTTGACAAAGCATAGCCAACCCTCGTTCTTCTATTTCTAGGGACTTCCACCTCTTCACAAGATCTCTTAATCTCAATCCTTTGTTTAACAATTTTATCTAAACCTTTTCCTTTACTCAAATCATAATAGGGAGGGTGAGAAAAATTTACCTCCTCAACGCTTTCAAATCCAACCGGAGAAGGTTCTTCATGCTCAAAGGATTCTTCACCACTAAGACTTGATGCTTGATCTTCATCACCAAGGGAACTCAATTCTTTCTTTATCCCATCCAAGTCTTCATATGGAGTATGCCTTGGAAGGTGTGCACTTTCCTCCCTAGCATCAATTTCAATCATCTTGGAGGGGTTTTCTTCAACTCTATGTTCCCATGGAGGCTCCGCATCTCCTAAGTCTTCTACCACTTCTTCCTTGTCTTCAATAATTAAAGCTTCCTCCAATTGTTCCAATACAAAGCAACTTCCCTCATTTTCCACCGGAGTTTCCAATCTCTCCTTCATGCTATGTTCTTCATTTGATTCTCCACATGTAGCCGTGGGAGTTCCTTGAGTGTTCAAGCATTGGGAGGCTAATTGATTTGTTACTGCATCCAAGGCGGCCATGAAATTTTGCACATCCCTTTGCATCTCTTCTTGCCCTTGAACAAGAACACCAAGGGTTTCATCCATTAGAGATTGGGGTGGTTGGAAGGATTCATCATTTTGGGGGAAGGGTTCATAGTAGGAAGGTGGTTTTTCTTGGTAGAGTTGTGGTGGTTCAATGTTTTCCATTCTTTCCACTTGTTGCATAACACACTCCATGGTTGCTTGAAATTGATCCAATGCTTCCTTGAGATGATCCCTTGACTCTTGTTCCTCTTGGATAATATGATTAGGATCATGTGGCTCTTGGATCAATGGATATGAGTATTCTTCCATGAGAGGTTGTGGTGGAAAGTAGTATTCATCTTGTGGTTGAAAATTTTTGTATATTGGAGGTGGTTCATCTTGGTAATAATATGGAGGAGGTGGCTCTTGAAAATATTGATGTTGGAATGGTGGTGGCTCTATATGTGGTTCATATGGCTCATATGGTTGTTGGTAGGATGGGTATGTATTAGGGTCATACGAAGGTGGTTGGTAAAAATAGGCTTGTGAGTATGGTTGAGGCTCATGTTGAGGATATGAATCATAGGCATATGGTGGTGGTTCTTGAAAGTCACAAGGAGATTCACCATAGCCATTTGATTGGTATGCATCATGGAATGGCTCTTCTTCATAGTTCATTGGTGGAGGTTGTTGCCAAGAAGATTGATCATATGCATATGACTCCTCCCACCTTTGGTTATCCCATTCTTGATACACATCTTCATTATAGTCCTCATTTCCTACAACATTTTGATAACCAAACTCATAGCCAAGGTGAGAATTCATGATAGCAAGAGCAAATAAGAAACAAAAATTAATAAGAAATAATGAAACAAAATACTAAGACTAGCAAAAACTAACAAGCAATCAAAAAATCAAGCTATTCACAATATTCACATATATACAATAACCAATAACACAACACCATTGCAATTCCCCGGCAACGGTGCCATTTTGACGATTGGATTTTTGACGGTTTAGAATTTCACTAATGAAATCTCGTTGTAAAGTATAGTTTCTAAACCAACAATAATCCTCTCATGCAAAAATTTGTTTGTCACAAGTACAAACCCCTAAAATCTATAAACCGAAGTATTTAAACCTCGGGTCGTTATCCCTAGGAATTACAATAAAGTGTCTTGTTATTGGTTGTGAGTTGTTTTGGGGTTTTGATATGAAGCATGAAAGATAAATGGCAAGAAAGTAAACTAAGGCCTAAAAAGGTCTTGGCAAGGGTTGGTGGTCAAGGATCTCTATCCTAATCACTAACCACAATATGAGAATTGGCAAGGATTAATCTCATTAAATCATCCTCTAACTAGTAGTAAAGGAAAGTCAAATGAGCTATATCAATCCTAGTCCATAAGTCCTAACTCTCCACTAATTCAATTAGTGAGAACTAGAGTTAATGGCTCCCAATCATCAATCACTTGGACATTAGTAACTCAAGAGGTCCTAAGTTACCTTTCCAAGCCAAGAGTATAAAATCCTACTCTAAAATCCAACCAAGCATTTTATCAAACACTTGGAAGGCATAAAAGGAAAGCATAGTAAAATTGCAAGAAAAGTAAATCTACACTACTCAATTGCAAGGAATTAAACAACAACAAATCAAATGAACACAATTATTATGAAGTACCTTGATTGAATTGAAAGAGAGTAGAAGAAACAAAAGTAGATCTACAACAAACACAAGAACAACATAAAAGGAAATTGCAACAAAAGAATGGAAGAAAGATGAATGTAACTACAAGGAATTGAGAGATAGAGGTAGAAGAAAGCAAAGATTAAAACCTAGATCTAAGAACTAAACTTAATCCTAATCCTAATTCTAGAGAGAAGTGAGAGCTTCTCTCTCTAGAAACTAACTCTAACTACTAAACTAAACTAATTGGTAACTAACTTCTAAGAGTATGAGAGTATATTGATTCCCCTTCAATCCTTGGCTTAAATAGCATCAGAAATGAGTTGGATTGGGCCCACAAGGCTTCTAAAATCGCTGGCCACATGTTGCATTAAGTGGGTCATGTGCCACCATCGGCGCGTCCGCGTACCGTGCGCGTGCGCGCCCCTATGCGCGGTGCAACTATAGTAAATATTATATCGTTTCGAAGCCCAGGATATTAGCTTTCCAACCCAACTGGAACCGCATCATTTGGACCTCTGTAGCTCAAGTTATGGTCTTTTAAGTGCGAAGAGGTCGGCTTGACAGCTTTCCGGTTCTTTCATTTCTTCATGAGTTCTCCAACTTTTCATGCTTCTTTCTTCATTCCCTTGATCCAATCTTTGCCTTCTAAATCTGAAATCACTTAGCAAACATATCAAGGCATCTAATGGAATCAAGGAGAATTAAATTTAGCTATTTTAAGACCTAAAAAGCATGTTTTCACTCTTAAGCACAATTAAAGGAGAATATACAAAACCATGCTATTTCATTGAATAAATGTGGGTAAAAGGTGATAAAATCCCCTAAATTCAGTACAAGATAAACCGTCAAATTGGGGTTTGTCAGGCCCCAATGATACCGACCCGACTGGTGACCTGGGTTGTACGGAGTGTAAACCGGGCGTGCCCCAGGTCGGGTGTTGGAAATCGACCCGTCGGACTCTTCCTATCGTGAGGGATGGCGCCCCAACCCGACGATTAGTTGGGCTGGACTCTGGTCCGTAACAGTGCCCCCAACGCGCCAGCCTTGAGGTTTGGGGCTCGTGGCTGGGCGCATTTGTCCTACTCGCCGAGATGGGATGTGCTCTTCTTCTCAGGAGCTCGTTGATAGCGTTTCATGTTTCTCACGCGTGGTCATCTCGTCTCTGACGCTGCCTCCTTGGCGTCTGCGCTGGACATTAAATGCCCATCATTTCGTGATTTGAAATTTGTGTAAAATGACAGGTATGCCCCTGCCTTTTGGCGCTTCTTCCTTGACGGTTACACTCTTCGCCCCCTTTTTTATTTTCACAACCTCCTCATTTCCCCATTCTTCTTTTTTCCCTCTTCTGTTTCCTTGAACTGCTGCTGTTTCTACTCTCTTCTTTTGCTGCTGCTTCAATTCCGTTCGCGCTTCCAGATTTCTTTCTTTCTTTCAGATTCCTTCCTCAACTTTTGCATTTTCCTGGTACATTGTTTATGGTTTTCATTGCTTTTTGGTTTTCTTTTGGCATTCCTTTTGTGCTTTTTCCGTGTGTTTTTTCCTATGCATGCCTGGATTTTTGTTTGCTTTTGCTGCTTCTTCTTTTAGAGAGGGTGCCACTGGGTTTTTCTTAGGTTTTGCTTGAGTTATGGGTTAGTGTAGGGTACCTATGGGGTGGTTTAGGGAGTTGTAGTTTGTTTATACTGCTTTTAGGGTTCCCGACCTCCCGTTCTAACTAAGTGGTGCCCCGACTGTAGGTATGGCTGACCGCCCTGTGCTCCCGAACATGGCTCAACGGCCGCTAGCCAATTTTGTCGATCACTACGCCTGGGTTACTTCCGATGTGAAGAACACCCCTTCTAAGGTCACCTATGAGAGCCTCCAGGATCTTCGCCAGGCCGGGCTCTTGTGCGGAGGAGGACCCGAGGAGGCATTGTACCAGGTTTACGTCCCTGCCGATCGGGAGCGTGTTTGTCAAAAGAACCTGGCCTCCCCTCGAGTTGTTGATTGGTTGTGGGTTTATAAACCCATGTTCACAACCTTGGGAGTTCGCCTTCCCTTCTCTTCCTTTGTCATGGGTTTGCTAAATAGGTGCGATGTTGCTCCGTCGCAGCTGCACCCGAATAGCTGGGCTGCTATTCGGTGTTTTAAAATGGTCTGTGAATATATGGAGATCTCGGTATCTGTAACCTTGCGAAGTGGATCTATCGTAGTCTTCTCTGTGCTGCTGCTATCGCTAAGAAGGTGGAGCCTATCTTGGGAGATATTCATTCTATGGAAGGGAAGCTTCGGAACTCCCAGAAGGATTTGACTGATTCGAGGTCCCCAGAGGAGTCTCTGAAGAAGAAGTTATCTGAGCAGGAGGAGAAGGCCAAGGAAATCAATAGGTTGGTGGAGCAGGACATCACCTTGATGAAGGATTTGAACACTTCCCGTGGTGAGACCGCTGCTGCCGAGAAGAAGATCAAAGACTTGGAGGAAAAGCTGAAACTGGTGGAGAGCTCGGCAACGGCTGCCAGTCAGGAAGCAGCCGCTCTGAAGAAGAAAAATAAGGAGATTGCTAAGGGGGCCCGGGAGGCCGTGAAGCTGACTGAGGTGGGGATTAAGCTTCAGGTTGTTGTGCTAGCTCCCGACCTCGACCTTTCTCAAGTGGGCGCTCTCAAGACTGTTGAGGACGAGAAGATTGTTGACATCCTCAAGCCTTGAGATGGATTCTTCTTCTTTTCAGCTTTTATACTCCTTGCCTTTGTTCTTGTAATTTTGCTTTTTGCTTTTGGGCCTTTTAAGGCGCCTTTGATTGTAATGAATATTTTGATACTTCGTTTTAATTAAGCTGTTTTATGATAATTGTTCGCTTGCTCGGGCCGTCGTGGCTTTTGCCTACTTTATTGATTTTGCTTATCCGGGCCATCGTGGCCTTTTAATTAAGCCGTTTTATGATAATTGTTCACTTGCTCGGGCCGTCGTGGCCTTTTGATTTACCGCTTTTATGGTATTTACCGTTTTAATCGCTTGTTGCTTTTTTACATTTGGGTCCCTTTGGTTCCCGGGGTGATCAGTCCCGGGTTTCCGTTAGATCGACCGCTTGTAGTTTTTGTTGTTTCGTCGTATTTGGCGAAAATCTTGCACAAGACAGAGTTGTTATATATGTATATGTAGAACTTAAAATAAAGGGGTAATGTGATACATAATTAAGGAAAATAGAAACGAAGGAAAATGGAAAAAATTAAAGTGGATGTGAAGGGGTCGTCAGCCCGTCAGGTCGCTTTTTCCTATGAGTAAAATCTTTTTAGGTTTGCCATGTTCCATGTCCTTGGCACCTCGCTTCCATCTAGCTTTTCTAGCTTATATTCGCCCTTTCCGAGGACTTCTCTGACCCTGTAAGGTCTTTCCCAATTTTCGTCCAACTTGCCTTCTCCCGGGGTTGGCGGCCCTATGTCGTTACGTCGTAAGACCAGGTTGCCTTCCCCGAGGCTTCTCCTTAGCACTTTGCCATTGTATCTTAGGGCTATCCTTTGCTTGATTGCTGTCTCTATCAGGTGTGCCATCTGTCTTGTTTCGTCAACTAGGTCTTTCTCGATTGCCTCGTTTCCTCCCCCCAAGAAGTAATCTTGGACTCGGCTCCCCTATTTCGACTGGGATGACCGTGTCAACCCCGTATGTGAGTCGAAATAGGGTTTCGCCGGTAGATGACTGGGGAGAGGTTCTGTAAGACGATAAGACTGAGGCTAGCTCGTCTATCCATGAGCCCTTCTTCCCTTCGAGTCATTTTTTTAGCTTTTTTAGGATAACTTTGTTGGCTGCTTCTACCTGTTTGTTGCTTTGAGGGTGCTCGACTGAGGAGAACCTTTGCTTGATCCCTAGTCCTGAGAGGAATTCTTTAAATTTCTTGTCAGTGAATTGTGCCCCATTATCTGATATGACAAGACTCTAGGATTCCGAACCTGGTGACCACTTGCCTTCACATGAATTTTTGACAATTTACTGAGGATATGCTGGCTAGTGATTATGCCTCTACCCATTGTAGTAGTCTATAGCTACTATCAAGTATTTCACTTGTCCTGGCCTGGGTGGGAATGACCCTAAGATGTCGACTCCCCATTGGGCGAAAGGTCGGGGTGCCATCATCAAACTAAGTTCCTCAGGTGGAGCTTTGTGGAAGTTGGCATTTTCTTGGCATTTCTTGCATTTCCTGACGAATCCCTGAGCGTCCGACATCATCGTGGGCCAGTAATACCCTGCTCGGATGATCTTCCTTGCCGGCGACCTTCCTCTAATAATGGTGACCACAACACCCCTCATGGACTTCGCTTAGGATGTAGTCCGTCTGGTCGGGACGTGGGCATTTGAGCAAGGGTTGGTGGAGCCCTCGCTTGTACAACTGCTCTTGTATGATCACATATTTGGGGGCTTCCCTCCTGGTGGCTTGTGCTTCCTTCTCGTCTTGGGGTATTTCGCCGTGTTCCAGGTATCAGAAGATAGGGTCTATCCATCAGGTAGGGCTTGGGGTCTGGGTTGCACATAAGATGATTGCTGGTTTAGTTGCCAGTCCTTGGATTAGAGACATGTTCCCTGTCCCAGGCTTGGTGCTCACTAGCTTGGAGAGGAGGTCTGCTCGGGCGTTCCTTTCCCTAGGAACATGCTGGATTATGACTTCCTCGAAGTTTTTGCACAACTCTTTTACCTTTTCTAGGTATTTTTGTAGTAGTGTGTCTTTGGCCTAGTAGCTGCCGTTTATCTGGGATGTGACGATCTGGGAGTCACTACTAACTTCTACCCTGGATGCTCTAACTTCTTTAGCTAGGATTAGCCCTCCTATCAGTGCTTCATATTCTGCCTGGTTATTGGAGACGGAAAAATCGAACTTGATCGACTGCTCGTAAGCTATGGTGGACGAAATTGTGATTCTTAATTAATGACTCTTTGGCATGTGCCAAAAAGAACTAACTCAACTAACTGATTACTTTCTTTTCACAATTCCGTTCAACTAACCAGCAAGTGCACTGGGTCGTCCAAGTAATACCTTACGTGAGTAAGGGTCGATCCCACGGAGATTATTGGCTTGAAGCAATCAATACTTATTTTATTTGTCTTAGTCAGGATGCCAATAAGGTTAATTGGATTTTACTTGTAAAAAGCCAAACTACTTAAATTGTAAGTTGGAATAATAAAGAATACTAGCGTTACTTGTTGTGCAGTAATGGAGAATATGTTGGAGTTTTGGAGATGCTTTGTCCTTTGACTTCAACTCTTCCTTGAAATCCTCTTCTCACACGCAGATTCCTTCCATGGCAAGCTCTATGTAGGGTGTCACCGTTGTCAGTGGCTACTTCCCATCCTCTCAGTGAAAACGTTCCTATGCTCTGTCACAGCACGGCTAATCATCTGTCGGTTCTCAATCAGGTTGGAATAGAATCCATTGATTCTTTTGCGTCTGTCACTAACGCCCAGCCCTCAGGAGTTTGAAGCACGTCACAGTCATTCAATCCCAGAATCCTACTCGGAATACCACAGACAAGGTTTAGACTTTCCGGATTCTCATGAATGCCGCCATCAATCCGGCCTATACCACGAAGATTCTGTTGGGGAATCTAAGAGATATTCATTCAGTCTGATGTAGAACGGAGGTGGTTGTCAGGCACACGTTCATAGATTGAGGAAGGTGATGAGTGTCACGGATCATCACCTTCTTCACAATTAAGCGCGAATAAACATCTTAGATAAGAACAAGCGTGTTTGAATGGAAAACAAAGGAATTGTATTAAATCATCGAGACGCTGCAGAGCTCCTCACCCCCAACAATGGAGTTTAAAGACTCATGCCGTCACAAAGTATGTAATTCAGATCTGAAAATGTCATGAGGTACAAGATAAGTCTGTAAAAGTTGTTTAAATAGTAAACTAGCAACCTAGGTTTACAGAAAATGAATAAACTAAGATAATTGGTGCAGAAATCCACTTCTGGGGCCCACTTGGTGTGTGCTGGGGCTGAGACTAAAGCTTTCCACGTGTAAAGACCTTTCTTGGCGTCAAACTCCAGATTATGACGTGTTTTGGGCGTTCAACTCCGGATCATGACGTTTTTCTGGCGTTTAACTCCAGACAGCAGCATGAACTTGGCGTTTAACGCCAAGTTACGTCGTCTATCCTTGCGCAAAGTATGGACTATTATATATTGCTGGAAAGCCCTGGATGTCTACTTTCCAACGCCGTTGAGAGCGCGCCAATTGGATTCTTGTAGCTCCAGAAAATCTATTTCGAGTGCAGGGAGGTCAGGATCCAACAGCATCAGCAGTCCTTTTTCAGCCTAAGTCAGATTTTTGCTCAACTCCCTCAATTTCAGCCAGAAAATACCTGAAACCACAGAAAAATACACACACTCATAGTAAAGTCCAGAAATATGATTTTTGCCTAAAAACTAATAATATTTAACTAAAAACTAATTAAAACATGCTAAAATCTACATGAAATTACCCCCAAAAAGCGTATAAAATATCCGCTCATCACAACACCAAACTTAAACTGTTGCTTGTCCTCAAGCAACTAGATAAATAAAATAGGATTTAGCAGAAAGTAAGAAGTAATAATATTTTAGAGTTTTAAATGAAGCTCATATTCTTATTAGATGAGCGGGGCTTGTAGCTTTTTGTTTCTGAACAGTTTTGGCATCCCCCTGTATCTTTAAATTTTCAGGATAATTGGCATCCTTAGGAACTTAGAATTCAGATAGTATTATTGACTCTCCTAGTGTAGTATGTTGATTCTTGAACACAGTTATTTTATGAGTCTTGGCTGTGGCCCTAAGCACTTTGTTTTCCAGTATTACCACCAGATACATAAATGCCACAGACACATAACTGGGTGAACCTTTTCAGATTGTGACTTAGCTTTGCTAAAGTCCCCAGTTAGTGGTGTCCAGAGCTCTTAAGCACACTCTTTTGCTTTGGATCACGACTTTAACCACTCAGTCTCAAGCTTGTAACTTGGACCTGCATGCCACAAGCATATGGTTAGGGACAGCTTGGTTTAGCCGCTTAGGCCTGGATTTTATTTCCTTGGGCCCTCCTATCCATTGATGCTCAAAGCCTTGGATCCCTTTTTTACTCTTGGCTAGTACTCATGGCTTGTTTTTTTTTTTTTTTTTGAACTGCTTTTTCTTGCTTCAAGAATCAATTTCATGATTTTTCAGATCATCAATAATATTTTTCGTGTTCCTCATCCTTTCAGGAGCCAATATTCATCAAATTCAAGGTACAATTTATGCACTGTTCAAGCATTCATTCAGAGAACAAAAAGTATTGCCACCACATATAATTAATTATAGTCTTTATTACTAAGAACTCATAAATATAGATTACTTCTTTATTCTTCAAAAATTCTACTACTTTATTCATGCCTGATGATGAGAAAAATAAATTACAGCTTAATTGGAAATAAAATCAAAATAGACATACTAATTACTACTACTACTATATCTCTTAAGGTAAATTTCTAAAATAATACTATCACAGAGTTAAAGCTGGAATTAGAACTTAACAACCTGTATTTTGGGAAGTGGATGTTCCTCTAGTCTGTGGGGTGCCTTCAAGAATTAATTTCTGACGCTTCAGCTCCCTTAAGTTCACATCCTTGCTCTTCCTGTTCTCTTAGGTGCCATGATCTTAATGAGTTTTAGCTCAGTGATCATGGCAAATCACACCAAACTTAGAGGTTTGCTTGTCCTCAAGCAAAAGAAAGGAAAGGAGAGGAGTAGATGAAAGGCATTTTCAAATAAAGATAAGATGAGTTGAAAAAGATATGAGAAGAAATTAAAAATATTTGAAAAAAAATTGGATTGGACAAAGATTTGGGCTTATGAATTAAGATATATTTGATATTTTTGAAAAAGGGATTTTAGAAATTAGTGTTTCTAGAAATTAGGATTAAAAATTTTAGAATTGAAGGATGACATTTTGAAACATGTTTATGCAAGAAATCATGAATTGAAACATAAAAATTTAGAAAAATTATGAAGAAAAACGAATTGTACCTCCTCCCATCATCCTGGCGTTGAACGCCCACATGGTGCATGTTTTGGGCGTTCAACGCCCAAATGTAGCTTCTCCTGGGCGTTCAACGCCCATAAGGTGCATCTTTCTGGCGTTTAACGCCCAGAAGATGCTCCTTTCTGGTGTTTAACGCCCAGATGGCTACCCTTACTGGCGTTAAACGCCCAGTGGGTGCTTCTTTTGGGCGTTTGACGCCAAAAGTGTTTCTTACTGACTTTTTCACGCCAGTAAGCTTCCAATTTCCTGTATAACTCTGTGAATCCAACCAATTACTATTTTACCTTGAAGAGATTTGGACCTATACCTGTAAAAAAAGAAAATTTATATAATTAGTAAATATACTTTATAAATGGCTGGGTTGCCTCCCAGCAAGCGCTTCTTTAATGTCATTAGCTTGACTATCACTGAGTTTTTTTTTTTACTCGAGTCTCAGCTTTGAGCAGTCTTGCTCAAAATTGCCCTCAAGATAATGTTTGACTCTTTGTCCATTAACAATGAACTTTTTGTTAGAGTCATTATCCTGAAGCTCTATGTATCCATATGGTGATACGTTTGTAATGACATATGGACCTCTCCACCGGGATTTTAATTTCCCAGGGAATAATTTGAGCCTAGAATTAAATAGCAGAACTTTCTGCCCCGGCTCAAAGACTCTGGATGACAATTTCTTATCATGCCATCTTTTCGCTTTCTCTTTGTAAATCTTTGCATTTTCGAAAGCATTGAGTCTAAATTCCTCTAGCTCATTTAGCTGGAGTAATCGTTTTTCTCCGGCTAACTTGGCATCAAGGTTTAGGAATCTGGTTGCCCAATAGGCCTTGTGTTCCAGTTCCACTGGCAAGTGACATGCCTTTCCATACACAAGCTGGTATGGAGAGGTCCCTATAGGGGTCTTGAATGCTGTTCTGTATGCCCACAGAGCATCATCCAAGCTTCTTGCCCAATCCCTTCTACGGTTAATTACAGTCCGTTCCAGGATTCTTTTGAGCTCTCTATTTGAGACTTCAGCTTGCCCATTAGTTTGTGGATGATATGGAGTAGCTACCCTGTGGCTAACTCCATAACGAACCAGAGCAGCATAAAGCTGTTTATTGCAGAAATGAGTGCCCCCATCACTGATTAACACTCTAGGGATACCAAATCTGCTGAAGATATGTTTCTGGAGGAATTTCAACACTGTTTTAGTGTCATTAGTGGGTGTTGCAATAGCCTCCACCCATTTGGATACATAATCCACTGCCACCAGAATATAAGTGTTTGAGTATGATGGTGGGAAAGGTCCCATGAAGTCAATACCCCATACGTCAAACAACTCAATCTCCAAGATTCCTTGTTGAGGCATGGCGTAACTGTGAGGTAGGTTGCCTGATCTTTGGCAACTGTCACAATTAAGCACAAATGCTCGGGAATCTTTATAGAGAGTAGGCCAGTAGAAGCCACTTTGGAGGACTCTTGTGGCTGTTCGCTCACTTCCAAAATGTCCTCCATACTGTGATCCATGGCAATGCCAAAGGATCTTCTGTGCTTCTTCTTTAGGCACACATCTACGGATTACTCCGTCTGCACATCTCTTAAAGAGATATGGCTCATCCCAAAGATAATACTTTGCATCCGTGATCAGCTTCTTTATTTGCTGTCTACTGTACTCTTTGGGTATAAATCTCACTGCCTTGTAGTTTGCAATGTCTGCAAACCATGGCACTTCCTGGATGGCAAAGAGTTGCTCATCTGGAAAGGTTTCAGAAATCTCAGTGAGAGGGAGGGACGCTCCTTCTACTGGTTCTATTCGGGACAGGTGATCTGCTACTTGATTTTCTGTCCCTTTTCTGTCTCTTATTTCTATATCAAACTCTTGCAGAAGCAACACCCATCTGATGAGTCTGGGTTTTGAATCCTGCTTTGTGAGTAGATATTTAAGAGCAGCATGATCAGTGTACACAATCACTTTTGATCCTACTAAATAAGATCTGAATTTGTCAATGGCGTAAACCACTGCAAGTAGCTCTTTTTCTGTGGTTGTGTAATTCTTCTGTGCATCATTTAGAACACGGCTGGCATAGTAAATGACGTGCAGAAGCTTGTCATGCCTTTGTCCCAACACTGCACCAATGGCATGGTCACTGGCATCACACATCAATTCAAATGGTAATGTCCAGTCTGGTGCAGAGATGATTGGTGCTGTGACCAATTTAGCTTTCAGAGTCTCAAATGCCTGCAGACACTCTTCATCAAAGATAAATGGCGTGTCAGCAGCTAGCAGGTTGCTCAGAGGTTTGGCGATTTTTGAAAAATCCTTTATAAACCTCCTATAGAATCCTGCATGCCCCAGAAAGCTTCTGATTGCCTTAACATTGGCAGGTGGTGGTAATTTTTCAATTACTTCTACCTTAGCTTGATCCACCTCTATTCCCTTGTTCGAAATTTTGTGCCCAAGGACAATTCCTTCAGTCACCATAAAGTGACATTTTTCCCAGTTTAAAACCAGGTTAGTCTCTTGGCATCTTTTCAGAACAAGTGCTAAATGGTTAAGGCAGGAGCTAAATGAGTCTCCAAATACTGAAAAGTCGTCCATGAAGACTTCCAGGAATTTTTCCACCATATCAGAGAAAATGGAGAGCATGCACCTCTGAAAGGTTGCAGGTGCATTGCACAGGCCAAATGGCATCCTTCTGTATGCAAATACTCCAGATGGGCATGTGAATGCCGTTTTCTCCTGATCCTGGGGATCTACTGCAATTTGGTTATAACCTGAATATCCCTCCAGGAAGCAGTAGTATTCATGACCTGCTAGTCTTTCTAGCATCTGGTCTATGAATGGTAAAGGAAAATGATCCTTTCTGGTGGCTGTATTGAGCCTTCTACAATCAATGCACATACGCCACCCTGTAACTGTTCTTGTAGGAACCAGTTCATTTTTTTCATTATGAATCACTGTCATGCCACCTTTCTTAGGGACAACTTGGACAGGGCTCACCCAGGGGCTGTCAGAAATAGGATAAATAATCCCAGCCTCTAGTAATTTAGTGACCTCCTTCTGCACCACTTCCTTCATGGCTGGGTTCAGCCGCCTCTGTGGTTGGACCACAGGCTTGGCGTCACCTTCCAATAGGATCTTATGCATGCATCTGGCTGGGCTAATGCCCTTAAGATCACTGATGGACCACCCAAGAGCTGTCTTGTGTGTCCTTAGCACTTGAATTAGTGCTTCCTCTTCCTGTGGCTCTAAGGTAGAGCTTATAATTACAGGAAAGGTATCACCTTCTCCCAGAAATGCATATTTCAGGGATGGTGGTAATGGTTTGAGCTCGGGTTTAGGAGGTTTCTCCTCTTCCTGAGGGATTTTCAGAGGTTCTACTATTCTCTCTGATTCCTCCAGATCAGGCTGAACATCTTTAAATATGTCCTCTAGCTCTGATTCGAGACTCTCAGCCATATTGACCTCTCTTACCAGAGAGTCAATAATATCAACATTCATGCAGTCATTTGGGGTGTCTGGATGTTGCATGGCTTTGACAACATTCAACTTGAACTCCTCCTCATTGACTCTCAAGGTTACTTCCCCTTTTTGGACATCAATGAGGGTTCGGCCAGTTGCTAGGAAAGGTCTTCCTAGAATGAGAGTTGCACTCTTGTGCTCCTCCATTTCCAGCACCACAAAGTCAGTAGGAAAGGCGAATGGCCCAACCTTGACAATCATGTCTTCAATCACGCCTGATGGGTATTTAATGGAGCCATCAGCAAGTTGAAGACATATCCTGGTTGGTTTGATTTCTTCAGTTAAACCAAGCTTTCTGATAGTAGATGCAGGTATTAGGTTGATACTTGCCCCAAGATCACATAAAGCTTGCTTGGTACAAGTACCCTCTAATGTGCATGGTATCATAAAGCTCCCAGGATCTTTAAGCTTCTCAGGTAAGCGTTTCAGAATGACTGCACTACATTCTTCAGTGAGGTAGACTTTTTCAGTTTCCCTCCAATCCTTCTTATGACTTAAGATTTCTTTCATGAACTTAGCATAAGAAGGTATTTGCTCAAGTGCTTCTGCAAACGGAATCTTTATTTCAAGAGTCCTGAGATAGTCTGCAAAGCGAGCAAATTGCTTATCCTGTTCCGCTTGGCGGAGTTTTTGAGGATAAGGCATTTTGGCTTTGTATTCCTCAACCTTAGTTGCTGCAGGTTTATTACCTACAGAAGTGGATTGGGAAGCCTTTTTAGGAAGGTCAGCACTTGTATGTGACTGATTCCCCACTGGCAATTGAATGCCAGTGGTGGGAGCTGGAGTGGCGTTAGACGCCACTTCCTTGTTTGTTACTGGCGTTTGAACGCCAGAACCATGCTCCCTTTGGGCGTTCAACGCCGGATTCATGCTTGTTTCTGGCGTTGAACGCCAGGAATGAGCATGGTTTGGGCGTTCAGCGCCAGCTTTGTTCCTCTCTGGGCTCTGATTGTCCTCAGAGGGATTTTGAGTATCCTCTTGTTCATTTCTTGGTTTCCTGCTGCTTTGAAGTGAGGTATTTAATGTTTTCCCACTTCTTAATTGAACTGCTTGGCATTCTTCTGTTATTTGTTTTGACAGTTGCTTTTCTGTCTGCTTTAATTGCACTTCCATGTTCCTGTTAGCCATTCTTGTTTCCTGTAATATTTCCTTGAATTCGGATAGTTGCTGAGTTAGAAAATCTAATTGCTGATTGAATTCATTAGCCTGATCCACTGGACTGAGTTCTCCAGTTACTGTTTTAGCTTCTTCCTTCATAGAGGATTCACTGCTTAGGTACAGATGCTGATTTCTGGCAACTGTATCAATGAGCTCTTGAGCTTCTTCAATTGTTTTTCTCATGTGTATAGATCCACCAGCTGAGTGGTCTAGAGAAATCTGAGCTTTTTCTATAAGCCCATAGTAGAAGATGTCTAATTGCACCCATTCTGAAAATATTTCAGAGGGGCATTTTCTTAGCATCTCTCTGTATCTCTCCCAAGCATCATAAAGGGATTCATTATCTCCTTGTTTGAAGCCTTGGATGTTTAGCCTTAGCTGCGTCATCCGTTTGGGAGGGAAATAGTGATTCAGGAATTTTTCTGACAGCTGTTTCCATGTTTTTATGCTGCTCTTAGGCTGGTTATTTAACCACCTCTTAGCTTGATCTTTTACAGCAAATGGAAACAGTAATAATCTGTAGACATCCTGATCTACTTCCTTATCATGTACTGTATCAGCAATTTGCAGAAATTGTGCCAGAAACTCTGTAGGTTCTTCATGTGGAAGACCGGAATATTGGCAGTTTTGCTGCACCATGATAATGAGCTGAGGATTCAGCTCAAAGCTACTAACTCCAATGGAGGGTATACAAATACTACTCCCATATGAAGCAGTAGTGGGGTTAGCATATGACCCCAGAGTCCTCTTGGACTGTTCATTCCCACTTGCTTCCATACTAGATCACAAGGGATAATTTATATGTTGATAATTATTTATTTTATAGTTGTGGAATAAATAAAATAAATAAAAAAGAAGGAATATATAAAAATATTTTGAAAATATTTTATGAAAATAAATTTTTTTTAAATAAAATAAAAATGAAATAAATAAAAGAAAGCGAAAATATTTTGAAATTGAAAATTGAATTTTTATATAAAATTTTCGAAAAAGTAGTTCAAAATTAGTTAGAAAATAAATTTTTTTTTTGAATTTTGAATTTTATGATGAAAGAGAAAAAACACACAAAAGACACAAGACTTAAAATTTTTAGATCCAATGCTCCTTATTTTTCGAAAATTTTTGGAGGGAAAACACCAAGGAACACCAAACTTAAAAATTTTAAGATCAAGACACAAGAAAAACTCAAGAACACTTTGAAGATTCACAAGAACACCAAGAACAAAAGAAAGAACACCAAACTTAAACTTTTTAGAAAACTTTAATAAAATTTTCGAGAATATGAAAGATTAACAAGAAAACACCAAACTTAAAGTTTGGCACAAGATTAAATCAAGAAAAACTATTTTTGAAAAAAAGGATTTTAAGAAGAAAGTGCCCAATTGCCAAGAACATAAGCCAACACTATAACCAACTGAATTAAAAATGTAATGTATTTTAAAGATGTATTATTTTTATGGATAAAATAAATTTTTAAAAACTAATGTTTTGAAAAAGCACAAGAAAAACAAGAAAAGACACAGAACAAGAAAAATTAAAGATCAAACAAGAAAAATAAACAAGAACAACTTGAAGATCAATGAAGAACAAAGAACACAAGTCAAAAATTTTAAAGAAAAATATAGGATATGCAATTGACACCAAACTTAGAACAAGACTCTAAACTCACGAAAATTAGCAACTAATAAAGAAAAATAATATATTTTGAAAAGAAATTTTTGAAAAGAAACTATCCTATCAAGATTTAATGACTCTATAACAGTAAAAATAAAAATAAAATATTCCTAATCTAAGAAATAAAATAAGCCTTCAATTGTCCAAACTCAATAATCCCCGGCAACGGCGCCAAAAACTTGGTGGACGAAATTGTGATTCTTAATTAATGACTCTTTGGCATGTGCCAAAAAGAACTAACTCAACTAACTGATTACTTTCTTTTCACAATTCCGTTCAACTAACCAGCAAGTGCACTGGGTCGTCCAAGTAATACCTTACGTGAGTAAGGGTCGATCCCACGGAGATTATTGGCTTGAAGCAATCAATACTTATTTTATTTGTCTTAGTCAGGATGCCAATAAGGTTAATTGGATTTTACTTGTAAAAAGCCAAACTACTTAAAATTGTAAGTTGGAATAATAAAGAATACTAGCGTTACTTGTTGTGCAGTAATGGAGAATATGTTGGAGTTTTGGAGATGCTTTGTCCTTTGACTTCAACTCTTCCTTGAAATCCTCTTCTCACACGCAGATTCCTTCCATGGCAAGCTCTATGTAGGGTGTCACCGTTGTCAGTGGCTACTTCCCATCCTCTCAGTGAAAACGTTCCTATGCTCTGTCACAGCACGGCTAATCATCTGTCGGTTCTCAATCAGGTTGGAATAGAATCCATTGATTCTTTTGCGTCTGTCACTAACGCCCAGCCCTCAGGAGTTTGAAGCACGTCACAGTCATTCAATCCCAGAATCCTACTCGGAATACCACAGACAAGGTTTAGACTTTCCGGATTCTCATGAATGCCGCCATCAATCCGGCCTATACCACGAAGATTCTGTTGGGGAATCTAAGAGATATTCATTCAGTCTGATGTAGAACGGAGGTGGTTGTCAGGCACACGTTCATAGATTGAGGAAGGTGATGAGTGTCACGGATCATCACCTTCTTCACAATTAAGCGCGAATAAACATCTTAGATAAGAACAAGCGTGTTTGAATGGAAAACAAAGGAATTGTATTAAATCATCGAGACGCTGCAGAGCTCCTCACCCCCAACAATGGAGTTTAAAGACTCATGCCGTCACAAAGTATGTAATTCAGATCTGAAAATGTCATGAGGTACAAGATAAGTCTGTAAAAGTTGTTTAAATAGTAAACTAGCAACCTAGGTTTACAGAAAATGAATAAACTAAGATAATTGGTGCAGAAATCCACTTCTGGGGCCCACTTGGTGTGTGCTGGGGCTGAGACTAAAGCTTTCCACGTGTAAAGACCTTTCTTGGCGTCAAACTCCAGATTATGACGTGTTTTGGGCGTTCAACTCCGGATCATGACGTTTTTCTGGCGTTTAACTCTAGACAGCAGCATGAACTTGGCGTTTAACGCCAAGTTACGTCGTCTATCCTTGCGCAAAGTATGGACTATTATATATTGCTGGAAAGCCCTGGATGTCTACTTTCCAACGCCGTTGAGAGCGCGCCAATTGGACTCCTATAGCTCCAGAAAATCCATTTCGAGTGCAGGGAGGTCAGGATCCAACAGCATCAGCAGTCCTTTTTCAGCCTCAGTCAGATTTTTGCTCAGCTCCCTCAATTTCAGCCAGAAAATACCTGAAATTACAGAAAAATGCACACACTCATAGTAAAGTCCAGAAATATGATTTTTGCTTAAAAACTAATAAATTTCTATTAAAAACTAATTAAAACATACTAAAATCTACATGAAATTACCCCCAAAAAGCGTATAAAATATCCTCTCATCAAGCTACCCCTGCCGAGTTCTCAAGAATGATCCCGGCCCCTCCGGACGTTTGGTTGGATGCTCCGTCAACGTGGAGCTTCCACCGTGTGTTCGGTATGTCGGGTGCCTTTCCTGTGCCCTCTACCAGGAAATCTGCCATTGCTTGGACTTTGATTGCTTGCCTGGGCTTGTATTGCAAATCATATTGGGACAGCTCTACTACCCATGCCATCATCCTCCCTACGAGGTCGGGGTTCTGGAGAGCTTGCCGAATGGCCTAGTTGGTTCTTAGGATGATCACATGCCCTTGGAAGTACTGTTTGAGTCTTCTTGATGAGGTTAGCAGGGCATAAGCCAGCTTTTCCAGCTTGGTGTACTTCAACTCCGCCCCTTGGAGTCTTTTGCTGATGAAGTATATTGGGCGCTGGGTCTTATCTTCTTCTCGGACAAGAACCGCCGCCATGGCCTGTGTGGTCACTACTAGGTATAGGTACAGAGGTTCTCCTTCTCTTGGTTTGCTGAGCACAGGCAGTTCTGAAAGTATCTTTTTGAAATGGCTGAATGCTTCTTCGCATGCCGGGGTCCACTCGAAGGCGATTCCTTTCTTCATTATGTTGAAGAATGGGAGGGCCTTTTTCGCCGAAGCTCCGAGGAACCGGGATAGAGCCGTAAGCTTCCCGGTGAGTCGCTGCACATCTTTGACACACCCTGGGCTTGTCATTTTGAAGACGGCTTCGCACTTGTTTGGGTTAGCTTCTACCCCCCGTTGTGTTATCATGAAACCTAAGAACTTTCCGGCCTCCATAGCAAACGCGCACTTGAGTGGATTGAGCCTCATTTTGAATTTCCTTAGCGCTTCGAAGACAGCTTGGAGGTCGTCTATAAGGCTACTTGGCTCTGCTGTTTTTACCAAGATGTCATCGATGTAAACCTCTACTGTCTTGCCGATGAGGTCATGGAAGACTCTGCTCATTAGTCTTTGGTAGGTGGCCCTCGCGTTCTTCAATCCAAATGGCATTACCTTGTAACAATAAGTGCCTCCTGGTGTTATGAACACCGTCTTCTCCTCATCAGGCCGGTGCATCGGGATCTGATTATAGCGGGAGTACGCGTCCATGAAGCTGAGAAAACGATATCCTGCCGCCGAGTCTACCAAGGTGTCGATGTTGGGGAGGGGGAAAGAGTCTTTAGGACATGCTTTGTTTAGGTCGGAATAGTCGACACACATTCTCCATCTTCCACTAGCTTTTTTGACCAGGACGACGTTGGATAGCCATGTCGAGTATTCGAGCTCTTTGATGAACTCGGCTTCAAGTAGCCCGACTGTTTATTTGGCGACCTCATTGGCCCTTTCTTGCGACATTTTCCTTCGTCGCTGTGCTACTGGCTTTGCGTCTGGTTTGACGGCTAGTCGGTGGGACATGACCTCGGGATCCAAGCCCGGCATGTCTGATGGCGTCCACACGAAGAGGTCGCCGTTTGCCCTTACGACCTCCATGAGGGGGCCCTTGAGTTCATGGGGCAGATTTTTGTTTACGAAGGTAAACTGTTCTGCCGACTTCCCTATCTGGAACTTCTCCATGTCCTCCTTTGGTTTTGGTCTCGGCTTGTCTTCTATCGTTACATCCAGGTCTGCCAGAAACACGCCGGCTGCCTTTTTAGACTCTTTTCTTAGGGAGAGATTGGCGTTGTCGCAGGCAACCGCCGCTTCCAAGTCTCCCCTAATGGAGCCAACAGCTCCTTTGTCCGTCACGAACTTCATTGTTAGGAATTTAGTACATATCATAGCTGAAAATTCGTTGATAGTCTTTCTTCCTAGAATGATGATGTAGGCCGTGGAGTCTCTGAGGACTACGAAGTCTGCCATAACCGACCTCCTAGTGTCACCGGCTCCGAGGCAGATTGGGAGAAAGATCGTCCCGTCGGGTTTTATATAGTTGTCACCTAACCCCATGACCCCGTGTTGATGGCTCTTGAGGTCAGATTCCTTGAGTCCCATGGCATCAAACACGTTCCTGAATAGGATGTTGGAGTCAGCTCCAGTATCGACAAGGATTCGCCTGACTAACCCGGTCCCGACCATTGCCGTGATCACCATGGGGGTTTTCGGGGAGATCATGAAACCACTGATCTTCTGGGCCGAAGGATATCACGGGAGGTCTTCCTCTTGAGGCGATGGGGTGTCCTGTCGAGATTGAAAGGATTCGGGTATCCTTTTTTACTGCCGACTTGGATTTTGGGGAGGGGGTGGGGTATCACGTTTGATCACAACGTTAACCATAAAAGTTGGGGGTTGTCGGTGTTCCCTATGGGCTCTTGTCTAGCCTTGACGGTTTGGCTACGGTCTTCTTCTGAGCACTCCCGTTCCCGTCTCCTTGGTTCTCGAATAAGTCGGGAGAACTCACTCAATTTTCCTTCCCGAATGGCTTGCTCTAGAGCATCTTTGAGGTCAAAACAGTCTTGTGTCTTGTGACCAAAGCCCTTGTGATAATCGTAGTAGAGGCTTTTGTTACCCCCCGTTCTCTCTTTCAGAGGCCTGGGTCTGGATAGGATTCTCTTGTCCGCAATTTGCTGGTAGACTTCCACTATGGGCACCGTGAGTGGCATGTAGTTGGTGAATCTTCCTACCCGTGGGGGTTGCTTGGGTTGCTTGGCTAGGATGCCATCCCTGGGAGTTTCTCTGTATTTGTCGACCTGGGGGGCCTGCCGAGCTAGGGGTTAGCGAGCTGCCATTCCACTCTTTGAATTTCCTGCATGGTCCATACATGCTTAGTTGTGAGATGCTTCCTAAAGTCCTCGTTTAGCAGGCCATTTGTTAGGCAAAGACTGGCGACCGAGTCCATAAGGCCGTCGATCTCTAAGCATTCGTCGTTGAATCTGTCCAGGAACTTCTTGGTCGGCTCTCCGGGTTTCTGGGTAACCCTTAATAGGTTAATCGGGTGCTTTGCCTTGGCTATGCGTGTCATGAACCAAGCTAGAAAGCTTTGGGAGATGTCCGCGAAGGCCGCGATGGACTCCTATGGGAGTGCGTTGAACCATCAGATCGCTGGGCCGGCCAGCGTCATAGGGAATGCTCGGCATCTGACCGCGTTGCCTACTCTTTCCAGATTCATTCTTGCTTCGAAAGCCGTGAGGTGCTCCTGGGGATCCTTGGTCCCGTCGCACCTCATGTCCGTTGGCTTGTCAAAATTCTTCGGAAGCCGGACCTTGAGGATCGAGGGGTGGAAGGGGGTGGCTCCCATGATGACGGGTTCCTGCTGTCTCTTGGCCTTCCCTCTTTGGGACTCCCCGTGGCTCTCGGACCTGTCCTGGTGAGGTCAAGAGTTCGCCTGAGCACGTGTCTCATCGCGCTTTGTTGGGCTCCTTTCTTGGCTCTCATGTCTTCGGGACGGGGAGCGGGTGCGAGATCGGCTGGCGTCGCCGCGGGAGTGGCTGACGACTCTTGGGGATCGGCTCCTCGGTGCCAGCTCCCATTCAAGGTTTTGTACTCTGTGTCTGAGTTCCTGCATGATCTTGGTGCTATCGGCTCCCGTCCCCCCGAAGGGACGCCTTTTGGGGGGTTTTGGTGTAGATCTGTTGGTTAGGCTGAACGGAGGACCGCGGGTGTTTGGTGGCACGAGCCGTCGAACTCGCCCTACTCAGGCGGGCCCCTCCTCCTTCGCGAAGCTCTTCCGACGTGGGAAGTCACTCCATGTCTACTCCAGGGTCCCCACAGATGGCGCCAATGTTCGTTACCGTGGGATCTCGAGTGCTCGGTGGATCGGGTGGTGATGAGAAGGTTAGAGAGGGAAACCCCGGGTTGATCTGGAACGGGCGTTTGAGGTGTGCTCAGTGAGTTGATGGTGCCGGAGGAAAGGAGGACGAGGGGGGTGACCTCCTGCAAGGACACTACGACGGTCAAGTTAGTGTCCGTACGAGGGGATGGCCAAATTAGGTAAGATGTGACGTACCTTGGGGGGAGAGCTGTCCTCTCCCCTTATATACTGTGCAGGGCGGGCCCATGGATGACCTAGCCCACTGGCCAAGGAGCTTCTATGAGCTGTCCTAGTCCACGTGGGAGGAACAGGTCATTCCGGACTTTGGATCGGAGACTCGGGGGCAGCCTCAGGGATACCGACCCGACTGGTGACCTGGGTCGTACGGAGTGTAAGCTGGGCGTGCCCCCGGTCGGGTGTTGGAAACCAACCCGTCGGACTCTTCCTGTCGTGAGGGATGGCTTGGGCCTGGGTCAGGGGTGGCGCCCCGAGTCGACGACTAGTGGGGTTGGACTCTGGTCCGTAACAATACTAATTTGGCATATGGACAATCACGTAACACAGGAAGGACGTCCTCTATGAAGTAGTTGCAGCGCGGGCAGATAGTAGAGGCAGATAAATGTCTTCTTCTACTGATTGACATTTGTTAAAATAGCATCATTGGCGACTAACCAAAGGAAGGAGCGAATTCGCTCCGAACCACTCCACTTCCAAATCAGTTTGAATACTTGATCCGACGTGCTTTGATCCTCTCGAGGCGAGTTGTTGGCTGATTTAAGGTTGAAGCCTTCTTTCTTTCTTTTTTTTCTCCTCCTCCCTCTACTGGAAAGTTTAGTTTAGTTTTTTTTTTAAAGTATTATTGATAGACTCTCCTTGTAAGGGTGTGACCAAAGTTTCTTAAAGCCCTAAAGATTAAAGAAACAAAGGCCTTCTTTTATTTGTTTGCCCACACTCATATCTCTATAAGTGTATGTGTTTGTCAATGACAATGACAATGAAATAATGATCAATTGCCCTAATACCAAAAAAAAAATGATCAATTTCCTTTATTTTTCTTGATGTCATTTCTCTGATTTACTCCAACAATTAGTTACTAATCTTGTTCCTTTATTTTTTTTTTTGGTGATAGTATGAAATGAAACCAAAGCCATGATATTAAGATTCAATTAATTTGTTTGGCAGAATTTTAATTATTATTAATTAAGTTAAAGCTGAGCTGGGGCCGACCAAATGCAAATGAACAATGAAGAAAAATAAAATGTTCATTAATTTAATTTGGGTTTGGGAAAAGAAGCACTAAAAAAAACGATGCGCATGTGAGTGGTTGACAGCAGTTCCTCCTCTTTTTTTCTTCCCTTTTTCCGTTCGTTTCTTCTTCCTATTCCTAATCTAAATTGGAGATGGAGGTTATAAAGTTTATGTACTCACTAAGGCAGAAGATGTCATTGTACCTGATGGCTCTAATCTTCAAGGGAGTCGTCACGGTGGAGCAACGCCAGCGGTGGTGGTCGGGTTATGGCGGTGGTGGTCGGGTTATGTTTTATCCAAATTTTTATTTAAATTTTGAAAAATATACAAGAGAATTAGGTTAGATTAAGTGATTAACTTTGTTGTCCAATCCTTAAATATCACATATCACAAAAATATAAAAGTGATGATTTTTATCTTATACTACAGATCAGTAAAAGTCAACAGAAAGTTTAACTTTGTTAATATTTAAATATATCTTTAATTAGAGAAAAAATTAAACATTAAATCTTTAAAAAATTAAGTTAAATTATGTGTGTTTAAAGACCACTTTAAATATTAATCTCTAAAAATATTAAGAGATCACATATATAATATGTACATATTTTTCAAAGGATATATACGATTCATATAAAACTGAGTTAAAGGTGTAAAGTATAATTTTTTTTTCTTTAAATATAATTTTTATTCATTACTCCTCTCGTTAAACAAAACGGTTTTTTCAAATTATTTTTAATGCCTTTTATAATTATATAATGTATTTAAAATATTTTTTGTTTTAATAAATAATAATATGTACTATTTTAAAATTCATTCCATATATATATATATATATATATATATATATATATATATATATTAAAAATAAGACTTGACATACTGACATAGTATTAATATGTATTTAATTTTTTTTTTTTTTTTTATTAAGTCACAGTTGGCCACAAAAAATAAAAAATATGTATATCAATAAGTAGTGTAGTATCCAAAATATATCCGACATATAAATACGACATCTTAAC
This sequence comes from Arachis stenosperma, assembly GCF_014773155.1. Lineage (NCBI taxonomy): Eukaryota > Viridiplantae > Streptophyta > Magnoliopsida > Fabales > Fabaceae > Arachis > Arachis stenosperma. The sequence continues at coordinate 2,836,331 of NC_080380.1, read as the reverse complement.
AAAATATTCATATTTCATACTTATAAACTTAAATGAAAAATATAACATATCATTAACATCATTTTTTATTTAACATATCATGTCATAGCATTTCTTATTTCGTATTAAAAAAATACAAAAAACAAATGATGAATAAAATTCAAGAGTTAATAAATTAAAATTAAAAATTTCAGTAATTCTAATAACAAAACTTCATTCATTAAAACATGATTATCCAATTATTGTAAAATGTATACCGTGCATCTGATTTTATTTTCACTATTTATATTTTCATAAATGAGAGGAGAAGAGCTCACCATAGAAATTATTTTCTTTGAATTTTATTTTTTCTTTTAATCCTGTGACTCAAATTTAGATCCGGTGATTCAATGCTTGAATAATATCATGTCATGGTCACAAACAGATCCAATGATGTCAGGAATGAATTTCCGGTCCAAACAAAGTGAAAAAATGTCCAATTCAATTAATATATATACTTTTACTACTATGAGGATGTCATGTTGAATTTGACAATATAAAAATTGCTAATAAATAATTTAAAAATTGTCTTATAATTTTAAAATTGACAATAATACATGACAATTATATTATATTTGTTTATATTAAAAATCATTGTTCTGAGAATCGGACCAAACTGACTGGTTCAACCGGATTAATCGAAAATCGGTCATTTAACCGATCCGATTAGGCTATAAAATCGTTCTGTAAAAAACCGGTAAAAAATGGTCAAACCGATAGTTAATCAGTGAATCGGACCGATTTTTTTATAAGACCGGTTCACTCCTCCAAGTCAAAACCGTGCCGTTTACCAAAAAAAAAAAACCAGCGCATAACATCTCCCACCCCACCCCTTTCTCTCTCTCACCCAGCGCATAACACCTCCCCCCACAATACCCTCACTCAGCAGAAGGTGAGAAAACCCTAATCTTCTCTTGGAATCGAAGAACAGCCACCACCCATAATTCTCTCTTCTCCTTGAAGAATAGCCACTTCCCACCATTCCACTTCAGAGCTAAAACTCATCGCCGAACCCTTCTCTCCCTCCTCTCTCTCTCTCTCTCGCCATCTCTGTCCGAGCTCTCTCTGTCGCTGCTCCTCGCCGTGGGTCGTTTCCGCTTCTCTGCTCCTCACCGTGGGCCGTGGGTCGCCGCTTTTCTGCTCCTCGCCGTGGGTCGTTGCTGCTTCTCCCCTCCTCCCCGTGCGTCGTTTCTGCTTCTCCCCTCCTCTTCGTTTCTGCTTCTCTGCTCCGCACTGTGTATCGCCATCGTTGCTTCTCTTCGCGTGGAGTTTCTAGTCTCTGCTACAACCCTCTCAGGTCTCAAGTCTCTTCTTCTCTGCTTCAAGCCTTCAACCCTCTCAGGTCCCAAGTTTCAGTCTCTAACTCTCCCTGATTCTATCTCCCTGACTCTATAACTTTGAAATTTAAAATTTATTCTGAACATGCATGTGATGTATTATTGATGATTCTGCTGGATTTTTGAGATATTAATGTTTTGAATTTTTATTTGAATTCAGTCCGTTGATCTTGAATTAATTCTACTGAGATTGATTTATAAATTCAATTGTATAATTTATTTATTCTGCTGAGATTGATTTTTAAATCCAATATTTTATATTTGTTTTGCTGAATTGTTGTTTTGCTGTTATTGATTCAAAATCAAAACAGTGCCACAATTCTGCATTGAAATTACTATATGGCTTCCTATGATTTGGTTGAGTATGATTCTTAGGTTGGGTACCTGTTTTGGATGTTCTGAAGAGTGACTTGATTGATTTACAGAAGTTCACATATGGGGGAGTTAATTTTTTTAAAAATTTTATATTTAATTAAACCGGTTGAACTCCGGTTGAACCAATAAACTATTAAACCAGTTACTTAACCGGTTCAATGACCGGTCCGGTTCTCGCAACCTTGGTTTTTATTTGTTGTGCATCTGTTATACTAAGTTACATATTTTTTAAACACATCTATATTTGGATAATCCCTCAACTACCTTTAGTTATTTCATTGTTAGATCACACATAATATGCTCAACAACCTGTATCTATGATAAAATAGTGTTGAAGTTTCTGGTGTTTTCATGATAGGTTGAATGGTTGATCTAAATAGAGCAGGGCACCTTTGCTTGAGATAGTTTTCGAGCCTTATATAAAAACCGGTATTGAAGTAGTAGAGCATGCAACAGAAATACAGAGATTGGTTCGGTATTTGGGAGTGATCAATGGCAATATGTAAGAAGGATCTCTTCGTTTTGATCTCTTTGTTACATTATTATACTCCTTGCAATTGAAATAAATTTTGTGATCTTAGCCATCGTGATTTTTTTTTAAATAAATTGGTTTGGGGGTGCAAAGTGGAGGAGCAACTTGGATCCGTTGATTTCAAAGTATAAACATGATGGTATTCTTCATTTACCATCTAATTAAGTTTTATTTATTTTAAAAGATGACAGTCTATATTTACATAGTCTTTTTATTCAAATTTTATGTTTTCTTAGAGTTTAAGGATAGACATGGGATGCACCCTATACATGTAGTCAACTTATATGTTAACCAAGCATTGAACATCAATTTATATAGTATTAATGATAATAGAGTTGAAGACTTAAATTCAGCCGAGTATGTTTTCTTATTTTAGTTCACTCTTTTTCTTTTAGGAAAACTTTCTCTATACTAACAGTTCGTGGGTGTCTTCAGTATCTAAATCTACTACCAGCAAAAGTACATAATTCAAGGTGTAAATTTCAATTCACTTCTTAATTATTTTACTAATGTCAATCTTAGTACATGTACTATCTAAATATCTTACTAGATATAGCAAATTTCTCTTCTCTATATAAGGATCTAATTAAATAAGAAGCTAATTTATTTTTTTATTTCAATGCAGTCCCCCAAACATATATCACCAACGTAGAAAGTGCAAATGTATGGACCACTCGCAAATTAACTTTTTCATACTAAGCATAATATGTATTTGTGTGGACTTGGCATTTATACATATATTTTTTCCCTCTAATTTTGGTTAACTTAATTATGACTTGATGCCTAAAAGATTGAAAGTCTCAATATTTATCCTTAAGCTTTTGAATATCACAAATTGTATTGCAGGGTCAGCAGGCAGTACACTAAAATTTTGGGATTTAGAATCCTTTGAACTGATTGGATCTACTAAACAAGAGGTTTCTCATTTAGTGTCGTGTGAGTCATGGTGTTAGCAATAGCAATTATCGGTGGGTTTGGATTGTGAAGTTTCTCTCTTTTAAATGTTCTTATTGTGCATTATTTTCTTTTTTCAGGTTCACCCCATGATGTACAAGCACACATATAGTAGAGGTCATGGTTCTCTATGAATTTTGGTAGATATTTTTGCTTAATGTTTCCTTTATGGTTCCTTTTTTATATGTTGATTTTACTAAAATTATTTGAGATCTGATTTCTAACAACCAGAACTTACTAACAATAGAAATGGGCACGTTACCAGACAGCAAAGCTGCAAAGGCTTCTCGATAGTGCAATATGAAGACAAGATCCATGGGTGTGAAGAATTCCACTAAGAAAACTATTAGAAGGAATCACAAATAAGTGGTAATTCGTTTTTCCAATTAATCTACTGATAGTTGTCATTTACTTATGGGGTTTTTCTTAGGCTTTAGTATGAGATTGGGTTCTATTTTGATGTGAAGTATTTCGAGCACATTGCTTGATAGTAAGTTTGATGATGTTGATAAGTTCCTTTCTGCATTCGCAAGAATTGATGAGAATGAACATTAAACCTATATCTACATTAATTTGAATAAACAAGTAAGTTTCCATAAGATTCCTTAGTGGTGTCACTTTGTGTATGTTCTATTATGTTGTCATTAATTATTCATTTTAATTATCCCTGTCTAAATATTTTATATCTAATTTGGTTAGTAACCATGGTACCAAGACTATAAATGTCCTCATGAAGGAACCGTAGATCATTCTAGATTATCAAGGGAAAAAAAAGAAGAAAAATTGCTTTCTTTAGTGTGCATGCAGAAAATCTTTTGATATCTCATTCATACATAAGCAAGATTCTACTTTTTAAAGAGGAAAAGTAAACAGAACGAAGAACAAATAAAACACAGAATTTAACAGTCTTTAGTTTCTTTTTCCTCACTTGAGAGCAGATGCATGAAACAGGACATAGTTGAACTTATCAATAAAATCAACAGATCCTCCATTACCATTCAGTTTATTAATAAGATTTGAAGAATCACCAATGGGGCCACTATTTTATTTGTGGGTGAGTTCGTTCTGGTTTGTTTCCTTTTTAGATTAATGGTATGTATCAATTGCTTCGCAACATTAGTATTTGATATTCTTCTTTCAGTGGTTATGTTTTAGTTCGATGAGGTTGATTTAACTGGCGCAAAGTTTAAATATTTATGGTTTGGAGTAAATATTTATAGTTTGTTGAGATGGTGAATTTGTCTCTTTGTCTTGAAAAATTTATATGTTTGGCAAATATATGCATTTAAACCATTTTTACAATTTTTCTTTCGAAAGTCTGTTCCTATAGAATTAAGATAGTTCTTTCTTAGACTTTTTCATTTATGAGAATCTATTGTTCTACATATTAAGAGTTTAGAGATCAACTATTTTGCATTGCGTGCATTGTGCATCCTGTTTTCTAGAAAAATAACTATTTATATTTCTTAAATGATTTAGGGCCATGAACTTCTCAAAAAACTTGCTTATGTGACTGATAAATTTGATAAGAAATTCCTCGAACAATTACGTGAGTAAGAAGATTCAGTACTTTGTTGTACTTAATGTTCTAGCTCTTTTTTTTCCTTTGTACTTAGTGTTCAATGCTTTTTTCTTTTTCATTTTCTATGATGTGCCTTCTTCTGCTTATTTGCTTTTCAAAGAGTTGGGTACTGATTTGCCTATATATTATGACTTATTTTTTTCTATTTGAGGGATATAATTTTGCTTTTAAAATGTTGGGTTGCCATTGTTTGATTGAGTTGTTTGTTTGTTACAGAGGATTCTGCACCACAATTCCTAATGATTTTAGATTCAGAAAAATTAAGCTCTCTTTTCCATACGTTTTTTTATCCACTTAGTCATTTATCAATTTATTCTATGGTTGAAATCATAATTGTGAATTTCTGACACCTGATAGTGGATTTTGTATACTTTATTCTCCAATTGATTTCCTTTTATATTAATGGTATGTATCAATTGCTTCACAACATTAGTATTTGGTATTCTTCTTTCAGTTGTTAAGTTTTAGTTGGATGAGGTGGATCTGGCTGGTGCAAAGTTTGAATATTTATGGTTTGGAGTGCATATTTTTTTTTTAAAAAAAATCATGAAGCTTTTTATTAATGTATATTCACGCTCAAATTACACAAACTATATCTTTTCCAGCTAATTTTTGTTGAGATCGTGAATTGTCTCTTATCTTAAAAAATTTATGTTTGACAAATATATGCATTTAAACCATTTTTTCAATTTTTCTTTTGAAAGCCTCTATTTCTATAGAATTAAGATAGTTGTTTCTTAGACTCTTCCATTTATGTGACCTATTATTCTACATAATGAAAATTTAAAGATCAACCATTTTGCATTGTGTGCAATGTGCATCCTGTTCTTTTAAAAAATAGCTATTCATATTTCTTAAATGATTGAGTTATGAAGTTTTCAAAAATGATCGAGTTATCAAGTTTTCAAAAAACTTGCTTATGTGATATATAATATTCTGTGCTCTTTTGAATGTCCATAATTGTATTTCTTTTATTATCATTATTATTTTGAATGTTGCTCTGTTAATGTAATTTATAATTATACATGACTTTTGTGGTATTATGTAGTATATGAGGTTGGTCATTGGTAACAGTGCCGTTGCAATGTTAGACGATCTTAATAGTAGGAAATGGCTCTTCCTCTGTGATGTGTGTTATTATTATTATTTATGGGATGATGACTATTAACAAATTTTAGGGTCAAACATATGGGTCTATAATTGTAGACAGCATGTTTTTACATACAGACAACTTTATGTAAAGTAGTCCCTTCCAAAAGTAAAAATCAAAATCAAAATTAAGGGTATTAGTTTAGAATAATTATTCAAGGCAAAAGATACAATCATAAATGTTGTTTGTAGACAAATTTAGTTGATTATGTATAATTTTAAAATTTATTTAATATGTAATTTTAGATATTTATATTTTTCTATAAATTTGTTACTTTTTTGTAGAAATTATTTTTGAATACTTATTCATTTTAGTTTACAATTTTCCTATCATGTATTTATGGTAATTAAACGATAATCTTAATCTTAATTTATATGTTTTTATAATTTTTTAAAAAATAAAATTAGATCATTTTATTCTTACGATCTAATTTAAAATATAACATTTATATTTAATTAGTTATTATAACAATAACTTAATATTAATTTTTGTGGAGAACTCTTTTAGGTAACCAACATTTAATTGCTCAATTTATTATTAATTAGTAATTTTAATTTCTTAAATTATTATTAATTAATAATTATTTATATTTTATTTTTTAAAGATATAAAATTAATAATTATTAATTACAATTATTTATATCTGTCTTAATTGACTAGAAATTATTTATCTATATTTTTTTGTAGATTATTTTTTTATACTATTAAAGATGTGAGATATGAATTAACGATATAATTTAAAAATGATAATGATAAAAAATGGCAAAAATAGCAATTTCTTTTATTTTTCTCTATTACGTATCATGTTTTTATTTATTTTTTATTATAGAGTTTAATTAACATATATTTTTAAAATACTTGTTAAATTTATAAATTAAAATTTTTTATTAAAAATATACAAAATTTAAATTTTTAATATATTTATTTTATAATCATTAAATTAAAGTATTTAAGACATATGTTAGTGTTTTGATGGTTATCTGAAACGTTGATTTGTTTTTAACGTGAAGTTTAGATTCCTTAGTTTAGCAAGGATTTTAAGCAGATTTTTAGTAGAGTAGAACGTAAGTTATACCTGGGTTTCAGTGTATTTATAATAGAGCTGTTAACCACTTTTGTTGGAGTCATTCTATTTTTTCTAATAGATAATTATTTCTTTTATTTTGGAAATCTATTAAGATCTTTCTTCCAGGTGGTGTAGTGAACCTTTTGTCTTGTTGGGAAATGGATCCTCTCCATTTTTTTCATTGGAGACAATAAAGTGTGATCTCTCATCTTTAATTCTATAAGTGAGACCAGAAATAAATAAGAGAGAGAACAATGAACGGTAAGATTAAACACTGGGTACCATCCATTTTTTTCCACTGGAGCGGATCCACTCCCATCTTGTTGAGTCTGATTTTTATTTATTGGACTAAAATATGAACAGTTAGTTAAAGTTAAAAACTTAAAATTCACGTATAATTGTCTTGATATGAAATTGATAATTAAAAATTATTAGATCATAATTTAATTAAATCTATCAAATTATTTAACGATTTTAAACTATCCATTTTATATAAGGATAATTACATATAAGTCTTTGTCATTAGCTAAACTCATTATAAACAATAATCTTCATTTTTTACTAAAAAAATACTTTGCAATATGATTTTAGTACTTACATTAGGTCCACATTTCATAACACTTTCCTTTTTTTTTCAGGAACAATTACTTAACAGAAATAATATAATTATTATTATATAGGTTTTTCATAAAGCCGAAAGAGAAAACATTTTGAAAAAGTTCCCTTTTTTTTCCTTGAAGAGCAAAAGAAAGCAAGCATTGTTTGCCCATTGGAATTTTTTTGCTGCATTTTTCAATATTTTCTTTTAATAATCTCTCACGGTCAAACTCATTGCCTTCAATCGTTTAACTCGTCACCTCCTTCTCTTTTTTTTGTTGTTGTATCACTTGTATGTAGTATTGTGTAATTTATTTATAAATAATCTTTTTGTGTTGTTGACAATTCTCTGTACTTAATTCATCATCTTCTTAATTAAGTATTTATTTGGCTCTGAGATCAAATAAATGTCAATTAAGTGCTTAGATTCACTCTTTTTTGTATGGGTACAAGACATGTCTTGAGATGATTCAAGATACCAGTTTATATCATGTTATAGATTGTATTGAAAATTTGAAATTGTTATATTTTTTGCTTATCTACTGGCCAATTTATTCCTTAGGATCGCTGATTGTGATTCTAACGAAAATTTTACATTTCACATTTTTTTTGAAAAATAAATACACCAGATTAAACATATCTAATCTAATGGCCCTATAAGTCTATGACTCCACTCACTAGCTTATCTCCCCCGGTCCGGCTAACTGTTTTAAACTCTTATTTTTATTTTATGATGACCTCTTTTATGCCTTCAATTGAAATTGAATTAGAAATCGGATATGTAAATCTCATCCTTTTTGCAGGATATAAATTGAAAATGAGTTACGCAAACATATAATAATTAATTTGGTAGATGATTTTTTTTGGGTACATAGCTTTTTTTTCTCTAATTAAAAATATTAAAATAAACTATTAAAATTGTCCTTAATTTTTAAAGAGCTCAACAAAAATAATTAGATCATTATTTAAAAAATACATTAAAAAATTAAACTAAAATTCGATCTCAATAATTTTTCATCTTTCTAAAGTATTTTTTTATTAACAAAAAAATTGTAAAAAAAAATTATTTGGTGTAATCACTGAATTTTAAGTATAAAATATGATTTTTTGAATCATATTTGTAAAAAACATATTAAAATAAATTTTACTTGTATAATTCTTTTTATCGTGGTTAAAATAAATTTTCTTTAATTAATAAATTTTATTAAATTTAATTTTTTATTCTTTTGACCCAATGATATTTGTAGAAAAACCAACAAAAACCATTTACAAACATACGCCATTTTTTCGTTGAATATTGATTTCTGATTTTTCAAGGAACTTCAGGAGATATTTCTGCTTTTTGGTTTCGTGTCGAGTTGAGAGACACTTTTGTTTTGTCTCGTACTAAATTGAAAGATATTTTTGTTTGTCTCTTGATAAACAGAAACAGAGAAAGGAGTAGGGAAGAAGAATTAACACCAGATATATCCTGGTTCAGTCATTAGGTGCAATGTGGCTTACATCCAGTCTCCATCACAACAATGATGTAATTTTATTATGTTATCACAACATTACAAATACCAATTTTTTCTTAGGAACTACCCAAATTCTACACCCAATCTGAATTTGACTAGGACTCAAAACTGCAAAGTGCTAACTCAACTTGCAAGGGAATCTCCACAGGATCATGGCATACAACAGAAAGATGTACAAAGAAATTCGGAGACATCTATAACTTTTTCTCTAATATTGATCACTGTCTTTTTCCTCTCACTGGTTTTTTCTTACAAACTTCACCATGTTTGCCTTTTACCATAAGACTCAGACAGATAATACTAAGAAAAAGAAAATAAAATGAACACCATTGAAGGAGAAGAACTTATAAAGCTTCAGGTAGCTATGAGAATTCTGTGCTTACTCTCCTTGATCTCAACCCTTGGCCGTTCACCCTTATTATAGAAGGGAAAGCTTCCAAGGTTGAAACCGGTTCAATCAAGCAACTTCTTCTCTAACCAAGAACAGCAGCGGTTCGGACAAGGAGAAGAGAGAGAAAAAACCAAAAATCAACATGCATGTATCTCTCTCAACCCTTTTCATCAAGCTCCTTCCATCTGAACCCTTGATCTTGTCTTTGGCTCCAAAAAAGAATTTGGAATCCTTGATGATCTTCTGACCCAGGACAGCTTCTTGCCTTCCATTTTTGCTTCTTCTTATGTGTAGCTCAGCGGCTATCTTCTTTTTTTGATGAACAAAAATAGAACTAAACTTCTTTACCTCAGATTTGCTTCTTCACCGAGGCAGATTGTTTCTTTTCTTGGCATCAAAATCTTGAGGCCATCTTCCAAAATCTTTCCTTCTGAAGTAAAGATCTTCCTTTCTTCTTCATAGCTTTTTTTCTGTAAGCTTTTTCTGATAACTTCTACAATCCTCTTCTCTGATGGATGTGACTGAAAGACAAGAGAGAAGAGAGAGAAGAGAGAAGCTTTCAATGCACAATAAACTCAATTTAATTTTGAGTTTCGATTACCAAGGAGTGCATTTAACCAAATTAAATTTTGAATTCCAATCACAAGGGGAGTAAGTAACTGAGGCTTGCTTTGAGAACCTTTGGGTTCCTTTCCTTGATCCTTCAATATTGGTCTATGGGCTTGTGATATGGGCCACTTTCATTTCAACATAAAGCCACTTATGTTTAAATTAATTTTTGCACAAAGCTTAAATTCAAATAACAAGTTGGGCTTATGTTACTTCTCGACCAATAGGAAATCTGCACAATAACAAATATATCAACCAAACAATTGAAAATAATTTAAGATTACATAAAATTAAAATTGATGAGACTAAAAATTAATGTATTATGTATAAATATATGCTAACATGCTTCTTAATTCATATTTTTGGTAATTATTAGTGTAAAAATAATTGAAATCAAATTAGTAAGAGATAAATTGCCAATAATAGTAATGTTTTATTTTTTTCTATTTATCTTTTTTTTTATTTGTCATAACTCTTTCACTTTATTAGTATTCTTAAAAACTAATTTTCTTTTTTATTATACAATTTCAATCTAAATATTGTGATTTCAATTATATATATATATATATATATATATATATATATATATATATTGGTGTCTAAACATGGAAAGAAACAAAGTAAACACTATCCTATATTCGAGCGGATGATTTGCTGGAGTTCAGCACAAGGCTCAGATCAAATAACATGATTAAAGTTACTCTTGGCACCATATCTAGCCATCCAATCCGCAGCTCTATTTGCTTCTCGGGACACCCACTCAACGTGAACAAGCCAAGGACGAGATAAAAGCTCCTGAATCTTGTGAACCAAATCTGTTACTTCAGATGAATACCCACTTGTAAGCTCATGCATGATGGGCATAATGTCAAGGCAATCCGTTTCACATATAATATCCCTCAAACCGAAATCCTAATCTAAAACCAGCCCCCTCCAAGCAGCAAATCATTCACATCTGATAATAGACCAGGGGGAATGCTTCCAGAGCAGCTCGAGATCCAATCTCCCTTAGAATCTCTAATAATACACCCAAATCCCGCTAAATTTGAATCTAGATACAAGCTTGCATCACAATTAACTTTAAAACTATTGCCTACCGGTGGTTCTCAACACAGGTAATTTCGGAGAGACCTAAAGGCATTGTTTCGATTCTTGTAAACCTGTAAGTCCTTGGCGGTAATTCTGGCCAAGGCAACAACCTTGTGGTCTGTCCAAGGGTTGTCAGTAATGAATATGTCATTGCACCTATGTTTCCATACCCACCAAAGTCCTGCACCAAAAGACGCCTCATTGTTAGCCAAGGCCTTCCGAAACCACCCTTCAAGAGCAGTACCCGCCGTCGAGTCCAGGATACTAGGATCCAACATATGCCAAATTGTCTTTGATCGTTCACAGTCTCTAAGGCAATGCTCCATAGTCTCCTGCGCCTTGTTACATCTCTTACACATATTTGAAGAAGCTAAATGCCGTTTGAATTGAAAGGTCTCAGTTGGTAGAGCATCATGTAAGCCAAGCCATATAGTAAATTTGAACTTCTCCGGAATGTTTGTATTCCACAACCAGTCCAGTTACTATTGGCATTCCAATTTAATGTTTTCTCTAATAACCATCCATAACCCTCCTTTGCACTATACTTTTTTGTTGCTGCAGGCCACCACTCCCACTGTGGCTCTAACTTAGTCGAACTAGGATATCTCAGACCACAAATAAACTGCTTAATCTCATGCGGAATAGGCGTAGTAATACTATCAACCTCTCAAGACACCCCTTTCCACAAGTCAGCCACTATGAAATCTGATTCAGAAATATGTACATAAGGAACAAAGTTGCAAAGCTTACCAAAAGACTATTATTGATATTTATACTTTTATAGGCACTAAAACACATAAAACTCTCGAACTTTAAATTCCGCACAAAAAATTCAACAAAATACTAAATAAAAATATTTCTACAAATATAATTGGGTCAAAAGAATAAAAAATTTTAAATATTATAAAATTCAATAATTACAAAAAATTTCTTATTTAACAATAATAAAAAAACATCCAAGTGAAATTCAAATTTTAAAATACCATATGTATATAAAATTTTGATTTAATTTGATAATATTTGAAAATTTTATTAAATTTTAATGATTATTTTTAATTATGTCAACGAGTAAGATTTTGAAGCCAATGAGCTATAATATTAAAATGGCATAGTCTCTTCGTGCTCATTTAGAGGTCAGTCTCAAATTCTCAATCCTATCATTGGTATAAAAAAAATATATTTTGAAAAAAAAATTATTTCAAATAGGGGATTAACCTAATGTCATCCACTCATCCTTAGCCACCATTTGTTACAACAACTTACAACACACTCTTCATAAGTTCTATCATCTGACACTGACTTGTTCTTCCTTATAAACTTCTTAACTCCACAACTTATGTAAGAATATATAAATTAGTCCTTCGAGGGAGAATACAAGAATAATATCCGTGTCTCTGTTGAGCCTAATGTATCCAAGCAAAATAAGTTAAGATCACTGACTAAAGAAGTAAAAAAGTAAATATGTCTGATAGAACCTTTAATTATGGTGAATATATAAAATTCAATAATTACAGAAAATTTTTTATTTAACAATAATAAAAAAAACATCCAAATGAAATTCAAATTTTAAAACACCATATGTATATATAATTTTATTTTAATTTAATTCGAGTCTCAATCCTATCTTTGATAAAAAAAAAAGAGAGAGAGTAGATTTTGAAAAAAAAACTATTTCAAAAAGGGGATTAATCTAATGTCATCCTTAGCCACCATTTTTTACGCCTCCATAACACTCAACTAAATATAAACCTAATCTACAATGTTACAACACACTCTTCATAAGTTCTATCATCTGAGACTAACTTGTTCTTCCTTATAAACTTCTTCATTCAACAACTTATGTAAGAATAAATAAATTAGTCCATGGAGGGAGAATACAAGAATAATATCGGTGTCTCTATTGAACCTAATGTATCCAAGAAAAATAAGTTAAGATCAGTGGTTAAAGAAGTGAGAAAGCAAATATGTCTGGCAGGACCTTTAATTATGGTGAACCTTCTTAATTTCGCCATTGAGCTTATTTCCGTAATGTTTGTGGGTCATGTCAGCGAGTTGGCTCTCTCCGACGTTTTCATGGCCACCTTCTTTTCTTCTGTCACTGGCATTGGTTTAGTGGTCAGTTCCTTTTATATCTCTTAACATTCTTTTTACGGTTTCACTAATCGGATTTTTCTCCTCTTCTTTTCCTTTATAATTTGAATTTATTAAAAAATATCAAATAAATATAATCCGAACTGAACCATCCCAATATTTTGTTCGGTGTTAGTTATGAAAATATTTCAACACCAAACCCGATTACTCCCCTCCATTGCATGGAAACTAGAAGCGATTACTAATTCATTGCCAACTGTTTCTATTGAATCGACTAACCTTGTGTTCAACTCTTTGTTGGTTTCATATAATGACAGATGGGAATGGCAAGTGGCTTGGATACCTTTTATGGCCAATTGTATGGAGCAGGACAGCATGACATGTTAGGCGTACACGTTCAGAAAGCCATGCTTAATAAAATTTCTTAATGGTGAGGCTAAAATATTTTAATTTTAATACAAAAATTTCTTAATTTTGCTATTGAAATTTTTTAAGATTCTGAATTTGATAACCGTTTTTATACTTAATAGTTGAATTTTTAATTAATAAAATTTAATTAATGCTTTCTTAAAATAATTGAATTGTCATTTATTTCATTTTGGTTTGTTTATTTCTTTGAAAAAAATTATATAAAATTAAAATTGCTGAGACTGAAAATTAATGTATTATGTTTAAATCTATGCTAATGTGCTTCTTAATTCATTTTTTTTGTAATTATCAGTGTAAAAACAATTGAAATCAAATTAGTAAGAGAAAATTTGCCAATAATAGTAATACTTTATTTTTTTATTTATCTTTTTTTTTTTAATTTTATTTGTCACAACTCTTTCACTTTATTAGTATTCTTAAAAACTAATTTTCTCTTTTATTATGCAATTTCAATTTAAATATTGTGATTTCATTTCAATATTATATTTAAAACAGACTATTATTGATATTTATACTTTTATAGGCACTAAAACATATAAAACTCTCGAACTTTAAATTCCATACAAAAAATTCAACAAAATACTAAATAAAAATATTTCTACAAATATAATTGGGTCAAAAGAATAAAATTTTTTAAATATTATAAAATTTAATAATTACAAAATTTTTTTTATTTAACAATAATAAAAAAAATCCAAATGAAATTGAAATTTTAAAACACAATATGTATATATAATTTTAATTTAATTCGAGTCTCAATCCTATCTTTGATAAAAAAAAAAAAGAGTAGATTTTGAAAAAAAATTATTTTAAATAGGGGATTAACCTAATGTCATCTTTAGCCACTATTTTTTATGCCTCCATAAAACTCAACTAAATATAAACATAATCTATTGTGTTACAACACACTCTTCATAAGTTCTATCATGTGAGACTAACTTGTTCTTCCTTATAAACTTAATTCCACAACTTATGCAAAAATAAGTTAAGATCAGTGGTTAAAGAAGTGAGAAAGCAAATATGTCTGGCAAGACCTTTAATTATGGTGAACCTTCTTAATTTCGCTATTGAGCTTATTTTCGTAATGTTTGTGGGTCATGTCAGCGAGTTGGCTCTCTCCGATGTTTCCATGGCCACCTCCTTTTCTTCTGTCACTGGCATTGGTTTAGTGGTCAGTTCCTTTTATATCTCTTAACACTCTTTTTACGGTTTCACTAATCGGATTTTTCTCCTCTTCTTTTCTTTTATAATTTAAATTTATTAAAAAATATCAAATAAATATAATCCGAACTGAACCATCCCAATATTTTGTTCGGTGTTAGTTATAAAAATATTTCAACACCAAACCCAATTACTCCCCTCCATGGCATGGAAACTAGAAGCGATTACTAATTCATTGCCAACTGTTTCTATTGAATCAACTAACCTTGTGTTCAACGCCTTGTTGGTTTCATATGATGACAAATGGGAATGGCAAGTGCCTTGGATACCTTTTGTGACCAATCATATAGACCAGGACAGCATGACATATTAGGCATACACGTTCAGAAAGCCATGCTTGTTCTTATCATCTTATGCGTACCATCTCTATTATTTGAGCAAACACAAAATCCATATTGATTTTATTTGACCAAGATCACGAAATCTCCACAAAAGTAGGAAGATATGCTCAGTTAATCATTCCATACCTTTTTGTCTCTAGTGTTCTTCAGTGTCAGACTAGATTTCTACATACACAGAACATTGGAGTTCCAATGATGCTCAGCTCTGGAGTAGCTACTGCACTGCATGCTGCTTTGTGTTGGGTGTTAATGTTAAAATATGACTTAGGGAGTAGAGGAGCTGCCATATCAAATTGTATATCGTATTGGGTGAATGTGTTGATACTTGCGATATATATTAAGTTTTTTCCAAAATGTTCACAAACTTGGACGTGTTTTCAGTTGAGGCATTCCATGACATTCCTTCTTTTTTGAAACTTGCTATTCCTTCTGCTGTTATGGTTTGGTAAGTTTCTACTAACTGTTGCTTTTCTCACCGTTATACTGTTTGAGATCCTCTACTAATGAGTTTTTGTTTGGTTCCCATTGTGTTGAGCAGCTTGGAACGGTGGCCGTTTGAATTGATGGTTCTCCTATCTGGTCGTCTTCCAAATCCAAAGTTGCAAACATCAGTGCTTTCTATTTGGTTAGTTCCACATTTGATGTAGTTCTCACAATTCTTAGCTACCAGCACTTTACATGTTATTGTGGATATTATTATTTGCACCTATATTAATTAATGTTGGAAATTACAGTGTGAATACAACATTAACTATTTAGATGATCCCGTTTGGATTAAGTGGAGCTATAAGGTAACTTAATTACTGCTACGTGCTTATGAATATTTAGAATTCTGTGACAACAAATGTCGAGATCAAAGTAACAATTGTAATTGCATAATTGTTTGTTTGTGTTACAGTACTCGTGTATCTAACGAACTTGAAGCTGGTAATCCTTGGCCTGCACGTTTAGTAGTGCGTGTAGTGGTAGTAGCAGCCATTATTGAGGGTATCCTGGTTGCAACACTGATGATAATGATACGCAACGTTTGGGGCCATGTTTACAGTAACAACGTACAAGTGGTTCGACAGGTGGGATTTATGCTGCCAATTCTTGCAGCATCCAATTTCTTGGACGGGCTGCAGGGTGTTGTCTCAGGAATTGTCCGAGGAAGCGGTTGGCAAAAAATGGGTGTTTTTATTAACTTAGGGTCATATTATGTAGTTGGAGTTCCGTCAGCTATTGTGTTAGCTTTCGCTTTGCACATTGAATAAATTAGATTTTCATAATTTATTCTAATTTATCACCAAACAGAATACAGAAACATAAAATTTTATGTCTTTGTCCATCAGTGTCTTCTCCTGTCTTATTTTCAGTGTCTTGTCCTATCCTGTTCTCAGAAACAAACGCAGCCTAGAGATTTTCAATGAAGTAGAGAGTATTGATCTCTGGTTGCGTTCGCCTCTTGCTCCATAGAGGTAATACACTACACTATTATATGTCTCTTTTAATTTTCTTTGAGATTAAGATTATAATGACAATCAGTGTAGACTGCACAATGTATAGAGCATTCATTCAAGTCTTGTGTGCTGTGTTTTGATTCTGTATATACACTAATACCATTACTAAACCAAACTCATCTTTTGGAAATTGATTCCTATGATTTAGTTTCTTTTCCTATGATTTAATAGCATGCTTATGGTACCTACTCGAACATAAAATTAATTTCTTTTATTAAAAAAAAACCGTAATCAAACATAACTCAGTTCTACGGTTGCTGAACTAAAACAACACAACTGATAATCATATACATGAAGCGAAGCCAAAAGAAGTAAGCATACATAAAACTCACATGCTTTTTTAGTGGAAAGTAATGAAATTAAATATTAGTGGAAAGTAATGAAATTAAAGCATGCATTGTTAGTTGTTCAATGTGATTATTAATAATTCTTTTTTGTTATAAACTTATAATTGAATTTTTGGTGGACAGAGGCTAGCTTTCTTGCTTACAGGCCATCATGTACTGCCGCAGCAATACTTGTGCTGCTAATGAAATTCCTAATTGGTCTCTTGTTAAGCCTGAGAATGCTGAATCATGGTACCAGGGACTAAGAAAAGTAAGCATGTACTATGCTAAATAATTAATAGATATACATATACAAGTTATCAATATTATAGATATCAGATCAGGTTCCAAAGCTGACAAACTCACAAAAGGTTTTAATAATGATTAGTTAGTTTTCTTCAACAAAAATTCTATTTACAACAAAAATCAGAACAAAGAAGCCGGAAATATGTATAAGATAAGTTAGTTTTCTTCAACTAAATAATGATTTTTCATATGATTGACAAATTAAATAAAACAAAATAAAAGCTCGATCATAGAAAAATAGGAACTGATATGCACTTGAATTGCCAAAGCCAATTACATAACCAGAATTCAAAAACTAAATGTTGTTCATTTGGTTCAACAAAATACAAAAGGTGGAACGGGGCGGCGTCAACATGATAGATTAAATCTGCAAACCCATATCTGGATTCAAGATTATTATCTCCAAACTCAATAGGTTATGATAACAAAACATCAAATTAGATTAAATTAAATATTGCATAAATTACATAACAAAAGATTATGATTATGCATAACCCTCTTTTACTGTTAGAAAAGGTGATTTGATTATTGGTGGAATCATGGTATCAAATTATGATTATACAAAGTGATCCTACAACCCCCTTTAATTGAAATTAGTGGCCAAATTACTATAGTTTAATCGTGCAGAAACACAGCATAATGCAGCAGTCAGAACAACAATTCTCCATTCAATGAAGCAGATAATTAGAACAACAATTCTCCATTCAATTCATACAAATTAATTAAGTCTTAACCAATCAAAAAGTGAACCACAGTGAAGAAGAGACTTACAGCAGGATCCATTGAAATAAAGAGTTCAATACTGAGAGAATTAAAATCTGCACATTTTCAATCCATTAAAATGAAGAAGTCAGAAGTATACTAATGAAGAATCAAAATAGAAAAAAATAACAAAATAGAAAAATCCCAGATAACAAATCTAACTAAGAAATCAGAACCAAGGGCAAGGAGGAGGCTTACCTCAATTGATGAGCTCCGGCAAGCCACCGACGAAAGAAGGAGAAACCGAAAAAGAGAGATACTCAGGCGAATCAAAGTGAAGATAGAATCGCGAATGGGAGGTCGAGGCAGAGAGACAGAGTTGCGAATCAAAGTGAAGACTCGAAGAGATAGAGGTCCGACGAACCACCGGCGAGCTCCAGCGAGAGGCGGAGGAGAAGAACTGTTAACGGCGGAGAACTGGAGAAGAGTGAAGTGGGTTTTTTCGAAGTCTCGAAGAGTGGATTTGAAATTAGGTTTTGATTTAAGTTTTAATTTTAATTTGGTTTTGGTTTTGGTTAACCGGTTAAAAATTGATTTTTTTAATTTGGTTTTGATTAACCAATTTTAAAAAATATAGATATAATTTTTAAAATTATTTTATTAAACTGGTTAACTAAAATGTGGTTATGATTTTTTAATTGGTTAATCACATTTTGGATTTTTTTTTAACATCCCTACTTTCTATTTACTTTGTATTTTTAATGCATATTTGCTTTATAAAATAGATGTCTTTTCTATTTTATTGAAACAATTATGCAGAGAAAGTTAAAAAGAGAATTTGTTTTTCATGGCTCTACTACACAAATGCTTTTGTAGAATCCGATGAAATAGAAATACTTGATAGAGAACAAACATGATTCCTAAAATTACATAAGGATATTCATTACTTACACCTTATGATTAACAAAAAAGGTATCTTGCATAATTTATGATTTAAAATCATCTACTCATTTAATTACATATAACTTATGTGCATTAAATTACTATAAAAACTTTAAAAGTAGATACAATCATAAAAGTTATCTTTTTATGTCATTTTAAGACATGATCTAAACATATTGTGCTAACCTTTGTTATTTTATATTTTTTTATAAATACTAGAAATAGATACTGTAATAGTGATGCATATTGGAGGTTGCCATTACAAAAGTGTGAGATGGAAAGTGATTGTTCTTTCAAACGTTACATGGAAATGCAACTGCTCTGCTCCATGAGAGCTAATACTCATTATCTGCCTCTCTTAATTTATGCTTTATGTATTTTGTCTCAATTTAATCTTATCCAAATACATATAGTGTATAAATTATGTGCTAATGTTACAAATATAACTATTTTAGCTGTTAGTTTAATATTAATGATTTTAGCATGTAAAATATAAAGTTGGAACATACTATTTTAATAATTGAATATTTTATCTCATGATTAACTAAAATTTTAAGTGTAATGTGTATTTGTTACTTAAATTTTGAACATTAAAGAGTATATAATTATCTCCATTAATTGCATACATAACTCATATTTTTTTAATAAATCAAACTAAATAATAAAATGGTAGATAAATATCAACATATCATAGATATACAAGTTTATGGAGTATGATATGTAAGGAATATTATTTTAAAAATGAAGCTAACTTTTTATTATATGGCCAAAATTAAAACTTATATCAAGAACAACAACAATTCACATTGAAGTTATTATAGATATTTTTTATACAATTACATTCATTTTAGTTTGTTATATAATATTTTAAATATTTCTTTTTATATTAAATTAATTTTGATACTACAATTTTAAGGCTTTTAAATAAATAAATACAAATTTTTTAATAAAATAATATAATATTTTTCTTTAAATAAAATTTGAAGCCATAACAATTTTTTAAGCAACATCTATATGTATGCAGGTCTATTTAAAAAAAATTATTTAGTTCTTGATCTTAAGAGAAATATATGCAAAAATGTAACGTTGTATCACATTATTACAAGTTGTTAGAGAAAATAATTTTATGATAGTGATCTTATTTTTGGAGAATAAGAGACTTTTTATTTTAATTTTTAAGTATAAATTGAATTGAAATTTAGTTCTTTAAAAATATTTTTTTTTATGTTGGTATTTGTATTTAGGTGCAGACTCTGGTGGCTTATTTTTTTCATGGCTAAGGTGACTAAGTGGGTCAAACCAAAAGAATGTTGGCATGTGGCTTATAGTGAGTAGAGACTGAAAGGTTTGTTTGACTTTGCTGACCCCAATAACTTAGGTAATCATTCAAGGTAAAAAGTTGGATGATTAATTAGGACCATCATCTCTAAGAGTTAATCAGATTAAGAAGAAGGGCCAATTAGAAATTTTAAAAAGTTACCCAAAAAACCTAAATAACCAAAAAATTCTCCACACTTGAGTTTGAAAGGTTTGCCGTGGATGGCGACCATGACCTGGGGTTCATGTTGGAGTCAACTTGAACCATTGTTGAGAGTGAGTTCTTAACCGTTGGTTTCATGAGTAAGCCTCCCGTGTTGTTTCAGGGGAGGATTTTGGGTTTTGGATGACGATTGTATTGTGGTTTGAGCGCATTCGGTACATAGAGTAGCAGATTCAGCCACTACTGTTCCGTTCCAGGTCCGCAACCAAGTGCCGTGGCGAGGGTGGTTGACGACATCGAAGTCTCCTCCGATCTGCGGCTGTGTATCTCCTTGTTATTTGGGTGCAATCTGTACAACAACATATGCAGGATTTAAAAAAAAAAAAGTTGATTTTTTTATAAATCAATATTGAAAAAAAAAGTTGATAATAAAAAATTAATTACTCTTAAATTAAGATAATAAAATATATATTTTATAAAAATTATAAAATTAATAATAATTAATTTTTTATTTTATTATTTTACTAATTTTTTTATTTTAAAATATTCAAATTTTCTTATATATAAAAAATTTCATTATTTCCAAAAAGAAATTACAAGGAAAGATGAAGTAGTATTTTTTGTAATTGAATCTAATTTTACTTATAATTAATATAAGAAAATTTTGTATTAACACGGATTTTTTAGGTTTTTCAATTCAAATCTTAAAGAACTATTTTCGTTTTTTTAATTTCACCATTAAAGAAATTTATCCATCTCATCCTAAAATAATAAAAAAGAAAAACCTTTCTTTATTTTTTTTCCTCTACATTGCCCTCTTCACCTTAATTTTAGTGTTTTTGTCCACTCACACTTTAGTCAGCCCATGTCATAGTCATTTTTTTTTAAGTCAAAATTACTCCACTGTCCCTACAGTAAACCTCACAAAGTTAGGCGCTCAACACTAAGAGATCCTTTTGACACACAGTTAGTGCACTCATACATAAGATTCACCACTTGTCACATGTTAACATGTCATTGGCCAGTCAAACATTAGCCACACTTAGCCACCTAAAATCATGCTACCAGAGAACCCACCTTGTATTTATTATAATGTATCATGCTCTAATTATTCTGCAGCGAGAACAGTAACCTTATGCAACAACTTATATAGGGAATACTGTTTAAAGTGACATAACCTGAAAGTTAAAAACAACACTAATTCATCGTATATAAAAATACTTATAGACAAAGAGTATTGGTATAAATGTGATTTTATAAAATTAATTATAATTAAAAATTATATTTATGTCATATAATTTATGTTGGAATATTTTTTATTAGACATTAAAAAATAAATATTTTTAAATAATATTAGTTAAAATTACGTTGAAATTTAATTTATTAATAGGATATAATTTATATATTTTTCATATTATTTTTTCAATTGTTTTTACAATGTTAGTGCCTAATTCATTTTAAAATAATCAATAAAATGAATTTTAGCATACACATTATTTTTTTGTAAATTGATGTTAATATAGGCAAGAAAAATAAGAATATTATTTAGCTTCAATAAATATAGGGTGCAATAGTCTTATATATCGGATAATAAGTTATTATAGACGAACACTTTTTAAATTAAAGGTAACAATTTTTTTTTTTTACCAAAGATAGGAGATTCAAATCCGCAACCTCTTAATTGAGTATGGAGAGACTATGCCATTTGAGCTATTACTCATTGGCAATTAAAGGTAACAATTAAGAGGTTGCGAGTTCGAGTCTCCTATCTTTTCAAAATTTTTTTTTTTAATTAAAGGTAACAATTATTACTCTATTAATATCAATTAATATCAATTGACATGCAAAAACAAATTTTAAAGTGGATCAATACGTGCGGGTTTTAAACTAGTATGATGAATAGGATAGGTGGTTTTGTTAGTTGTTGTACTGAGTGTACACGTTGATTAGTGTAGGTTGATTGAATACATGGTGACAGATTATGGACAAATAAGAGCCTATGTTCTAAGAGACGCTCATGCAGAGAAAAAATCCTCTCCCCCAGAGAGAACGACAATGCAATGGTGTTTAGTTTTGGCCATAAGTTCTATACTACTATTATTTTTGTTGTGGGCTTAGATAAGTTGCATGCAAACAGTACTGTATATAAAGGGCCTTGCATTTCACTCAACACAACACTGGGATCTCTTGGATCTATAAATATTGGGCTTCCATTTTTTATCTTTTCACCCTCGGCTCCTCACCGAGACATTCACTCCTTCCTTAAAAATTAAAATTAGAGTAAAGATTTAATTCTGTTCTTGTCCATTTTTACGAAAGACAATACAATTTTTGTAAAGAAAATAGATATTTCAGTCTTTAATATTAAATATTTTTAAATTTTTTATTACAATCATTTTTATTGTCGATCTCAATTATAAAAAAATATATAATATATATTAATTAAAATTAACCAATAAAATTATTAGAACATCAATATTTTAAAAACTTTCCTATACAATATACATCATACATACCCTTCTACTCTATTTGCATGATTTAGCTGGTATCTTTATCAGTGTATGTTATATGATACATACGCTTCTGCGTCTACTTCTACTCTATAATAAATATAAGGTAATTTCGGTGATGGCATAAAAAACAGTGACTAAAGATAGTATTGGGTTGACCTACTATGGTGATACTTGGCTTAAGAATTATCAAAAGAGACTTTGTTAAGTAGAAAAGAAGATTGATGTAGTAACAAACTGTGAGGGTATCTTGTTCTAGAGGATATTAACCACTGCTTTAGGATTTGCCAAAAAATTCGTCAGATTTGGATTAGCTTAAATTTGGAAATGACCGCTGAGGACTATAGTTTGGATTTTATGTCTTGGATTCGTTCTAATCTCAACAAAAATGAATTTCTCTTTGCAGCGGCCTTTTGGTGGATTTGGAGGGATAGAAACAATGACATCTTCCACCAAGATGATCCATGGAGTAAAGAGAAAATTGTTCACTTAGTTAAACATGCTGCTCGAGATTTCTCTAATGTTGTTATCAACCAAAAACATAATATTTCTTCTTCTTTGAAATATAACTGGGAACCACCTCCAATGAATGTCTGTAAAGTGAACTGCGATGCAAGCGTTTTTTAAAATGAGCAATTAGCTGGCTTTGGATGTATTATTAGAGACAGCATGGGAATTTGGATAAAAGGTTGTTCTGACAGTATACCTCTTTCTAGTGTTCTCTGTTGTGAGTTTCATGCTATTTGGAGAGGGCTTGTTATGGCTTGGGATTGCGAGTGCAAAGAGGTCATTTGTGAAACTGATAATCTTGATGCGTTTCTTCTTGTTTCGCAAGGCACAACCAGCATGATTAGGAATGACTCTGATCTGCTTGACAAAATCAAAGAGATGCTCCAGCGCAATTGGACAGCTACTTTAGTGCTTATCCAGCTAACAGCAAACAGAGCGACTGATTTAATGGCTAAGACTGCTGTTTTAAACAAGCAGGTGTATTTAGAGTGGTTACTGCCTCCTAATAATTTAGACATTATTATTAGAGAGGGGTACTACTTTTTTCTTAGGTCTTTTTTCTTTGTGTTATGTTCAGCCACAAAAAAAACTGTGAGGGTATACCGAAAAAATGAACAGAAAATAATTTTAAATCTTTTCAAATTAAGTAAAAATTATATATAAATATTAGATTTTAAAATTTGAATTTCACTTGTATAATTCTTTTTATCGCGGTTTAAATTTAAAGTTTTATTCTTTTGACCCAATAATATTGGTAAAAAATTCAACATCATCATTCACAAAGATCGCATGAAATTATACATTTTTATTCTTTATGTAAAAAATAGTAATGAATTTTTTTAATGGTGATGCAAAAATTTTTTAATTTTGACACATAAATTTTTTAATTTTAATACTAAATTTTTTTAAAATATTGAATTTGATGATCATTTTTATATTTAACAGTTAAATTTTTAATTAATAAAATTCAATTAATGCTTTCTTAAAATAATTGAATTGTCATTTATTTCATTTTGGTTTGTTTATTTCTTTGAAAAAAATACATAAAATTAAAATTGCTGAGATTGAAAATTAATGTATTTTGTATAAATATATGCTAAGGTCCTTCTTAATTCACTTTTTTTTTTGGTAATTATCGGTGTAAAAATAATTGAAATCAAATTAGTAAGAAATCATAAATTGCTAATAATAGTAATGCTCTATTTTTTTTTATCTTTTTTTATTTTATTTGTCACGACTCTTTCACTTTTATTGGTATTCGTAAAAACTAATTTTCTTTTTTATTATGCAATTTCAATTTAAATATTGTGATTTCAATTCAATATTATATTTAAAATAGACTGTTATTGATATTCATAAACACTAAACCACATAAAACTTCTGAACTTTAAATTTTGCACAAAAAATTCAACAAAGTACTAAATAAAAATATTTCTACAAATATAATTGAGTCAAAAGAATAAAAATTTTTAAATTTTATAAAATTCAATAATTATAAAAAATTTCTTATGTAACAATGATTAAAAAAACATACAAGTGAAATTCAAATTTTAAAATCCAATATTTAATTATTTATATATAATTTTAATTTAATTTAATAATATTTGAAATGAACATGCATACTTTTTATTAAATTTTAGTGATTATTTTTATTCAACGAGTGGATTTTGAAAAATTTTTATTTCAAACGTTTTCTTAACAAAATATTTTTATTTTTATTTTCTTCCTTTCTCTCATTAATTTTTTTTTCATTTTTTTTCCTTCTGTATTGTAAATTTAGTTATGCATTTCCAATTATTAAATTTGGTTATTTTTTATTATTGGGTAAAAAAAATATAACACAAGATTATTGCTTCTTGATTATTTTTATTTTTTTTATATATTAGTGTTGTCTTTTCAAAGCTTAGCAGCTTTTTTGGTATTTAATTTTCCAGTGTATTCTCCCTATTAGTTATTTAGTTATCTCACCATTTTTTTGTGTGCGCTACAAAGTCTCCTCTAATAATTCTTATGCTGCTATAATTCTAATAGTAGGTCAATCTAATTAATCATTATTTTTTATGCTACCACAAAACTCACCCAAATATAAATATAATTTATTGTATTATTAACTTCTATAGCGATTTTGTAGAACAGAGAAAAAGAAACAACTCAAGATATCAGCTGCCTGATTCCTATAGCAATAACAACTCTTACTTACTTAGTCTTTTAAATTTAATTAGTTGTTGCACACAAAAACAAACACAACAGTTGATAAAATCTGATTATTCTAATGAAATCAAGAATTTAAGATTGAGTTATTGGTAGCTTTCAAG
Organism: Arachis stenosperma; assembly: GCF_014773155.1. Taxonomy (NCBI): domain Eukaryota; kingdom Viridiplantae; phylum Streptophyta; class Magnoliopsida; order Fabales; family Fabaceae; genus Arachis; species Arachis stenosperma. The sequence continues at coordinate 2,810,443 of NC_080380.1, read as the reverse complement.
CAGTAGTGGACTTTAGCAGTTTAATTATACAGTAATATTATCATTTTAAACTAGCAATTGATTAGCAATAATTTTTTGGAGCAATTTCTCTGTCTCACTTTTAAAATCTTCAAATGAAATTCGCTATCCTCAAGTGGTTTTTATAGTCACACCATCTTTAAAGAAACCATTATAGGGTGCCATTTCAATGTAAACTGCGATACGATAGGGTGTAGCAATTTACATGCAAATCCTAATCCGTAGAATGTCATAATTTACATATAAATAAGAAAAGTACAATTGCTTCTGGTGTTTAAAAAATTGTATTCTGAAAATGTTTTTCTCCAAAAATTTTAATTACGTGAATTATTTTTTGGTGACTTAGGTGAATTGTTTGTGTATATAGTTTTTCTTTTCTATTAAAAATATTAGAATAAACTACTAAAATTGTCCTTAATTTTTAAAGAGTTCAACAAAAATAATTAGATAACTATTAAAAAGTACATTAAAAAAATCGAACAAAAATTTGATGTCAATAATTTTTTTATTTTTTAAATATTTTTTTTATTAACAAAAAAAAATGGTAAAATAAAAAATGTATTTGGTGTAATCACTAAATTTTAAGCATAAAAATGTGTGATTTTTTTGGATCATATTTGTAAAGAAATATCAAAATTAAGTATTTTTTATAATATATATTTAATATTATTAAAAGAGTATTTTTAAAAATTGAAAACAATGTTAATAGTTTATCATAAAAGTTTATTAGTTAATAACTTTAATGTGTTCTAAAAATACATGTTAACAAAACTAACTAAAATATAATATATCTAACATTCAAATTACTTTGTCCTACACCCTTTTATTACCAACTATGACTAATTTCGCATGAGGGAAGATGTTGGATTTTTTTTCCATTTATTTTCTCATGTTGCATAATATGGGTAGTTGAGAATGTGTTAAAAAATATTACATGATATGATCTTACCCGCACTAGAACAGCACATTAATATACAAATTATTTTGATCTTATAGGTGCAAATTGTAAAAATATTTTGCACTACGAGAAAATGCGAAATGTGCTTAACTTTTGTGAGTAACTCATAAAAGTAGGGTTGAGCACACGTAGCGGGTACCCAATTACTCATTTTGAGTCTGAACCGAATCAATTAAATTGGTTTTAAAATCAATGGGTAATCGGGTTCAATCCAAACCAAACTAATGATCTTTGTTAGTGATTGGTTCGGATATCGGTTATGGGGATGCGGAACCCGAACCAACCCCACGAACCCGATCATATATTAATTAAATAAAAAAAATAAAAAATATATGACTTTTTTATTAGACAAAAATTATCACTATTAATATGTTTGGATTTTAATGAATTTAATTTTTAATGTATTTGGTATTTAACATGTTTGAATTATTTCTATTGATGTTACATGTTTATTGTACTTGTTAAATTTTTAAGATAAAAATTTGGTTTTTTTTTATGAATTTCAAAGTCATCGGGTACCCAATTACCCGAACCGAACCAATCCGTTCTTAATCGGTTTGGTTTGGTTCGGGTACATGTACAAAAAAATACAAATCCGAACCAAACCAAACCAACTACATTTTGATCGGTTCGGTTCTAATTTTACCATAAACCCAAACCAAACCGATCCGTACTCACCCCTGCATAAAAGGTGATTTTCGATTAATAAGCTTAATTGATATATATTTAATCACTCTACATATTTTCATAATTTTATCAAATTTTAAATTAGACGTTTAAAATAATAGAATATTCTGTTAAAAAAATAGATACAAGTCTATTATACATACTAGCTTTTTTGGCATACAAATTCATATAAATTAGCCCAAACCCAACAAAAACAACCTTTAATTTAGATTGCGTATAAACATGCGTTTCCCTAACTTTTTGAATAGCGCAAACAGTTCTTCTCCCTCAATCAAAACCACAACGTTTCAAATTCAAATAATGATAAAAATCTCTCAAAATCGTCGCAAAAAGTGAAGGAAGTTTCAAAACTGAATTCGAAAAGAATTATGAGAAAATGAAATAAGAAGATGAAGAAGAAGAAGTAGCAGAAGATGAGGAGGAGGAAGAGGAAGAGTTTTGAATTATGTAGAACTTATCAGTACAAATATAACGAAAGTTTTTAAACAATACACATAAATGTCTTAGTTTTACACCCAAATTTGCTGCAACTACACAAAAATGTTTCCTTTAATGCTTCATTTTTTCTTCTTTTTTTCTTATTTTTTTATTTCTTTTAGTTGAATGAATGTAAGTTCATCCTCTTCTAAATAATTTTACAGCATTATGTATTTCTTCTTCTTTTTTGTTTGATTTTTTTAAATTCTTCTTAAGAGAGTAAATTAAGAAGAAACTTGAGAAAGTAAAATAAGAAGCAAAAGATGAAAAAGAAAAAAAAGAAGAAGAAGATAGTGATGATGATGAAAAAAAAGAAGAAAAAATAGCAGAAGATGAGGGAGGAGGAAGAGGAAGAGTTTTGAATTATGCAGAACTTATCAATATAAATACACCGAAACTTCTTAAACAATACACATAAATGTCTTAGTTTTACACCGAAATTTACTGTAAATATACAAAAATATTTTCTCTAATGCTGCATTTTTTCTTCTTTTTTTTACCTTATTTTTTTTCTTTCTTTTAATTGAATGAATGGAAGTTTATCTTTTTTCAAGTAATTTTACAGCATTATGTGTTTTTTCTTTTTCCTTATTTGATTTTTTTTGTTTTTATTCTTCTTAAAAGAGTAAAACAAAAAAAATTGAGAAAATAAAACAAGAAGAAAAAGATGAATAAAAAAAAAGTAGAAGAAGATGGTGATGGTGATGATGAAAAAAAGAAGCAGCAGCAGAAAATGAAGATGAAAAGGAGGAAGAGTAAGAGTTTTGAATTATGCAGAACTTATAAGTACAAATACACCGAAAATTCTTAAACAATACACATAAATATCTTAGTTTTATACCAAAATTTGCTACAAATACACAAAAATATTTTTTTTAATGCTGTATTTTTTTCTTCTTTTTTTCTTTATTTTTTTCTTTCTTTTAGTGAATGAATGTAGGTTCATCATTTTCCAAGTAAGTTTGTAGCATTATGTATTTTTCCAAGATCTTTCCAAGTCCACGACCTCGTGCTCAGGAAAACAGAACAAGCCAGGAAACCCACAGCACATGGCAAACTGGCAGCTAATTGGGAGGGCCCTTACAGAATCACAGAAGTCATCAGCAATGGAGCATATCACCTACAAACATTAGAGGGTAAAGATCTCCCTAACACTTGGAATGTATCATCCTTAAAGTTATATTACAGCTAATACCAGGGACAGGTAAGTACTCTTTTTCCTACTACCAAGATTTTTCCCACACGGGTTTTGCTTGGAGAGGTTTTAACGAGGCTAGCCTACCTGGGCCTTTAAATTCAAAGGTCTTAGATTAATAAATTACTTTATTCAGTCAACGTTACTTGCATCCTATACTTTTTAATTTGACAAAAGTCAGAAAGTGATTTTAACCGCATCCAGATAAAATCATCAAAAACAGACTTACGTCCGACCCACTTCGGACTCCTACCATGTAATCAGACAAAATCCGATCTAACTCGGAATCAGATCATTTCATCAGATAATAATCTGATCTAACTCGGATTCTGACCATGTCATCAGACAAAATCCGATCTAACTCGGAATCAGATCACTTCATCAGATAACAATCCGATCTAACTCGGATTCCGACCATGTACTCAGACAAAATCCGATCTAACTCGGTTTCAGATCATTTCATCAGACAAGATCCGATACAACTCGGATTCAAATCACTTAATCAGACAAAACCCGATTTAACTCGGAATCAAATCAGTTCATCAGATAACAATCCGATCTAATTCGGATCCCGACCATTTCATCAGACAAAAAACCGATTTAATTCGGAATCAGATCAAGCAATCAAATTGCAATCCGATCAAAATCGGACTCCGATCATTGAATCCGACAAGATCCGAATATTACTCAGAACCCATTAAATCAAGAAAGCATGAAGAACCTATCTCAGAAGCCAATTATGCTTAACTTAACCAAATCAAAAACCCGATATCAGTCAAACTAACCTACCAAACAATCATTGCTAAATAACCATGACAGTTATTACCATCAGCATACCAACTTACCATCCAGCAATAGCATTATATTATCATAAAAGTTTCTCTCTACAAAAGTAGCAACATATAGGCTACAATAACAAAAAACAAACTACAAATGTCCACAATTTGACATATCAAAAGCTCAACTCAGGAGCAAAACAACTCTACAGACAGACAACCAGAATTACACATTCTCATCTCCCTGCTCTGCAGCACCATCATCCTCAATCATAACACCATCCTGTACTATCTTGCCCGGATCCATAGACGATAAATCAACCTCGGGAGCCAAAAACCTCGCCTGAAGAACAGCCCTCTCAAAACCTTCAAGGAAAGAATCCAGAATCTCTCCTTGCTTATTCTTCTCCAACTCCTTCATCTGCGCAGTGACCTCAATCATGCGGGCACTCAAAGAAGATAAGTCAGCTTCTTTCTTCTTTAAATCTTCAACATCCTTAGCATAGCTCTCCTTCACCTCCTTCAACTGTTTCTCAACCTCAACCAACTTCATCTCAAGTTCAGTAACCTTAGCAACTTTTACAGCCAATTCCTCCTTCAAGCTCGGATCCTCCTTCTTTTCAACCACCTTGCGATGAATCTTCTCACGACTGCGCCCCAAACTCGCAAGTCGCAAACCCACCACCTGAAAGAGTAACAGATTAATCCCCCAAAACAAACACCCAAAAAAACACTTTCACCTCAAAAAACAAAAATTACCTGCATATACTGATCAATCGCCACATCCCCTACCTCTTCCGCCAAACTAACATCAGATGGGGTCTGGCATACCGCATCCACGGTAATCATGAAAGGATGATCTCTTCCCCAAAGCGATGACCCCTCACTCCGCTCAACAAAACCATGCAACTTTTCCTGGTTCTCACAAAACCTTTGAATATCTTCCATTGGAACATCGTCCTTCTCATCACCAGAAACATCGGACAAATCCACCACATCACCCTTCCTCTTCTTAACAATAACTTTCCTCCTCCCACGTTTTGGTTGCTCAACCTCGCCAACACCAACTTTCTCTGCTTTGGACGAAGATACCTCTTTATCCAAACCCTTGCTCTTCACACGAGACCTTAAACTCGCCGCAAATACACCTGGATACTTGCCACCTGAAAAGCACAAAACAGAAAAACTAATCAGAAACATCAGACATAATACAACATCCACAGTCCAAGATCTTACCCAAATATTCCACAACAGCAGCCTTATTCTCCTCCCATTGCAGCAGATCATAAACAGAAATCAAATCTCGCCGATCAATAAACTCGGTCAAAAACTCAATAATGCACTCATCCTTCGGACTTATAGATTCAGGACCCAAAATGTTCTGAGGCTCGGAACACCACTAGAGAGGAAATCTCTCCCCCAAATGCTCGTCAACATAAAACGGAAAGTCATCTTCAGAACTACTTACCTTAAGGTACATTTCCTTAAAATTCTTAAAAGATGATTTGTATAGCTTGAACACAGCGAAACCAGGAGAGCTATTCAAATTTACCCAACCATCTTTCCAAACTCCCTTTGCCTGGAACAGTGAAAAAAACAATTCAACTGACGGATTTTCCTCCAAGAATTCCATCAGAATTTCAAACGCCCGAAGAAAAGCCCAACCATTAGGATGAAGTTGTGAAGGCGCACAGTTTAACTGCCTCAGCACCTTACACTCAAACTCACTGAAAGGGATTCTCACCCTCAATTCTTCCAAAACGGAACTATACATAAAGAAACGCTCAAAACCCTCCCCTCTATGAAAAACCCTATCATCCATAGTACAGGGTAACAGTTCCAATCGAACCCCAGAGTTAGCCCTAACAACCCTCCGCTTATCTATCTGACTCACAGCACCAACATCCAGAAACAAAGAAACACGATCTTTCACATCACCATTTACCCAATCATAAGACCAATCTATCTCCCCTCTTGTTTCTTTCTCATAACCCATTGAAAAATCAAAAGCAGAAAAGAAGAAGAAGAGGCAAACGGTTACACAGAAAAAGCAGATAAGAAGAAGAAAAGACAAACGGTTACACAGAAAAAGCAGAAAAGAAGAAGAACAGACACACGGTTACACAGAAAAAGCAAAAATAGTCACAAGTAACTCACCTCGCTTACTCATTGTTTGGATGATAACACTTGAGGAAAATAAAGCAGCAAGCATGCAACCTTTTAGTTTTTCCACAACTTTAAATTAACCCACTTTAAACCAAATACTTTCCCTTCCCATCAAATCCAGCGTCTCGGACCCTAAAAACCAACCTTGGAAACAAGCAAACTCATTAATACCTCATTTAATTGTTTCTCTTTCCTAATCACGCATGCTTAGCCTCAGTAACTGTTCAATAAAGCATCTTGAACTGGGGGCTACCAGGTTAAACCACAAACCGAAAACAAAGTTAAACCACATGCCGAACTGATCAGCAACCGATTCACATGTCATTAAAAGCTCAACCTGCTTCATTAAACACTCTCCCAGGCTAAGCTTGGGGGCTGTGGTCCGGCCATAATAAACTCAATATCATAAATCGGCTTTACTATTCATAACTCGGCATTTATCACATCATCAGCGTTACAGTTCGGCATTACAGTTATAACTCGGCATTGCAGGCATTGCTTAATAATCAATATCATTTATTGAAATCTGACGTTACAGATCAGCTCAACGGACTACTTTGCAAATGTAAAACGTCCAACCTGACATTTACTCTTATTATTACTCTTTATTACAGACAATAAATACAGGAGCGTAACCGATCTATACGCTGTCACCTATAAAAAGGTATGATCTTCTATTTTAAAGGACACATTGAATTCTCAATACTAACTTAAGCTTCAGAGTGCCTTTGCAGGTACACTCCCCCCTGTTTCTTGCTAAAAGCTCTACGCAATTGGACACCCTCTTGGAGAAAAGCTCGGGTTATCATAAGGCTTGAAGGTCGGCCCCGAAAGCAATAGCTCGGCGTCGACTCCCAGAGACTGAGCTCTCCCTCCAGGTATCCATACAAGAACAATTGGCGCCCACCGTGGGGCCGAGAATATAAATCTCTCTCTATATATTATCGGCCTCGAGGTTCCCGTCTTGAAGTCATGGCTGAACAACCTCCACCCTCGCCATCCGAATTGCTCCGGATGGTGACCGAGTTGCGACAAGTCGTGGCTGAGGAGAACCAAAGAATGGCAAATCAAATCGCCAACTTGAATAACACACGGACCAAAAACAATGACCGACAAGAACGGACAGAAGAAGCCAAGCAGCAGTCAGGGCCAACACATGTCTCAGACACTGCTCGACAGGAAGGGGAGCGGCCCGAACATAATGAGGATACTCAGAAAAATATCGAGAATGACGATCAGGAAAGCTCCCCTGGACCATTCACGGCGGAAGTGATGAACTTCGTGCTGCCCCGAAGGTTTACTCTGCCGACCACCCTAACTCCATATGATGGGTTAGGTGATCCGAAGAAATACATCAAAAAGTTCACCTTCATAATGATAGTAAACGGTGCATCTGATAAAGTTTTGTGTCGTTGTTTTCCATCTTATTTAGACGGTCCTGCACTTGATTGGTTTTGTTCTTTGCCTGCAGGTTCCATTTCTCGATTCCGAGACATATCAAAACCTTTTGAGGAGCACTTTGCTGGATCCGCCATCTACCTCCACGACTCCGATTACCTAAACACGGTCAAGCAGGGCCAGCACGAAAGCCTCAAGGACTACATGACGCGCTTCACAAAGATAGCCATAGGCATACCCGACCTCCACCCCGAAGTAGAACTACACGCCATAAAAAGTGGATTAAGACCAGGAAAGTTCTAGGAAACTATTGCTGTGGCCAAACCAAAAACTATGGCCGAATTCCGTGAAAAAGCTAAAGGACAGATTGACATCGAAGAACTCCGACAAGCTCGGAAAATAGAAAAACCTCATTATAAAGACGACAACAAGCCACGGGACAGCAAGAAGAATTTCAAACCTATCCCACGATATGAGACCTACACCAAATTCAACACCAAACGTGATGACATCATCAAGGAGATCTTGAATTCGAAGTTAATCAAGCCACCACGAAAAGCTGGTAATTACCCAGATTCAAAAGGCACTGACCGATCAAAATACTGCTCTTTCCACCAGAAGCACGGACACAATACCGATGACTGCGTCATCGCTAAAGACCTGCTAGAGCGATTAGCTCGGCAAGGTCATCTGGACAAATTCATCAGCGGCCAAATGCATCAGCGAGCACCCGCTCCGGGGGACCAGAGCTCGGCTACACAACATAACCGAGACAGAGACCGACCGAACAATAGCCACCCCGAACTACCAACACATACAATTAACTGTATTTCCGGAGGTTTCGCAGGTGGAGGAGCCACAAGTGCGGCAAGAAAAAGATCTTACCGAGCTATCCTTTCCATCAACGCCGACCAAAATCAACAACAGTCGCCACCTACATCTCCACAGATAACATTCCAGACGGCCGATCATAACAACACCATAACAAATCTGGATGACCCAGTCGTAATCTCCCTACAGCTCGGAGATCTCCTCATTAAAAAGGTGTTGCTCGACCCAGGCAGCAGCGCCGACGTTCTCTTTTACTCGACTTTTCAGAAAATGAAACTGAGCGATAACATCATCCGACCTTCCACTGGTGACTTGGTAGGATTCTCAGGTGAGCGAGTCCCGGTTATGGGCTCTGTGTGGTTACAAACCACACTCGGTAAGTTCCCTTTATCGAAAACTTCAGACATTCAATACTTAGTTGTCGATTGCTTCAGTCCCTATAATATTATACTTGGCCGACCTTTCTTAAATAAGTTCGGCACTATAGTATCTACAATTCATCTTTGCGTTAAGTTCCCTTTGCAGGACAACACAATTGCAACCATTCATAGTGATGCCCAAGAGGCCAGGGAGTGCTACAACAATAGCCTCAGAAGACCTCACCGTAACACTAAAGTCCAGGTCCACAATATCGGCAACACAAACAACCAACACATGCTGGCCGACCTTGATCCTAAAGCAGGAACACTAGAAAGGCCGACTCCAACAGAAGACCTAGATAAAATCTATTTCACAGAAAGCATGGATAAGTTCACATACGTCGGATCAACGTTATCTTCAGAGGAAAAATCTTCGTTCCGAACATTCTTACAACAAAATGCCGATCTGTTTGCATGGACCCCAACTGATATGCCAGGCATCGATCCATCCATCATATCACACAAGCTAGCATTAGATCCATCTATCCGACCCGTAGCACAGAAAAAGAGAAATCTCGGGCACGATCGAAAGCAAGCTTCCCTAGACGAAACCAAGAAGCTCATCAGCGCGGGCTTCATCCGAGAAATCAGATTCACAACATGGCTGGCAAACGTCGTCATGGTTAAAAAACATAACGGTAAATGGCGCATGTGTGTTGATTTCACCGATCTCAACAAAGCATGTCCCAAAGATTCATACCCTTTACCCTCTATTGATTGTTTAGTTGATAACGCCTCTGGTTTTGAAAAACTCAGCCTTATGGATGCATATTCTGGTTACAACCAGATCCAAATGCATCCATCCGATAAAAACAAGACAACCTTTATTACTGAATATGGAAATTATTGTTATAAAGTCATGCCATTTGGCCTTAAGAATGCAGGTGCAACATATCAACGTCTAATGGACAAAGTCTTTGCCAAACAAATCGGCAAGAACATTGAGGTCTACGTTGACGATATGGTCGCCAAGACAAAGACCGGCAATAATCACCTTGAGGACCTCACAGAAATCTTCGGACAGCTAAGAAAATATAACATGCGCCTAAACTCTGAAAAGTGTGCATTCGGGGTTCAGAGCGGTAAATTCCTCGGCTTCATGCTCACTAGCCGAGGTATTGAGGCAAACCCTGAAAAATGTCGAGCTATTTTGGACATGACAAGCCCACGAACCGTCAAAGAAGTCCAGCGATTAACAGGGAGACTTGCTGCACTTTCTAGATTCTTACCCTGCCTAGCTTCTAAATCCTCATATTTTTTTTCAATCTTTAAAAACAAAAAAAGCTTTCCAATGGACTGATGAATGTGAACAAGCATTTACAACTTTAAAAGACACTCTTTCAAAACCACCAATTTTACACACACCCCTACAAGGGGAGCCATTATTCTTATATTTGTCTGTCACTAACTGGGCTATAAGCTCCGCCCTTGTTGCAGAAAGGGAAAAGAAACAGTTCCCAATCTATTTCACAAGCAAGACCTTACAAAACGCCGAGCTTCGATACCCGAGCATTGAGAAACTGGCACTATCCCTTGTCTTCTCAGCCAGAAGACTCCGGCCATACTTTCAGAGCCATGAGATCCATGTTAGAACAGATCAACCTTTGTGACAAGTGCTGCAGAAGCCTGAGCTGGCTGGCCGACTAGTAAAATGGTCAGTGGAGCTCTCAGAATTCGATATCAAATACGAGGGCCGAGCATCCATCAAATCACAATTTTTTGCCGACTTTATCGCCGAGTTCTCAATACCCAATATAACTGAAGATTACATCGAATGGTCTTTATACGTCGACGGATCATCCAACCCACACGGGTGTGGGGCAGGTATTATACTTGATGATGGCAACGGCAATGTCATCGAACATTCCCTCAACTTCTCATTTAAAGCAAGCAACAATCAAAGTGAGTATGAAGCATTAATTGCCGGCCTTAGACTCGCAGCCGACCTTAACATCACCAAACTTAAGGTATATTGCGACTCCTTACTTGTCGTCCAACAGATAAACAACCTATACCAAGTAAAAGACCCTTTGCTCTCTAAATACCTGGATGTCGTACATAATTTACTTTCAAAATTTACCAAATATGAAATACAGTACATACCAAGGGAGAGCAATGGCCGAGCTGACATTTTGTCTAAACTCGCCAGTACTCAACCAAATAGGTCATCACTTTATCAATCCACACTACTTAAACCAAGCATTGAACTAACACACGTCTTAAGTATGACACAGGAAGCAGATTGGAGATCTCCATACATACAATATCTCCAAACAGGGCTAATACCAGGCGATGTCGTAAATACTTGACAATTCCGCCGACAAGCCTCCTTTTTTACAATTTATAATAATTACCTATATAGACGAGGATTCTCTCGTCCACTACTTAAATGTCTTTGCAGAACAGAGGCAGAGCTTGCGCTTACTGAAGCACATGAAGGGATATGTGGAACACACCTCGGAGCCCGAAGCCTGTATTCAAAAATCCTCAGAGCCAGATTATATTGGCCGACGATCAGACAAGATTGTCACACGAAAGTTAAAGGTTGTAACAATTGCCAAAAACACAGTCCGATTACACACCTCCCTGCCGAACTCCTTCACTGTTCTGAGGTTAGCTGGCCGTTCAACCAATGGGGAATTGATATCCTCGGACCTTTCCCCACAGCCCCAGGACAGGTAAAATTCCTAGTAGTGGCAATTGATTATTTTTCCAAATGGATAGAGGCACAACCTCTAGCCAAGATTACATCACAACAAATGCTTTCCTTTGTTTGGAAATACATTATCTGTCGATTCGGCATTCCTCGGCACATTATCACTGATAATGGTCGCCAGTTTGCCGATCAAAAATTCACATCCTTTTTGCAGAACTTAAAGATCAAACAGCACTTCTCATCAGTAGAACACCCACAAACAAATGGGTTAGCTGAAGTCGCAAATAAAGTAATATTACATGCTCTAAGGAAGAAACTGGACGATGCAAAAGGTCTATGGGCAGAGCTTATCCCAGAGATCATCTGGGGGTACAATACAACAACTCATTCAACTACAAAGGAGACACCTTTCCGCTTGGTCTACGGCTCAGACGCAATGATCCCTGTGGAGATCTCCCAATCCTCACTACGCACAGAATTGGCCGACCTAACCACCCAAGACCTAGCTCGGCAAACAGAACTTGATCTCATTGAAGAAATCCGATCATCTGCAGCAATAAAGCATTTAGCAATGCAACAACACATTGCCCGTAGATATAACCAAAAACTTCAACCAAGATCTTTCCAAGTCCACGACCTCGTGCTCAGGAAAACAGAACAAGCCAGGAAACCCACAGCACATGGCAAACTGGCAGCTAATTGGGAGGGCCCTTACAGAATCACAGAAGTCATCGGCAATGGAGCATATCGCCTACAAACATTAGAGGGTAAAGATCTCCCTAACACTTGGAATGTATCTTCCTTAAAGTTATATTACAGCTAATACCAGGGACAGGCAAGTACTCTTTTTCCTACTACCAAGATTTTTCCCACACGGGTTTTGCTTGGAGAGGTTTTAACGAGGCTAGCCTACCTGGGCCTTTAAATTCAAAGGTCTTAGATTAATAAATTACTTTATTCAGTCAACGTTCCTTGCATCCTATACTTTTTAATTTGACAAAAGTCAGAAAGCGATTTTAACCGCATCCAGATAAAATCATCAAAAACAGACTTACGTCCGACCCACTTCGAACTCCTACCATGTAATCAGACAAAATCCGATCTAACTTGGAATCAGATCATTTCATCAGATAATAATCCGATCTAACTCGGATTCCGACCATGTCATCAGACAAAATCCGATCTAACTCGGAATCAGATCACTTCATCAGATAACAATCCGATCTAACTCGGATTCTGACCATGTACTCAGACAAAATCCGATCTAACTCGGTTTCAGATCATTTCATCAGACAAGATCCGATACAACTCGGATTCAAATCACTTAATCAGACAAAACCCGATTTAACTCGGAATCAAATCAGTTCATCAGATAACAATCCGATCTAATTCGGATCCCGACCATTTTATCAGACAAAAAACCGATTTAATTCGGAATCAGATCAAGCAATCAAATTGCAATCCGATCAAAATCGGACTCCGATCATTGAATCCGACAAGATCCGAATATTACTCAGAACCCATTAAATCAAGAAAGCATGAAGAACCTATCTCAGAAGCCAATTATGCTTAACTTAACCAAATCAAAAACCCGATATCAGTCAAACTAACCTACCAAACAATCATTGCTAAATAACCATGACAGTTATTACCATCAGCATACCAACTTACCATCCAGCAATAGCATTATATTATCATAAAAGTTTCTCTCTACAAAAGTAGCAACATATAGGCTACAATAACAAAAAACAAACTACAAATGTCCACAATTTGACATATCAAAAGCTCAACTCAGGAGCAAAACAACTCTACAGACAGACAACCAGAATTACACATTCTCATCTCCCTGCTCTACAGCACCATCATCCTCAATCATAACACCATCCTGTACTATCTTGCCCGGATCCATAGACGATAAATCAACCTCGGGAGCCAAAAACCTCGCCTGAAGAACAGCCCTCTCAAAACCTTCAAGGAAAGAATCCAGAATCTCTCCTTGCTTATTCTTCTCCAACTCCTTCATCTGCGCAGTGACCTCAATCATGCGGGCACTCAAAGAAGATAAGTCAGCTTCTTTCTTCTTTAAATCTTCAACATCCTTAGCATAGCTCTCCTTCACCTCCTTCAACTGTTTCTCAACCTCAACCAACTTCATCTCAAGTTCAGTAACCTTAGCAACTTTTACAGCCAATTCCTCCTTCAAGCTCGGATCCTCCTTCTTTTCAACCACCTTGCGATGAATCTTCTCACGACTGCGCCCCAAACTCGCAAGTCGCAAACCCACCACCTGAAAGAGTAACAGATTAATCCCCCAAAACAAACACCCAAAAAAACACTTTCACCTCAAAAAACAAAAATTACCTGCATATACTGATCAATCGCCACATCCCCTACCTCTTCCGCCAAACTAACATCAGATGGGGTCTGGCATACCTCATCCACGGTAATCATGAAAGGATGATCTCTTCCCCAAAGCGATGACCCCTCACTCCGCTCAACAAAACCATGCAACTTTTCCTGGTTCTCACAAAACCTTTGAATATCTTCCATTGGAACATCGTCCTTCTCATCACCAGAAACATCGGACAAATCCACCACATCACCCTTCCTCTTCTTAACAATAACTTTCCTCCTCCCACGTTTTGGTTGCTCAACCTCGCCAACACCAACTTTCTCTGCTTTGGACGAAGATACCTCTTTATCCAAACCCTTGCTCTTCACACGAGACCTTAAACTCGCCGCAAATACACCTGGATACTTGCCACCTGAAAAGCACAAAACAGAAAAACTAATCAGAAACATCAGACATAATACAACATCCACAGTCCAAGATCTTACCCAAATATTCCACAACAGCAGCCTTATTCTCCTCCCATTGCAGCAGATCATAAACAGAAATCAAATCTCGCCGATCAATAAACTCGGTCAAAAACTCAATAATGCACTCATCCTTCGGACTTATAGATTCAGGACCCAAAATGTTCTAAGGCTTGGAACACCACCAGAGAGGAAATCTCTCCCCCAAATGCTCGTCAACATAAAATGGAAAGTCATCTTCACAACTACTTACCTTAAGGTACATTTCCTTAAAATTCTTAAAAGATGATTTGTATAGCTTGAACACAGCAAAACCAGGAGAGCTATTCAAATTTACCCAACCACCTTTCCAAACTCCCTTTGCCTGGAACAGTGAAAAAAACAATTCAACTGACGGATTTTCCTCCAAGAATTCCATCAGAATTTCAAACGCCCGAAGAAAAGCCCAACCATTAGGATGAAGTTGTGAAGGCACACAGTTTAACTGCCTCAGCACCTTACACTCAAACTCACTGAAAGGGATTCTCACCCTCAATTCTTCCAAAACGGAACTATACATAAAGAAATGCTCAAAACCCTCCCCTCTATGAAAAACCCTATCATCCACAGTACAGGATAACAGTTCCAATCGAACCCCAGAGTTAGCCCTAACAACCCTCCGCTTATCTATCTGACTCACAGCACCAACATCCAGAAACAAAGAAACACGATCTTTCACATCACCATTTACCCAATCATAAGACCAATCTATCTCCCCTCTTGTTTCTTTCTCATAACCCATTGAAAAATCAAAAGTAGAAAAGAAGAAGAAGAGGCAAACGGTTACACAGAAAAAGCAGATAAGAAGAAGAAGAGACAAATGGTTACACAGAAAAAGCAGAAAAGAAGAAGAACAGACACACGGTTACATAGAAAAAGCAAAAATAGTCACAAGTAACTCACCTCTCTTACTCATTGTTTGGATGATAACACTTGAGGAAAATAAAGCAGCAAGCATGCAACCTTTTAGTTTTCCCAAACCTTTAAATTAACCCACTTTAAACCAAATACTTTCCCTTCCCATCAAATCCAGCGTCTCGGACCCTAAAAACCAACCTTGGAAACAAGCAAACTCATTAATACCTCATTTAATTGTTTCTCTTTCCTAATCACGCATGCTTAGCCTCAGTAACTGTTCAATAAAGCATCTTGAACTGGGGGCTACCAGGTTAAACCACAAACCGAAAACAAAGTTAAACCACATGCCGAACTGATCAGCAACCGATTCACACGTCATTAAAAGCTCAACCTGCTTCATTAAACACTCTCCCAGGCTAAGCTTGGGGGCTGTGGTCCGGCCATAATAAACTCAATATCATAAATCGGCTTTACTATTCATAACTCGGCATTTATCACATCATCAGCGTTACAGTTCGGCATTACAGTTATAACTCGACACTGCAGGCACTGCTTAATAATCAATATCATTTATTGAAATCTGACGTTACAGATCAGCTCAACGCACTACTTTGCAAATGTAAAACGTCCAACCTGACATTTACTCTTATTATTACTCTTTATTACAGACAATAAATACAGGAGCGTAACCGATCTATACGCTGTCACCTATAAAAAGGTATGATCTTCTATTTTAAAGGACACATTGAATTCTCAATACTAACTTAAGCTTCGGAGTGCCTTTGCAGGTACACTCCCCCCTGTTTCTTGCTAAAAGCTCTACGCAATTGGACACCCTTTTGGAGAAAAGCTCGGGTTATCATAAGGCTTGAAGGTCGGCCCCGAAAGCAATAGCTCGGCGTCGACTCCCAGAGACTGAGCTCTCCCTCCAGGTATCCATACAAGAACACAATATACATTATACACATCCTTCTACTCTATTTGCATGATTTAGCTGGTATCTTTATCTTTATATGTTACATGATACATATGCTTCTACTTCTATTCTATAATAAATATAAGATGATTTCTGTCGTGGCATAAAAAATAGTGACTAAGGATAGCATTAGGTTGATTTACAAGTAGAATTATGGTGACACTTGGCTTAAGAATTATCAAAAGAGATTTTGTTAAGTAGAAAAGAAGATTGATGTAGTAACAAATTGTGATGGTATACCGAAAAAATGAACACAAAAAAATTTCAAATCTTTTCAAATTAAGAAAAAATTATATATAAATATTAGATTTTGAAATTTGAATTTCACTTGTATAATTCTTTTTATCGCGGTTAAAAGAATTTTTTTAATTATTAAATTTAAAGTTTTATTCTTTTGACCCAATAATATTGGTAAAAAATCCAACAAAAATCATTCACAAGCATCACATGAAATCATACATTTTTATTCTTTATGTAAAAAATAATAATGAATTTTTTTAATCGTGATGCAAAAATTTCTTAATTTTGACAGAAATTTTTTAATTTTGATATTGAAATTTTTTAAGATTTTGAATTTGATGACTGTTTTTATACTTAACAGTTGAATTTTTAATTAATAAAATTTAATTAATACTTTCTTAAAATTATTGAATTGTCATTTATTTCATTTTGGTTTGTTTATTTGTTTGAAAAAAAATACATAAAATTAAAATTACTGAGACTGAAAATTAATATATTTTGTATAAATATATGCTAAGGTGCTTTTTAAATTACTTTTTTTTTTGGTAATTATCAGTGTAAAAATAATTAAAATCAAATTAGTAAGAAATCATAAATTACTAATAATAGTAATGCTTTATTTTTTTATCTTTCTTTTTATTTCATTTGTCACAACTCTTTTACTTTTATTAGTATTCATAAAATCTAATTTTCTTTTTTATGCAATTTCAATTTAAATATTGTGATTTTTAATTCAATATTATATTTAAAATAGATTGTTATTGATATTCATAAACTCTAAAACACATAAAACTTCCAAACTTTAAATTTTGCACAAAAAATTCAACAAAATACTAAATAAAAATATTTCTACAAATATAATTAGGTCAAAAGAATAAAAATTTCTTATTTAAAAATGATTAAAAAAACATACAAGTGAATTTCAAATTTTAAAATCTAATATTTATATATATTTTAATTTAATTTAATAATATTTGAAATGAACATGCATACTTTTTATTAAATTTTAGTGATTATTTTTATTCAACGAGTGGATTTTGAAAAAAATTTATTTCAAACGTTTTCTTAACAAAATATTTTTATTTTTATTTTCTCCCGTTTTCTCATTAATTTTTTTTCATTTTTTTCCTCCTGCATTGTAAATTTGGTTATTTATTTTCAATTATTAAATTTGGTTATTTTTTATCATTGGGTGAAAAAATATTAAAAAAATAACACAAGATTGTTACTTTTTGATTATTTTTATTTTTTTTTATATATTAGTGTTGCATTTTCCAAAACTTAGCAGCTTTTTTGGTATTTAATTTTCCATTATATTCTCCCTGTTAGTTATCTCACCATTTTTGTCTGTGCTAACAAAATCTCCTTTAATAATTCTTATGCTACTATAATTCTAATAGTAGGTCAACTTAATGCTGCCATTCTTAGTCATCATTTTTTATGGGTGTTTGTTACGGTACGATCATAAATTTATACGTATAGATACGTTTAAAATATGGACAAATAATAATAAATCATGTGAAATTTATTTTCTACATCAACATCTATTTTTTTTAAAAAATATATATTATATCACTAATTTTACTAAAATATCCTTATAATTTAATAAAAAAAATATTTTTTATTTAATTTTTTAAAAGACTTAAATATCTTTTTTAAAATAATTATTTTTTAAATTAATTAAATTGAATTAAATTGTTTAATTTTACAGTTTTAAATTTTAATTAATTTAAAAAATAAAAACAAAAACACATTTAATTATTTATCTATACTAAAAAAATTATTTTAATCTTATTAACATCTTTCATAAACCTTAATCATTCATTCACACAAAAGAAATAAACAAATTTAAAAAATACAAAAAAAATATCACTTTGTTCTTTTTTCTTTCTGGGTTTCTCACCGAACCTTCGTATCTCTTCTCTGTCTCCCTCTCTTCTCTTCACACTCTCTTCTCTCCAGTAAAGAAGACGAAGAAGCTTCCTCCACGGCACCCTGTCACCGCAGCATTCGTCGGGCGCCTCACCCAGCCGAGGAGAATGTTGTCGTGTCAGAGGGCGTCGCCGTCTTCCTGGTTCCAGAGAGCGTCGCCGTCTTCCTAATTCATTATCACCGTCGTCAGCCTCTCTCTTCCGGTAACATCCTATCTGTAAGAAAGACTTTGAATTCAGATTTGTGGCATGCTTGTGTTGGCCCTCTTGTCTCTTTACAAATAATTTTGTATCGTTTGAGCTAAAAAAGACAAATACAATGCATAGTATTATGAACTAAAGTGTGTGATTGCATTATTATTATTCTTGTTTCTGAACAATCTAATTGACAAGGATGTATTTGGATATAAAGATTGAATCTTAAGACACTGATGCCTAATTGGTGGTTAAAAACATGGAAGATGTTTTGTTTATTCTTTAAATTTGTTAGTATGGCAACATCAATCAATTTCAAATAATCAAATATTGTTGACGATTTTATGATGTATGTGTAACAAGTTTCAGGTTCTAGTTCATGTGATTTTCCATGTTTATAAAGTCTTTTAAACACTTCAATTTCTCTCGTTGTTGGATTAAGCAGAAAAGAAAAGAAAAAGCATTCCCAAATTTGATGTGTTCTTGTTGCCTTTGAAGAAGGGGGTGGTGTAACTAGAAATTGAAACCATTACATTATGGATTTGGATACCTATAGACAAACTTACTATGATGGTCTTGGCTTTGGTTAGATCTCTGATTCATTCTTTTTATTTATTTGTTGAGTGTGTAGAGGCTGAAAAGGGAAAAACTTTAAACCCTGTCTATGCCAAACTTAACTACTCAAGGATGGCAGATAAGAAGAGCTCAGTTACTATTTTTGACTTTCAATTATTATAGGCCGCAACAAACAGCTTTAGCAAAAATTAAATGGCTTTGTTGTATAAATCCAACACGAAGTTTAGGTCTTGTGAGGGATTCTACATAAGTTGTGGTGGGTTTGGTTATTTGGATAGTGGTTTTGCCACTTTCTGTATCTATAATCTAATATTACTGCAGCCATATGCAAGACTTGCTAGCTCACCTTTGCAATTGTGTATTCACAGAGCCTCTTAAGTCCTTCTAATAGATATTGATCAGCTGTTTGGAGAAGGTCTTGAGCTATATCCAGAGTGATTTTCAGTCGATCCAGTGTATATAAATCTGGACATCGATCAAATAAAAAGAATATTAGTTGCTCAAAAACTACTAGAAAGTTTCTATAAAAGATATGGCTGCAGAATTTATTAGACTTCATCATCAGCTCAAAAATTAACCATCTAATATTTGGAATCTCAATATCCTTTGCATCCTTCTCTTGACATGAATAGAACATTTGTATATTAGTGCCAGAAATCTAATAATCTATCTCACTTACTGCTTGAAATTGCAATACAAGTTTTACCAATTATATAAATTCTACAACAACAACAAAGCCTTGTCCCACTAAGTGGGGTCGGCTACATGAATCAAACAACGCCATTGTACTCTGTCATGTATCATGTCTACAGAGAGACCGTTTACATGTAGATCTCGTTTGACCACCTCATGGATAGTCTTCTTAAGTCTTCTTCTGTCTTTCGCCCCTTGTCCATCTTCCATCTCATCTACCATCCTGACTGGATGTTCTATCGGTCTTCTTCTCACATGTCCAAACCACTTGAGACGCGATTCAACCATCTTTTCCACAATGGGTGCTACTCCAACTCTCTCCCTTATATCTTCGTTCCTTATTTTATCCAATCGCGTATGACCACTCATCCATCTCAACATCTTCATTTCTGCCACACTCAACTTATGTTCGTGCTCCCCTTTAGCCGCCCAACACTCCGTACCATAAAGCATAGCCGGTCTTATAGCGGTGCGATAGAATTTACTTTTAAGTTTTAAAGGCACTTTTTTTGTCGCATATAAAACCATATGCACTCCGCCGTTTTGACCAACCTGCTTGAATCCTATGATTTACATCCTGTTCAATCTCTTCATTATCCTGTATGATGCACCCAAGATACTTAAAACTTTTAACTTTTCGTAGGCTATTTTCTCCAATCTTCACCTCTATATTAGAGTTTTCCCTTCTCAAACTGAACTTACATTCCATATATTCCGTCTTGCTACGGTTTATGCGCAGACCATACACTTCTAGAGCTTCTCTCCATAAATCCAACTTCTTATTTAGGTCTTCCCTTGACTCTCCCATAAGGACGATATCATTGGCAAAAAGCATGCACCATGGCACAGGCTCTTGGATGTGCTCTGTGAGTACTTCCAAGACTAATGTGAAAAGGTATGGACTTAATGATGATCCCTGGTGTAATCCTATACCAATAGAAAATTCCTCTGTCACACCACCTTGAGTCTTCATACTAGTTGTGACCCCATCATACATGTCTTTAATTGCACGAATATATGCGATTTTTACTCTCCTCTTTTCTAAAACCTTCCATAAGACCTCCCTTGGTACTCTATCATACGCTTTTTCCAAATCAATAAACACCATATGTAGACCCCTTTTATTACTACGATACCTCTCCATCATCCTTCTTAAAAGGTATATCACTTCAGTGGTAGATCTGCCTGGCATAAATTCAAATTGGTTCTCTGTTACTTTTGTCTCTTTTCTCAACCTCCGTTCTATCACCCTTTCTCATAACTTCATGGTATGACTCATAAGCTTGATCCCTCTATAGTTTCCGCAACTTTGTATATCCCCTTATTCTTGTAGATAGATACCAAGGTGCTCTTTCTCCACTCATCAGACATCTTCTTTGACTTTAAAATCTCATTAAAAAGCTTGGTTAACCAGTTTATGCCTTTTTCTCCAAGACCCTTCCAAACCTCGATCAGGATATTATCAGGTCCTACTGCCCTGCCATTTTTTATCTGCTTTAGAGCTTCTTTTATCTCGAAATCTCGGATCCTCCGATAGTAGTAAAAGTTTTGCTCTTCTTTCCTTGTGCATAACCAACCAAGACTCGAAAGAGTCTTCTGTCCCTCCTTAAATAACTCGTAGAAGTAGCTCTTCCACTGACGTGGGGACAGAAGTCGGCTAATTAAGAAATCAAAATATGGAATACGTTGTGAGTATAATTCTTAATCAGCTAAGATCCACCTCATCAATTTAAAAAAGTTGTCACAAAGTTTAGAATAAAATACTGGGAGTATGAGTCCCAGGTCGTCTCCCAACGAGTTGCGAAAAAGGGTGCTAATTTATTAATCAGGAGTTTTAAAGAAAGTTTGAGTTGGATAATGAGCAATTAAAATAATTGTAAATTAAAGTAATAAAAACTAAGGATTATTATTAATATAAAAAGCCTTGACTGAGAGAATGATTAATTGGAAGTTCTGTCCTTGTTGGAATCTTCTCAAGTGTAGTATAAAGAGGTTGTTGTTTTCACTTAGTTAACCCTTACTAAATAAAGGAAAGTCAAGTGATTGAGCTAACTCTTATCCGCAAATCCTAATCCTCTCCCTTGGGAAGGTCTAGCGTTAGTAGATATGGAATTAGCCAACAACTTTCAATTTAACTAAGCACTTGAGCATTCCAACTCAAGTGTCTCCTCTTAATCACCCCCATGTCAAGTAGAAAATCTACTCCATTGACATGGATATAACGCTCGTAAAAATATAAGAATAAGACATAATAAATCAAATAAAATAGAGATTGAAAATTAATTAAAAATTAAAATAATCCTTTCCATTAACTATCCATGAAAATAATCCAATTGTAACTCTGAACATGGAAGAGTAAGTAACAAGCCAAATAAGATAAATTAAAAGAGTAAAGAAATAGGAAACAAACTAGAATAGTATCTTCAACGGAGGTGATGACTCTTCAATATCCAAATTCAAAGTAAAAGCATAAAACTATGAATGTAAAGCGAATCTAAAGGAAGAGTAGGTTCTCTTTAGATTCAGATCTAAAACCTAAAAACTATTCTAATGAGAATGTTTGAATGTATGTTGAGTCTCTGCATGTTCCCTGGCTATAATCTGTATTTTTGGGCCGAAAACTGGGTCAAAATGCGATCCGAAATCGCTCCCAGCGTTTTCTGTTAATTCTGCAGATCGCGCATGTCACGCGTACGTGTCGGTCACACGTCCGCGTCGCTGGTCTTTTTGGCGTGTCACGCGTTCGCGTCAAGCACGCGCTCGCGTCGCTTTGCAGAACTCCAATCCACGCGTACGCGTCAGGCACGCGCATGCGTCACTGCAATTTTCTTCATTTCGCGCGCATGCGTGAGCCATGCGTGCGCGTCGATGCTCGCTGGTCATCTCCTTAGTTTCTTGTGTTTGTTTCATTTTTGCAAGCTTCCTCTCCATTCTCTAAGCCATTCATGCCCTATGAAGCCTGAAACACTTAACACACGGATCTCGGCATCGAATGGTATAAAGGAGAATTAAAATATACAATTTAAAGACTTCTAGGAAGCAAGTTTTCAACCATAGAACTAAACTAGGAAGGAATTGTAAAATCATGCAAATCATATGAATAAGTGGGTAAGGACTTGATAAAAACCACTCAATTAAACACAATATAAACTATAAAATAATGGTTTATCATCCACCTTTCATTAATCTTATCCTCTTGAGCCAACACCTCTTCATCCTTATCCTTTATGCACTTAACCTGATCTAAATCTCTCGTTCTTCTTTCACGGCTCTTTGCGATTTTATATATACCTTTTTCTCCTTTTTTCGTGCCCAAAGACTGGTAGAGACCCTCATATGCTCTTGTTCTTACTTCACTTACAGCCACTTTTGTCTCTTTCTTAGCCGCCTTATATTTTTTTCCAGTTATCTGCGTTGCGGCATAGAGACCACTCTTTAAAGCACTCTCTTTTTATCTTTATCTTATCTTGTACACTCGCATTCCACCACCAGGACTCCCTGTCTCTTGGTCCTATTCCTTTAGATTCACCAAAACTTTCTTTTGCTGTTCTTCTAATAACTTCTGTCATCTCCCTCCACATCTCTTCCGCGCTTCTATTCCCATCCCACTTTGCCTCTTCTCCTACCCGTCTTAGGAAGCTTCTTTGTTCCTCACCTTTCATCCACCACCACCTCGTCCTTGGGTTCTTCGTATGATGTCTTTTCTTCAACTTTTGCCCAACGCGAAAATCCATGATGAACACCCTATGTTGTGTTGTCAAACTCTCTCCCGGGATAATTTTACAATTAATGCAAAATTTCCGGTCGACTCTCCTCAACAAGAAGAAGTCAATTTGAGATCTTGTCATGCCACTCTTATAGGTTATAAGACGTTCGTCTCTCTTTTTAAAACATGTATTTGCGATGAGAAGATCAAAAGTTGAGGAAAAGTCCAAAATAGTTTTACCCTCGGCATTGATCACCACGAAACCATGACCTCCGTGAATATTCCCATATCCAGTTACTTCTCTCCCAACATGGCCATTTAAATCTCCTCCTAAGAAAATCTTATCTCCCAAAGGTATGTCTTGAACCAAACTCTCTGATGGCGCTAATCACATGGAAAGCACATCCCTCCACCACAAGTTTGATAGAGATGATCCGATCTCCCACCCTCTTAACATCCACTACGTCCTTCTTCCACTGCTTATCCACAATTATTACAACCCCATTCCTATTCTTCACCTTTCCTGTATACCAAAGTTTGAAACCAGAAGTATCCAACTCCCTAGCCTTCGCACCAACCCATTTTGTTTCTTGTAGGCACATAATGTTAATCTTCCTCCTTGTCATGGTATCCACCACCTCCATGGACTTTCCTGTTAGGGTGCCTATGTTCCATGTCCCAAATCTCAACCTTCTGTCGCTCCGACCTTTACCTTTTACTTTGTGAACTAGCTTATTTATCCTCGTTCGTTCACGAAAATGCGAGAACCCTTGCTCATTTAACACCACATCTGGGCACCGATGCAGCGGCTCTTGCTTTGACACTGTACTCGAGCCATACAGCGCGTTGCTTCCAGACAACGACTTAGCTTTAGCGCAATAATGGCTTTAATTCATGTCATGGGGGTTCGACTATATTTTTATGTTGGTTGTCGAAGACCTAACACAACCCTCCTCCTTTATCCGGGTTTGGGACCGGCTATGTACCGCAAGTGTAACATATATTGCAGTACAGGTTATTAGAAGATTGAAAGAATATAACAGCCGATATTGGTGATTTTAGGAATATTATGGGGGTGTGAGTGGTGCACTGGTGAAGGCTAAGTTCAAGAATGGTGGAAGTTGTGCCGAGTTATGGTTCGCTTGCATGGTTGGACCTGTAGGCATGTGGATTCGATGGTTCTTAGCTCGGTTCAACGATCGTGGATTAGGAAGGGCAGGGTTGTTTAAATGGATGCCATTTGGAACTCTTATTGCCAATGTATCAGCTGCTTGTGTAATGGCTGCACTTTCCACCGTAAAGGAAGCAGTAAGTTTCTTTTGTGCTCCTCTGTCTCCCAGTGCTCCAATATTTGCTGCATTTGCTAATCTCTAACCTAATAATAGTAATAGGATTACAATTAAATTAGATACCATTGAGAAATTGTTACAATTGTGTCTAGATACATTAATTTATGAATGTACAAAAAAAGGTTAGTACAACCATCAAAAGTACTGTGTTAAACATACAAGAAATAGAAAATTAGAATCATTTGTACATCAATATATTCCTGATGTAAAGATTTTATTGTTACAAATCCAAATCTTCAACAACCGCTAAAGGTGGATTCATATGAGTCATTCACAAAAAAAGTTGTAGTGTGATTGATGTGATATCCGATGGCTGATACGAAGTCTATAAAGGGTTTGTGATATAAAGTTTAGCTTTAGATAAAGAGAAACCAATTTCACATTGCAAAAATAAAAGAAAAACTCATTTTTCTCCTTACAAATTTTGTAGGTCAATACCAAAGATTGTGACACTATTGTAATCGGAACACAGTTAGGTCTCTTGGGGTGTTTGAGTACTGTCTCAACTTTTGTAGCTGAGTTCAATGCAATGAAAGAAAGCAATCATCTTTGGAGAGCCTATGTGTATGCCATTATCACAATGTGTGCCTCATTTGTCCTTGGAATCTTGATCTACTATGTACCTGTTTGGGCAACGGGATATGAGTATGACACTAGCACATAACAATTGGGGCATAGCAGAAGTCAATATCTACTTTTGACCTTTGGACAGTGTGTTTGTTGGTGGAAAAGTCCAAGTTTGACCACAAGATCCTTCTTAATTTTAGAAGCAATGAACTTTTTCTACAAGGAAGGACTCGAGTATGGAGAAGTTGAGTGATGCAATTTACCACTTTTCTTTTAGGCTCAATAATTTCTAGAGAACTGTATGCTGATAGGACTTTGATTAATGTTTGATCAGCTCTCAAATTTTTAATTAATTTAGATGAGCCATATCATAAGGAGAAAAAAGATGACAAGGATACATATATCATTTCTGCAAAGGAAACTATGGTCTATGGCTAAATGAGTCTCAAAGGTCTAACACAGTTGCTGCCAGAGATGATAAATTTATCATTCGAAAGAAAATATGCTATTGGAAAATAGGAAAAGGGTGACAAGAAATTGAAGCATATATTGACAAACTTGCCAATTAGTGATGCTCTTAGAGCTAGAGTTACAAAACCTTGGCCTTGCTTATCTTCATAAGTGTACTTCTAATTAAAGTAATAGACAGTAATAAAAGCAACAGTCCTTTTCTACCATTGATTGCTTTCTAAATCAAATGTATGGATTTGTATATGAAGACTTCTTTTTGTTTTATTTCAACTCTCTCTCGCCTCTCTTTTACAAAATTATCTCATCTCTAAATTTATTTTATTTAATTAGAAAAGTAAAAATAAATGTTTAAAATTGACCGGGGGATAGGTGTATACTATACTTGAGCAGAGGATCTTTGACATGTAAAGCTATCTTGTTTGTTTATTTTATTCACGACGCCTAGAAGATATAAATTATTGAATGGAGACACTGGGCAACACGTTCGCCTACGGAAGCAACATTAATGTATGTGTTAGCTGGCTGAACCCAAATTTGAGCAACTCAAGGACAAAAATTTTTGTTAGTACGTGTGTTTTGATAAACATTTATGAACAAATATTAAGATGTTAATATGAATGTATTTTACATAATTAATTAATTCAGATGAGAAAGCAATGATGAAAGCACAAACAGTCAATTATATTATAGTTCAAAGAGTAAAAAAAAAAACCCTAGCAGAGAAAGAGTACGTACTCCATACTCAAGGAGAATGAGAGAAGGAGAGAGCGTGGGCGAGCGGTTGAGGGTGAAACACAGTGAGAAAGATGGCCATGCCATCGGAAGAGATAAGGGGGAGAGCGTGGGTGGGTGTGTATCCGGTGTTAAGGAGGGTTCTTCTCGAGAGGGGTTAGGAAAGCCATCCAAGGTCTCTTTTAGAGATAAAGTCATTGGTGCAGAAAAGTCTAAGGCATTTGCATTAGTAGGGTCTTTATCTGGGGATGGTATCGCGACGGTGACAGGTAAGCAGGGTGATTCTCGTCCACCAAGTGTCAGTTTTACCAAGGAGGCAAAGAGCTATTTAGCTGAACCTTATAAGGAAGCCATCGTGATCAAGTTGCTAGATAAGCATTATGGCTACACGGCTCTCATGCATAAGCTTCGGATAGTATGGCGCATCAAAGGAGGATTTGATTTGTTGGATGTGGGGTTTGGATATTTTTTGGTTAAATTTGATATTGCTGCGGATCGTGAGAAAGTCATTTTTGGTGGCCCGTGGTTGATAGACGGTCACTATGTTGCAGTAAAGCCATGGGATGTGGATTTTAGGCCATGTGAAAAATCCTTTGGATCAACGCTGGTATGGATTCGAGTCTCGGGACTTCCAATTTGGTGCTACCAGGAACAAGCAATGCTACGAATTGTTTCTGCAATAGGAATTCCGGTGAAAGTAGATTTGGCTACTAAGTTTGCACAAAGAGAAAAATATGCCCGAGCTTGTATTCAAATTAATCTTGAGTTTCCTGTAATCAAACATATTATAGTGGAGGATGTGACTTATGAAGTGGAGTACGAGAGTTTACAGTTGATTTGTGCTACTTGTGCACGGTATGGGCATGATAAATCGTTGTGCATGGAGAAGGAGTCCTTGGAAGGAAACATAAATTCCTTTGGTGATGGAAAAAATAATGAAGCCCCGACACTAGTGCCACACAACAATCATGAGATTCAAAAAGAGGCTGAATCAGAAGCTCGTGATTTGTGTGAGAATCCTCGTAATTTGGGTGAGAAATTAGGAGTTGTTAAAGGGAAGGATGTGGTTACGGAATCATTGGCTCCTCACGTGCCTGATGGTCATGTTAATGAGGCATGCATGGATGATGGAGAGGGCTAGCAACAAGTGCTGCGTAAAGAGAAAATTCACAATGGGCCATTCATCAGGTTTGAAGGACCAAGATGGAAAATAGCACAAGTTTGGTTCGAGAAGGGTTCCAAGGCCCAATTTGCATGGTGATGGAGGCAAATCAATTGGCATTAGGATAGAGAAGCGAGAAAAACATGAAATTGCGCAATCTCCATCGTGCAGAACTCCTGCACGTCGTGGAATTTCTCTACGAAAGCGTCATCGGCCTTCCTCCTTGCAGAACTCGCCAGTTGATAAAAATGGTGGCACAACGGAGGAAACCTTAGTAGATGGAAGCATGGCAGGTGCAGTGTCAGGGGGTCCTAAAGTGGCAATTATTGAGGATCAGAGTGTGCCAGTACCGCAGGACAAACCACCTATTGAGGTTGGTGATTCTGTTTAGAGTTTATGTTCTTATTTATTCTGTTCCTATTATTTATGGATAGTTTAAATATGATTGTTTGGAATATTAGGGGTGCTTCTAATAAGTTAGCCTGGGTGCATTGTAAGGAACTTGTTAGGAAATTTAGACTTGTTTTCTTTATTGTGGTTGAAACTCACTCCCCTTTTCAGCATTTAAAATTATTTTGGAAAAGGTTGGGGTATCACTCTGTTGGTATAGTAGAAGCAGAGGGGCATAAGGGAGGTATTTGGTTTTTATCCTCTATGAAGGGTGTTTGTTGTAAGTTTATTGATGCTTTTGATCAGGGTGTTACTGTTGAGGTTCACTTTGATAATTTAATTTGGAGGTGTAGTGGTATTTATGACAGTCCTCAATTTAATAAAAGGGTTCTCCTTTGGGATTATCTTGTTGCACAATCCATGATTTTTCAAGGACATTGGATTGTTCTTGGTGATTTTAATGAAGTCAAATTTTCTCATGAATCTAAGGGCTGTCAATTTTCTCATCAAAGAGCAGACATGTTTTCTACTTCATTAGGGGATAGTGGTTTGTTTGATCTGAAGACTATTGGGAGGCAGTTTTTTTGGTACAGGAGGGTGAAAAATTATGTTGACGTGGCAAAAAAGCTTGATCGAGTCTATATAAATAGTAGTTGGTTATCTATCTTTCCAGAGGCTTATGCAGAAGTTTTAAATAGGCTTCAGTCTGATCATTGCCCTATTCTGGTGCGTTGTAAAGGTCGTCCTCAGCTTAAAGGGAATCGACCTTTTCGATTTGTTGCTACTTGGGCTACTCATCCTGGGTATAGGAATATTGTGAACCAGTCATGGTGGTCTGGTAATAGAGGAATTCATGGCAAGCTTTCGGAAGTACAGAAGAATTCACTAGAGTTTAACTCGAAGGTATTTGGTAACATTTTTGTTAAGAAATGTGAATTAGAGCAGCAGATTAATTATTTACAAAAGCGTTTGGAAGTGGTGGATAGTATTTATTTGCGTCAGAAAGAGCGACAGTTGCTTGATGATTATAATAATACTCTAGTGCAAGAAGAGCTCCTATAGTTCCAAAAGTCCAGAGAGCAGTGGGTAAGGTTCGGGGATAGGAATACAAGATTCTTTCATATTCAAACTCTTGCGCGAAGGAAGCATAATAAGATTCATGGCCTTTTTCTCAAAGATGGAGTGTAGGAAACTGATCCAGAGGTTCTGAGTCAAGAAGCAGAGTCTTTCTATAAAAGCTTATTCTGTCATTTGGATGATGTTGATTTGGGTTGCCTTGGTGATGTGCCTCTTCCTTCTCTGAATTAGGAAGCTTGCAATAATCTTACGACACCAGTTACTATGAAGAAAGTCAAAACAACTGTTTTTCACATGAACTCTTTTAAAGCTTCGGGTCCTGATGGGTTTCAAGCTTTCTTCTTCAAAGAATATTGGGAGATAATTGGTCTTGATGTTTGGAAGATGGTTAAGCAGGCATTCTCCGGTGTTACTCTTGATCCGAGAATATCGGAGACTTTACTGGTTCTCATTCCAAAGGTTGAATCACCGGTATCTATGAAAGATTTCAGGCCGATTAGTCTCTGCAATGTAGTTTACAAGATCATCATGAAGGTCCTTGTTAATAGGCTTCGTCCTCATCTTGCGGAGATTGTTGGCCCGCTCCAAGGAGGATTTATTCCGGGACGAGGAACTCCTGACAACATCATTATTGCTCAAGAAGTCCTCCACTTTATGAAGAAGACTAAATCAAAGAAAGGCACACTGGCCTTTAAGATTGATCTGGAGAAAGCTTATGACAGAGTTGACTGGAAGTTTTTAGCTCATACCCTTAAGAGCTTTGGTTTTCCTATTCCTACACTTAATTTGATTATGAATTGTGTCACTGTTTCTTCTTTATCTATTCTTTGGAATGGGAGTCGTCTAAATGGCTTTACTCCTAGCCGAGGTCTTAGACAAGGAGACCCTATGTCACCCTATCTTTTTGTGTTGTGTATGGAGCAATTGGCATGCTTTATTAGTCATCAGGTTGATTTGGGCTTGTGGGAGCCAGTTGCTATTTCTAGAGGGGGACCAAGAATATCCCACTTAATGTTTGCGGATGACTTGCTTCTATTCTATAAAGCTACAAAGAGACAAGTGCAAAATGTGATGTTGGTTTTAGAGATTTTTTGCAAAGCATCTGGGATGAATATTAATGTGGAGAAGTCTAAAGCGCTTTGCTCCAAGAATGTCTCTGCAACAAGGAAAGAGGTTTTCACTGGGGTATCCTCTATTAGATTTGTCCAGGACTTGGGAAAGTATCTTGGAGTTACCCTTAGCCATTCTAGGGTGACTCGTTCAGCTTTCAATTGTGTCTTGGATAAGATTCGGAGTAGGCTAGCAAGCTGAAAAGGGAGTTTACTCAATCGGGCTGGTAGACTCTGCTTGGTTAATTTTGTTGCCGCTGCTATTCCCACGTACCATATGCAGGTCTCTATTTTTCCCAAAGGAATCATTAGTAAATTGGAGTCTATGATGAGAAATTTTCTTTGGAAAGGACAAGTTGATGGAAGAGGATTGAATCTTGTTAGTTGGAAGGTACTGGTTACTCCAAAAAAATATGGAGGTTTGGGGATTAGAGATCCTTATTGTGTAAATATTGCTCTTCTTGAGAAGCTAGTTTGGACTTTTTTCCAGCAGCCAAACAAGCTATGGGTCCAATTGTTGGATGCCAAATACCGATCATTTCTATATGACTGTTTTAATTATCCTAAGAACAAGGACTCTCCCATTTGGAGGTGTCTTTGCAAGGCTTGAAAAGTGTTGAAGGATGGGTTTGCTTGGTGTATTGGAGATTTGAACCAGAATTTTTGGTTTTCTAGCTGGAGGAGAGAAGAACGGTTATCTAATGAGATGGATTTTGTTCACATTTCTGATTCGAATCTCCAGATACAGGATATTTGGTCGATTGGTAGGTGGCATTTGGATACTCTTTATTCTCCTTTATCTTAAAATCTGAAAGATAATATTCTCTCTTACAATCCAGATGAACAAGCAGGTCCGGAAGTGGGTTGGTATTGGAGTGGGTCTGCTGCCAAAGTCTATGACTCACGCAATGGTTACTTGTGGTTGTGTAAGCAGTTGTTTGGTTGGGAGGAGCAGGAGAATCGGTTTTGGCTTTGGCGCAGCTTGTTCCGGAAAAACATAAGTTTTTGGCTTGGTTGTGTCTTAAGGAGGCTCTTCCTACTGCAAGTTTTCGCTTTAGAAGAGGGATGTCGTCATCGGATAGGTGTCCAAGATGTCTTTCTAGCCAGGAATCGGTTTTACATTGTATTCGGGATTGTCCCAAAAGCTCAGCTTATCTGGCATAGGTTGGATATTTCTTGTCATCCTTTGGATTTGAAGAACTGGTTCTTGTATCATAGCAGAGTGCATCTGTTCAAGTTCTTTTCGGGACTTTTGTGGATATGGCGAGCAAGGAATAATGACATCTTTAATCCCATGAAACTTGGCCTCCGGAAAAAGTGATTTTTCTGGCATTAACTTCAGAAAAGGAGCTTAGGAATATTTTTGAATTACAACGTATGTCCCTTCCCTCTACTCTAAATGGTTTTTGGAATCCCCAATCCATTGGTACTTTTAAGATTAATTGTGATGCTAGGTATTTTGGTTCGGGTGATAATGTTGGTTTTGCTTGTATTATTAGAGATTGTAATGGGAGCTGGCAAAGGAGGTGCTTAGGAATGATTGAGAGTAATAGTATTCTTCAAGGAGAATTATTTGCTATTTGGAGAAGATATCTCTTAGCTTGGGATGTGGGTCAACGAGATGTTATTTGTGAGACGGATTGTGTGAAAGCATTTAATCTTGTTACTCAAGATGGTTTTGGGTTTATTGATCCATTGGTGCTCAAAATAAGAGATATCATGCATTGGAATTGGCGTGTTAACTTTCGTTTGATTATGAAAGATGCAAACACGTTGGCAGATACTATGGCAAAGATGGCGATGAAGTTACAACTTTCGCATGTGGAGCTTCTTTCACCTTGGGAGGAGTTTAAGAGTAGTCTTAAACGGGACTGTCCCTCTATTTAAGCAGTTCCTTGTTTTGTTTGTTTTATTTTTCTTTGTTTAATTTATTTCAGTCACAAAAAAAAAACAGTCAATTATATTAAAAAAAATCACGGATAAATCAAATAAGAAAATTTTAAAATGTATCGATATACTAATGTTTCAATGATTTTTAACCATTAATCTTAATTATAAAAAATATATATCATTATATAATTAAGATGCTGGCTTTTCATTGTATTTTCTCTGTTTTTCTTTATGCAGAGTGTAAAGTAAAAAAAGGACCTTGTTAATTATGTGGTTATAGTTCAATTCCTTTGTTATTTTATTAAATAGAAAAGAAAAATTGGTTCCAGAAGACATGAACGTGGCTAGGGGTGGCAAAGCGGGCTGGCCCGCCCCGCCCCGCCAAAGCCCGCCCAAATATGGGGCGGGCTGGCCCGCCCCGCCAAACTAATATGGGCTCAACTTGCTAGCCCGCCCCGCCAAAGGGCGGATTAGCGGGTTGGCGGGCCGGCCCGCCTTTTTTTTTTTACCAACAATTGATAAGAGAATTTAAAAATTTTAAACATTACTTACACCAACAATTGCGAGTCGCTTCTTGATTGCACTTTCAGGGGTATGGGCCATGGATGAAGATTGAATACTAGGTCCTTGTGCTTGAACAATTGGAAGAGAATTCTTGTCATATTTTTCAAAAAGTTTGTATAATTTTTTTTTCACATGTTCCACCTTTCCTTTTGCAGTTTCAGCATCAATCTCTTCATACATAAGCTCTAAAGTAGAAATCTTAAGTCTAGGATCAAGAATAGCACCAAATGCAAGAATGACACTATACTTTTCCCAATACTTCTTAAATTTGTTCATCATCTTTTCTCCCATGCTCCTTAGAAGCTCATCTTCACTTCTCAAACTTTCCATCAAAACACATTGAATATGATAGACTTGTAGAAAATACAAATTCGAAGTAGGGTAAGATGTGCCAGAAATCAAATTAGTAGTTTCATAAAAAGGGTATAAAAATTCACATATCTTTTCAGCTCTCCCCCATTCATCAACTGAAGGACAATACTTATAAGCATGATCGGTTGCCTTCAAATACTCAAAGGCCTTCCGATACTTGATAGCACTTTCGAGCATAATGTACGTAGAATTCCATCGAGTAGTAACATCTAGATGCAACCCACTTGTAAAATTCAAACCTTGAATCGCTGAAACACATTCTTTAAACCTTATCATTCTACTTTCCGATCCCCTTACATATTTCACACTTTCCCTAATCTTATCCAATGCATCATGAGCAATTTTTAATCCATCTTGCACAATAAGATTCAAGATATGAGCAGAATAACGAATATGAAAGAACTCTCCATCACACAACAACCAATCATGCATATTTAATGTACTTTTCAAATGATCTTGGCATGTATCATTAGCAGATGCGTTATCTAGTGTAAGAGTCATAATCTTCTTTTCAATTCCCCATTCATTTAAAAGCTCAAAAATCTTGGAAGACAATTCAAATCCCGTGTGAGGAGGAGGCATATGACAAAAACTCAAAATTTTACTTTGCAATTTCCAATTCAGATCAACAAAGTGAGCAGTTAGGCATAAATAACCCTCTGTAGTGATGGATGTCCACAAATCAGAAGTCAAACAAACTCTATTAGGAATGGCTAATAAAGTACTTTTAAGTTTTTCTTTTTCCCTTGAGTAAATTTTCAACACATCCTCCTTAAGAGTATTTCTAGTAATTAGGCCTAGAGTTGGACTGATGTATTTGACCCAATTTCTAAATTTCTTATTATCAACAATAGAAAAGGGAACATCACAATCAATCACAAAGGCAGCAAACATCTCACGCGACACATGATTATCTATCTTGAGAGCCCCCATTTTATTTTGCATTTCTATCAAAGTTTGACCAATATCCTCAAAATCTATTTTTACGCACCTGTCCAAATGACGCTTAAGTGACGATGTCCCATATTGTTTACCACCAGCCTTAAACTTCTGTTTGCATCCATCACACTGAGCACGATCTATTCCATCATCACCAGGTCCAAGCTTTGTGAAATATCTCCACACATCAGATGTTACAGCCTTTGTCTTTTTCTTTTTAATATCTTCTTCCATTTCAGATCTTTCCATATTTTCAGGATTTTGTGTTATGTTCCCACCATCAACTTCCATAGAGATAGAATCATCCATTGCAGAAACAACAACTCAACCTAAATAACACAAATACATAACAATATCTAAATGAGCAATAAATCAATAATGTTGCATCAGAAGTCAGAACACATACACCAAACAAACTAGCAAAGCATCACAGAAAGCAACAAAGTAAAAGTTCAAACTAAAGTTACATACTTAAAATGATACTAATACAGTAAATCAGTAATACTCTAATAGAAGCCACAAAAAGATAAGCAAGAAATAAGATGAATAGCAGAATAGCACTATAATTTCTGGTGTAATTGATGTAATTCTTTTCTTTTTTTTCTGGACTATTTCAGTAGATCATAAGCTTTGCACCATAAATTAATGAACATAGGCCTTCAGTTCAGATTAGTACTATGCTTACATTTTCAATTCATAGGTGAATTTCAAGGGAGGCAAAACAATGAAATGATAGCAGAATTATGTTATATATATACGGCCATCTAAATACAAATAATGCTTCTATAACAAATTCATAAATTCATAAACAAATCCACAGTAATTTATAAATTCATCAATGCTTCCTGCCTGCATAACAAGTACCAGTAAAACAAACTTCAAAATCCTTCCTGCCTACTCTCAAAATTCATAAAACAAATTTCATAAACAAATACCAGTAAAACAAATTTCATAAACAAATCCACAGTAATTTATAAATTCATCAATGCTTCCTGCCTGCATAACAAGTGCCAGTAAAACAAACTTCAAAATCCTTACTGCCTACTCTCAAAATTCATAAACAAATTTCATAAACAAATACCAGTAAAACAAATTTCATAAACAAATTCACAGTAATTTATAAATTCATCAATGCTTCCTGCCTGCATAACAAGTACCAGTAAAACAAACTTCAAAATCCTTCCTGCCTACTCTCAAAATTCATAAACAAATTTTAAAAACAAATACCAATAAACCAAATTTCATAAACAAATCCACATTAATTTTCAACAGCATCAAAGAAGCTGTCCAGTGTCCACAACAAAAATCACAGATTCACAGTTCCTTATTAAAAAAAATTAAAAATATTTACTTACTGGCTCAGAGCCGTCGAGAGGCAGGGGAGGAGAGAGCAGCGCCGCCGGAATCTGCCGGAACTGGAGCGCGCCGCCACGAACCGCGAACCGGCGAGATGAAACAGCAACCGACGAACCACGAACCGCCACGAATTGGAGCGTGCCGCCACGAATCGCGAACCGGCGAGATGAAACAGCAACCGGCGAACCACGAACCGCCACGAACTGGAGCGTGCCGCCACGAACTGCGAAGCCGAGGAGTGAGGACAGACGAGGGAGCTGAGTTGTTGAAGGATGAAGATTGAAAGAAGGGTCAGGGTCCGTCGGTCTGAGGGTCCGTCGGTCTGAGGTCTCAGCGTCTTAGGGAGTCAGGGTCAGGGAAGGGAGAGTAAGGGATGAAGATTGAAGGAAGGGTTAGGCGCCGTTAGGGAAGAGTCGAAGAGAGCTAGCAGGCAGCAGTTAGGGCCGGCTGTTTGTGCTGGGAAGGAGGGGAAGGAAACCTCATTTTTCTATTTATATATCAGTGGCAAAATTACAAAATTACCCTTTAAAAAATAATATGTCAGCCCGCCCCGCCCCGCCTTGGCCCGCGGTTTTGGCGGTGCAGTTTTGGCGGGTTTTTAAAATTTGGCGGGTTCAAAATCTCGTCCCGACCCGCCGTTTTTGGCGGGTTTGGCGGTTTGACCCGGCGGATTCGGCCCATTTTGCCACCCCTAAACGTGGCATATGGTATTAGGCTAGCAGAACTTTTCGACACTCTAGTAGGTTTTGTTGGACTTAGTTGACCGGCAGAATCTTCTATGAAAGCCAAGTTTTCAGGCTCTGATTGCCTAGATGGAGATAATACTTTTGAGAGGACTCTTGAACTTGATTTCTGTGGACTTTCTCTGATAACAGTAGTCCTTAGCTTTGAGAGATGAGATCCTCTGCGGCCAAGCTTGTGTTTCGCTGTGTTCCTAGATCGCCCTTTTGAATTGGCTTATTGCCAGCCCTCATCTGATGATGTCTCCTCCTGGTGAATAGATTCACTTGACACTGGTGGACTATACATAGGGACATTATTGCCATTTTCGTTCATAACTTCATAATCCACCATGCCAGATCTTTCTTTTGTTTTGTTTTCTGCCGTACCAGTAGCATATTCCAAGCCATTATAGACAACACCCACATTGCTTGGTGCATCTTCACGTTGAAGGTTTTGTTCACTTATTGGTAGAAGTATCTAAAAGATTAGAGATATAATCGACAACTTGCATAATGAGGCAACACAATAGAAAATTTTACAAAACAAAGGTAGCAGCAGTTTATAACAATAAAGCAATTAATGTCAAATATACAAGGTAACACCATGTAAAAATTTGGCAGAGAACCTTCCCACGCTGCTGTTTTCTCTGAGCTTGTTCATTTCCATTAGAATCAAGCTCGGGACTTATAAAATCCAGAAGATCTGACACACTGCATTAAAAGAGTCACAGTTTTTTGGTGCCCTGAATACAACAATCAACAGAAATTCTTCATGGCATAGGCATCTAAACCATTTTGAAGAGGAGAGTCATTGTAACCTACTTCAAAGCAAGCTCGTATTGTTGCATACGATAGTAAAAGACAGAAAGGTTCCCATAGCTTTTTATTGTGTCAGGATGATCAAGCCCAAGCTCCCTCTCATTTATATCAACCGCCTTTTGCTGATATATTGTGGCCTAAATAAGCAAAACTCGAACAAGTTCATTAGCAACAATAATGATGGATACACTCTACTTTCTACAGTACATGAGAAGCAAATATAACAGAATCTTCACATGATTACCATAACTTGCTTGGTAAAGAACCACATCTAAAAGATTATACGCACTTGCAGTAATTCGATGATAGGTACATCAAACAGCCATCATCTTCACCAATGCCTGCAATTAAATACACAAGTGTGTATAAAAAATAACAGATCATGCTTAAGGCAGATAACAAACAAGATGATAATAGTCAAACCACAAGATGATAACCCAAAATAATGCTTTAAACTGCAAGTTCCAACATTATTTTGAGACGACTTAAAGCATAGCTAGTGCAAGAGAGGTAAATTTATTAAGCATAAGATGATGATAGTCAAACCATATTATTAGGTCATGATTAATAAAATTTATACAAGGCATAAATAGGTGGGAAGATAATTCATGGCAGCAACAATGCCAGGAATATTTTTCTGAACACAAATAAAAAAAAGAAGCAAAAAACATATATAGGAATGGCATTAAGCAAAAGAAGAACTCACGGCAAGATGGAGTGTTGGGAACAAACTGTGCCATTCCTCCAAACTCAAACTACACATACAAGTTTTAAACCAAGGATCAGATTGGCACCTTTTCCTACTTTCCATCAACTGCATTTCACAAAGCTGCTGGAGGATTTGGAGGACTCAATATCTATCACAGATCTGTCATCCCAATCCCTTATCCAAACCCTGCTGGTGATTTCAGTTTGCTCATTGGTGATTGGTTCAAGACCAACCACAAGGTAATTAACCAACCAGGATTATTACACTTTGCTCCATTCTTGATGAATCATAAAGAAATTGAATGTTAGCCTTCTTAATTGCAGACATTAAGGCAGACTTTGGATTAAAGCAAGAATTGACAAAATTAACAACAACGAATATAAAATCACAGAAATTAAAGTAAATCACATTAATTACAGAAATCACTACAGTGCTATAATAATTAAAAGAAATCACAGAGGGGGAGTTACCGGAAGGGAGAGGCTGACGACGGTGACGAAGAACGAGAAAGACGGCGACGCTCTCTGACGCGACGACGTTCTCCTCGGCTGGGTGAGGCGCGCGACGAATGCTGCGGTGACCTTGGCAGGGCGCCGTGGACGAAAAGAAGGAAGAGGATGGAGAAGGGAGCTGTCGAAGAAAATCGGGAGCCGAGTGTGAAGGAGAAGAGACAAAGAAGAGACTATGGCAGTGAGTCTGAGATTTGAAGGTTGGGTGAGAAACCCAGGAACATTTTGATATTTTTTTAGTACGGTTTAAATTTGTTTTTTTTTTTTTTTTGGTATGAATGATTAACTAGGATTCATGAAAAATGTCAATAAAATTGAAATAATTTCTTTTAGTATAGATAAATAATTAAATGTATTTTTGTTTTTATTTTTAAATTATTTAACTTTTGACACAATAAGATTAAATTATTTGATTAATTTAAAAGTGTAATTTGTTGTCTAACATAAAAAAAGGTATTTAAGTCTTTTAAAAAATTAAATAAAAAATATTTTTTTATTTTTATTAAATTATAAGAGTGTTTTAGTAAAATTAGTGATATAATATATATTTTTTTTAAAAAACTTAGATGTTGATGTAGAAAATAAATTTCACATGACTTATTGTTATTTGTCCATATTTTAAACATATCGCTACATATGAATTTATGATCGTACTATAGCAAACACCTTTTTTATACTACCACAAAACTTACCCAAATATAAACCTAATTTATTATGTTACAACACTCTTCTCATAAACTTTATCATTCGAGACTGACTTGTCTTTTTTATAAACTTTTTAACTTTACAACTTACTTATGTATTAAATAGTTCTATAACAAAATATGTTTTTAATTTTTTTTAATTATGGTTAAATAATTTTTATTTAATTTTAATTATAAATTAATTTTTTTATATATTATTTAATTATAAAATTTATTTTTTATTTTATAAATTATTATTTTATCATTCATTTATTATGTTTATTAATAATTAAAAACAAATACAAAAACGAATTAGATCTTTTATTAATCATAATAAATATTTTGGCAATCCTAATCAATTTAAATTTTATTCTCTGTAAACGCTGATAAAATTGTATTTTTTGGTAATTCAATCGATTAGACATAAAATATAATCGATTAAAATTAATACACAATCAATTAAATTTTAAAAAGTATGTAAATTTTTTGTTATTATTGTTAGTGTTACTCAATCAATTAAAATCTTTAACGTAATATGAAAGTC
Source organism: Arachis stenosperma (assembly GCF_014773155.1). NCBI lineage: Eukaryota > Viridiplantae > Streptophyta > Magnoliopsida > Fabales > Fabaceae > Arachis > Arachis stenosperma. The sequence continues at coordinate 2,770,867 of NC_080380.1, read as the reverse complement.
TTGGGTAACACAAAGTTTGGCGGTTGATTTGAAGGAGAAGATGAATTCGATGGTTCGATCGGCCAATTTTCCGAGATCACTTCGTACATATCCTGATCATCTTCTCCGGCGATTTCTTGCACGCGCGTTGGGTGCTGATATGGAAACTTAAATGAAGAAGACATCTCTGCCGTGTATTCTCTCACTCCTTATACGGATGTAACCAATCAAGAATAAAATTATGATTTTTTTATTTAAACTTGTAATTTTTAAGTGAGTATAAAAAGATTATATTATTTGAATTATAATTCATTGGTAAAATATTTATTATGATTAATGAAAGATTTAATTTATTTTTGTATTTATTTTTTATTATTAATAAACATAATAAATGAATGATAAAATAATAATTTATAAAATAAAAAATAAATTTTATAATTAAATAATATATAAAAAATTAATTTATAATTAAAATTAAATAAAAACTATTTAGCAATTATTAAAAAATTAAAAAAATTTTTATTATGAGACTATTTAATGGTCCATAGAAGGAGAATACAAGAATAACACCAGTGCCTTATTGAGCCTCATGTATCCAAGCAAAATAAGTTAAGATTACTGATTAAAGAAGTGACAAAGCAAATTAAATATGTTTCGCAGGATCTTTAATTATGGTGAATCTTTTTAATTTTGTCATTGAACTTATCTCCATAATGTTTGTGAGACATGTCAGCGAGTTGGCTCTCTCAGGCGTGCGTTTTTATGGTCACTTCCTTTTCTTCTGGCATTGGTTTCATCTCTTAACACTTTTTTTACGGTTTCAACAATCAGATTTTTCTCATCTTTTTTTCGTTTATAATTTGAATTTGTTAAAGAATATCAAATAAATATAATCCGAACTGAACTATCCCAATATTATGTTCGGGGTTAGTTATGAAATATTTCAACACCAAACTCGGTTGCATCTTTCCATGGCATGAAAACTAGAAGCGATTACTAATTCATTGTCAACTGTGTTTCTATTGAATCGACTAGCCTTGTGTTCAACTCCTTGTTGGTTTCATATAATGACATATGGGAATGGTAAGTGGTGCGGAATTTATAACTCACAAACTAACTGGCAAGTGCACCGGGTCGTACTAAGTAATAGCTCAGGTGAGTGAGGGTCGATCCCACGAGAATTGATGGATAAAGCAACAATGGTTGATTGATTCACTTAGTCAGACAAGCAGAAAATGGTATTTGGGTTTCAATTTGCATTAAACAGTAAATTCAGAGAATTAATAAAGCAGGTAGTAAATTGGTGTGAAGAATATATGAGTAAAACAGTTAAGGTTTTAGAGATGTTTATCTTCCGAATTAACTTTTCTTACTAACTATTTTAATCATGCAAGATTCAATTCATGGCAAACTGTATGTGACTAAACCCTAATTCCTTAGACCTTTTTAGTCTCCTCTAATCTTCATCAACTGCCAATTCTTTGGACACTTAATTCTAATTAGAGGGCTAAGTTTAAAACTAGTTTATGTGCCACAGAAACCCTAATTATCCAAATATAAGAGGTTTATATGTCACGTATCCCGTTAAACCCAGAAAATTAGTTATTTAGGAGAAATTATTTTCAAGCTGTTGTTCAAGTGAGACTCTCTAGAGAACCACAATTGATCCTGTTGTTCAAGTGAGACGATCCTCTAGAGATAACTCTCCCGAAATTCACAAGAACTCAAATAGAATAAGGGTCATACTTCCGTTTCATCCAGATTCATAAAATGAAGAACGAAAATAAATTCTTGAAATTAAAATCAATACATGAATTAAAATAGAAAAATAATAGTATCAATCCATACAATAAACAGAGCTCCTAACCTTAACAGTGGAGGTTTAGTTGCTCATGGTTCAGAAAGAAAATAAAGATTCTGAAAAGCTGTAAATTGCGAAATGAGGTAAGAGAGAAGAGAAGAGGCTGAAGGGCTGATTCTTTTTCCTTTTATATCTAATTCTAATTAATGCAAAAATATATTTTCTAAAACTAAATAATATATTTTCCTATTCATAATTAAAATAAACGTTTAATCAAATTTAATTACCTCTTCGTGCATGCCTTAAGGAACCGTGGGGACCATTGCTTTTCATTAGGCTTGGCGCGTAACTTCACAATTGTGAAGTTAGACTTGGAGTGGGCAGCGAGCAATTGAGCGTTCCTGTAGTCTTGGCGCCTAACTTGGAGATTCCCAAGTTAGGCGCCACCAATACAGCACCTAGTTCACGCATAATCCTTCTTCTGGCACCTAACTTGGGAAAAGCCAAGTTAGGCGCCCTTATGGCCGAGCTTGCTGGAAAAGAAGTGTATACTATTATACATCGTTGAAAAGTTCTGGATATCAGCTTTCTAACGCAACTAGAAGCACCTCAATTAGACCTCTGTGGCTCAAGTTATGCTCCTTTGAAGAGGACAAGGTCAGGCTGCCAGGGTCGCTGGCGTTATTGATGGCATTAATAGTGTTGTCAACGCTGGGTCTGGCATTAGTGGCATTTAAATCTTGATTAAACTTACAGATTCGAATGCAAATTCACTAGGAAAAGATAGGAAAGATGCTCACGCATCACAACACCAAACTTGAATTGTTGCTTGTCCTCAAGCAACCAAAACTACTATAGGCTTAGGATGTGAATTTGCATGAGAATTGAGTGTTCAATTAAGCTCCTGTCTCTACTTAAAGTGGAGTTTATACACTGCAATTCTGAATAATTTTGGCATCTCACTATCCTTTGAATCAGAGGGATGTCACTGTCATTTGGTTTAATCCTTGAACACAGCAAAATTTCTTTCATTCTCTTTTCTTTGGTGCTTTGCACCTTGAGCCTAGCCATGATTTTAAATACTTTGTCTCAAGCTTTACTTGATACAAAAATACCACAAGCACTTAATTGGGGAACTCTCTTTTAGTTCAGATTTTTCTTTCAGTTACTCCCAGACAGTGGTGCTCAAAGCCTTTGGCATACTCTGTTAATTGCACTTGATCTCGACTCTTAGTGCTCTGTCTCAAAGATTACTTGACACATTTACATCACAAGCATATGACTAGAAAAATAACTCTTTGAGATTTTAATCATATTTGACCTTCCTAGTCATTGATGCCTAGAGCCTTGGACCTTGCTTTTATTTTTCTTTTGCTGTTTCTTTTACTTCAAGGATTTCCCTTTTGTTTAATTAAGAGAACTCATAATAGTTTTCTAAATTCCTGTTCCTCATTCACATTTTTTTATTCTACTTTGAGTTTGTGTATTTTTATGCAATTTCAGGTATTTTCTGACTGAAATTGAGGAGTTGGAGCAAAAGTCTGTTTCAGAGGCAGAGAAAGTGCTGCAGATGCTGTCTGGATCTGACCTCCTTGCACTCGGAAAGAGCTTTTCTAGAGCTACAGACATCCAAATGGATCGTTCTCAATGAATATGGAAAGCTAACATCCAGAGCTTTCTAGAAATATATAATAGTCCATACTTTGTTTCAGAATTGAAGGCCCAAAACTGGCGTTCAACGCCAGCCTCCTACCCTATTCTAGCGTCCAACGTCCAAAGGAGAAGAGACCAGCGTTCAACGCCCAAGAAGGACCCCCTAGCCAGCGTTCAACTCCCTAGAGGCCTCCTAGCACGTGGATTTCAATCAAGCTCAGCCCAAACACTCACCAAGTGGGCTCGGAAGTGGATTTTAGCACTAAAAGACTGTTTTACCCTTCCTATATAATTCTTAGTCATTAGAATAGTATTTAAAGGAGAAGATCACCCTTGTTTAGGATCTTCGACCAGTCTTCCAGCCTATTTTTGAATTACACATTGTATTTTCTATCAGTATGAGTTTCTAAACCTCCTAGGTTGAGGGGAGGAGCTCTGTTGAGTTTTATGGATTAATAAATTACTACTATTCTATCTTAATACGTGTTTGATTCTCTATTCTAAGATGTATATCCGTTCTTCATCATTATGAATGCGTCAGTAGTTTCTTCAGGCATCTTTTTCATGTGCAATGAACCACCTACAGAGTTGTCTAAACACATTTTGGCCATTTTACAGAGGCCCTCATAAAAGATCTCCAGTTGGGTCCATTTAGAAAACATGTCAGGGGGCATTGCCTGGTCAACAGCTTGTACCTCTCCCAGGCTTCATAGAGGGTCTCACCATCTTTCTGCCTGAAGGTCTGAACATCCACCCTTAGCTTAGTCAGCTTCTGTGGTGGGAAGAATTTGGACAAAAATATATCGACTACCTTATCCCAAGTGTCCAGGCTCTCCTTAGGCTGAGAATCTAGCCACAGCTTTGCCCTATCCCTCACAGCAAATGGAAAGAGCATGAGCTTGTAAACCTCAGGATTCACTCTATTTGTTTTCACAGTGTCATAAATCTGCAGAAAGTTAGAGATAAATTGGTTTGGATCTTCCTGCAGGAGTCCATGATACTGACAATTTTGCTGCACTAGAGTGACTAACTGAGGCTTCAGTTCAAAATTATTTGCAGCTATAGGAGGCACCACAATACTGTTCCCATAGAGATCTGGATTGGGGGCAGTGTATGAGCCAAGCACTCTTCTAGGTTGTTCATTCTCATTCAGATTTACCACATTGGCATTAACAGTACGATTAGGATCCATAGTGGACTCTGCAGCCTCCTTTTCAAAGGTCTCACTTAGATTTTCACTAGCCTTGTAAAGTCTAGCTTGTTACAAGCGCCGCCTCAAAGTCCTTTCAGATTCAAGATCAAAATCTATAAGAGGTTCCTTGTCCCTATTCCTACTCATAAACAAACAGAAAACAAGAAAAATGGGAGTCTCTATGTCAAAGTGCAGAGAATTCCCAGCGAGGTAACCTATGTAAAGAAATAAAATAGAAAAACTAAATAATTGAAGTAGAAAAATTTGAAAATTGTAAATAAAATTAAAACAAAAATTTTGAAATTAAGAAAAAAAATTGAACAGGAAAATTAAATTAAAAATAACTAGGTAACACCAAACTTAATTTCAGAAATTAAGGAAAAATACTAGTTATAGTTTTCAAAAATTAAGGAGCAACAATTAAATAAAATTAAAGCTAAAACGCCTAATCTAAGCAATCAAACAACTAATAGTTGTCAATCATAGTCAATCCCCGACAACGGCGCCAAAAACTTGGTGCAGAATTTATAACCCACAAACTAACCGGCAAGTACACCGGGTCGTACCAAGTAATACCCCAGGTGAATGAGGGTCGATCCCACGAGGATTGATGGATCAAGTAACAATGGTTGATTGATTCACTTAGTCAGACAAGCCGAAAATGGTATTTGGGTTTCAATTTGCATTAAACAGTAAATTCAGAGAATTAATAAAGCAAGCAGTAAATTGGTGTGAAGAATATATGAGTAAAACTGTTAAGGTTTCAAAGATATTTATCTTCCGGATTAACTTTTCTTACCAACTATTTTAATTATGCAATATTCAATTCATGGCAAATTGTATGTGACTAAACCCTAATTCCTTAGACCTTTTTAGTCTCCTCTAACTTTCATCAACCGCCAATTCCTTGGTCACTTGATTCCAATTAGAGGGTTAAGTTCAAAACTAGTTTATGTGCCACAGCAACCCTAATTATCCAAATATAAGAGGATTATATGTCACATATCCCGTTAAGTCCAAATAATTAGTGATTTAGGAGAAATTGTTTTCAAGCTGTTGTTCAAGTGAGACTCTCTAGAGAACCACAATCGAGCCTGTTGTTCAAGCGAGACGATCCTCTAGAGATAACTCTCCCGAGATTCACAAGAACTTAAATAGAATAAGGGTCATACTTCCGTTCCACCCAGATTCATAAGATGAAGAACGAAAACAAATTCTTGAAATTGAAATCAATACATGAATTAAAATAGAAAAGTGATAGTATCAATCCATACAATAAACAGATCTCCTAACGTTAACAGTGGAGGTTTAGTTGCTCATGGCTCAGAAAGAAAATAAGGATTCTAAAAAACTGTAAATTGCAGAATGAGGTAAGAGAGAAGAGAAGAGCCCGAAGAGCTGATTCTTTTCCCTTTTATATATAATACTAATTAATGCAAAATATATTTTCTAAAACTAAATAATATCTTTTCCTATTCATAATTAAAATAAACGTTTAATCAAAATTTAATAGCCTCTTCGTGCATGCCTTAAGGAACCGTGGGAACCATTGCTTGTCATTAGGCTTGGCGCCTTGTGAAGTTAGACTTGGAGTGGGCAGCGAGCAATTGGGTGTTCCTGTGGTCTTGGCGCCTAACTTGGAGATTCCCAAGTTAGGCGCCACCAATACAGCACCTAGTTCATGCAGAGTCCTTCTTCTGACCAAGTTAGGCGCCACTATGGCCGAGTCTTCTTGAGAAGAAGTGTATACTATTATACATCGTTGGAAAGCTCTGGATGTCAGATTTCTAATGCAACAGAAAGCACCTCAATTGGACCTCTGTGGCTCAAGTTATGCTCCTTTGAAGAGGACAAGGTCAGGCTGCTAGGATCGCTGGCGTTATTGATGGTGTTGTCAACGCTGGGGTCTGGCGTTAACAACGCCAGATTCTGGAGCTCAAACTTAATGTGCACCTCATACTATTATATATTTTTGGAAAGCTCTAGAAGTTAGCTTTCTAATGCCGCTAAAATCATGTCAATTGGACCTCTAAAGCTCAAGTAATTTTTGTTGGAATGCAAGGAGGTCAGGGTTGACAGCATTGTTCACTTTCTTCTCTTCTATAAAAACTCCATCAAATCCATCCGAATGCTACCTGAAATAAACAGAATTGCACACAACTTAAAGTAGCATTCATAGTGGCTAAAAGGCATTTAAATCTTGATTAAATTTACAGATTCGGATGCAAATTCACTAGGAAAAGATAGGAAAGATGCTCACGCATCAGCAAGTGCCTTGGATACCTTTTGTGGCCAATCATATGGAACAGGACAACATCGCATGTTAGGTGTACACACTCAGAGAGCCATGCTTGTTCTTATCATCTTATGTGTCCTCATCTCTATTATTTGGGCAAACACAAAATCCATTTTGATTTTATTTGGCCAAGATCACGAAATCTCCACAGAAGCAGGAAGATATGCTCAGTTAATCATTCCATACCTTTTTGCCCCTAGTGTTCTTCAGTGTAGTGTCAGACTAGATTTCTACAGACATAAAACATTGGAGTTCCAATGATGCGCATCTCTGGAATAGCTACTGCACTGCATGTTGCTTTGTGTTGGGCGTTCCTGTTAAAATCTGACTAGGGAGTAGTGTAGTTGCCATATCAAATTGTATATCGTATTGGGCGAATGTGTTGATACTTGCGTTATATATCAAGTTTTCTCCAAAATGTTCACAAACTTGGACTGGGTTTTCAGTGGAGGCATTCCATAACATTCCTTCTTTTTTGAAACTTCATTCCTTCTACTGTTATGGTCTGGTAAGTTTCTACTAACTGTTGCTTTTCTCACCGTTATACTATTGGAGATCCTCTACTGATGAGTTTTTGTTTGGTTCCAATTGTACTGAACAGCTTAGAACTGTGGTCGTTTGAATTGATGGTTCTCCTATCTGGTCGTCTTCCAAATCCAGAGTTGCAAACATCAGTGCTTTCTATTTGGTTAGTGCTTTCTGCTTTCTATTTGGTTAGTTCCACATTTGATGTAGTTCCACTACAAGAAACATCGTTAAAATCGACGGTCAAATTGTCGATAATATTAAAAATCGACGGCAAAATGGACGGCGGGGATTGTCGCTATAAAGCTTGTCGATTTTTCAAAATTCTAATAAAATCGACGGCTCGCATTGCCGCCGATAATAATTTAATAAAATCGATAGCTTTTTCGTCTATATGTGAGTTTGGAAATTTTACCTTCTTACTAAAATCGACAACATTGCCGTCGATATTATTATTTAAAATCGATGTCATTCCTGTCGATATTATTATATAAAATCGACGTCGTTTTTATCGATATTTGATTCAATAAAATCGACACAATTGCCGTCGATTTAATTATTTAGATACCGACAACTTCTTTGTCTATATTTTGTCTATTTTAATTTAAAAAGCGACAACGCTGTCGTCGATTTTAATAGCCATATTTTTTAATTTTTTTATTTGAAAAATAGTAAACAATTAATGCAAATAAACTTTTAAATATAGAAATAAAATTTATACAGAATATTAGATAACAAGACAAATAAACTTTTAAATATAAAAATAAAATTTATAATAAATATTAGATAATGAGTTTACAAACTTATCAAAATAATAAATAATCTTTTAACATAAAAACTCAAGACAAGATAAATAACTAAACTTAGACTTATATTTGTTTAAATTGCAATCCACCAATAACACAAAATATTCAAATTAAAGTAAATAACCTACTCATACTCGTCTAAATAATCATCTGAGTTATCAAGATCATCAGAATCATCTTCCCTTTGAGAACACTGTGGTTGTCCTGGTCGCTGCAAAATAGGTGGGAGTTAAAAATTGAGCTAACCCATATGATAAAATTAAAATATATTCAAATATTAAGAATAAAAAATTAATACAAATTAAATATTAAGAATAACTTTTAACTTTTTGTAAAAAAAAAAATGTTTGTAAAAAAATTGATACAAATAAATTCAACATAGATATAGATGTTACTTCTACTGTGACCTAGCAGAGATTGTTAAAATCAATATCATTATGCAGTGCAAAATAAACTTACAAAAGTTGCAAATGTGTGAGCTGTCCAATAGAAGAAGGTATTGCACCCTTTAATGAGTTGCTTGATAAATCCCTGTATTTAAAACTCCCATTAGGTATAACCAAAATATGAATCAAATGCCATTATCTAATATATATTTTAACAACTTAACTGAAACTTGATATTAATAGTTCAATAAGAAAGCAGATATGATTCAAAGCAAAAAGGATTTCGACAAAAAAAAGCGCAGAATTGAAAGAGAGGAAAGTATTACAATATTTTTAAATGCGATAGATTTCCAATATCTGGCGGGATTCCTCCTTGAAAATAATTGGCTCTCAAGTACCTTTCATTATAACCAAATAAACTGTATCAGCCCTTACGCAAGAAAATTAAAGGAATGATCATGAAAAGCCAAAGCACTATTTTCACTTACAATGCTCTTAGCTCAATACAATTGGTAATCTCATTAGGAATAATATCATGTAAACCATTCTGATGAAGTGCCCTGTTTCGATACAAACCAACAATTGAATAAAATGACGGTATAATCATAGATGTTAAATCTCCATTTTCGAGAATTAAAGTAGTGAACAAGTGGAAGAGGAAAACTACTTACAATCTCCGTAGTCATCTTAATTTTAAAAATGATGAGGTGTTGCTTCCTGTAACATGTTGAATTTGTTTATTAGCATTGTGAGTTTGTGACTGTAGGCATCTAAAATACATAGAAAACAGAGACACACACGAAGCAAAGAAAAATATTAATTTAGAAAAGTAAATTTAGACAAAAATAGAAATTAGTCGTTGACTCTTGATCGACAAATTAAGTACTACAATAGTAAGTAATTCAAATAAATTTGGATCATCTTTGAGTCAAGTCAGTCATACTAAGACCAATCACATATATATTTTTTATGGATTATTCAAATTACTTTATCAAGCTTAACTCATTTATAAATGTTCTATCGGTTATAAAAATAAAATTGGTATATTTAATATTTGATTAATTCCTAAAATATTTGTGACATTTAACACAAGTTTTGACATGTAACCAGTAGCACCGAAAGAGCATGATTTAACTCAATATAATAGCAAATTGTGATAGATTCATGCATATCATGTGTACCTTATTAATTGCGTCACATACAAAACTACTACAAGCAATAGGGACTACCAACATATGACATATGACATTAACAAACATACAAAACAAGAGCTAGTAGTCTTAATTAGTCAATCATGCCATGCACCTTTCTGGGCCGAATGAATATAATGATATATATTAATTGCTGCTACAATGAAAATATTTCACTCTAGTAGAGGGGGCTGCTAGTAGGCATGACCTATACATATAGAAATTTCAGCTAATTAAACTTGAAGACTTAAAAGGGAGAGAAATCAACCTGAAAGTAGTAGCTAACAAGAGGCTTTTATATTATCTACTTTTCTGTTCTACAGAAAGTAGTAGTTGTAGTGTAGTGTGCTGTGTGGCACCATCCACGTTTAGAACCAAGTTATTTGCCTTGGTGAGGGTGTAGTCTTCAACTTGGACAGCATATTCAATGTATTTCACAGAAAGAAAATGCGTGCGAGCAAACTTCTGTAGCAATTCGACTCTCTTATCTTTGTTATCCCTGCTCTTGATTCTATTTTGCAGACCCAACCTAAGCTTCATACATTTAGATTTTTATGGCAAAAACATAATTATTATACATTAGCACACAAACAGGAAGTATGCATTACCTGTGCCCTATTCCTGGCACACGAATGCCTTTCTTCTTCATACTTTCTACAAACTCATAAGGTGCAAGACTCTGCAAAAAGTGAATAAAACAAACACAGTTAACATCACCCACACCAAAACCTTGTTCGATAATGGAAGACATGGGTACAACAGCATAGCACGGCTCCTCACCTAAAATATGGAAGAGAACCTTAATACAACTATCAAATCTGTGTCTAGGAGACAGAGAGACAACTCAATGTATACCTCTGTCATCAGAGATGGTGGAAACGACTTGATAGTACTTTATAGTTCCACCTAAAATAGTAGAAAGGACTTGATCCTAGAATCCAATGACCCTCAACATCTGAAAATGGCATACTACTAAACAAGACCTAAGAATCAGAATGACTATCTGAGTATAAACATACATCCAACTATATAATGTGTCTGCAAGGCTTAAAAGAAACCAGCATTTATTACAAGAATTTTTACCAGCTTGTCCAAAAGGTTTTGCACAAATGTAAAGTACAGGCCAACATAATATATGATGTCAAATCTGCAAGACTTCAGACTCGATAGAATCCTTCAAAGGGCAATCATATTTGTTTGAGCAGTTTAAAAAGGAGGTCCCAAAGTCCAGAGGCATGAGGTTCATCCACATCATCATTTGAAGTTTGTCACAAGTAGGATAATGGCATGGCTGTTTAGTCACATCTTTGAAGGTAGCGGGGCTTTAGTCTTAGATTGCATCACGCCATCTCCCTGATTAGATTGCTACGCCTGAATGATCTCTTTGACCTTATAGAGGGCCTTATGAACTTCGTCAAAATGAGGCCTCGTTGCATTTCTTGTGCTCTCAATCCATTCCTAATTTTTTTTTGTGCGGGCTAAGAATACGTTCTCTATCCTTCTCATCTAAAAGCTGCAACGCATTGAGAAAGCCGTTCAGAATTTATTTACTATGAACTCATCAACTCCAAAATGATAGTCTGACTTACTCCCCTCACCTCTAATTGCATAATTTCACAGACGAGGCTGAGGTCCGCTATAGACGGTTGCAAGTTGTCAAGTAAGTACCGACCATTCCCCTTAAGCCATATGCTCTCTAATTTTAACAGTGATGATATCAAAATTTTCTCTGCTTCTGCAGCTACTTTTGGGTTAAGTGGTAGGCCCAGTACTGGAGCTAGCACACCATGTAGAACAAATGGAGCTAGAAGAAGAAGAAGAGCAGGTTATCAAAAAGTGAGGAAGCTGGAAAACTTTTGCACACAATATAAAAATAGCATGTTAAATGCTCAAAGGAAATTGCTTGAAATTCATGCAAAACATAATATTATCATGAACATGCACGAGAAGGACGTAAATCAACCACAACAAGAATTGTAATAGTTAGCAACAGGAAATCTCAAAGGAAAAAGGGCTCTTCTACAGTTTATACTACATATAAAGAAACCTGTTGCAGAATATTTGCATCTCCGCTTCCCCCCTCATATTTAAACTTGTACTCAGCATTGGGAAATTTGTCACTAGCCTCCCATTCAGTCTAGTTCAGTGTTCAGCAGTTTGGTTTAATGCAGTCATTTACAACTATTTACATCATCCAGAATAGGGTGTTTGAAACAATTTTCTGAAGTATAATCTTTATATTTTTACTTCATGGAAGTTCACTACAATTTTCTGAAGTATAAAGCTCCAGCCATCCAGTGTATAAAGCTATGAAAGGAAGTCAACATAAATATGAACTTCTGAAATAGTATTAACTTTGATTTTAATTTGACATTCAGCATAACAAATGAAGCACCTGCCCCATGGCGCAAGTTCAGATGATGCCAATCCAACACAGAGTGAATTCTAGCTCTCCTAGAAAGATCAGCTGGGTACCTGATCAAATTGTACAAAGAAGTATGAAAACCACACAAAATAAGGGGCAAATATATATATATCATCTTAAAATATGAAGCATCGTTGATTTTCCATTTAATTTAAGTGACGCAGATGTCACAACCAAGTACCTAACACTCTGGTCATTCACATATCTGTGGAGTCATAAGAAAATATTGTGATTAAATAAGTGAAAAGGGGATAATACTAACCAATGATCAGCAATACCAGGAAAGGCAGAAGCAAGATAGATAAGAATTGCGTGACTGGCAAGAAGAAAAGAACACATCTAATTGAAGTTCAAATTCATGGAAATGATTGATAAGAATAGAAACAAGACAATGGAATTTGGAAGTTCAGTAACAAAAACTGAAAAACATACCTAATTTTTGTGAGCTCGATTGAGAGAGAGAAGATGCGTAAGAGAGAGTGGAGAAGGAGGAGCAATGGCGGCGACAGAGAGAAGGAGCGACGGCGGCACGGCAGCAGCGGAGCAATGGCAGCGCGAGCACGAGGAGCGACGGTGGCGCGAATGTGAGGAGCGACAGCGACACGGTAGCAACAGAGCGCGACGGTGGCGTGAGCAGGAGGAGTGACGGCGGCGCAACCGTGACGGAGCGACCCAGCAACGAAGAATGGTATGAATTTGGGGAATTGTGTTTCTGAATTTTGGATATGTGTTTTTAGTGATAAAAATCTACTGTATATTTGTCGATTTTAATTTAAAAAAAAGCAACACTTATAACGTTTATTTTATACATTAAATTTATACTGTTTATTTTATTTTAGAAAATGATCTAGACCGTCTAAATTTATTAATGGCAATCATTGTCGATATTTTAAATAAAAAATAGATGTCACATGCGTCGATTTTAAAATAAAAGTATTTTCGCCCTCTGGTGCGTCGATAATGAGACGATAATAGGAAAAAAATTAATATTTTATAAAAATATCGACGACCTGACTGTCAATTTTAATATTTTATTTTTAATTATTTTTTTAGCAATATCGACAGCAAGCCATAAAAAATTATCGATGACAGAAATAGCCGTCGATTTTTGGCGTAAAAAAAACACTTTTTCTTGTAGTGTTCTCACAATTCTTAGCTACCAACACTTTACATGTTATTATGGATATTATTATTTGCACCGATCTAATAATTAATGGGAATTTTAGTGTGAAGCGTCAACTATTTGGATGATCCCGTTTGGATTAAGTGGAGCTATAAGGTAACTTAATTACTACTGAGTGCTTATGAACATTTAGAATTCTGTGACAACAAATGTCGAGATCAAGTAAACGGTTGCAATTGCATAATTGTTTGTTTGTGTTGCAGCACTCGTGTATCTTACGAACTTGGAGCTGGTAATCCTTGGTCTGCACGTTTAGCAGTGCGTGTAGTGGTAGTAGCAGCCATTATTGAGGGTACCCTGGTTGCAACATTGATGATAATGATACACAATATTTGGGGCCATGTTTATAGTAACAACGTACAAGTGGTTCGACACGTGGGATTTTGTTAGGATTTGGTTGAATTAGTCCCACATTGTTTAGGATAGCAAATGGAGTGGGTGACCTAGGCTATAAATATGAGGCTAAGTTTTCCATATTTTTTTGCACCAGTCGGAAACACTTAAAGCTTGTATCTGACTTTTCTTTTCCTCTATACTCTTTGATTAGAGAGTGTTGTGAGGTGTAGTTAAATATTTGCTTTGAGAGTGTGGGTGTACTGGGGTGCCGGTCTTAGAGAGAAGGAAGTCTATGTGTTGTAACAATTTTCACATAGTGATATTCTCTGGTTGTCATTTGACAACGGCCGTGGTTTTTTCTCCATTAATTGGAGTTTCCACGTTAAATTCTTGTGTTGTGATTGTGTCTATTTTATTTCTCTGTGAAAGGTATTTTATCAAGGGAGAATGGTGTATTATTCCCAACATGTGGTATCAGAGCTTTGGTTCGGTGGGATTTATTCTTAGTATACTCTGTGGTTGCAGCCTAGTCTGACCTTCCACATCAGAAAAGAATTTTGTCCTGTGACTTGAGGTTGATCTTTGGTTGCTGTTGTTGTTGTTGGAAGGTAGTGTGACACTGTGAGAGTGCAGTTTGGAAAGGTTCTGGCTAAGGAAGGACTTGGTATTTAAGTGTGTCCATTGTGACCCACCTCTCTTTCCTGGGAACCCTTCCTAGTGCACGGTCTACAGTTGAGTTATACTATTCTAGTATACGGTTGCAACAATGTCAGGATATTCAAGTGCTGTGAAGCTTGAAATAGAGAAATTGGATGGAAGAATCAATTTTGGCTTGTGGAAAATACAAGTCAAAGATGTGTTGATACAATCAGGTTTGCAAAAGGCGTTGAAGGAGAAGTGTCCTCATGGTATTGCCGCACTGCCATGGATAAGGATAAGTTGTGGCAATCGGGTCCACAACTGCACACGGGCATTGGTTGGCGTTGAGATGCAAGGTGTGTGGCAGAGTTACGTCGATGGCTGAAGAACTTCCAGGAAAAGCCAATTTGGAAGTTGCACCATGAATTTTCAGCAAGGTTTCGATCTGTACCAAGGCGAAATGCTTGGAGTGGTCTAATTCCAAGTGAGTATACTTTCATGGTGGAGTATGATAGTTCTTTGAACTATGATTGTCGGTATAGACAATGGCAGCAAAGAATTGTCGGTGTTGACTATGAAAGCTGAAGATGTGTGACTTTCAATCAAGGTGGAGATTGTTAGGATTTGGTTGAATTAGTCCCACATTGCTTAGGATAGTAAATGGAGTGGGTGGCCTAGGCTATAAATATGAGGCTAAGTTCTCCATATTTTTTTGCACCAGTCGGAAACACTTAAAGCTTGTATCTGACTTTTCTTTTCCTCTATACTCTTTGATTAGAGAGTGTTGTGAGGTGTAGTTAAATATTTGCTTTGAGAGTGTGGGTGTACTGGGGTGCCGGTGTTAGAGAGAAAGAAGTCTATGTGTTGTAACAATTTTCACATAGTGATATTCTCTGGTTGTCATTTGACAACGGCCGTGGTTTTTTCTCCAGTAATTGGAGTTTCCACGTTAAATTCTTGTGTTGTGATTGTGTCTATTTTATTTCTCTGTGAAAGGTATTTTCTCAAGGGGGAATGGTGTATTATTCCCAACAGATTTATGCTGCCAATTCTTGCAGCATCCAATTTCTTGTACGAGGTGTTCTCTCAGGAATTGTTAGAGGATACGGTTGGCAAAAAATGAGTGTTTTTATTAACTTAGGGTCATATTATGTAGTTGGAGTTCTCTCAACTATTATATTAGCTTTTGTTTTGCATCTTGAAGTAAAGGTACGCAAATACCAAACTGAAATCTTAATTATTTAAATTAGAATAAATTAGAATGAGATCCGCGCGATATGCGAAGAGATAAATTAATTTCAATCCCGCAAAGGAACCAAGAGGGGTGTAGCCAACAATAAGCCAACAAATATTTTTGAATTATATTCTATACTAATTAATAACATTAATTATCATTAATTAGTAGTTATTTAATTTTTTTTTTAAAAAATACAAAATTAATGATTATTAATTGTCTCTTGTTACTCTAATTCACCTTTTACCATGTATTACGCAAACACTAATTCCTCTTTCCAAAAAAAAAACTTCCAAATTCCAAAAAACAAAAAGCACCAAAACATAAGATAAAGAATAATCCAAATCTTAAGAAAAAAACATACAAAACATAGGAAAAAGAATCATCCAAATTCTAAGAAAAAAAATACAAAACATAAGAAAAAGAATCATCCAAAACTAATAAAAAGAATAATCCGAAATGTAGAAAAAAGAAACATAAAAAATAGTTAAAAAAATCATTCAAAACCAAATAGGAGGAGGAGAAGAGGAACCACAGGGTGGTCGACGATGACGTCTTGGACAACGTTGCGTGGACAGTGGGGGGACTCGCATGGCGTGTTGCGACGAGTGGAGGAGTCGCCATAGATCAGAGTAGTTGATCGCGTGTCGCGAATGGGGACCTGGTGGTGGCTGCATCGCAACGGATGGAGAGTCGTGGGGTGTGAGTGGCGAGCGATGGGGAGTCGCGAGCGGCAAGGGTGTGTCGGGCGAGCGATGGGGAGTCGCGATGGGACGCGAGGAGGGTGAAGTAGAAGCGCGATGGTGGATGTCTTTCCTACGCGAACGGCAGATGAGGTGGCGGAGAAGGATGCAAGGACGACCAGCGATGGCGCGCGAGGACGGTGTTACGGCGACGCTAGCGGCGCGAGAATGAAACCGCGGCAGCGTGGGGCATTGGGAAGAGGGATTAGGATTTGTGGTTTTGTGTGGTGAATGGTGAGTGGAAGTGAAAATAAATTTGGGTAAGTTTTGATTCAAAAATGTCAATTAATCAAATTTTGAATTTGAAAAAATAATTTAAAATTAATCATTATTGATTGAGTTGTTCAATTCTTGGTTGGTGGAGACATGGCTCCCTACACTTTTTCATTAATTATACTATATAGTATATTTTAATAAGTATTATATTATTTATAGATTGATTAGATAATATGTAAACTAATGTCAAATTTGAATTGCTTTGTATTAAAAATATTTTACATAATATTTATTTGATAAATTGTATATAATTTCATATAATTATTCAACTAAAATACAATATAAATTAAAATATAATTTATTATTTTAAAAATTTGAATTTATTTATTTTTAAAAAAGTATAGATATTTTATATTAGAGTTATACAAAATTATATTTTTATTTGTTGCTTTTATTTTTATATTTGTTTTAGTTGTCATATTTTGTCTTTTCATATGATGTTCTTTGGGTTGTAAATAATTAAAAAAAATTAAAATAAATGAGAATGAAAAACACCAAAATTATAAATTAGTTTTATAATTATGATATATTTGAATATACCTATTAAAGAGATATGTTAAATTTAAACTTACTTAGGTACAGAAAAATAAATGAGAATAAAAAATACTAAAAATATAAATATAAAGTTATGAATTGATTTTATTATCATGATATATTTAAGTGTATTTTGTAAGAAAATGTGACAAATTTAAACTTATTTGAAGGAGTTTTTGTTAATTAGTATGAGAGATTAAAAAATAAAGAATAGTAAAATCTTATAGTATGCATAAGTAAACTAAATAATATAGTAGTAAAAGTATTAATATATATTAATGTTAATATTTGTAACTAAAAATTTTTATAATTATTATTATGACATTTTTAATATATATCATTGTATTTAATTATCTTTTTATATTTTAATTGAATAATAATAATTAAAAGTTTTTTTAAAAAATTTTTATTAAAAAATAATGGATTGATTTCCAAATTTTTTCAAGTAAGCAAAATTGTTGACATGATATTATTAGAAGAAAAAATATAACTTAAAGACAATATAAAATTTAAGTATCAACTTTTATATAATAAGAATAGATATTGTGCAAGGACTCTAGTTTGAAATCATATATGCCCTTGTAGTTCCAGTACTTGGTATGATCATGACTGTTCGCATTGATAGGAAAAAAGAGCTGGCAACTTTTTTTTCTTTCTGTTTTTTCTTTGAAATTTTAGTTTTGCATATTAGTTATTGATGTGATTAAATTTATTTTTTTTTTGTAGGCAAGAATAACTACCGAAAGAGTTAATAATTTAGGACAGACAAGTATTGAAAGAGTTAATAATTTATTTATCTAAAAGTTGAGTTTATAGCATATTACTTCTTTTTTTTTTAAATTTTGTCATGTAAGTAATTTTGTATAAGTGATAATTTTGAACATACATCTATTTATCTATTTATACAAAAGTTGAGTTTATAGCATATTATTTTTTTTAATTTACAGAATTCAAACTCTCAACATTTATTTAAGTGTATTAGTGATCTAATTACTAGATCAACACAACTTAGTTGCAATATAAAAATAATGAATTCACATAAAATGATACAAAATTTTAATCATGTTAACCAATTGAATTTAATATCTATTATTATTCAATTAAATTAAAAAAAATAGTTATATATAATTAACCTCTACATAAAAACTATAATAATAATAATTTTCAGTTATAAATATTCAAAGTATATATTATTTGGTCTACTCAAACATATTAATATTTTTTTTAAGTGAGAAAATGGAGTTAATACCCTAAAGAGAACAAACAAAACAAGGCTAAACAGCCCCTCTTATTCTAAGAGTTCCATGAGAATCATAAAGTAGAGCATGTGTAATATCAGAAGGTATCCTCTCAAACAAATGAGGATCTATAGGGAGCTCCTGACCTTTTTTAGCCAAGATGTCTGCTACAACATTAGCTTCTCTAAGAGTATGGATCCACTCCACCTTCTAAAGACGTCTTTCCAAGATTGCTATGCCTTCCAACATTGGTTTGCACGGATGAGAGGCTGGACAACCATCTTTAATAAACTTAATGGCAGACCAAGAATCAGATTCAACAATAAGGTGTTGAAAATTATGTGCATTAGCAATCTGAAGGCCTTTAACAATCTTTCAAAGCTCGGCATGAGTGATGGAACAACTTCCCAAATTACACAAAAATTCAACAATATATCTGCCCAAGTGATTTTGGAACACCCCTCACAGGCCGCACTATTATTGGAGGAGAGGAAAGAACCATCCACATTAAGCTTCACACAAAATCCTGGTGGAAAGACCTAACACATGAGCTGCCCGGAGCTTCTTATAGCAGAATTTTGTTTGAAGTTATTCTTTAATGCAGTTTGAATGTCTTCAAATCGAGCTTGAATAGTACTAATAGTTGCAGCAGGGAGAAAACTCTTTCCTTCAAAGATGATGAGATTTCTATAGTACCACAAAGAAGAAGCTGCAACACCAAATCGGCAATTCCAATCACTCTTCACTGAGAGATTACTAATGAGCCAATCTCTAGCATTGAGGTTGTAAAAGTTTTGAACAAATTGATGCGGATGAAATAGATTCCATACTAATTTGGCATAAGGACAATCATGTAACACATGAAGGACGTCCTCTTTAAGGTAGTTGCAACACCGGCAGCTAGTAGAGGTAGATAAATGTCTTTTACTGATTGACATTTGTTAAAATAGCATCATTGGCAACTAACCAAAGGAAGGAGCAAATTCGTTCCGAACCTCTCCACTTCCAAATCAGTTTGAAGACTCGATCCGGCGTGCTTTGATCCTCCCGAAGTGAGTTGTAGGCTAATTTAAGGTTGAAGGTTCCGTCAGATGAGAGCGCCCAAGCAATGTGGTCAGGACCCTTCCACGGGGACGGAGGAGAAATAATAGCAATATTTCGAACAGTGGGATCTGGAACTCACTCCTTAAGCTTGTTCTCATCCCAAGATCCTGAAATAGTAAGAAAATCATTCAGTGATGTGCTTGACTCATAATTAGAAATTACCTGAGAAGATTGACAGACTAGATTGTCCATGTTTGGCACCCAATTATGCAACTAGAATTTGATGTCAGAACTATCTCCAATTCTCCATATAGCATTCTTTTTCACATCTTTTCAAGAATGGTAGATTCCTTTACAAAGATGAGGAATTGACTTTCTTAGAAACCTTTGGGAGGATATCATTTTCGCAATTGTATTTAGCTCTAAGAACTCTTGCCCAATGAGCATCTTTTTTGGCGATTAAACCCTAGCCCTATCTTCATCATGAAAGCATGATTAACATCCCTTGTATGCCTAATTCCTAAGCCACCAGGATGTTTCGGCTTGTTAACATCTCTCCAATTAATCAGGTGCACTTTCTTTGATTGCTCGGTTTTGTTCCACAAAAAGTTTGTGCACTTACAATCAATCAAGTTACAAATAACAACAGGTAAAATAAGAGTCTGCATAATATAAATAGGAAGAGAAGAGAGAATAGATTTCACCAAGGCAATTCTTTCCGCCATGGACAGGGACGAGACTTTTTAATTGTTTAGTCTGGAATTCATTTTGTTGATAATAGTGTCATGCGTATGCTTGGATACTCGTGAGTGAAAAAAAGGGACACCAAGGTACTTTCTCAAATCATGAGTTCTAGAGAATTGAAGTGCATTACTGATCTCAGTCCGTACATGGTTACCCACATTCTTAGAGAAAAAGATGCAGGTTTTCTCATTACTATTTTTTTTTTTTGAAAGTAAGAGCTCAACACTCAAGTGGAGCAAAGTAAGACTAAGACAATAACAATAAAGGCTTAACAACTCTTATGTCATCTCCAGCATAGCCATCAACAATATGAGTTATTTACAACACCACTCCTTAGCACATGAAAATGATTACTCCACACAATCGCCAATTTCTGTTATCTTGCTGTGAAATATGGCATCATTTTGGCATAACCAAATAATCCATATAACTGAGAAGTATCCAAGTAGCCAATAGTTGCACCTCTCTTTTCTCATCGGCACTGATCTCCAACTCTCAAAATGCTCTTTCAAGGTACTCGAGACAACCTATGTCTGTCCAAACGCCGAGATCCAAGCACACCACACCTACTTAGCCGGTCCTTTGTATTGACCCGGCCTACCAATACAAATCAAGCGAATAACTCCACTCTAGGCGGAACTAGGCCTTTCCAGATCTCGTTTGTGAACCTGTATCTCAGAAGCTCCTCATCCAAAGTCTCTTCCTGCAACACCTGCACAAATGAGTTAGTAGAATAAATGCCTTCCTTATCAAATTTCCAGACCACCCTATCTTGCACATCTGCTATCAGTCTAACAGATTGCAAGACATGAAACAGTTGGTTCAATGTATCTGTCTCCCATTGTCGTAGTTCTCTTCTCCATTGGAAGTGCCAAACCCACTCTATTCCATCCCAGAACCCACACTCCCCAATTACTGATCTTTTTTGGTTTGAAATCAAGAAGAGTATGGGAAAGGAGTCTTTCAGCTTCCCCACTTGCAGCCATGTATCCTCCCAAAATCTAGTGGATCTTCCATCTCCTACTTCCATAGCAAGGCCATCAATCATCTTCTGCCTGACATGTTGCTCCCTTATTTGCACTTGACATATGTCTCTCCACAGTCTCCCTCTCTTCGACAAAGTCTGAGTTGACAACAAGTGATTTGGGTTCAAGCTATTGCAGGAGCATACAATCTTCTTCCATAGGGGGCATTCCTCCTTAGAGAACCGCCACCACCATTTAAACAGTAAAGCTATATTTCGGACCACCGCATCACTGATGATCGGATTTTTGACGGTTTAGAATTTCTCAAATAAAATCTCGTCGAAGTATAGTCTCTAAACCAACAATAATCCTTTCATACAAAAAGTTGTTTGTCACTAGTACAAACCTCTAAAATTTATAAACCGAAGTATTGGACCTCGGGTCGTTCTCCCTAGGAATTACAATAAAGTGTCTTGTTATTGGTTATGAATTATTTTTGGGGTTTTGATAAGAGGCATGAAAGATAAATGGCAAGAAGTAAACTAATGGCTAAAATGGTCTTGGCAATGGTTGGTGGTCAAGGATCTCTATCCTAATTATTTTTGACGGTTTAGAATTTCTCAAATAAAATCTCGTCGAAGTATAGTCTCTAAACCAACAATAATCCTTTCATACAAAAAGTTGTTTGTCACTAGTACAAACTCCTAAAATTTATAAACCGAAGTATTGGATCTCAGGTCGTTCTCCCTAGGAATTACAATAAAGTGTCTTGTTATTGGTTATGAATTATTTTTGGGGTTTTGATAAGAGGCATGAAAGATAAATGGCAAGAAGTAAACTAATGGCTAAAAAGGTCTTGGCAAGGGTTGGTGGTCAAGGATCTCTATCCTAATCACTAACCACAATATGAGAATTGGCAAGGATTAATCTCATTAAATCATCCTCTAACCAGTAGTAAAGGAAAGTCAAATGAGCTATATCAATCCTAGTCCATAAGTCTTAACTCTCCACCAATTCAATTAGTGAGAACTAGAGTCAATGGCTCCCAATCATCAATCACTTGGACATTAGTAACTCAAGAGTTCCCAAGTTACCTTTCCAAGCCAAGAGTATAAAATTCTACTCTAAAATCCAACCAAGCATTTCATCAAACACTTGGAAGGCATAAAGGAAAGCATAGTAAATTGACAACAAGAATTAATTCTAACAACAATCAAATGTAAAGAATTAACAACAACAATTAAAGGAAACAAGATCTACATGAATTACCTCTTATTGAATTGAAAGAGAAAGGAAGGAACAAAAGTAGATCTACAACAAAACATAAGAACAACATAAAGGAAATTACAAGAAAAGAATGGAAGAAGAATGAATGTAACTACAAGGAATTGAGATGTAGAAGTAAAAGAAAGCAAAGATTAAAATCTAGATCTAAGAACTAAACCTAATCCTAATCCTAATTCTAGAGAGAAGAGAGAGCTTCTCTCTCTAGAAACTAATTCTAAACTAATCCTAATAAGTGTGTAATGAATGGAATCCCCTTTTCTCTTCAATCCTTGGCTTTAAATAGCAGTTTAGGCGCCAAAGTTGGTTGAGATTGGGCCCTACAACCCTTCAGAATTCGTTGGCCACGTTTTCATTAAAAAATCATAAACCAGCACCGACGCGTACGCGCACATCACGCGTACGCGTCCATGGGGTAATTCGCAGGTGCGCGCGCGCGTCCATGGGCGAGTTCAACTTCTTTGACTTTTCATGATTTCTCCACTTTGCATGCTTTCCCTCTTCACTCTTTTGATCCATTCCTAGCCTTTTCAATCTGAAATCACTAACAAACATATCAAGGCATCTAGTGGAATCAAAGGGAGATTAAAACCATCAAATTAAGGGTTGAAAAGCATGTTTTCACATCTAAGCACAAATAAGGAGACAATCACAAAACCATGCTATTTCATTGAATAAATGTGGGTAAAAGGTGATAAAAGCTCTTAAAATCAATACAAGATAAACCGTCAAAACGGGATTTATCAATCACCTACCCCCAATCCTCCTAACTTCTTTGGTGCCTGGATCAGCTCCCACTTCACAAGAGCCATACCAGGTCGACCATCATCCTTCCCCCAAAAGAACCTCCTCTGCAAGGATATAATTCAGCCTTGCTAAGGATCTTTGCTTTCCACAAGCTGAGTTTCTCTTCTACCTTATCTAGAACCGGCTTCCAAGTTTTTACCAACCGCTGATTTGCTCCTAGGCTAATGCCCAGGTACCTCACCGGTAGAGCTGCCTCTTGACAACCTAGTAGCTGGCACATCCAATTGACCCACTCCAAGCTGCAGTTCACTGGTACCAAGTTAGACTTCTCAAAAATAATGCTCAATCCAGACATCATTTCAAAGCACCTCAGAAGCCTCTTATAGTTTCTCAGTGTCTCTTCCTCCGGCGGACAAAACAATATAGTGTCATTAGCAAATTGTAAGTGTGATAACTCTATATTGTCCCTACCGACTAAGAGTGGAGATATCTGACCATTTCTAACTGCCTCCCCGATCATCCTGTTAAGCACATCCACCACTAGAACAAACAAAAACGGCGATAAAGGGTCACCTTGACGTAGTCCTCTCTCCATTTTGAATGGTTTCGACGGTGACCCATTCACCAGAATAGAGATAGAAGCCGATGTAACACACTCTCTAATCCACGCCCTCCATGTTCTTCCAAAACCCATCTTCTCCAGTACAGTATCAACAAAGCACCATTTGACTCTGTCATAGGCTTTTTGGAAGTCAAGTTTAATAATCGCTAATGCCTTCTTCTTTAGTTTTAACCATTGCACAGTTTCACATGCAATTAACGTTCCATCATGTATCTTTCTCCCCTTTATAAATACACTTTGTGATTCTCCAACTAAGCCTGGCATAACACTCCTCATCCTTCATGTCAATAGTTTAGAGATTACCTTATAGACACACCCAACCATACTTATAGGTCTGAGATCTTTTATCTCCTTAGCCCCAACAAATTTCAGAGCCAGCGCTACCTATGTGACATTAGCATCTGCTGGTAATTTTACTGTCACAAAGAAATCCATCACAGTTGCAGTGAATTCCGTTCCAATCTCATTCCAGCACTTTTTATAAAATACATGTTGTATCCATCACTCCCTGGAGACTTAGAAGATTCACAATCCCAAACTGCCTTCTTCACTTCCTCTACTGATGGTAGCGCCTCTAAGGTTTCCGCTTCCTCCCTCTCTAAACGATTAACTAATCCATCCCTAAAGGTCACCCTTGGGGACGCTTCCTGGTGGTACAGGCATTTGTAAAAGTCTCGAACCGCAATCTTGATTCTTGCTTGATTCCTTACTAGCCTCCCATTAAGCACTAACGACTCAATCCTGTTATTCCTTCTTCTCGCCGAAGTTATATTATGGAAGTACCTTGTGTTCCGATCTATCTCATTGGCGTGCTGAGATCTTGACATTTGCTTCCAATGCATCTCTTGTCTTAGATACCACTTTTCGCAACACCTCACTAATGCCCTTCTCCTAGCATCTGTTGTGCCATCATACCGTCCGCTACTAACCATATCATCCACTTTTCTAATTTCTTCCTCAAGCTTCTTAATCCTCTCAGCCATATCCTCAAAATGCTGCTTATGCCATCTACGTAGTGGTTCTAACAGTGCTTTCATTTTCTGTAAGAATTGGACGTCGCCTAGTTCTCTCCATTCTTCCTTCACCATTCTCAAGAACCCTTCATGCGTGAACCACGAGTTCAAGCTACGGAACGGTCTTGGACCCTCAATTCTTCTGCTGTCTTCCATAACCAAAGGGCAGTGATCCGATAAACCTCTCGGGCCACTCCTTAGACGCGTCTCCGGGTACACATCAAGCCACTCCAAGGAGACTAGACTCCTATCGATACGACTGCACAACTGTCCTCTAAACCATGTATACGTTCGGTCATTCAGTGGCAAATCAATCAACTCCATATCATTTATCCATGTCCTAAACTCTGCCGCAGACGCTGATAATGTAGTCACTCCTTTCCTTTCTTCTAAATGCAAAATTTCATTAAAATCCCCCCCAAAACACAGCGCGGCACCTGACACAATCCTACAATATAACTCAATTCTTCCCACATGGAGATCTTCTCAGTTCTCTCATGCGGTCCATATACTAAGCAAATAGCACAATGAAAGTTATCTTTTATCACAACTCCTTTTATATACATCCATCTATCCCCTTTATAGCAGTTATACAATTTAAAAGCCGCTTCATCCCTCATTAGCAATAACCCTCCTGAAGCCCCAATAGAACTTATAGACTCCCAACATGTTCTGTCACTCCCCCAGATACGCATAACGTCAAATTTAGTTATTAATTCCCTTTTTGTTTCTATCAGGCCCAACATATCCAACCTAAACTTATTTTTGAAAGACTTTAGCATACTAACTTTTGCAGCACCTCCCAACCCCCGTATATTCCAAGAACTAAAAATCATTTAACCAAAGTATTACACACTTGTTTATGGTTTTTTGGCCGGCTTCTTCGGACTTTTTCTTTTTGCTTAGCCTGCTGCCGTTTCATAGCAATAGCTTCATTCTGCTCTTGCAGAATAGCCATGATGTCCTCCTCATCACTGCACTGAGCTCCTAACTCTACAGCTAGTTTCCAAGCCTCTTTGTTCTCAGCCATCTCCTCTTCCCAACTCGGCCTCTGTTCCTCAGGATCTAGGTTCCTACCATCGTCCAAACTAGCTCCCGTCTCTGAACCTGAATCTGCACTATTCTCCCTTTCTTCCTCTTGTCCGTTACCATTCCGAGCCAATTCATCAAGCAAGATCTCCCCCTCTTCCAGTCCCAACCCAGCCTTGCATCGAATCTGCCGGTCTACTTCTGGTGCACTGTAGTTTCTGCTCCTGCCAAGAACATTACCCTGGACCATAGCTCCTTCAATTTGCATCCTCCTTGACTCGTCCAAGCTATAGGAAATTCGGTGAGCATATCTAGGATCAGTGTTCATGGCCGTCTCCTTCCTCAAGAGCCTTAGTTCACTCTCGTCGATGGTTGCTTCCATTGTTGAGGTCAATCCTTCATCAAGCCCGCCCGCCGCTTCCTCTGGTGCACTCTCCTCCGTCTCGCGGCGCGGTTCACAGTCCTCCTCTACCCAGTTTCGCGCCTCGCCCCCTGCATCATTCTTTCGTTCATGCTCAAGACCCGTGCTTGCTTGCCTTCTTCCTTGCAGGGTTGGCACGTCTGATGCACCCCTAACCTCCGACTTGGTGCGTCCAGGAACCTGCTCCCCCTCATGCCACATCCCGTCGTGTTCGTGCCTGCGCCTTGGAGCCGCCGTTCTCGAAGGAACCTGAAGGAGGGGCATGTGATCCTGCTGGGTCATAGATGCCACCGGGTTAGAGCCAACCCGGTTTGGTAGCCTAGCAGTAAACCTAGCCCAGCGTGCTGTGTCCCTCCCCCAACAAGCATGTTTTCTGATGGTCTTTTTGGGCCTTGTAGTTCCCAGCCCATTAACATCCCTTATTCCTTCATGTATTTGGCAAGTCAATCCTTCTTCATAATTATTAGAAACCATTTCCTCTGAATTAATATCCTTATTTATTTCATATGATCCCTGGGAATCTGCCTTGTCGATTAATGCCGCATAATTGCCGTTTCCGTCAATCAAATTTGAATTTTTGTAATTCCATTCGTTCAAATCAAGTCTTGAAATTACCATTCTGTCCTTATCTTGTTCCTCGTTTCTATGTTCTACCGTCATCAGCACCACCGCCTGATCCCAATCTACCACCCTCCGTTCAGCTCCTTGATTCAATATGCAACCAGGACTTCCATGCTGTGTCATTTCTATATTTATCATGTGCATGTCCCCTGTCTCTTCCTGACTCTTTCGAAAACATTCCTCCTGATACACCTCTCCACCCACTTCTCTTACAAGAACGTCAAACCCACTTGTCCCTATTGTAACGTGAATCCATTAGTTAATCATATCGAAAACACACGTATCAATTAGAACTTTACCCACACTGAATGAGTTACATGATTCCGTTAGTTTATCGCACTCCACCACTTCACCCCATTGATCCCCTATTCTGCGAAAAGTATCATTTGACCATGCATGCAATGGAACTCCATAATACTCCAACCAAACTCTTCTCGACTCACTTTTCTCAGTCTCATCCCATCTCCATACCATATAAAACAATTTTAATAAATCGTTCATTCTAAAAGTGTAAGCTTCTTCAGCACTAAGAACCATATCAAACGTAATCATTGCTTTATATGCCCCCAACTCTCTTACCTGTGTTACACATGGCCAGTCCCTACGGATCCTTTCCTGCAGCGACTGAAAATCAATTGCCGATTTCGTACCTCCGACAATGCTTCTCTGTAGCCAAACGACATTCTCGGTTGCTATCGGTACTTCTAGCTTCTTAGTCCAACCATTACTGAATGGATCTTTGACAGGTACATGTGACGGTTGCCTCCCCGCTTTCACTTCAGCTGCTCCCACACTCTTTATCTGTGACTGACTTCCTCCAGTATCGTGTCTGGTGATCACCTTCACTCCTTTACCCTTTGGATTTTGCATCACAGCTCCTCTTCTATATTTGGCTTCACCGACGAACATTCTTTTACCTCTCAACTCTATACCGTTCATTTCTGCAGCAGCCTTCAAAGCCCCTCCCTTTGTAGTGTACCGTATAAAAGCAAACAGATATATCCGGACAGATATATGTCGATGATTCTACCTGTCCATTTGAACGTATTGAAAAGTTCTCTTTTCGATATATCCTCTGGCAAATTGTCGACGAAAATGGAGAAAGAATAAAGCTCCAATCGTTGATACTCTTCTTTGTTCCAAACCCTAGGATCTTTGCCGTGTTGACCCTGTGACTTGTTCCCCTCCCTATGTTTTCCCACTTCACACGCTCTCGTTCCCTCTCTCGCTCTCTCATTGTTAGTATCAAAGCTAAAAAATCTTCATAAGCTTCCAAAATCCTGCTAATAACGTCTGCTTGCTCCATACTAACTTATGCAAAGAGGATAAGATCATCCGTAAAACAGAGATGAGACAGTTCTAGACTATTCCTATTCAAACGGATAGGCTTCAAAAACAATGCTCAACTACTACACTAATGAGCTAAGAAAGACGTTCCATACAGAGAACAAAGATATAAGGAGATATAGTTAGGGTCTCCTTGACGAATGCCTCTAGAGGAAGTAAACTCATCCAAAACTTCACCATTTAAAAGGATTCTCATTCTACCAATAGAAATGGCTTGACCGACCATAGAAATGAAATGAGCAAGAAGGCCAACATCCTTAAGGGTGTCTTCAATGAAGCTCTATTTAAGTCTGTCATAGGTCTTCTACAGATCAATCTTGATAACCATCTACCCTTTTTCTTCTTTTTTGTTTTGCATAGAATGCACCACTTCTTGAGTGATGACAATATTATTTGAACTGTGCCTCCCTAAAACAAAACTCTATTGTGTAGGGTGAACAAACTTCTCCATAACCATTTTGAGTCTCCTTGCCGAAATCTCATTGATAATTTTGTATGATACATTGCATAAATTGATTGGTCTCATCTGCTTTAAATTAGAAACTGCTTCAACCTTTGAAATCAGAGTAATTAACATCTCATTAATCTCTCTGATGTTTTTCGAATTAGCAAAAATACCATCAACCATTCTACATACATCGGTTCCAACAACATCGTATTTATTCTGATAAAAGATCATCTGTATGTCGTTTTTACGAGGAGATTTAAAACTTCTCATGCTAAATAAAGAGTCTTTAATCTCTTGGTGAAAAATATTTCTACCAATAAGATTAATATCATCTTCACTCGCCTCTGAAAAGGCATGATTTAACACATAAAGAGTGTCAGGGAGATAACCATGGTATAGCTTAGAATAGAAATCAGTCGCCATACCTTCCAAAGTAGCAATATCTATTACCCAGTTACCATCATTGTCTTGCATAGAAGAAACAACGTTACTTCTCTTAGCCATAGCCCATAGTAGTATCATAAAAATATTTAGTATTTTTATCTTCATATTCAATTGTTACATCTACTTTTCTGGACCCAAAGTATCTCTTCTTCGGATAATAAATCTTCAGATTCCTTCCTTCCAGAGTGATTTGAAGGTTCTCTAAAAAAATATCTTCAACATATCTTATTATTATTACGTCAATTTTCTTAAATAAATAATTTATAATATATATCTTCAACCACGTTTAACTTTAACATAACCACATCTACTTAATGAAAACATTCTAATATATTATGAATAGTTCAAAAAACATATTAATTTTTAAGTAACACTTTTACTACTATTACGCCATTTCATATATTCTCTTAAATAAATAGTTTAAAATATCAACTACAACATTCAACTT
Organism: Arachis stenosperma; assembly: GCF_014773155.1. Lineage (NCBI taxonomy): Eukaryota > Viridiplantae > Streptophyta > Magnoliopsida > Fabales > Fabaceae > Arachis > Arachis stenosperma. The sequence goes on along the minus strand of NC_080380.1, from coordinate 2,741,254 downwards.
TAGCATAATAATATCTACTTAATGAAGATATTCTAATATATCATAATTAATAAATATATTTATAATTTTATACTATATTTTTTCTATTGTTTTAAAATTATTTTCATATATAAACAACTAAAAAAAACCTCAAAATTGAGTCATAGAATTTCATCTTCTAAAACATATCAGCAAACAAATAAATAGTTTAATTCATAAATAATACAATAATTTTTAATTTAACTTTCCATACATGGTGTTGGTCTTAATCTAGTTTATGTAAATTAAATTGCAGCATATCAACAAAATCTTTTTCTTCATATAGTAATGTTAATACTAAATAGTAGATAAATCTTGTAAACTCCGTTAAATTAGCGAATAATTAATCAATAAATTAATTTTTAATAAAAAATTAAAAAAATAAAAATTTTTATGGTAAAATAAGATAAAGCTAATTAAAACGAAAATTTTAAAATTAATTTCAAAAAATTTAGCCCAAAATTAGGTCGAACAGGCTGAACCGAGTAAATCGAGTCTGTATTGGGCCAAGGCCCAATTCAATCCAACCACATTTAAACAAACACAGCCCCTTTCTCCTTTCATCCTTATTTTCACGCTGGAAACTTTTAGGAAACGGGAAGAACATGTGATAACTCCAAACCCTCACTCGTATAATCAAATTTCAATAACTTTTGATCCGGAGCTCCGATTGTCGCACTGTTTGCGGCCACACAATCACCACGTCGAGCTCTATGAATCTATTAGAACAATTTTATGGGTAATCTCACTCTCACTCCAGTTGTTCTACCCCTTTGAATTTCAAAAATTGTGAGTATACATGTTGAGATTTTGTTGGTTTTAGTACTTTAGGTTCGATCTAGCTTGCGAGAATTGTTGGGCTTGACTCGTTTAGTGCGTGGGTACGGTAAGAGCTCTCAACCATAGTGGATTCATTGATTTAGTGTGTGGGTGTTGAATTTTGTATATGGGTATGTGAAACATGTATTAGGTGTATGTATGTATATGTGATGTGGAGCCATTGGAAGCTTCGGTAAGAGCTCTCTACACCAGTTCTGCATATTGTTTGAATTGCTTGCTTGTGATTAATTAGGATTGCCTACGTGTTTATAATATGCTATCTGTTATATTTGTTATCTGTATTATTTGTAAATTATTTATTTTTACCTTAGTTTGCTTGTCTGTCTGTGCACTTTCACCAGAGTTAAAGGAACGGAGGAAAGTGGAAAGGTTTAGTGTTCAGGTTAAGTTTTAGAAGCCCTTAGAATCACCCTTTTTTATGGCTTCGGTTTTAGTCCTTTAAACTTTACTATCTGAGTGTCGGCATTCTAGGATTGCCTCTGGCATTCCCAGGACCTTATATCTTATGTACGTGACACCTTTACCATGTTGAGAACCCCCGATTCGCATTCCATACAACATTGTTGTTTTTCAGATGCAGGTCGAGAGGCACCTCGCTAGGCGTTTGGAGTTCTGCAGCGAAGTGGTTTCTGGGACTCTATTTTGATATGTATGTATGTACGTACGTACGTACGTACTTAATTCTCCGAACATCTTATTTTATTTTGCTCCTCTTAGAGGATTAAGGAGAACCAGGGTTTTATATATGTATTTTGAGACTTCGGGTTATGTATATATGTATGTAAATATTTTCCAGCCAGCCCTAGCTTCGCAGCCTGAGTTAGGAGCTCGTTATGTTGTACTTTTGACCCTCTATTCCTACTCTCTATTTATTTATGCTTATTAACCTTAGTTTTCTTCGCACGCAAGTAATTTTGTTTCTTGAGCGTTGCGTTTTTTAGTTTGCAATTTGTTTTATCCGTTTTTCAAGACTCCTCGTATACTAAATTCTTCCTAATACTATTATATATATACATATATTTTATTTTAGAGGTCGTAATACCACGCCACCTCTACTTTACGACTTAAACGTAAAGTTTTATGTAATAGAGTGTTACAAATCTCACTCAATAATTATCCAATAACTAATTGAGGATTCATCTGAGTTTAATTAATAAATAAAGTATTTCAAACATTCTGCCCAATTCCAAATTTTTTTCTTATTTTAAACTTGATGATTAAGAATCTCGTGTTCGTCCCTTCAATTTATTGCCCTGATTCATATCCAAAGTTTTTCACTTTGAATTTTCGCATTTAAAAGATTTAAAAGATATTTATACTTCCTATGATTTATTTTTAAATAAAATATAAAGATAATATTTTATTTTATTTTATTTATTATTATTTTTTTAATCTTTGTTCATGTCAGTTTATGTGATGTTTGAGTGTCCGTCTAACAATGAAAATATAAAATGAATAATTTGTGAAAATTAAATTTTAAGCAATGCAATAATACCACCTTTTATTGTTATCTGAGCTAACATTAAATAGAAAACTAATATTTAAGGTGGAGAGTAGTAATGTTACGGTATTTATCACATATTTAGAAAATAATAATATTATTGTAATATTTTATATACCTTTTGTGATATATGAGTATCTTTTAAGAAAATGTAATGACTAAAATTAAGTATAGAATTTATTGAATGATAATAACTTTTAAATATAGAACTTATCAATTAAATACTATATCAAAACATAAATTTTATACTTAATTTTATAAATTAAATAATATAATATTTAAATTATTTTTTAAATTATATATTATATATAGTTAATTTTTTTATATTGTATAATTATTTGTTATTTTTTATTTTTAAAAAAATTCAAATTTTAACTCCTATACTATTTTGGAGGGCTATACTTTATATTAATTTTTTGGTTTAATTATTCTATCAGTCCTTATAGTTTTACTAAATTTTCAATTAGGTCTCTATACTTTTTTTCTTTTTAATTGAGTCTCTAAACCAAATCAGATTTTGTAATTAAGTCCCTGCCGTGACAAAAATGCTAGAATTAACGAAATATTCCGTTAAATAAAACGAATATGCCTAACATTTGACTGAATATTCTCTACAGTTTAACAGAATATTCCACTAATTTTAACGTTTTTGTCATGGTCGGGACTTAGTTACAAAATCTGATATGGTATAGGAACCTAATCGAAAAGAAAAAGAGTATAGAGACTTAATTGAAAATTAGGTGAAACTATAGGGATCGATGAGTAATTAAACCTAATTTTTTCAACATCAAAAGTCTCAATAATGATTTTTTAGATGCTAATGAGTCAAATAATTATTTTTAATAAATTTTTAAAAATCGTTTAATATTCCATTTTACATTCATATGTTTATAAAAGGGATAAGTATGATTTTGGTCTCCAACGTAGGGGCTGAAAATTTTTTTCGTCCCTCGCCTTTTTTTTCGCTCTAAAATGGTCCCCAAGGTTTCGGTTTGTTTTAAAATCGTCCTTTTTATCAATTTTATTTTTTTATTACCAAATTACCCTTTATTAAAAATTTTTTAAAACAAAATAAATATAAAATAAATATAAAATAAAAAAAAGAAAGGGGGGATATAGAAGCGGGGTGGGAGGGGGGCGAGAAAGAAAGAAAGGTGGGGGAGGGGGGCCGAGAAAGGTGGGGGGGGGGGGAGGGGGAGAGAAGAGGGACGCCATGCCGCCGCACCGCCGCACCGCTGTCCGCCACTTCTTCTTCTTCTTCTTCTTCTTCTCTCCTCGCCGCCGCCAACAATCTTCATTACCGCCGCCGCTCTTCGCTGTCGCCGCCGCTCTTCGCTCCGCCGCCGCTCTGCTCCTCGGGGAAAGGGGGAAGGGAACACGAAGGGAGAAGAGGGGGGTAGAGTTTCAGGAAGAAGAGGGGGAAGGGGAGGGTCCTCGCCGCCGCCACCGGTCTTCACGGACGCCGCCGCTCTTCGCTGCCGCCGCCCCGCCGCTCTGCCGCACCACCGCACCACACCACCACCACCTCCTTCTTCTTCTTCTTCTTCTTCTTCTTCTTCTTCTTCTTCTTCTTCTTCTTCTTCTTCTTCTTCTTCTTCTTCTTCTTCTTCTTCTTCTTCTTCTTCTGTTTTTGATTATCAATTTTTCTAGTTTCTGTTCTTTTTTGGTTGTTCTTCTGATTCATTTATCAATTATTTTTGCTGAGTTCTAAGTTCTAGGTGTTTTTCTGAGTTCTGGGTTGAGTTTTGATGATGGTAATGTGTTATGGGTTCTGGGTTGAGTTATGGGTTCTTGTTTTTTTTGTTGTTGTTCTTTTGCTTGTAGCTGCTTTTGTTGTTGTTGTTCATTTGATTTCATTGTTGTTCTTTGCTTCTGGTTATTGTTGTTGTTGTTTCATTGGTTGATTCCATTGTTGTTCTGCTTCTGCGCTTCTGTTCTTCAACTTCTGCGATTCTGTTCTTCAGCTTCTGAGTTTGATGATGATGATGATGATGATGATGATGACCATGATGATAATGTGGTGGTGGTGGTTCTGTTCTGGTGGTGGTAGTGGTGGTGGTGGTTCTGTTCTGGTGGTGGTTGATTTTGGTTAATTTTGGGGTGAAGGGAGAAGGGTATTTTCGTCCGAAGGACGATTTTAAAACAAACCGAAACCTTGGGGACCATTTTAGAGCGAAAAAAAAGGCGATGGACGAAAAAAATTTTCAGCCCCTACGTTGGGGACCAAAATCATACTTATCCCTTTATAAAAATATAGATTTTTTAGAATTTGAACTAAAACACAAAAATTGGATTTCTTTTCTTATTCGTTTTGATTTTTTTTGATATTTTATTTGAATCTAAATGGAAGTATTTTTTTATTGACATTTATGTTTTAAAATTAATATACATTAACTTAAAAATAGTAAATGTTAATAATCTGTATCAGTAGTAAATTAAATCAAGCTGATTCGATTTACTATATATGTATTGTTCAGTAGTAAATCGAATTAACATATATATATATATATATATATATATATATATATAAAATCGAATCAGCTTTATTCGATTTACTATTGATATAGTATATATAATAAATCGAATCCAGTTTATTTGATTATATTAAAAAATCATAAATTAAATTTAATTGATTTAATTTATATAGAATTATTTTAGGACGTGCATATAAATTAATTTATCTTAAAATATTTATGTAATATTGATCTTCATTTGATTTGTTTATGTAATTTATTCTTTAACTTTTGATCATATGAAATATTAAAGTTTAAATATAGAAAAAATATTAAAAAAAGCTAAAAATCATTGTAATTATTTTAAGTTTTAAAATTTAAAATAATATTTATCTAATTGATAGCTATGCTATAGAAAGTTAGCACCGCTTTTTTTAATAATAATTTTTTTAGCAACTTTTAAAGCATAAAAGTTTTACAATTTTTTTAACAACTTATAAAGAATAAAAATTTTATGTTAATGTACTCACGCTTTTAATTAAAAAATAAAGAATTGATTGACTCAAATGTAAGATGAATATAAAAAAGTAAATCACAATATTTTTGTCCTTAATTATATTATTAGATATTTTCTATGGTGGTCAAAATTTATTGGTGGGCAAGGTGGCTAATATTGTTAAACCAATAAGGAGTAGACATTTGATGGGGATAATATTTGTTGACTGGTTATAACATTTTTAATGAGTTGCAATTGAGTAAAATCAGCAAAGAATACTCGTAAGCATATGGAGAGAGTTACGACATAGAGTTAGGCTCGTTTAGATAGATTCATAAATTATTTTTTTATTTTTAATTTATAAAAAGATATAATATTAATATTTGGTAAAATTTTTAAAATTAAATTATAATTTTTTAAAAAATTATTTTATTGCTTATCAATTAAAGTTAAAAAAATGTTTAATTGTATTATTTGATATGTTTGATCTTTTTAAATGGCAAGTGTTCATATTTTTCATAATAATTGAATTTTTGATATGTAAGTAGTGATATAATGCCATATTAATTTGTTTGTGAATTTATTTTTAATCACTAAATATCACACTTTAAACTTTACTTTTACACAAATTCATCATAAATTGTTGTTGTCTTTTGTATGTGTATTAATATTTTTAGATTTAATGAATTTAATTGAGTTTTAACTGATGTTGTGAATTGAGATTAGTTGAATTTGTGAAAACCGTAAGGTGGATATATGTCCAATTTCAGGAGAGGTTATGTCAATTTTTGTTTAAAATAATATAAATGTTGAAGGATTTGTGTTGTATATGCTGATTAGTGTTAGTTGGTATTTTTTTTGCAGACATGACCACAAGTAGCAGAGGTGTCATGAGTTGGTCTCGTGCTTGTGGTACAGGGAGCCAGGGAGAGTTTCCACCAGTACCCCAGGGACTTCTCAGTCATTGTCCTCTATCCCAACTACCCGTCAATCCCTGCGACGTCACAAGCGTGTCCACCGGACCAGCAGTTCATCATGGTCCAAAATCCCAACTATGTGGTTCCTTCTGCTATGCCCCCTCCAACTCCATCGACAGAGACTGCAGTGTCGGAATCCTCTAATGCATCCCAGCCAGATGTCCCTCCACCACCGCCTGTCATACGGATGAGGATTCAACCTGATGGCATGTAAACGTGAGTACTATTTTAATGTCTTTTATCCGCAATCTATTTTGAATTTGTTAAGTTTTACGTATTTTTATGTGTTTGCTAATCTTAAATTTTTCATTGATAGGTTGCACTAAACAACAATACATGTACACATGAGATCTTCAATGTGATTAAGTCCATGTACGATAACCTATGGCCGAGCTACACGCAGATTCCTACTGAGACCAAAGAGCGATGATTTCAAAAGTGGGCGGTAAAAACTCAATATTGTTGAATTAATTGTACTTTAACTGTATTTTTTTACTAACTAATGCTATTGAATTATTTTATGCAGGAAAAATTTATATGGAATAGAGAACATGATCTCATGATCAGGAAGATCTATGACCACTGGATAGCTAGCAGATGATGTAGGACATTCATGAGGAGAACGACCACCTCACAATTTGGATCCGTCCAGAGATTAAGAGGGCATTGGACGTCCATTTTAGTAAAGATGAGGGGTTCAGGTGTCACTGTCTGAGAAACAGAGCTAATAGGGCATTGCCGAGGTCGTCGAAATATACCGGTGGGTCGGCGACCTTCATGAAGATAAAGAGTAGGTTGGTATGTAGTTTGTTAATCTTTTTTAATTATTATTTGAATTAATTGTTAATTTATTTATTTTATTACTTGATTTCACTATGTGTAGTCTAAGTCGTTAAAGCGTGAGACAAAATTGGCAGAGATCTTTAAGTATACCAATACGTTAAAGGCCAAAAAGAAAAGATTTGCTGATGAGCGTTCTGCAGCTTATTATGCGAGTTTTCAATTAATTCTAAGTTTGAAATGTATTCGGTTTAAAGTCAATTAACTGTCATCCTAATCATAACATGTGTTACACAAGAGCACTACACACAAATATTGGAGGTCGTGACCCAGCAATCTTAGCCTAGTAGGGACGACCCCAAATCCGATGCCTCAATTGTCGATCCTGATAGGGTTTGGCACAACTCCGCCTCTGAGCTCTACAAGAATCTACGGGTTGGGGTCATTCTTTGCCAGCGGCCTCCAACCTCCACATTGGAGGTTTCATCTGCCTCTGCCACCATCCTTGTCGATCCCAAAAAAGTCATCGATTTGAGGGAGAAGGTGCAGAAGCTCACACAGGAACTTTACCAACAAGCTCAACAGTTTGAGGAGAGGTACAATGAGCTTCTTGCATGCATGGAAGACACTATTTCCCTTAGGCTGGAGCTAAGGGAGGATCTGGAGCGGCTAGAGCATTTGCGAGACAAGATAGCAGCGTGCAACGAGCAGAGGCGCGTTGGAGGCAGCGGCGCTGTGATGCATGAGCATCTTTTTTATATTTTTCCCATTAGTTTAGATATGAATTTATTGAGTTTTATTGGGATTTTAGTGTTCGAAACCTATTTGGATGCTGCTTTGAGGCGCGTTGTGGTTTTATTAATTTTAGAAAAGATTCGGGCGAGTTTGGCAGAGTTTGTGCAGAAGAAAAAGGAAGAAATTTGATGTTATCAATCTGGCGCTAAACGCAACTACTGGGAGTTTGGCGCCAAGCACCTCGTATCGTGTACAAGCCTTCTATTGAGTTGGCACTAAATGCCATGACCTGGCGTTTAGCGTCGGGTGCCTTGTAACCAGTGCCAGAGCCTCATACTAGTGGAACTAAACGCCGAGCCTGGCGTTTAGCGCCAGGAAGTCAGAAACCACACAATTCTCCTCTGCCTCAACGGTGCTAAATGCCAAGCCTGGTGTTTAGCGCCAGTAGCGCGAATATGAATTTCAAAATAAGGCTTCGAGGCTGAAGATTTGATTATTTATTTATTATTATTTAAAACAAAACACAATCTTTTGGACTTTTAGTAGTTATTATTTTATTTTATTTTAAAATCAATTAGGTTATATATAAAAGGAGAAAAGATTCAGCCCTGTGGGCTTTTTCTTTTCTCTCTTCCTCATTTTGTACTTTACAGACTTTTGAAATTCTAGTTTTCTCTGAGTTATGAGCAACTAAATCTCCTCTATTAAGGTTAGGAGCTCTGTTTATTCTATGGATTAATACTATTGTCATTCTACTTTCAATCAATGTACTGATTTATATTCAAGAATTACTTTCGTTCTTCATCCTAGGAATTAGAGTATATTGGAAGATAACTCTTTTTCTATTTGAATTCTTGTTGAATCTTGGAAAAGTTAACTCACTTGAATAACAGTTTGGAAGTAATTTCTCATAATTCTCTGATTATCTGGACTTAACGTGATATGTGACATATAATCATCTTATCTTTGGGTATTTAGGGTTTGTGTGACTAATAAACTAGAATTGAACTTAACCCTTTAATCTAAATTAAGTGACCAAGAAATTGGTGGTTGATTAGGTTTGAGGAGATTAAATCACTAAAGAATTATGGTTTAATCAACTAAAGTTTGTCATGAATTAAATCTTGCATGATTAAAGTAGTTGGTAAGAATTGTTAATCCAGAAAAATAAATATATCCAAAACCTTAACTGTTTTCTCATATACTTTTTACACCCAAGTCATTATTTGCTTTCTTAACTTCTGAATTACTGTTTAATGCTATTTGCACTAAAAACACATTTTTTTTCTTGTCTAACTAAGTGAATCACTCAACTATTATTGCTTGGTCCATCAATTCTCGTGGGATCGACCTTCACTCACCTGAGGTGTTACTTGATACAACCCGGTACACTTGCCGATTTAGTTGTGGTATTCTAAATCCGCACCACACTGCTGGTGGGGCACCGATATCACCACCTAGTCCGCCACCTCAGCAAGGGAAAGACGACGACGACGATTACCGGGATCCGTAGGATTTAGAAATTTTATTTATTTTATGTCTATCTCATTGTATTTTACTTCTTTGACTTTTTATTATATTCAGACCCTTGATATTTAATAAAATTATTAGCTGATTTCTGGTATTTAGAAATTGTGCACTAATTTTGTAAAAAAAAAAAATTGAATTTTGTAACTAATTCTGCACTAATTGTGTAAAAAAAAATTACATACAGTCGGATTTATTGGCGAAAAAATTCAACGGTAAATGGGGCTACAAAACATAATAATTTAATATAGCACTAAAATTATTGTCAAAAAAATTTGTCAGTAACCAACTTCTTATTTTTGTTGTATTGATTACAAACTCCGACGATACTCAACATTTTTTTTGTAGTGAACAAAAGCAAAATTAATAACGTGTTTAATGTAAACTTAAATTTTTTTTTTGTCTTCGGCCTCAGGCCCACAGTCCCAAAGGCCTGAACACTTTATTTTAACTTATTTTTACAATTTTGCCATCCCATTGAAATTTTTACTTTTACTTGGGTTTACCTTTTTATTTTTTCATATTAATGATTCTTTTATACACATCTTTATCATGTGTCTCCAGTTATGATTTGTTGTTCAACATATAGTCACCTCTAACTAGGAGTGACAAACAGGCCTAAACCCACTAGATTGGCCTGCGTAATCCGTCAAAAAAGACGGATCGGATTGAAAAATTAAGACCGTCAAATAGCAAAAATCCGTCTAACTCGCACCGCTTAAACTGCAGGCTTTGACGGGGCGGGACGGGCTTCCCCGTCGGGCTTAATATTTTTTTAGTGAGGAGATATTTTTACAATTTTTTGGCCAAAACCTAACTTCCCCCAATCTAACTTACAAGTGTATGAAGATAAAAATTGAGTGGTTTAGATTATGTTTATGTTACATTAGAGACAATATTTATAATTATGTTTTAAATTATTTTTATTTTGCTTTGGAAAGAATATTTATACTTATGTTTTAGATGAAAACTTGGTTTATAATTATGTTTATTAGATATTTATAATTACAAAAATTTTAATGTTTATGAATATAAAAAATATATTTTTTATGCCTTTAAAAATTATAAATTTATTAATATGATTGTGAAATTATATATATTATTTAGTAGTTAATAATATAAAAAAGGAGCTTTGGCGAGCTTAGCCCGCCAGCCCACAGTTAGGCGGGGTGAGGTGGAATTCTAGGACCGCCTCACTAGGTAGGGTGGGGCGAGCCAACCCGCCAAAGGGCAGACTTCTGGCGGGGCAGGACGGGCTTCCCCGCTTGCCACCCCTACCTCTAACCACCATTGGTTTAGCCACCAGAGACTTGGTCTAATAGTATTGCGAAATCTTGTAAGGAGTATATAGGTAAAAAAACAACCTCACCTCTTTAAACAAGTGTTATGCCACATTAATCAATAAAGAGATCTATGATCTTTTAGGGGTGTTCAACTTTCGATTTGGTTTGGTTTTTTTAGAAAAAGTCATCTAAACTAATGGTATATAAAGCATTTGGATTTGTTGCTATCACATGCACAGACATTCTTGAATTGTTTAGCTGACATACAGATGTGTATAGATTCACAATGTTTGATACTTTCCAAATTACTTCTTGTTATGTGGTACAAAATTTATAACCGATAAACTAATTGGTAAGTGCACTGGGTCGTACCAAGTAATAACTCAAATGAATGAGGGTCGATTCCATGAGAATTGATGAACTAAGCAACAATGATTACGTAATTTACTTAGTTAGACAAACAGAAAATGGTGTTTTGAGAGCTTAATTGCATCAAACAATAATTCAGAAAATTAAATAAGCAAGCAGTAAACAGGTTGTGGAATATATGAGTAAAACAGTTAAGGTTTTAGAGATATTTATTTTTCGGATTAACTTTTCTTACCAACTATTTTAATCATGCAGGATTCAATTCATAGAAAACTATATGTGACTAAAACCTAATTCCTTAGACCTTTTTAGTCTCCTCTAATCTTCATCAACCGCCAATTCTTTGGCCACTTGATTTCGATTAGAGAGTTAAGTTCAATTCTAGTTTATATGTGATGCGTGAGCATCTTTCCTACCTTTTCCTAGTGAATTTGCATTTAATTTGTTGAGTTTAATCAATAATTAATTATCTTTTAGCCACTATAGATGCTACTTTGAGCCTTGTGCAATTCTATTTATTTTAGGTAGTATTCGGATGGATTTGATGGAGTTTCTGTAGAAAAAGAGAAGAAGGCGAATGATGCTGTCAACCTTGACCTCTCTGCACTCAAACCTAAATAACTCAAGCTACAGAGGTCCAATTGACGTGATTTTAGTAGCGTTGGAAAGCTAACTTTCAGAGCTTTCCAACGATATATAATAGTTTATACTTCTTCTCAAGTTAGGCGTGGATTATTAAGGAATCAAGTGGTCCCCAACTCTCCAAGAAGCAAGCACGCAATCTCCTATTAATTCTGATTTAAACTTTATTTTATTTAAAAATAGGAAAAGATATTATTTAGTTTTAAGAAATATATTTTACATTAATTAGGATTAGATATAAAAGGAAAAATAGGCTCTTCTCTTCTCTTCTACCTGATTCCACAATTTACAGTTTTTCAGAATCCTTATTTTCTCTCGGAACCATGAGCAACTAAACCTCCACTGTTAAGGTTAGGAGCTCTGTCTATTGTATGGATTGATACTATTACCTTTCTATTTTAATTCATGTACTGATTTATAATTGAAGAATTGTTTTCGTTCTTTATTTTATGAATTTGGGTAGAACGGAAGTATGACCCTTGTTCTAATTGAGTTCTTGTATAACTTGGAAAAGCTCTTTACTTGAACAACAGCTTGAAAATATATTCTCCTAAATTTCTAATTATCTGGACTTAACGGGATACGTGACATATAATCCACTTATATTTGGGTAATTAGGATTTCTGTGGCATATAAACTAGAATTGAACTTCACCCTCTAATTGGAATTAAGTGACCAAGGAATTGGTAGTTGATGAATTTTAGAGGAGGCTAAAAAGGTCTAAGGAGTTAGGGTTTAGCCACTTATAGTTTGCCATGAATTAAATCGTTCATGATTAAAATAGTTAGTAAGAAAAGTCAATCCGAAAGATAGATGACTCTGAAACCTTAACTGTTTTCTCTATATATATTTCACCTCAATTTACTGCTTGCTTTCTGATTCTCTGAATTATTGTTTAATACTTTTGAACACTCAAACACTATTTTCTGCTTGTCTAACTAAGTAAATCTTTTAACCATTGTTGCTTAATCCATCAATTCTCGTGGAATTGACCCTCATTCACTAGAGGTACTACTTGGTACGACCCGGTGCACTTGCTAGTTAGTTTGTGGACTCTAAATTCAGCACCAAGTTTTGGCGCCGTTACCGAAAATTGATTGTGATTGACAACTACTCGTTGTTTGATTGCTTAGATTAAATAATTTTTTATATTAATTTATTTAATTTTAGTAGTATTATTTTTATTTTTCATTTTTTTCTTTTTTTCTTTATTTCTTTTATTATTATTATTTATTTTTTTTGCTTTGATTTTCGTTTCCCATCCCCTATCCCTTGTTTTATTTTCACTTCCTTTAACTTTTGAAGTCTCGTCAAAACCTTCGTCCATTTTTTTTTATTATTTTTCTTTTTCTTTTTATTTTCTTTTATTTTCATTCTGTTTTTTTTTCATTAACTTTTATCTTTCTATATTTTATTAATTTTATTTTATTTTTGTCTTTAATTTTTTTAAAATTTTTTTTTGCATCATATATTTATTTTTTCTTAATTTCTGAAATTAATTTGGTGTCTCCTATTTATTTTTATTTTAATTTTTTTGTTTATTTTTCTTGTTAATTTCGAATTTTTCTATCTTAATTCTACCTATAATTTTCGAAATTTATTTATTTATTTTATTTAATATTTTTATTTTATTATTTTACACAAGTACCTCACAGAAAATTCTCTCCACTCTGACGTAGAGATTTCCGTCTTTTCTTATTTTCTGTTTGTTTATGAGACGGAACAGAGACAAGGAACCTCTTTTAGACCTTGATCCTGAACCTGAAAGGACTTTCAGGCGGCGTTTACAACAAGCAAGACTGTACAAGGCTGCAGAATTCACTATGGATCATAATAATGCTGTTAATGCCAATGTGGCAAATCCAGCTGGGAATGAGCAACCTAGAAGAGTGCTTGGCTCTTACACTGCTCCTAATGCAGATCTTTATGGAAAAAGTATTGTGGTGCCTCCTATAACTGCAAATAATTTTGAACTGAAGCCTCAGCTTGTCACTCTTGTGCAACAAAATTGTCAGTATCATGGACTTCCTCATGAAGATCCAAATAAATTTATCTCTGATTTTCTGCAGATTTGTGATACTGTGAAGACCAATGGAGTGAATCCTGAGGTGTATAAACTCATGCTCTTCCCATTTGCTGTGAGGGATAGAGTAAAGCTATGGTTAGATTCTCAACCCAAAGAGAGTCTGGATACTTGGGACAAGGTTGTCACTGGCTTTCTGACTAAATTTTTCCCACCTCAAAAGCTGACTAAGCTAAGGGTGGAGGTTCAGACTTTCAGACAAAAAGATGGTGATACACTTTATGAAGTTTGGGAGAGATTCAAGCTACTTACTAGGTAGTGCCCTCCAAACATGTTCTCTAGATGGACTCAGTTGGATATCTTTTATGAGGGCTTATGTGAAATGTCCAAGATGCGCTTGGATAATTCTCCAGGTAGTTCTTTGCACATGAAGAAGATACCAGAGGAGACTATTGAGCTTATTGAGTTGGTTGCTAACAACCAATACTTATATTCCTCCAACAGGAATCCTTTGCACTCTGAGACCTCTCAGAAGAGAGGCGTGTTAGAAGTGGAAGCTGTTAATGCCCTTCTTGCTCAGAACAAGCTTATGTCTCAGAAAATAAATCTACTTACTCAACAGTTGAGTGGAATGCAAGTTTCAGCTATCAACACTCAGAATGCACCTCAAGAGGTCCCTTATGACATGACATGTAATTTTATGCCAAATGAGAATTATAATTATGCTCAATCTTCTACTGAACAGGTCAATTACATGGGGAGTGCTCCTAGAACTTCCAATAATGATCCCTACTCTAAGACCTACAATCAAGGGTGGAGAAATCATCCAAATTTTGAGTGGAGAGAGCAACCTCAGAGGCTACAAAATTTTAATAATAATTCTCAGGGTGGTTTTCAACAGAATAATTTTAATAACCACCAGTTTCAGTCATCTCAGCAAGCAACTTCTCAACCCCAGCAGAATAATGATTTGGAAGCAATATTGGCAAGTTTTAGACAGGAAACCAGAGCATCAATTAAGAACTTGGAGATTCAGATGGGTCAATTAGCCACAAAAGTTAATGAAATTGATAAGAGGACCACTAATAGCCTTCCTGGTAACATAATTCCAAATCCAAGAGAGGAATGCAAGGCTATCACCTTGATAAGTGGACAAGTGGCAAGTACGGAAGCATAAGTTAATGAGGAGCCGGTTGAAAAAGAATCTCCAGAGGAGAAGAAGGAAGAAGTAGAGCACGTCCCTCCAAAGCGTGCGGACAACCCATTTCTAGACTCTCTTGACACTTATCCTACATTGCCAAAGGCTCCTGAGTATAAGCCTAAAATGCCATATCCTCAGAGACTTCAAAAGGAGACCAAGGACAAGAAGTTTTCAAAGTTCTTGGAAGTCTTCAGAAAGTTACAAATCAATATTCCTTTTGCTGAGGTTTTGGAACAAATGCCTCTCTATGTTAAGTTCATGAAGGAGCTATTATCAAAGAAGAAGCCCTTAAAGGGAGATGAGACAGTGGTCCTGACTAAGGAATGTAGTGCCATCATTTAGAATAACTTGCCAAGGAAGATGCCATATCCAGGAAGCTTTCAAATTCTATGCACCATTGGGAGCACAACCTTTGAGAAAGCATTATATAATCTGGGGGCAAGCATCAATTTAATGCCCTTGTCTATGATGAAGAAGTTACAAATCCAAGAGGCATAACCCACAAGAATAGCATTACAGATGGCAGACAAATCTATAAAGCCTACATACGGATTAGTGGATAATATCTTGGTCAAAGTGGGTAAGTTCTTTCTCCCAGTAGATTTTGTGATTCTTGACACAGGGAGGATGAGAATGCCTCTATAATTCTAGGAAGACCCTTCCTAGCCACTGGGAGAGCTCTAATTGATGTAGAAGTGGGTGAATTAGTGCTTAGAGTGCATGATGAGCAACTAGTCTTTCACGTCTTCAAAGATATACATTCAGCAGGTGAAGAAAAGAGGTGCATGCAGACTGAGCTTATTGATCCAAACCTTCAAGAACCCCCTGATGATGGACAGCAGAATCTGCAGCTCAAACCTCCTTTGGTGACAATCAATAAAGTTCTTCCTGACATCAAACCTAAGTTTGGTGTCGGGAATGCATCATCCACCAAGGCGAAGGTTCCCAAAAAGAAGAAAGTACCCAGGGAATGGAGAAGCAAAAAGATTCCCACTGAAGACTTCTCCCCAGGAATGAAGGTGGTGTTGACTAGAAATCCAGTGTTCACTTATACAGTAAACAGAATCCTCTCTCTGGAGCATATTGAGCTACTTTATGAGGACACAGGGAGAAGATTCACAGTGAGGGGAGAAGAGCTAAGCCCCTATGATCCTCCTCCTTAGAGGAGCTGACCGTCAAGCTAGTGACGATAAAGAAGTGCTTGTCGGGAGGTAACCCGATGATTTCTTATCCTTAGTTATTTTTCCGTTGCGTTAATTATATTATTCGTTTGATTTTTATTGAGTTTTTACTATTTTCCTTTGTTTTACGTATGCTTGATCATGCAGAATTTTTAGAATAGGAACAATTTAAGAAGAATTTTTGACACCCTGTTTTCAGCTTTTCTTTGCTTGAGGACAAGCAAACTTTTAAGTTTGGTGTTGTCGCTTCGCGTTTGGCCTCTTCTGTTTATTTTAATAGCACCAAAGGGAGATGAATGTTCTTCATGGAGGAATGAGATGGCCACCAGCATAATTGAGGTGGTTGAGTTCCTTTCATTCTATTTCTCTTCCGTTCTTATTTTGTTGTCTTCTATTTTCTGTTGCTTTGATTGCCTGCATGATCTTTAGTACTTTCAGTTCTTAGATTAAATTTCATTCTGTCATCTGCTTTTAGTAAAAAAAAATGTTTCATGTACCACTCACTGAACTTGAATCTAAAAAGAAAAGAAAAAAAGTGATGTATTGCATGAGAAATTGAGTTTATATTTAAGATTAGTCTTGTTTACTTAAATGTGGTGGTATTATTTATGATTTTAAATGAATGACAAGAACAGTGCATATTTAAATTTGAATCAAAGGATGTTGATGTATAAGGAACAAGACTTTAGAGAACTATTATGACTTCTCTGAAATTAGTGAAAGCTTAATCCTTGAAGTAAAATAAATAGCAAAAAAAAAATAAAATAAAAGCAAGGTCCAAGTCTCTGAGCATCAATGACTAAGGAGGTTAGACATGATTAAAAGCTCAAAGAGTTGTTTCCTTAGTCATATGCTTATGGTGTTCTTGTGTCAAGTAATCCTTGAGACAGAATATCTAGAGTCAAGGCCAAATACATTTATCAGAGTATGCCAAAGGCTTTGAGCACCACTATCTGGGAGTAACTGAAAGAAAAATCATAACTTAAAGAGAGTTCCCCAATCAAGTGTTTGTGGTGTTTTTGTGTCAAGTGAAGCTTGAGACAAAACATTTAAAGTCACGGCTAGACTCAAGATGCAAAGCACCAATTCATGGAGAAGTAAAGGATGTATGCTGTGTTCAAGGATTAAACTGGAGTACAAAGAGCAGAGAATTCATAATATGATCCGGATTCTAATTCCGAATGACAATGACATTCCTCTGATTCAAAGGAGAATGAGATGGCAAAACTGTTCAGAATTATAATAGATAAACCCCACTTTAAGAAGAGACATGAGCATAAATGAACTCTCATCTCTCATGCAAATTCACATCTTAATCATGTACTAATTTTGGTTGTTTGAGGACAAGCAACAATTCAAGTTTGGTGTTGTGATGCGTGAGCATCTTTCCTACCTTTTCCTAGTGAATTTGCATTTAATTTGTTGTGTTTAATCAAGAATTAATTATCTTTTAGCCACTATAGATGCTACTTTGAGTCTTGTGCAATTCTGTTTATTTTAGGTAACATTCAGAAGGATTTGATGGAGTTTTCGCAGAAAAAGAGAAGAAGTCGAATGATGCTGTCAAGCTTGACCTCTCTGCACTCAAACCTGAATAACTCAAGCTACAGAAGTCCAATTGACGTGATTATTAAGGAATCAAGTGGTTCCCAACTCTCCAAGAAGCAAGCACGTAATCTCCTATTAATTCTGATTTAAACTTTATTTTATTTAAAAATAGAAAAATATATTGTTCATACCCTGGGTCGAGTTGTCCGACCCGGGATATTTAGCGACAAGGCGACCGACCTCTTCAGGTCAGACTATCCGACCTCTTCTCAAAGAGCTTGGCCAAATTGCCAAGAAAGCCCAATAAAGGGCCCGAATAGAAGAACACGACCCAAATCCAAAGGCAGCCCAAGCCCATAGAGATAAGGGCGGTTCTCTTGAAGATAAAGATGACCTCACTCAAAGATAAGATAAGATAACTAACTTATCTTAATTAAGAAGGTCACTCCACACCATTATAAATACACTGGAGCACCCAGGTATAACTCATACTCTGATTCTACTAAAAATCTGCTTAATACCCTTGCTAACTTAAGCATTAGAGTCCCTTGCAGGTACCACCATCCTCTGGTGACAAAGGATCAGTAGCATAGCCAGTCCAACAAGTCAGACACGACAGCTCCGGCTGCCACCCACCAGCCGGACACGTCATCTCCGACCAGAACAGAAGATCTCGTCTGAGATCGACCTACAGTTTCAGGTAACCCTCGGAACATTGGCGCCGTTGCCGGGGAACCTGAAAGTCTTCCCACCACCGTGACGGACGAACATGATAATGACCACGACTCGGATCTAGAAGATAGAACGCCGCACAAAAACACAGACACTACACCAAAAGATATCCCACAACCTAACGGAGATAAGAGTTCACCAAACCTAGGAGCCTTGGAGGCACTTCAAGATCGTTTAAAACAACTTGAAAAAGAAGCTCAACATCAACGAGAAGCTGGGAAAGACCTACAAAGGGAAATAAGGCGACGCCGGGAATTGGAGGACAAACTTCTAAAACTCGAAGCCGATCTCAAGGCCAAGCCACTCGATCCGCTCATGAGGAGAGCTCCCGCAAAGACCAAGATCCATTCACCAAGGAGATCATGAAGAACAAAATCCCAAAGGACATTAAACTCCCAGATATGAATTTATACGATGGCACGGCAGATCCCAGCCATCACCTCAGTAATTTCAGGAGTCGAATGTACCTCACTGACTCCTCCGATGCAGTCTGCTGTAAAGCCTTCCCGACTACTTTAACAAAAACGGTGATTAAGTGGTTCGACAATCTACTCCCTAGGTCCATCTCAAGCTTCGACGACCTAGCCAAGAAGTTTCTAGCCAGATTCTCTATCCAAAAAGACAAAGCTAAACACGTCCCAAGTCTATTAGGAATCAAACAAGAAGATTAGGAAAGTCTTCGGAGTAACATGGAAAGATTCAACAAAGCATGTCTAGACATACAAGTCTGCCCACAAAAGCGGCATCATGGGCCTCATCAATGGCTTACGAGAAGGGCCTTTTAGCCACTCCATATCGAAAAAACATCCTACATCTCTAAATGAGGTACAAGAACGAGCAGAGAAGTATATCAACATGGAGAGACCTCAAAATCCGGGTTCTCCTACTCCTCTCGAGATAAGGACAAAGAATCCAAGAAAAAAGAAGATCAATATGGGGAAAAGATAAAAAAAATACCACAATTATACCCCTCTTCGGGTATCCCTTGTGGATGTCTACAGAGAAGTATGACATACTGAAAAGATACCTCCAGCTCGACCACTCAAAAGCAAAAAAGGAGGAGGAAACCGGGCTGAATATTGTGGATATCATCGGATCTATGGATATTCCACCAACGAATGTTTCGACCTTAAAAATATCATAGAAAAATTTGTGAAGTAGAAAAAGTACAAATCGGAGATATCCCGGACAAAACAACCAATATCGGGACAATCCTGAAAGGAGACATAAAAGAATCACTTGTACAGTTCTTACGAGATAACGTCGACCTCTTTGCATGGAAGGCTGCAGACATGCCAGGCATAGATCCTAAGTTAATGTGCCACAAGCTAGCAGTCTACCCAGGATCTCGGCCAATACAACAGAGACGTAGAAAACTCAGACCAGAACGATCATAAGCTGTGGAAGAACAGGTACAAGCTCTACTGGAGGCAAGATTCATAAGAGAAGTCAAGTACCCAGTATGGCTAGCTAACGTCGTCTTGGTGAAAAAATCAAATGGGAAGTGGCGGATGTGCACTGACTACACTGATCTCAATAAAGCCTGCCCAAAAGATCCTTATCCACTCCCAAGTATCGACGCTCTGGTGGATGCCTCCTCCGGATACAAATACCTCTCGTTTATGGACGCCTATTCGGGATATAACCAAATCCCAATGTACCCACCTGATCAGGAAAAAACCTCATTCTTAACTCCAAAAGCAAATTACTAATACATCGTCATGCTGGTGCACGAAATTGTGATCAATACTTTTCACAGCTCAAATAATCCCCGGTAATGGCTCCAAAGACTTGGTGCTCAATACCATGGCATAAACACAACTTCGCACAACTAACCAGCAAGTGCACTGGGTCGTCCAAGTAATAAACCTTACGCGAGTAAGGGTCGATCCCACGGAGATTGTTGGTATGAAGCAAGCTATGGTCACCTTGTAAATCTCAGTCAGGCAGACTCAAATGGGTATGGTGATAAACGAATAAAGCATAAAGATAAAGATAGAGATACTTATGTATATCATTGATGAGAGCTTCAGATAAGCGTATGAAGATGCCTTCCCTTCCGTCTCTCTGCTTTCCTACAGTCTTCATCCAATCCTTCTTACTCTTTTCCATGGCAAGCTCATGTAGGGTTTCACCGTTGTCAGTGGCTACCTCCCATCCTCTCAGTGAAAACGTCGCCTATGCTCTGTCACAGCATGGGTAATCAGCTGTCGGTTCTCGGTCAGGCCGGAATAAAATCCATCGATTCTTTTGCGTCTGTCACTAACGCCCCGCCTGCTAGGAGTTTGAAGCACGTCACAGTCATTCAATCATTGAATCCTACTCAGAATACCACAGACAAGGTTAGACCTTCCGGATTCTCTTGAATGCCACCATCAGTTCTCGCCTATACCACGAAGACTCTGATCTCACGGAATGGCTGGCTCGTTTGTCAGGCGAGCACTCGGTTGTCAGGCGATCAACCATGCATCGTGTATCAGGAATCCAAGAGATATTCACTAAGCCTCGTATGCTTGTAGAACAAGAGTGGTTGTCAGTCACTTTGTTCATAAGTGATAATGATGATGAGTGTCACGGATCATCACATTCATCAAGTTGAAGAACAGGTGATATCTTGGAACAAGAACAAGCGGAATTGAATAGAAGAACAATAGTAATTGCATTAATACTCGAGGTACAGCAGAGCTCCACACCTTAATCTATGGTGTGTAGAAACTCCACCGTTGAAAATACATAAGAACAAGGTCTAGGCATGGCCGTGAGGCCAGCCTCCCAGTGATCAAAAGATTCAAAGATCTCCAGATGAAAATACAATAGTAAAAGGTCCTACTTATAGAAAACTAGTAGCCTAAGGTGTACAGAGATGAGTAAATGACATAAAAATCCACTTCCGGGCCCACTTGGTGTGTGCTTGGGCTGAGCAATGAAGCATTTTCGTGTAGAGACTCTCCTTGGAGTTAAACGCCAGCTTTTATGCCAGTTTGGGCGTTTAACTCCCATTTAGGTGCCAGTTCTGGTGTTTAACGCTGGGATTTCTGAGGGTGACTTTGAACGCCGGTTTGGGCCATCAAATCTTGGGCAAAGTATGGACTATCATATATTGCTGGAAAGCCCAGGATGTCTACTTTCCAACGCCATTGAGAGCGCGCCAATTGGGCTTCTGTAGCTCCAGAAAATCCACTTCGAGTGCAGGGAGGTCAGAATCCAACAGCATCTGCAGTCCTTTTGAGTCTCTGGATCAGATTTTTGCTCAGATCCCTCAATTTCAGCCAGAAAATACCTGAAATTACAGAAAAACACACAAACTCATAGTAAAGTCCAGAAAAGTGAATTTTAACTAAAAACTAATAAAAATATACTAAAAACTAACTAAAAGATACTAAAAACATACTAAAAACAATGCCAAAAAGCGTACAAATTATCCGCTCATCACAACACCAAACTTAGATTGTTGCTTGTCCCCAAGCAACTGAAGATCAAATAGGATAAAAAGAAGAGAATATGCAATGAACTCCAAAAACATCTATGAAGATCAGTATTAATTAGATGAGCGGGGCTTTTAGCTTTTTGCCTCTGAATAGTTTTATCATCTCACTTTATCCTTTGGAATTCAGAATGATTGGCTTCTTTAGGAACTTAGAATCCAGATAGTGTTATTGATTCTCCTAGTTAAGTATGATGATTCTTGAACACAGCTACTTCATGAGTCTTGGCCGTGGCCCAAAGCACTCTGTCTTCCAGTATTACCACCGGATACATACATGCCACAGACACATAATTGGGTGAACCTTTTCAGATTGTGACTCAGCTTTGCTAAAGTCCCCAATTAGAGGTGTCCAGGGTTCTTAAGCACACTCTTATTGCCTTGGAACACAACTTTATTTCTTTCTTTTTCTTCCTTTTTCTCTTTCTTTTTCGTTTTTTTTTCGCTTGCTTTCTTCTTCTTTTCTGTATTCACTGCTTTTTCTTACTTCAAGAATCATTTTTATGATTTTTCAGATCCTCAGTAACATGTCTCCTTTTTCATCATTCTTTCAAGAG
This sequence comes from Arachis stenosperma, assembly GCF_014773155.1. Lineage (NCBI taxonomy): Eukaryota > Viridiplantae > Streptophyta > Magnoliopsida > Fabales > Fabaceae > Arachis > Arachis stenosperma. Next base: position 2,718,907 of record NC_080380.1, on the reverse strand, counting down.
CCAACATTCATGAACCACAAATTCAAAAGACATATGCACTGTTCAAACATACATTCATAGAACAAAAGTGTTGCCACCACATCAAAATAATTAAACTGTTATAAAATTCAAAATTCATGCAATTCTTTTCTTTTTCAATTAAGAACAATCTCTAAGAAAGGTGATGGATTCATAGGACATTCATAACTTTAAGGCATAGACACTAAGACACTAATGATCACAAGACACAAACATAGACAAACATAAGCACTAAAATTCGAAAAACAAGAAAATAAAGAACAAGGAGATTAAAGAACGGGTCCACCTTAGTGATGGCGCCTTGTTCTTCCTCTTGAAGGTCTTATGGAGTGCTTGAGCTCCTCAATGTCTCTCCCTTGTCTTTGTTGCTCCTCTCTCATGATTCTTTGATCTTCTCTAATTTCATGGAGGAGGATGGAATGTTCTTGGTGCTCCACCCTTAGTTGTCCCATGTTGGAACTCAATTCTCCTAGGGAGGTGTTTAGTTGCTCCCAATAGTCTTGTGGAGGAAAGTGCATCCCTTGAGGAATCTCAGGGATCTCATGATGAGTGGGGTCTCTTGTGTGCTCCATCCTCTTCTTAGTGATGGGCTTGTCCTCATCAATAGGGGTGTCTCCTTCTATGTCAACTCCAACTGAATAACAGAGGTGACAAATGAGATGAGGGAAGGCTAACCTTGCCAAGGTGGAAGACTTGTCCGCCACCTTGTAGAGTTCTTGAGCTATGACCTCATGAACTTCCACTTCTTCTCCAATCATGATGCTATGAATCATGATGGCTCGGTCTAGAGTAACTTCGGACCGGTTGCTAGTGGGAATGATTGAGCGTTGAATAAACTCCAACCATCCTCTAGCCATGGGCTTGAGGTCATGCCTTCTCAATTGAACCGGCTTCCCTCTTGAATCTCTCTTCCATTGTGCGCCCTCTTCACAAATGTTTATGAGGACTTGGTCCAACCTTTGATTAAAGTTGACCCTTTTTGAGTTTGAAAGGGATCTCAGGGATCACCTTCTTCAAGGCCACAACTTCATAGAAGTGGTCTTGATGCACCCTTGAGATGAATCTCTCCATCTCCCATGACTCGGAGGTGGAAGCTTATGCCTTCCCTTTCCTCTTTCTAGAGGTTTCTCCGGCCTTGGATGCCATAAATGGTTATGGAAAAACAAAAAGCAAAATGCTTTTACCACACCAAACTTAAAAGGTTTGCTCGTCCTCGAGCAAAAGAAAAAAGAAGGGAGTAGAAGAAGAAGAAATGAGGAAGAAGGGATTGGCTTATGTATTCGGCCAAGGAGGGGGAGAAGTGATGTTTAGGTTGTGTGAAAATGAAGGAGTGAAGAAGGGTATTTATAGGAGGGAGGGGGGATAGGGTTCGGCCATTATGGGTGGGTTTGGGAGGGAAAGTGGTTTGAATTTGAAGGGTGAGGTAGGTGGGGTTTTTGGGAAAGAGGTATTGAGGTGATTGGTGAATGGGTGAAGAAGAAGAGAGAGGATGGTGGGTTGGTGGGGATCCTGTGGGGTCCACAGATCCTGTGGTGTCAAGGAAAAGTCATCCCTGCACCAAATGGCATTCAAAATCACGTTTTGAGCCATTTCTGGCGTTAAACGCCGGGCTGATGCCTATTCCTGGCGTTTAACGCCAGGTTCTTGCCCTTTTCTGGCGTTTAACGCCAGTCTGGTGCCCCTTTCTGGCGTTAAACGCCCAGAATGGTGCCAGACTGGGCGTTAAACGCCCAACTGCTAGCCTCACTGGCGTTTAAACGCCAGTGGGTTCTTCCTCCAGGGTGTGCTGTTTTTCTTCCTGTTTTTCATTCTGTTTTTGCTTTTTCAATTGATTTTGTGTCTTCTTATGATCATCAACCTATAAAAAAACATAAAATGACAAAGGAAAATATATAAAATATAACATTGGGTTGCCTCCCAACAAGCGCTTCTTTAATGTCAGTAGCTTGACAGAGGGCTCTCATGGAGCCTCACAGATACTCAGAGCAATGTTGGAACCTCCCAACACCAAACATAGAGTTTGAATGTGGGGGTTCAACACCAAACTTAGAGTTTGGTTGTGGCCTCCCAACACCAAACTTAGAGTTTGACTGTGGGGGCTCTGTTTGACTCTGAATTGAGAGAAGCTCTTCATGCTTCCTCTCCATGGTGACAGAGGGATATCCTTGAGCCTTAAACACAAAGGATTCTTCATTCACTTGAATGATCAGTTCACCTCCATCAACATCAATCACAGCCTTTGCTGTGGCTAGGAAGGGTCTGCCAAGGATGATAGATTCATCCATGCACTTCCCAGTCTCTAGGACTATGAAATCAGTAGGGATGTAATGGTCTTCAATCTTCACCATACATCCTCTACAAGTCCATGAGCTTGTTTTCTTGAGTTGTCTGCCATCTCTAGTGAGATTCTTGCAGCTTGTACTCAAAGATCCCTAGCTTCTCCATTACAGAGAGAGGCATGAGGTTTACACTTGACCCTAGTCACACAGAGCTCTTGAAGGTCATGGTGCCTATGGTACAGGTATTGAAAACTTCGCAGGATCTTGTTTCTTTTGAGGTAATTTCTGCCTAGACAAGTCATCCAGTTCTTTGGTGAGCAAAGGAGGTTCATTCTCCCAAGTCTCATTTCCAAATAACTTGTCATTTAGCTTCATGATTGCTCCAAGGTATTTAGCAACTTGCTCTTCAGTGACATACTCATCCTCTTCAGAGGAAGAATACTCATCAGAGCTCATGAATGGCAGAAGTAAATCCAATGGAATCTCTATGGTCTCATTTTGAGCCTCAGATTCCCATGGTTCCTCACTAGGGAACTCATTGGAGGTCAGTGCACACCCATTGAGGCCTTCCTCAGTGGCGTCCACTTCCTCTCTTTCCTCTTCAGATTCGGCCATGGTTATGGCTTTGCACTCTCCTTTTGGATTTTCTTCTGTATTGCTTGGAAGAGTACTTGGAGGGAGTTCAGTAATTTTCTTGCTCAGCTGTCCCACTTGTGCCTCCAAATTCCTAATGGAGGACCTTGTTTCAGTCATGAAACTTTGAGTGGTTTTGATTAGATCAGAGACCATGGTTGCTAAGTCAGAGGGGTTCTGCTTAGAATTCTCTGTCTGTTGCTGAGAAGATGATGGAAAAGGCTTGCCATTGCTAAACCTGTTTCTTCCACCATTATTGTTATTGAAACCTTGTTGAGGTCTCTCTTGATTCTTCCATGAGAAATTTGGGTGATTTCTCCATGAAGAATTATAGGTGTTTCCATAGGGTTCTCCTAGGTAATTCACCTCTTCCATTGAAGGGTTCTCAGGATCATAAGCTTCTTCTTCAGAGGAAGCATCCTTAGTACTGCTTGGTGCATTTTGCATTCCAGACAGACTTTGAGAAATCAAATTGACTTGTTGAGTCAATATCTTGTTCTGAGCCAAAATGGCATTCAGAGTATCAATCTCAGAACTCCTTTCTTCTGACTGTCCCATTGTTCACAGGATTTCTTTCAGAAGTGTAATGAATGGTTATTTGCAACCATTTCAATGAGCTCTTGAGCCTCTGTAGGCGTCTTCTTCAGATGAAGAGATCCTCCAGCAGAGCTATCCAAGACATCTTGGATAGTTCAGAGAGACCACATAGAAAATACCTATGATGCTCCATTCAGAAAGCATGTCTGAGGGACACTTTCTGATTAATTGTTTGTATCTTTCCCAAGCTTCATAGAGGGATTCACCATCCTTCTGTCTGAAGGTTTGGACTTCCACTCTAAGCTTACTCAATTTTTGAGGTGGAAAGAACTTTGCCAAGAAGGCATTGACTAGTTTTTCCCAAGAGTCCAGGCTTTCTTTAGGTTGTGAGTCCAACCATATTCTAGCTCTGTCTCTTACAGCAAAAGGGAATAGCATCAGTCTGTAGACCTCAGGGTCAACCCCATTAGTCTTGACTGTGTCACAGATTTGCAAGAACTCAACTAAAAACTGATGAGGATCTTCCAATAGAAGTCCATGGAACTTGCAATTCTGTTGCATTAGAGAAACTAACTGAGGCTTAAGCTCAAAGTTGTTTGCTCCAATGGCAGGGATAGAGATGCTTCTCCCATAGAAGTCGGGAGTAGGTGCAGTAAAGTCACCCAGCACCTTCCTTGCATTGTTGGCATTGTTGTTGTTTTCGGCTGCCATAGGTTCTTCTTCCTTGAAGAATTCGGTCAGGTCCTTAACAGAGAGTTGTGCCTTAGCTTCGCTTAGCTTTCGCTTCAAGGTCCTTTCAGGTTCAGGGTCAGCTTCAACAAGAATGCCTTTGTCTTTGTTCCTGCTCATATGAAAGAGAAAAGAACAAGAAAATATGGAATCCTCTATGTCACAGTATAGAGATTCCTTGAGGTGTCAGAGGAAACGAAAAACAGAAGAAAGAGGTAGAAGAATTCGAACTTGATCAGATAGAGTTCGAATTGTGCATTAAGAAGGAGTGATACTCCATAAATAGAAGGATGTGAAAAGAAGGGAAGTAATGTTCGAAAATTAAGTAAAAGATTTTGAAAACATTTTTGAAAAACACTACTTGATTTTCGAAAATAAGTGTGGGAAAGAAATCAAATGATTTTTGAAAAAGACTTTGAATTTAGAAGTTAAAAAGATTTGATTGAAAACTTTTTTTGAAAAAGATGTGATTAAAAAGATATGATTGGTTTTAAAAAAGATGTGATTGAGAAGATATGATTTGAAAAACATTTTAAAAAGATTTGATTTTAAAATTAATGACTTGCCTGACAAGAAAAGATATGATTCAAAAATTAAACCTTCCTCAACAGAAAAGGCAACATACTTAAATTTTGAATCAAATCATTAATTGTTAGCAAGTCTCTTTGAAAAAAGAAAGAAATTGATTTTGAAAACATTTGATTGAAAGATATGATTTGAAAAAGATTGATTTTGAAAAACTTTGAAAACTTGAAAAAAATTGATTTTGAAAACAAAATCTTCCCCCTTGTGCATCCTGGCGTTAACGCCCAGAATGGTATCCATTCTGGCGTTTAACGCCCAAATGCTACCTTTTTGGGCGTTAAACGCCCAACCAGGTCCCTGGCTGGCGTTTAAACGCCAGTCTGTCCTTCTTCACTGGGCGTTTTGAACGCCCAGCTTTTTCTGTGTAATTCCTCTGCTGCATGTTCTGAATCTTCAGTCCCCTGTACTATTGACTTGAAAATAGAACCAAGATCAACTAAACAAGGCATGCAAGACACCAAACTTAAGATTAGACACTAGACTCAAACAAGAAACATAAAATATTTTTGGTTTTTTATGAAAAAAAATTTTTTTTTGTGCTTTTTTTTTTCGAAAATTATATGGAAATAGAAAATAAAGGTTTCAGAATTCTCAATTTGAATTTCCAGGAATCATTGCAATGCTAGTCTAAGACTCCGGTTCAGGAATTAGACATGGCTTCACAACCAGCCAAGCTTTCAAAGAAAGCTTCGGTCCAAAACACTAGACATGGCCAATGGCCAGCCAAGCCTTAGCAGATCATTACTCCAATAGCAAGATTGATAGAGATCAACAAGCTATTGTGATGATCAGTTGAAACCTCGGTCCAATATGATTAGACATGGCTTCACAGCCAGCCAGATTTCAGCAGATCACCATGAAACACTAGAATTCATTCTTAAGAACTCTGAAGAAAAATACCTAATCTAAGCAACAAGATGAACCGTCAGTTGTCCATACACAAGAACAATCCCCGGCAACGGCGTCAAAAACTTGGTGCTCAATACCATGGCATAAACACAACTTCGCACAACTAACCAGTAAGTGAACTGGGTCGTCCAAGTAATAAACCTTACGCGAGTAAGGGTCGATCCCACGGAGATTGTTGGTATGAAGCAAGCTATGGTCACCTTGTAAATCTCAGTCAGGCAGACTCAAATGGGTATGGTGATAAACGAATAAAGCATAAAGATAAAGATAGAGATACTTATGTATATCATTGATGAGAGCTTCAGATAAGCGTATGAAGATGCCTTCCCTTCCGTCTCTCTGCTTTCCTACAGTCTTCATCCAATCCTTCTTACTCCTTTCCATGGCAAGCTCATGTAGGATTTCACCGTTGTCAGTGGCTACCTCCCATCCTCTCAGTGAAAACGTCGCCTATGCTCTGTCACAGCATGGGTAATCAGCTGTCTGTTCTCGGTCAGGCCGAATAATCCATCGATTCTTTTGCGTCTGTCACTACCCCCGCCTGCTAGGAGTTTGAAGCACGTCTACTCAGAATACCACAGACAAGGTTAGACCTTCCGGATTCTCTTGAATGCCGCCATCAGTTCTCGCCTATACCACGAAGACTCTGATCTCACGGAATGGCTGGCTCGTTTGTCAGGCGAGCACTCGGTTGTCAGGCGATCACCATGCATCGTGTATCAGGAATCCAAGATATTCACTAGCCTCGTATGCTTGTAGAACAAGAGTGGTTGTCAGTCACTTTGTTCATAAGTGAGAATGATGATGAGTCACGGATCATCACATTCATCAATTGAAGACAGGTGATATCTTGGAACAAGAACAAGCGGAATTGAATAGAAGAACAATAGTAATGCATTAATACTCGAGTACAGCAGAGCTCCACACTTAATCTATGGTGTGTAGAAACTCCACCGTTGAAAATACATAAGAACAAGGTCTAGGCATGGCCGTGAGGCCAGCCTCCCAGTGATCAAAGATTCAAAGATCTCCAGATGAAATACAATAGTAAAAGGTCCTACTTATAGAAAACTAGTAGCCTAAGGTGTAAGATGAGTAAATGACATAAAAATCCACTTCCGGGCCCACTTGGTGTGTGCTTGAGCTGAGCAATGAAGCATTTTCGTGTAGAGACTCTCCTTGGAGTTAAACGCCAGCTTTTATGCCAGTTTGGGCGTTTAACTCCCATTTAGGTGCCAGTTCCGGCGTTTAACGCTGGGATTTCTGAGGGTGACTTTGAACGCCGGTTTGGGCCATCAATCTTGGGCAAAGTATGGACTATCATATGCTGGAAAGCCCAGGATGTCTACTTTCCAACGCCGTTGAGCGCGCCAATTGGGATTCTGTAGCTCAAAATCTACTTCGAGTGCAGGGAGGTCAGAATCCAACAGCATCTGCAGTCCTTTTGAGTCTCTGGATCAGATTTTTGCTCAGATCCCTCAATTTCAGCCAGAAAATACCTGAAATTACAGAAAACACACAAACTCATAGTAAAGCCAGAAAGTGAATTTTAACTAAAAACTAATAAAAATATACTAAAAACTAACTAAAAGATACTAAAAACATACTAAAAACAATGCCAAAAAGCGTACAAATTATCCGCTCATCACATGCCTTTTGGACTCAAAAACGCAGGAGCTACTTATCAGAGATTAATGAATATGGTCTTTACAGACTACATCGGGAAAATCATGGAAGTATATATGGACGACATGCTAATAAAGACACAAAGTGAAGAGACGTTACTGTCCAACCTCACCCAAGTATTCGACACTATAAGAAGGCATGGCATGCGACTTAACCCTGCGAAATACACTTTTGCAGTAGAGGTCGGAAAATTCTTGGGTTTTATACTCACACAAAGAGGAATCGAGGTAAATCCGGATAAATGCCGGGCCATACTCGACATGAAGAGCCCAACTTGTGTCAAAGAAGTACAACAACTCAATGGAAGGTTGGCAGCCTTATCAAGATTTCTAGCCGGATTGGCAATAAGATCTCTCCCCTTCTACGCCACTCTAAGGAAGGGAAAAAGGTTTGAATGGACAACGGAGTGTGAGCAGGCCTTCCAAGATTTCAAGAGATTTTTGGGACAGCCACCTATCCTAACTCGGCCCGGGAAGGAGAACCACTTTTATTATACCTCGCAGTAGGAAATCGGACAGTAGCCTCAGCACTAGTCCGAGAAGACAATAGTGGGCAACACACCTGTATACTTCATCAGCAAGGCATAACAAGGATCCGAGCTGAACTATCAAAAAATAGAATAATTCGCCTATGCTCTCATACTAACATCTAGACAACTTCGTCCATATTTCCAAGCTCGCACCATTAGGGTCCGGACCAACTAACCCATAAAAGGGATTTTGCAGAAAACAGACTTAGCAGGCAGAATCTTGCAATGGGCAGTCGATTTATCCGAATTCGACCTTCAATATGAAGCTCGGACAGCCATCAAATTGCAATATCTGGCCGACTTTATTGCAGAATTTATAGACACCCTGGAAATCCCAACAGAATGGAATCTCTATGTAGACGGTTCCTCGAATAAAATTGGGAGCGGCGCGGGTGAGATAATGAAAGTGACCAGGGAACCCAAATCGAACTTTTCCTCAAATTCGGGTTCCCTGCCTCAAACAACCAAGCTGAATATGAGGTGCTAGTAGCTGGTTTAAAGCTGGCTAGGGAGGTTGGAGCTCAAAAGCTTATCATCTTCAGCGACTCACAAGTAGTCACTTCACAAATAGCAGGGAGCTACCAAGCCAAGGATCCCACCATGAAAAAGTACCTGGACAAAACCAGGGAACAGCTCGGACAACTCGGGGAATATAAGGTCCGCCACATACCCTGAAAACAGAATACCCGAGCGGATGCACTCTCAAAACTAGCCAGCACCAAACCAGGGGGCAACAATAGAAGCCTCATCCAAAAAATGCTGCAAAACCCGTCGATCTCGGAAGAAGAAAAAGTCCTAGCCATAACAGGTCAGGATCAAGGATGGATGACTCCCAAAATTAACTACCTCAAAATAGAAACACTTCCCACAGATGAAAAGGAGGCAAAGAGGTTAAAACGGGAGGCACAATACTACACTATCATAAACAATGCCCTATATAAAAGAGGGATTTCAATACCATTATTAAAATGTGTGCCGACTTCCAACACAAAGGAAGTTTTAGAAGAAGTACACAGTGGCATCTGTGGCAATCATCTCGGAGCACAGGCACTTACCAAAAAAGTACTCCGGGCAGGATTTTATTGGCCGACATTACAAAAAGAAGCCACAGAGTTCGTCCACCATGTCAGAAACATGCCAACTTTCATAACGCCCCGCCAGAAGAACTCATCAGCGTAACCTCACCTTGGCCGTTCGCAAAATGGGGACTCGACCTTCTTGGATCTTTCCCTCAGGGATTATGACAAGTCAAATTCCTCATAGTGGGGGTAGACTATTTCACAAAATGGATCGAGGCAGAACCCCTAGTTAACACCACTGCTTAAAGATGTCAAAAATTCCTATATAGAAACATTGTCACAAGGTTTAGGGTTCCATACTCCATCACCACAGACAATGGCACCCAATTCATAGATGCAGGCTTCAGAAAATTGGTGGCCGACCTGAACATAAAACACCAATTCACTTCCGTAGAACATCCCCAGGCCAATGGACAAGCTGAAGCTGCCAACAAAGTCATATTGGCTGGGCTAAAATGGAGATTACAGGAGGCAAAGGGAGCCTGGGCCGAAGAGCTCCGACAAGTCCTATGGGCATATCGGACAACTCCACACTCCACCACAAGGGAATCCCCTTTCAGATTAGCTTACGGGATGGAGGCAATGATCCCAGTGGAGGTCGAAGAAGGGTCACCCAGAGTGATCCATTATAGTGAAGAGGTCAACACCCAACTTCAAAGGGAAGAACTCGACCTACTTCCAGAAATTCGAGAAAGAGCTCGGATCAGAGAAGAGGCATTGAAACGTCGAATGGCTTCAAGATACAATCAAAAGGTAGTACCGCGAGGTTTTGCCGAGAACGACCTCAGCTTAATACGAAATGATATCGGAACAACTCGACCTGGAGAAGAAAAGCTGGCAGCAAATTGGAAAGGACCCTACCGAGTCATAGAAGTACTTGGAAAGGGCTACTACAGATTTTCCGAACTCGAAGGGCGAGAGCTTCCCAGGTCGTGGCACGCTTGCAACCTAAGAAGGTACTATAGTTAGGGGTAATAAAGATCTTAGGATAAGGCTCACTCTTTTTTCTGAAAAGATTTTTTAATGAGGTGCAAGCCAAGATCTACAAATTACCCGACTTAGAGGGATAAAACTCCCACATGTATATCTGCATTTTCTTTTAAATAAAGTTTTTTTAGATTTTCTACAAATTCTCAAGCTTCTAAAATCGGCAAAGATGAAAAAGTGATAAAGACAGAATAATGCAAGAAGTTATCGAAAGTGATCCATAGAAGGGACCTGACGAGGTCTTAATAAAATGGGTTGCTAAAAATAACTTAAAAGACAGGCCGACGTAAAGAAGTCAGACCAGTCGACCACAATAACCAAAGTTATAAAAAGTCAATCCCTGGAAAGAGGTCTGGCCAGCCCTAAAAAAGAGGATTACTAGAAATAACTTAGAAGGGACCGACGTAAAAAAGTCGGCCCAAAACCAAAAAGTTATAAAAAAGTAATCCCTAAAAGAGACCTGACCAAGGTCCAAAAAAGAGGATTACTAGAAATAACTTAGAAGGGGCCGACGTAAAAAAGTCGGCCCAAAACCAAAAAGTTATAAAAAAGTAATCCCTAAAAGAGACCTGACCAAGGTCCAAGAAAGAGGATTACTAGAAATAACTTAGAAGGGACTGATGTAAAGAAGTCAGCCCAAAAACAAAAAGTTATAAAAAGTAATCCCTAAAAGAGACCTGACAAAGGTCCAAGAAAGAGGATTACTAGAAATAACTTGGGAGAGACCGACATGATGAAGTCGGCCCAAACTAAACAAATAACTTATAAAGAGAGATCTCATAAAGGTCTGGCAAACTGCTCGAAATAACTTCAGGTCAAGATAAAGAAGACGGCCGACAAAAGCACGCAAAGCTAGAACCAGAAATCAACAATCAAAGTATAAAGGCAATCGTAAGAGGTTGAACAAGGTTCCAACACTCCAAAAGAACCTATAAATAGCAGATTAGCACAGACAAGCATGCTATAAAAGAAGCAAAGTTATAATATTTAGAAGGCCACCCGAAGTCAACCTCAAGAAAGCCTAAGAAAATATTTTGTTTTTCCCAAACTAAAGTTGCTAACAGCAAAGCAACTAAAAATATTCAGCAGATAAAATAACAAAACTACAAAAAAGAGTTTAAGACCCAAAGATTGGGCCATACGCATCAGAAAATTCATAAAACTACAAGGGGTTCAAGGATTCACCAGTGGCAGCATCTCGGGGTGAAGGAGGTCGAGTCTGAAGGGCACCGCATCTACTGTCCCATCATCTCGGTTCAGAATTTGAACATCGGGATCAGACTTCGGTTGAGCGATTTCAGCTGAAGTAGAGGAGGGCGGAATATTAGAGGTTTTGGCAGAAGAAATGATGAGCGGATAATTTATACGCTTTTTGGCATTGTTTTTAGTATGTTTTTAGCATATTTTGGTTAGTTTTTATTATGTTTTTATTAGTTTTTATTTAAAATTCACTTTTCTGGACTTTACTATGAGTTTGTGTATTTTTCTATGATTTTAGGTATTTTCTGACTGAAATTGAGGGACCTGAGCAAAAATCTGATTCAGAGGCTGAAAAAGGACTGCGGATGCTGTTGGATTCTGATCTCCCTGCACTCGAAGTTGATTTTCTGGAGCTACAGAAGCCCAATTGGCGCGCTCTCAATTGCGTTGGAAAGTAGACATCCAGGGCTTTCCAGCAATATATAATAGTTCATACTTTGTCCGAGATTTGATGGCCCAAACCGGCGTTCCAAATCAGCTTCAGAATTCCCGGCGTTTAACGTCGGAACTGGCACAAAAGCTGGAGTTAAACGCCCAAACTGGCACAAAAGCTGGCGTTTAACGCCAAGAAAAGTCTCTACACATGAAAGCTTCAATGCTCAGCCCAAGCACACACCAAGTGGGCCCGGAAGTGGATTTTTACGTCATTTACTCATTTCTGTAAACCCTAGGCTACTAGTTCTCTATAAATAGGACCTTTTGCTATTGTATTTTCATCTTGGTAGCTATCTTCGATTAATCCTATGCTATCTTAGATCATGGGGCTGGCCTCACGGCCCTACCTGGACCTTGTTCTTATGTATTTTCAACGGTAGAGTTTCTACACACCATAGATTAAGGTGTGGAGCTCTGCTGTACCTCGAGTATTAATGCAATTACTAGTGTTCTTCTATTCAATTCAGCTTATTCTTGTTCTAAGATATTCATTCGCACCCAAGAACATGATGAATGTGATGATTATGTGACGCTCATCATCATTCTCACTTATGAACGCGTGCCTGACAACCACTTCCGTTCTACATGCAAACAAGGCTTGAATGTTTATCTCTTGGATTCCTTAATCAGAATCTTCGTGGTATAAGCTAGAATCCATTGGCGGCCATTCTTGAGAATCTGGAAAGTCTAAACCTTGTCTGTGGTATTCCGAGTAGGATTCAAGGATTGAATGACTGTGACGAGCTTCAAACTCGCGAGTGTTGGGCGTTAGTGACAGACGCAAAAGAATCACTGGATTCTATTCCGACATGATCGAGAACCGACAGATTTTTAGCCGTGCTGTGAAAGAGCGCGTTGAACATTTTCACTGAGAGGACAGGATTGTAGCCATTGACAACGGTGATGCCCAACATACAGCTTGCCATGGAAAGGAGTAAGAAGGATTAGATGAAGACAGTAGGAAAGCAGAGAGACGGAAGGGACAAAGCATCTCCATACGCTTATCTGAAATTCTCACCAATGAATTGCATAAGTATCTCTATCTTTATTTTATGTTTTATTCATCTTTTAATCCTCTATAACCATTTGAATTCGCCTGACTGAGATTTACAAGATGACCATAGCTTGCTTCATACCAACAATCTCCGTGGGATCGACCCTTACTCACGTAAGGTTTATTACTTGGATGACCCAGTGCACTTGCTGGTTAGTTGTGCGGAGTTGTGATAAAGAGTTGAGATTACAATTGTGCGTACCATGTTGATGGCGCCATTGATGATCACAATTTCGTGCACCAAGTTTTTGGCGCCGTTGCCGGGGATTGTTCGAGTTTGGACAACTGACGGTTCATCTTGTTGCTTAGATTAGGTAATTTTATTTTATTTTGTTCTTCAGAGTTCTTAAGAATGAATTCTAGAGTTTCAGATGATGTTTTCATCATCACTAAAGCTGATTGATTCTCATCAATTTAGCTCTTGAATGTAATGTCCTGCTGAAGCTTGGCTAGCCATGTCTAATCTTTTTAGACTGAAGTTTTAGACTAACATTGCATGATTCCTGGAATTCTCATTAAGAATTTTGAATCCTTTATTTTACTTCTCCATATAATTTTCGAAAAAAAGCACAAAAAAATTTATAAAATCATAAAATCAAAATATTTTATGTTTCTTGTTGAGTCTAGTGTCTAATTTTAAGTTTGGTGTCAATTGCATGTCTTTATTTTCGAAAATTTTATGCATTATGTTCTTCATTAATCTTCAAGTTGTTCTTGATGATTTCCTTGCTCTGATCTTTAAATTCTCTTGTTTTGGGTGTTTTATTGTTTCTCATATGCATTCTCAATTTGTCAGTGTCAATAGTATACAAACTTCTAAGTTTGGTGTCTTGCATGCATTGTTTATTTGATCTTAGTTGCATTTTGATTATTCCTCATCATAAAAAAAAACCAAAAAATTTTTTCAAAATTATGTTTTTCAAGTCAATAATACAGAGAATTGAAGATTCAGAACATACAGCAGAGGAATCACACCGAAAAAGCTGGGCGTTCAAAACGCCCAGTGAGGAAGGAAAACTGGCGTTTAAATGCCAGCCAGGTAACGCCCAAAAGGGTAGCATTTTGGGCGTTAAACGCCAGAATGGATACCATTCTGGGCGTTTAATGCCAGGATGACACAAGAGGGAAGATTTTGTTTTTAATGCACATTTTTTTCAAGTTTTCATAATTTTTCAAAATCAAATCTTTTTCAAATCATATCTTTTCAATCATATATTTTCAAAATTAATTTCTTTCCATTTTCAAAAATACTTGCTAACAATTAATGATTTGATTCGAAAATTTCAAGTATGTTGCCTTTTCTGTTGAGAAAGGTTTAATGTCTGAATCATATCTTTTAAATTTCTTGTTAGCCAAGTCATTAATTTTAAAAATCAAATCTTTTTTAAATTGTTTTTCAATCATATCTTTTTAAAACCATAACTTTTCAATCATATCTTCTTAATCACATCTTTTTCAAAATAGTTTTCAATCGTATCTTTTTGATTTCTAATTTCAAAATCTTTTTCAAAAATCACTTTATTTCTTTCCCAACTCTAATTTTCGAAAATCATTCATCAAATTTTCAAAATTTCTTTTAATCTTTTTTAAAATCTTTTACTTTATTTTCGAAAATTCTTCCCCTCTTCTCACATCCTTCTATTTAAGGACTAATACTCCTCCACTATCAACAATTCGAACTATATCTCTCTTGATAAGATCGAATTCTTCTACCTCCTCCTTCTATTCCTCTTTTCCTCTGACACCTCAAGGAATCTCTATACTGTGACATAGAGGATTCCATACTTTCTTGTTCTCTTCTCTTTCATATGAGCAGGAGCAAAGACAAAGACATTCTTGTTGAGGCTGACCCTGAACCTGAAAGGACCATAAAGCGAAAGCTAAGAGAAGCTAAAGCACTACTCTCTGTGGAGGACCTAACAGAAATCTTCAAACAAGAAGAAGACATGGCAGCCGAAAACAACAACAATGCCAACAATGCAAGGAAAGTGTTGGGTGACTTTACTGCACCTACTCCCGACTTCTATGGGAGAAGCATCTCTATCCCTGCCATTGGAGCAAACAACTTTGAGCTGAAGCCTCAATTAGTTTCTCTAATGCAACAGAATTGCAAGTTTCATGGACTTCCATTGGAAGATCCTCATCAGTTTTTAGCTGAATTCTTGCAAATCTGTGACACTGTCAAGACCAATGGGGTTAGCACTGAGGTCTACAGACTTATGCTATTCCCTTTTGCTGTAAGAGACAGAGCTAGGATATGGTTGGATTCACAACCTAAGGAAAGTCTGAACTCTTGGGAAAAGCTAGTCAATGCCTTCTTGGCAAAAATCTTTCCACCTCAAAAATTGAGTAAGCTTAGAGTGAAAGTCCAAATCTTCAGACAAAAGGAAGGTGAATCCCTCTATGAAACTTGGGAAAGATACAAACAATTGATCAGAAAGTGTCCTTCTGACATGTTTTCTGAATGGAGCATCATAGGTATCTTCTATGATGGTCTGTCTGAACTGTCCAAGATGTCATTGGACAGCTCTGCTGGAGGATCTCTTCATCTGAAGAAGACGCCTGCAGAAGCTCAGGAACTCATTGAAATTGTTACAAATAACCAATTCATGTACACTTCTGAAAGGAATCCTGTGAGTAATGAGACAAATCAGAAGAAAGGAGTTCTTGAGATTGATACCCTGAATGCCATATTGGCTCAGAACAAAATATTGAATCAGCAAGTCAATATGATTTCTCAAAGTCTGTTTGGAATGCAAGCTGCACCAGGCAGTACTAAGGACGCTTCATCTGAAGAAGAAGCTTATGATCCTGAGAACCCATCAATGGAAGAGGTGAATTACATGGGAGAATCCTATGGAAACACCTATAATCCCTCATGGAGAAATCACCTAAATCTCTCATGGAAGGATCAACAGAGGCCTCAACAAGGCCTCAACAACAATACTGGTGGAAGAAACAGGTTTAGCAATGGCAAACCTTTTCCATCATCTTCTCAGCAGTAGACAGAGAATTCTAAGCAGAGCAACTCTGACTTAGTCTCTGATCTAATCAAAACCACCCAAAGTTTCATGACTGAAACAAGGTCCTCCATTAGAAATTTGGAAGCACAAGTGCATCAGCTGAGCAAGAAAATTACTGAACTCCCTCCTAGTACTCTTCCAAGCATTACAGAAGAGAATCCAAAAGGAGAGTGCAAGGCCATCAACACCATCAACACGGCCAAATTTGGAGAGGAGGAAGAGGCAGTGATCGCCACTGAGGAAGACCTCAATGGACGTCCACTGGCCTCCAATGAGTTCCCTAATGAGGAACCATGGGAATCTGAGGTTCACACTGAGACCATAGAGATTCCATTGGATTTACTTCTGCCATTCATGAGCTCTGATGAGTATTCTTCCTCTGAAGAGGATGAAGATGTTACTGAAGAGCATGTTGCTAAGTACCTTGGAGCAATCATGAAGCTGAATGACAAGTTATTTGGTAATGAGACTTGGGGAGATGAACCTCCTTTGCTCACCAAAGAACTGGATGACTTGACCAGGCAGAGATTACCTCAAAAGAGACAGGATCCTGGGAAATTCTCAATACCTTGTACCATAGGCACCATGACCTTTGAGAAGGCTCTGTGTGACCTAGGGTCAAGTATAAACCTCATGCCTCTCTCAGTAATGGAGAAGCTAGAGATCCTTGAGGTACAAGCTGCAAGAATCTTACTAGAGATGGCAGACAATTCAAGGAAACAGGCTTAGGGACTTGTAGAGGATGTCTTGGTAAAGGTTGAAGACCATTACATCCCTGCTGATTTCATAATCCTAGAGACTGGAAAGTGTATGGATGAATCCATCATCCTTGGAAGACCCTTCCTAGTCACAGCAAAAGCTGTGATTGATGCTGACAGAGGAGAACTGATCATCCAAGTGAATGAAGACTCCCTTGTGTTTAAGGCTCAAGGACATCCCTCTGTAACCATGGAGAGGAAGCATGAAGAGCTTCTCTCAAAACAGAGTCAAACAGAGCCCCCACAGTCAAACTCTAAGTTTGGTGTTGGGAGGCCACAACCAAACTTTAAGTTTGGTGTTGAACCCCCACATTCAAACTCTAAGTTTGGTGTTGGGAGGTTCCAACATTGCTCTGAGTATCTGTGAGGCTCCATGAGAGCCCACTGTCAAGCTATTGACATTAAAGAAGCGCTTGTTGGGAGGCAACCCAATGTTATATTTATCTATTTTCCATTGTTAATTTTATGTTCTCTATAGGTTGATGATCATGTGAAGTCAAAAACAATTGAAAAAGCAAAAATAGAATGAAAAACAGAAAGAAAAACAGCACACCCTAGAGGGAAAACTTGCTGGCGTTTAAACGCCAGTGAAGACAGCAAAATGGGCGTTTAACGCCCAGTCTGGCACCATTCTGGGCGTTTAACGCCAGAAAGGGGCACCAGACTGGCGTTTAACGCCAGGAATGGGCAAGAAGCTGGCGTTAAATGCCAGAAATGGGTAGCAGCCTAGCGTTTAACGCCAGGATTGGCAGAAAGGGCGTTTGTGTACGCCACTTGGTGCAGGGATGAGCTATCTTTGACACCTCAGGATTTGTGGACCCCACAGGATCTCCACCTACCCCACCACTCTCTCTCTTCTTCACCCATTCACCAATCACCTCCATACCTCTTCCCCAAAAACCCCTCACCTATCAAATCCCACCATTCTCTTTACCACTCACATCCATCCTTCATAAAACCCCACCTACCTCACCATCCAAATTCAAACCACTTTCCCTCCCAAACCCACCCATAATGGCCGCACCCTACCCCTCTCTCCACCCCTATATAAACCCATCTTCACTCCTTTATTTTCACACAACCTAAACACTACCTCTCCCCCTTGGCCGAATCACTCCCACTCCTCCATCTCCTACATTTTTTTCTTCTTCTACTCTTTTCTTTCTTCTTTTGCCGAGGACGAGCAAACCTTCTAAGTTTAGTGTGGTAAAAGCGTTGCTTTTTGTCTTTCCATAACCATTTATGGCACCTAAGGCCGGAGAAACCTCTAGAAAGAGGAAAGGGAAAGCAAAAGCTTTCACCTCCGAGTCATGAGAGATGGAGAGATTCATCTCAAGGGTGCATCAAGACCACTTCTATGAAGTTGTGGCCAAGAAGAAGGTGATCCCTGAGGTCCCTTTCAAACTCAAAAAGAGTGAATATCCGGAGATCCAACATGAGATCCGAAGAAGAGGTTGGGAAGTTCTCACCAACCCCATTCAACAAGTCGGGATCTTAATGGTTCAAGAGTTCTATGCCAATGCATGGATCACCAAGAACCATGATCAAAGTGTGAACCCGGACCCAAAGAATTGGCTTACAATGGTTTGGGGAAAATGCTTAGATTTTAGTCCGGAAAATGTAAGGTTGGCATTCAACTTGCCCATAATGCAAGGAGATGCACACCCCTACACTAGAAGGGTCAACTTTGATCAAAGGTTGGACCAAGTCCTCATAGACATTTGTAAAGAGGGCGCTCAATGGAAGAGAGATTCAAGAGGGAAGCCGGTTCAACTAAGAAGGCACGACCTCAAGCCCGTGGCTAGGGGATGGTTGGAGTTTATCTAACGCTCAATCATTCCTACTAGCAACCGGTCTGAAGCTACTATAGACCAGGCTATCATGATTCATAGCATCATGATTGGAGAGGAAGTAGAAGTTCATGAGGTTATATCTAAAGAACTCTATAAGGTGGCGGATAAATGCTCTACCTTGGCAAGGTTAGCCTTCCCTCATCTCATTTGTCACCTCTGTAATTCAGTTGGAATTGACATAGAGGAAGACATCCTCATTGATGAGGACAAGCCCATCACGAAGAAAAGGATGGAGCAAACAAGAGATCTCACTCATGGGCATGAGCATGAGGAAATTCCTCATCATGAAATCCCTGAGATGCCTCGAGGGATGCATTTTCCTCCACAAAACTATTGGGAGCAAATTAACACCTCCCTAGGAGAATTAAGTTCCAACATGGGACAACTAAGGGTGGAGCACCAAGAGCATTCCATCCTCCTCCATGAAATTAGAGAAGACCAAAGAGTCATGAGAGAGGAGCAACAAAGGCAAGGAAGAGACATTGAGGAGCTCAAGCACTCCATAAGATCTTCAAGAGGAAGAACAAGCCGCCATCACTAAGGTGGACCCGTTCTTTAATTTCCTTGTTCTTTATTTTCTGTTTTTCGAATTTTTATGCTTTATGTTTATTTATGTTTGTGTCTTTATTACATGATCACTAGTGTCTAAGTGTCTATGCCTTAAAGCTATGAAAATGAATCCATCACCTTTCTTAAATGAAAAATGTTTTTAATTGAAAAAGAAAAAGAAGTGCATGAATTTCGAATTTTATAACAGATTAATTATTTTGATGTGGTGGCAATACTTTTGTTTTCTGAATGTATGCTTGAACAGTGCATATGTCTTTTGAATTTGTTGTTCATGAATGTTAAAATTGTTGGCTCTTGAAAGAATGATGGAAAAGGAGAAATGTTGTTGAGGATCTGAAAAATCATCAAATTGATTCTTGAAGCAAGAAAAAGCAGTGAATTCAAAAAAAAAAAAGAAAAAAAAAGCAAGCAGAAAAAAGCCAATAGCCCTTTAAACCAAAAGGCAAGGGTAAAAAAATAAAAAGGATCCAAGGCTTTGAGCATCAGTGGATAGGAGGGCCTACAGGAATAATATCCTGGCCTAAGCGGCTAAACCAAGTTGTCCCTAACCATGTGCTTGTGGCGTGAAGGTGTCAAGTGAAAACTTGAGACTGAGCGGTTAAAGTCGTGATCCAAAGCAAAAAGAGTGTGCTTAAGAACCATGGACACCTCTAATTGGGGACTCTAGCAAAGCTAAGTCACAATCTGAAAAGGTTCACCCAGTTATGTGTCTGTGGCATGTATGTATCTGGTGGTAATACTGGAAAACAGAGTGCTTTGGGCCACGGCCATGACTCATAAAGTAGCTGTGTTCAAGAATCAACATACTTAACTAGGAGAATCAATAACACTATCTGGATTCTGAGTTTCTATAGAAGCCAATCATTCTGAACTCCAAAGGATAAAGTGAGATGCCAAAACTGTTCAGAGGCAAAAAGCTAAAAGCCCCGCTCATCTAATTAATACTGATCTTCATAGATGTTTTTAGAATTCATTGTATATTCTCGTCTTTCTATCTTATTTGATTTTCAGTTGCTTGGGGACAAGCAACAATTTAAGTTTGGTGTTGTGATGAGCGGATAATTTATACGCTTTTTGGCATTGTTTTTAGTATGTTTTTTAGCATATTTTGGTTAGTTTTTATTATGTTTTTATTAGTTTTTATTTAAAATTCACTTTTCTGGACTTTACTATGAGTTTGTGTATTTTTTTGTGATTTCAGGTATTTTCTGGCTGAAATTGAGGGACCTGAGCAAAAATCTGATTCAGAGGCTGAAAAAGGACTGCGGATGCTGTTGGATTCTGATCTCCCTGCACTCGAAGTTGATTTTCTAGAGCTACAGAAGCCCAATTGGCGCGCTCTCAATTGCGTTGGAAAGTAGACATCCAGGGCTTTCCAGCAATATATAATAGTCCATACTTTGTCCGAGATTTGATGGCCCAAACCAGCGTTCCAAATCAGCTTCAGAATTCCCAGCGTTTAACGCCGGAACTGGCACAAAAGCTGGAGTTAAACGCCCAAACTGGCACAAAAGCTGGTGTTTAACTCCAAAAAAAGTCTCTACACATGGAAGCTTCAATGCTCAGCCCAAGCACACACCAAGTGAGCCTGGAAGTGGATTTTTACGTCATTTACTCATTTCTGTAAACCCTAGGCTACAAGTTCTCTATAAATAGGACCTTTTGTTATTGTATTTTCATCTTGGTAGCTATCTTCGATTAGTCCTATGCTATCTTAGATCATGGGGCTGGCCTCACGGCCATGCCTGGACCTTGTTCTTATGTATTTTCAACGGTAGAGTTTCTACACACCATAGATTAAGGTGTGGAGCTCTGCTGTACCTCGAGTATTGATGCAATTACTAGTGTTCTTCTATTCAATTCAGCTTATTCTTGTTCTAAGATATTCATTCGCACCCAAGAACATGATGAATGTGATGATTATGTGACGCTCATCATCATTCTCACTTATGAACGCGTGCCTGACAACCACTTCCGTTCTACATGCAAACAAGGCTTGAATGTTTATCTCTTGGATTCCTTAATCAGAATCTTCGTGGTATAAGCTAGAATCCATTGGCGGCTGATAAACCACTATTTTATGGTTTATCTTGTGCTCAATTGAGTGGTTTTTATCTATTCTTTACCCACTTATTCATACTATTCGCATGTTTTACATTTTCCTTCCTGATTTTGTGCTATGATTGAAAACATGCTTCTTTGATCTTATATTTGCTTATTATTAACCCTCTCTTATTACCATTAGATGCCTTGATATGTGTATTAAGTGTTTTCAGATATTACAAGGCAGGAATGGCTCAGAGGATGGAAAGGAAGCATGCAAAAGTGGAAAGAATACAAGAAGTTGGAGAAACTGCTAAGCTGTCCAGCCTGACCTCTTCGCACTCAAACAGCTATAACTTTAGCTACAGAGGTCCGAACGACGCGGTTCCAGTTGCGTTGGAAAGCTAACGTCCGGGGCTTCGATTTGATATATAATTTGCCATAGCTGCCCCGAGGTTAGATGACGCGAACGCGTGCCCCACGCGTCTGCGTCGCATCTGCGAAACTCAACCCGCGCGGCCGCGTGGACGACGCCTCCGCGTCGCTTGCCCGCGACCTGAACGTAACAGAAATCGCTACCAGCGATTTCTGGGCTGTTTTTGACCCAGATTTCAGCCCAGAACACACAGATTAGAGGCTATAAAGTGGGGAAATGCATCCATTCAAAAAAAAGGCTCTCATAATTCACTTTTCATGTTTTAGATGTAGTTTTAGAGAGAGAGGTCCTCTCCTCTCTCTCTCTTAGGATCAGGATTTAGGACTTCTCTTAGTTTTAGGAGTGACTCTCGATCCCAGGTTTAATGTTCCTTTCTATTTAATTTCGCTTCTATTTTTATTCACCTTAGTACTTTAATTGATATTTATCTTTTGAATTTGGCTTATGAACTTTCCATGTTAGGATTTAAATTTATGTTTAAATACAATTTGAGGTATTTCAGTTATTATTGCTTTCTTTTATTTACATGATTATTGCTTCCCATCTGAAGGCATTTTTATTCCAGTAGATTTACTTTTTCCCTTTTGGTTTTGGTTAAGAAATCAGTAACTTAGGAGTTATCCAACTCAACAGCATAATTGATAATTGTTATCTTGCCAATTGAATTGAACTTCAATAATCCCAATCTTTTCTTAGGAATTAACTAGGATTTGAAGGTCTCACTAATTAGTCACTTGACTTTCCCTTGCTCTAGCAAAGGGTAACTAAGTGGAGTTACAATTCAACTTTCATTATTATTGATAAGGATAACTAGACTTGGACTTCTAATTTCTCATACCTTGCCAAAAATCTATTTTACAGTTATTTATTATTTTGCTTGCCATTTAAATTTATTTTTTACCTTAATCCAAAACCCCAAAACATACCTTTGCATAACCAATAATAAGAACATACTTCCCTGCAATTCCTTGAGAAGACGACCCGAGGTTTAAATACTCGGTTATCAATTTTAAAAGGGGTTTGTTACTTGTGACAACCAAAACTTTTGTAAGAAAGGTTGATTGCTTGGTTTAGTAACTATACTTTCAACAAGAGTTTGCTTATACCTCTAAACCATCAATATTCAGTTCTTCAAAATGGCGCCGTTGCCAGGGAATTGCAAACGTGTGCCTTATTATTGGTTATTGTAAATATTTACTTTTAAATTGATTTTTTCGAAAAAAAAAAATTTCAGATTTTTATTTTAAATTTTTTATCTTATCTTATCTTATCTTATTTTTCAAAATTCAATTTTTTTTAAAATCATCTCTTTTTCAAAATATTTTCTTTTTGTTAGTTTTTGTTTTTATTTTCTCTCACTACTATAAATTCTCACCCCTTTGGCTATGAGTCTGGTTATAATTATGTTGCAGGAAGAGGAGATTATAATGACAACATGCATAATGGTTGGAACAATCAAAGATGGGAGGAGCCACAAGGATTTGATCAACCCTCATGGCAACAACCACCTCTAATGGACTATCAACAACCATTCTGTGATGCATATCAAGGCAATGGCTATGGTGAGCAATCTTTTGATTATCAACAACCACCACCATATGCCTATGAACCCTCTCCTCAACATGACTTTGGACCACCATACTCACAAGCCCCTTTCTGCCATTCACCTCCATATGACCCTAACCCTCAACCACCATACCAACCACCTTATGAGCCATATGAACCATATATAGAACCACCCCAATTCCAACCCAATTACTCCCAAGAACCACCACTTCAATATTCACCATCTCCATATCCATCAATCCAAGAGCACTATGATCCTACTTATGACAGCCGAGTGCATCAAGAGGCAAAGGATCGGTTCAAGGAAACAGTGGATCGATTTCAGGCAACCATTCGTCAATTGAAGCAAGCGATAAATCAATTAGCTTCCCGACGTTCGGACACTCAAGAAATCCCCATGGCCTCATGTGGACAATCTAATGAAGAATGTAGCATGAAGGAGATACTAGAAACTCTAGTAGATAGTATGGAACATGACTTTGTACTGGAACAAGTGGAGGAAGCTATAATTATCAAAGAAGAAGAATTGGTTGAAGACTTAGGAGATGATGAACCTGCATGGAAAAGTCAAAACATAGAGCCTCCTAAGTTGCCATCATCCTTCACAACATTCAAGTGGGTAAAATTCATATCCCTTAGCTTTCTAATCCCACTTGAATATGGGCTACTGGAGATGGATGGTCAACTTAGAGCTCTTTATGGCATCAAGAGTAAGAGGAAGATGGTCAGTGGTAAGAATTGTCCTGCAAGGTTCATCATGGTTGGAAGCTTTAAGTTTAAACGCAAAGGTTGGTATAAAGCTCAACTGAATGGGTCTAGGAAGCTGTTTGGTCGCTGCAGTGAGAATTCAGATCACCTTTCACCCGGCTGGAAAAATGCAGATCGAGACAAAAACAGGTGTAAAAGTAAAGTTTGGGATCCTGGAATCTGTTCTGGCATTTGTCACCCCGGGAGCCTAAGAATCTGTTTGAAGCTTTTTAAGGGCTTTACATGCTTAGTTTGGGACCCCGGAGGCTATTTGAAGTACAAACATTGGTGGGGATTCCGGGATCAGTACAAGCATAAACCACCATAACAGGGAGCTCACCAAATGTCCAACTTAAGGACTTTAACTAAAAGTGCTAGGTGGGAGACAACCCACCATGGTATGATCGTTGCTTTTTTCAAATTTTAATTTTATTTAGTTTTGTTTATTTTTGAATTTTATTTTATTTTATTGAACCTGGAATCATGAATAGCATTCACATTAAGCATTGCATTCTGCATTTTGCATTTAAAAAAAAGAAAAAAAAAACCACGCAGGCGATGCGGCAGCGTCACTGACGCGTCCGCGTCACCAGTGCGTTGGGAAGAAAAGAATTGAACAGAGAGTCACGCGAGAGCGTGGCTGGAGGCGCGCCTTTAGCATAATTTAACCCCACGCAACCGCGTCGCTCACGCGACCGCGTCATGTGAAACTTTGGCCTCCCACGCGACCGCATCACCCACGCGGCCGCGTGCCATGAAAATCGACGTAAAAAAGGTGCATGGCCGAAAGTTGTGCTGGAATTGGGCTGGACTCGTGCTAGAAGCCCAAGGCCTCCCACGCGAACGCGTGCCCCACGCGGCCGCGTCGTCTTTCAAAAATGGCCATCCACGCGATCGCGTCACCTAAAATTTGGCAAAATAAGATTTTGAACAGAGAGTTGTGCGAGCGCGAGGCTGCACTCGTGCCATTAGCACAAATCGAGTCGCACGATCGCGTGCCCCATGCGTCCGCGTCGCCTGACCTTACCGCGCACCACGCGACCGCGTCACTCACGCGTCCGCGTCGCCTGCGCCGCACAACTTCTCCAAATCAGCGCCAATTATCTTATCTTTTCTTTCCTAATTTCTTCTTTCTCTCTCCTTTGTCACTTTCTTTTTCTTCTTCTCATCCTTTTTTTTACTTTCATTTTATTTTATTTATTTTATTTACATATTTTCATTCATTGCATTTTAAATTTGTGCATATTTTTATTTTCTTTTCTGATTTTTTTTATTTTTATTTTTCCATTGGTGTTAAAAATTTTTTCTTATTCAACTATTGCATCTTTTCTTGAATTTATTTTGGTAACTTGTTTTACACTGTGGGATGATATTAATTATCTGCCAATGCCAATTTTTATGATACTTGCACTCCATTTGCATTGACATGAACTTGTATTGATACTTCCATTACCCACACTCTCCTCCCCTATGTTACAAATTTTGTACCACTGGCATGCCATGGCTTCTATTGTTTTCTCACGTACATGTTGAAGCTTCCATGTAAATGAGACCCTTATCATTTGTCATTAACCCACCCATACTTTATTTATTTTCTTATCTTTATTTATGGATTATTTTTCTTCCCTTTTTCTTTCAGGATGGCCACCCGGAAGGGAATCAGAAGACGTTTACATGGGGAGACAAACAAGTCCATCTGCACATTCCTTGAAGATAAGCATCAGTTGGAACAACCCGTCCACTTGCACATCTTAGCATGCACCGAGGACGGTGCAATCTTTAAGTGTGGGGAGGTTGATACCGATCTCCATGGGTTAGTACTTTCTTGTCTCAAACACCAATGTTTAAATTTTTTTTGTAGATTAGTTGTTGCATATTTGTTTGATTTTTGCATATTTTACCACTTGGTTAAAGTAATATTTTCTTTTTCAAGAAACCTTTTAGAGCATTTCACTAATTTGAATAAAATTTAATGTTACACTTGTTTGAAGAAATATTATTTTGAAACATGATTTAGAGTTCGAACACACAAAACCTGTGAGATTTTGAGCCTATTTGAATTGGTTGCATTTTATCAACCAAAATTTTGTTTTAGTGTGTATTTTTCTCTCTAAAAATTGTGATATTTGTTTTGCTTAATTCTATATTTTCATTCTTTGATGTATGCATGCACTTACATGATTGAGGCCTTTGTTTCACTGAGCTTACATACCCATATGGCCTTACCTTTCATTATCCCTTGCAAACCAATGTTGAGCCTATTATACCCCTTTATTCTTTACTTTTGCACATCATTAACTCTAAGTGGAAAATAATAATGTCCTTAATTTGAATCCTTGGTTAGCTTAGACTAGTGAGAGTGCTCGTGAATTAAGTGTGGGGAAGTGAATTTGGAAACATTTGGTTTGAGAATTGAGTATGTTAGAATTTTCTGAAAATGTGAAAGAAATGTTTAGGACATGATTCATGCATCCAATAATTTAATCATATGCATTGAAAAAAAATAAAAAATAAAAAAAAGAGAAGAAAAAGAGAAAAAAAAGAAGAGAAAAAGAGCAAATAAGAAAAAGGGGACAAAATGCCCTAAAGTAAGTAGTGAAGGCAATGCATATGTACTGTACTTGAAATTAGAATGCATGAATATGTGGAAAACATGGTTAATGGATAGTTAGATGTGGTATTATGATTACATGGATTGTCTAAAGTTAGGTGGAAAGTTTAAGTTAATTAAGGATTCAGATTTTAGTCCACTTAGCCAAAAAAGCAATCCTACCTTGACCCTAACCCCATTACAACCCTTAAAAGACCTCTTGATATGTGTATCTATGCATTAAATTTATGTTGATTGTTAGATGAAGAGAAAGCCTTAGAAAGCAAGGTTAGTAGAGAATTGAGAGAATCAAACCTTAAACACATGAGTGATTAGAGTGCATACACTTCCAGTGAGGGTTCGATGCTCGATTCTTTGTTCCCGGCTTTCACGAGCTATTTTCTTCTACAAGTCTATTTGTACTTCATTTTTATGATTTGAATTAGTGAAATCCAGTTCATATTTATTCTTGGAGATTTATTTATTTTTAACCAAGTAGGTAGAAACATTTTTTGTATGTAGTTGCATTCATATACATAGGTTGCATTTCATACATTTTACCATTCCTCTTCACCCTTATAGCTTCTCTTGAGCTTAGCATGAGGACATGCTAATGTTTAAGTGTGGGGAGGTTGATAAACCACTATTTTATGGTTTATCTTGTGCTCAATTGAGTGATTTTTATCTATTCTTTACCAATTTATTCATACTATTTGCATGTTTTACATTTTCCTTCCTGATTTTGTGCTATGATTGAAAACATGCTTCTTTGATCTTATATTTGCTTATTATTAACCCTCTCTTATTATCATTAGATGCCTTGATATGTGTGTTAAGTGTTTTCAGAGATTACAAGGCAGGAATGGCTCAGAGGATGGAAAGGAAGCATGCAAAAGTGGAAGGAATACAAGAAGTTGGAGAAACTGCTAAGGTGTCCAGCCTGACTTCTTCGCACTCAAACGGCTATAACTTTAGCTACAGAGGTCCGAACAACGCGGTTCTAGTTGCGTTGGAAAGCTAACGTCCGGAGCTTCGATTTGATATATAATTTGTCATAGCTGCCCCAAGGTTAGGCGACGCGAACGTGTGCCCCACGAGTCCGCGTCGCATCTGCGAAACTCAACCCGCGCGGCCGCGTGGACGACGCCTCCGCGTCGGTTGCCCGCGACCTGAACGTAATAGAAATCGCTGGGAGCGATTTCTGGGCTGTTTTTGACCCAGATTTCAGCCCAGAACACACAGATTAGAGGCTATAAAGTGGAAAAATGCATCCATTCAAAAAAAAAGGCTCTCATAATTCACTTTTCATGTTTTAGATGTAGTTTTAGAGAGAGAGGTTCTCTCCTCTCTCTCTCTTAGGATTAGGATTTAGGACTTCTCTTAGTTTTAGGAGTGACTCTCAATCCCAGGTTTAATGTTCCTTTCTATTTAATTTCGCTTCTATTTTTATTCACCTTAGTACTTTAATTGATATTTATCTTTTGAATTTGGCTTATGAACTTTCCATGTTAGGATTTAAATTTATGTTTAAATACAATTTGAGGTATTTCAGTTATTATTACTTTTTTTTATTTACATGATTATTACTTCCCATCTGAAGGCATTTTTATTCCAGTAGATTTACTTTTCCCCTTTTGGTTTTGGTTAAGAAATCAGTAACTCAGGAGTTATCCAACTCAACAGCATAATTGATAATTGTTATCTTGCCAATTGAATTGAACTTCAATAATCCCAATCTTTTCTTAGGAATTAACTAGGATTTGAAGGTCTCACTAATTAGTCACTTGACCTTCCCTTGCTCTAGCAAAGGTTAACTAAGTGGAGTTACGATTCAATTTTCATTATTATTGATAAGGATAACTAGACTTGGACTTCTAATTTCTCATACCTTGCCAAAAATCTATTTTACAGTTATTTATTATTTTGCTTGCCATTTAAATTTATTTTTTACCTTAATCCAAAACCCCAAAACATACCTTCGCATAACCAATAATAAGAACATACTTCCCTGCAATTCCTTGAGAAGACGACCCGAGGTTTAAATACTCGGTTATCAATTTTAAAAAGGGTTTGTTACTTGTGACAACCAAAACTTTTGTAAGAAAGGTTGATTGCTTGGTTTAGTAACTATACTTTCAACGAGAGTTTGCTATAACCTCTAAACCATCAATCTTCAGTTCTTCAGCGGCTATTCTTGAGAATCCGAAAAGTCTAAACCTTGTCTGTGGTATTCTGAGTAGGATTCAAGGATTGAATGACTATGACGAGCTTCAAACTCGTGAGTGTTGGGCGTTAGTGACAGACGCAAAAGAATCACTGGATTCTATTCCGACATGATCGAGAACCGACAGATTTTTAGCCGTGCTGTGACAGAGCGCGTTGAATATTTTTACTGAGAGGACGGGATTGTAGCCATTGACAACGGTGATGCCCAACATACAGCTTGCCATGGAAAGGAGTAAGAAGGATTGGATGAAGACAGTAGGAGATTACAATTGAGATTACACTTGCTGGTTAGTTGTGCGGAGTTGTGATAAAGAGTTGAGATTACAATTGTGCGTACCATGTTGATGGTGCCATTGATGATCACAATTTCGTGCACCAAGTTTTTGGCACCGTTGCCGGGGATTGTTCGAGTTTGGACAACTGACGGTTCATCTTGTTGCTTAGATTAGGTAATTTTATTTTATTTTGTTCTTCAGAGTTCTTAAGAATGAATTCTAGAGTTTCAGATAATATTTTCATCATCACTAAAGCTGATTGATTCTCATCAATTTAGCTCTTGAATGTAATGTCCTGCTGAAGCTTGGCTAGCCATGTCTAATCTTTTTAGACTGAAGCTTTAGACTAACATTGCATGATTCCTGAAATTCTCATTAAGAATTTTGAATCCTTTATTTTACTTCTCCATATAATTTTCGAAAAAAAGCACAAAAAAATTTATAAAATCATAAAATCAAAAATATTTTATGTTTCTTGTTTGAGTCTAGTGTCTAATTTTAAGTTTGGTGTCAATTGCATGTCTTTATTTTCGAAAATTTTATGCATTATGTTCTTCATTAATCTTCAAGTTGTTCTTGATGATTTCCTTGCTCTGATCTTTAAATTCTCTTGTTTTGGGTGTTTTATTGTTTCTCATATGCATTCTCAATTTGTCAGTGTCAATAGTATACAAACTTCTAAGTTTGGTGTCTTGCATGCATTGTTTATTTGATCTTAGTTGCATTTTGATTATTCCTCATCATAAAAAAAAACCAAGAAATTTTTTCAAAATTATGTTTTTCAAGTCAATAATACAGAGAATTGAAGATTCAGAACATACAGCAGAGGAATCACACCGAAAAAGCTGGGCGTTCAAAACGCCTAGTGAGGAAGGAAAACTGGCGTTTAAATGCCAGCTAGGTAACGCCCAAAAGGGTAGCATTTTGGGCGTTAAACGCCAGAATGGATACCATTCTGAGCGTTTAATGCCAGGATGACACAAGAGGGAAGATTTTGTTTTTAATGCACATTTTTTTCAAGTTTTCATAATTTTTCAAAATCAAATCTTTTTCAAATCATATCTTTTCAATCATATATTTTCAAAATCAATTTCTTTCAATTTTCAAACAACAAAAGGAAAACCCCAGGACCCACACTAAAGATCCAGGGGCATCCTTTGGAGGCAGTTACGGAACAAAGACTCAGGAAAACCTACAAGTCTACATCTCTATACGTCCTAACAACCCTTTTTCAACTAAAAGCGACACTCTGAGAAGAAAATCACGAGCCACAAATCAAATAAAGCCATCAAAATAACTACCTTCCAAACTCACAGTCTCAGCAACAAAACGTATCAAAAAGAAGTCATCAAAGACACAACCTTTTTCAAAAAAAATAAATCCCCCCCAAACAAGCAACGACATGAAGAAAATCAAAACAAGCCACCAGAAAATCGTTATTCATCAGCAAAGAAAACTACCAACATGGTGAAAGTCATCAAAGGAGCAATCTTCTAAGGAAGCAAACAGGTTCATAAGCCTCAGTAACAACATGCAGTTCATAAAAGAAGAGCACAAACTAGAAAGCAATAAACGGCACGAACCCTAAAATGCAGAAGGACCTTTTCAAAATCAAGAAATACTCCTACAGCAGTAACAAGCAGATTCACGACGATATAAAAAGGTTCAAACTTTCCAACACAAAGTCAAGCCAGATCAAAACTCTACCAAAAATAGAACAATACAAGCGACGAAGGAAGTAAAGAAGCGGAATGAAGAACCAACGTGGAAAAAAGAGAAAGCTCTGAAGAAAGTTGAAAGCCGGAGCGACAAAATTTGGAATCACCTCTCGAGCAAAGCACCAACAAAGTACCAAACAAGCGTCGCAAAGAAAAATGCGAAAATGCAAGCTTCAGGCAAAACAAAAAGACAGAGAGAAAAGAGGGGAAGTTACAGAGAAGAGAAAACCGTTTTTTGAGTGTAAAATTCAAAATAAAAGAGGCAAGAAATACGGGGCATTAAAAACAATTAATGAGGGTATTAAACCCTCGCACATTTCCAAGACAAGAACGCTAAATGCAAAGCGCGCGCTTTTTAGAAGAAAACAAAGGGGAAAACGCTTCACATTCGAAAGCTTCAGCGAAGTCGACAAAATGCTCGAGATCGGCTTCACCAGAGAAGGATTGAAGTCCTAAAACTAAGACTCGACCTCAAAAGAAAGACCGAGCTTGAGCAGGGGCACTGTTCATACCCTGGGTCGAGTTGTCCGACCCGGGATGTTTAGTGACAAGGCGACCGACCTCTTCAGGTCAGACTATCCGACCTCTTCTCAAAGAGCTCGGCCAAATTGCCAGGAAAGCCCAATAAAGGGCCCGAATAGAGGAACACGACCCAAATCCAAAGGCAGCCCAAGCCCATAGAGATAAGGGTGGTTCCCTTGAAGATAAGATGACCTCACTCAAAGATAAGATAAGATAAGATAACTAACTTATCTTATCTAAGAAGGTCACTCCACACCATTATAAATATACTGGAGCACCTAGGTATAACTCATACTCTGATTCTACTAAAACCTGCTTAATACCCTTGCTAACTTAAGCATCGGAGTCCCTTGCAGGTACCACCACCCTCCGGTGACAAAGGATCAGCAGCGTAGCCAGTCCAACAAGTTAGACACGACAGCTCTGGCCGCCACCCACCAGCCGGACACGTCATCTCCGACCAGAACAGAAGATCTCGTCCGAGATTGACCTACAGTTTCATGTAACCCTCAGAACAGATATTATTTAGTTTTAGGAAATATATTTTACATTAATTAGGATTAGATATAAAAGGGAAAAGAGGCCCCTCTCTTCTCTTCTACTTGATTCCACAATTTACAGTTTTTCAGAATCCTTATTTTCTCTCGGAACCATGAGCAACTACACCTCCACTGTTAAGGTTAGGAGCTCTGTCTATTGTATGGATTGATACTATTACCTTTCTATTTTAATTCATGTACTGATTTATAATTGAAGAATTGTTTTCGTTCTTTATTTTATGAATTTGGGTAGAACGGAAGTATGACCCTTGTTCTAATTGAGTTCTTGTATAACTTGGAAAAGCTCTTTACTTGAACAACAGCTTGAAAACATATTCTCCAAAATTTCTAATTATTTGGACTTAACGGGATACGTGACATATAATCCTCTTATATTTGGGTAATTAGGATTTCTGTGGCAAATAAACTAGAATTGAATTTCACTCTCTAATTGGAATTAAGTGACCAAGGAATTGGCGGTTGATGAATTTTAGAGGAGGCTAAAAAGGTCTAAGGAATTAGGGTTTAGCCACTTATAGTTTGCCATGAATTAAATCTTGCATGATTAAAATAGTTAGTAAGGAAAGTCAATCCGGAAGATAGATAACTCTGAAGCCTTAACTGTTTTCTTTATATATATTTCACCTCAATTTACTGCTTGCTTTCTGATTCTCTGAATTACTGTTTAATGCTTTTGAACACTCAAACACTATTTTCTGCTTGTCTAACTAAGTAAATCACTTAACCATTGTTGCTTAATCCATCAATCCTCGTGAGATCGACCCTCATTCACTTGAGGTACTACTTGGTACGACCCGGTGCACTTGCCAGTTAGTTTATGGACTCTAAATTCCACACCAATATGCCACAGAAATCCTAATTATCTAAATATAAGAGGATTATATGTCACGTATTCCGTTAAGTCCAGATAATTAGAAATTTAGGAAAAATTGTTTTCAAGCTGTTGTTCAAGTAAAGAGCTTTTCCAAGTTTTATAAAAACTCAAATAGAACAAGGGTCACACTTCCGTTCCACCCAGATTCATAAGATAAAGAACGAAACAATTCTTGAAATTGAAATCAATACATGAATTAAAATAGAAAAGTAATAGTATTAATCCATAGAATAATCAGAGCTTCTAACCTTAACAGTGGAGGTTTAGTTGCTCATGATTTAGAGAGAAAACAAGGATTCTGTAAAACTATAAAGTGCAGGATGAGGTAAGAGAGAAGAGAAGAGCTCAAAAGGCTGATTCTTTTCCCTTTTATATCTAATCCTAATTAATGTAAAATATATTTTTCAAAACTAAATAATATCTTTTCCTATTTATAAATAAATTAAGTTTTAAACAAAATAAATAAAGATCTTCGCAGCCTGGTTTGGATGCCTTGAGTTTGTCTTGGTGCCTAACTTAGGATTTCCCAGGTTAGGCGCCACCATGGCCGAATTGCTGGAGAAGCAGTGTACACTATTATACATCTTTGGAAAGCTCTGGAAGTTATCTTTCCAATGTCACTAGAATCACATCAATTAGACCTCTGTAGCTCGAGTTATTTTTGTTGGAGTGCAGGGAGGTCAGGGTTGACAGCATCATTCACTTTCTTCTCTTTTTCTACAAAAACTCCATCAAATCCATCCGAATACTACCTGAAATAAACAGAATTGCACACAACTCAAAGTAGCATCCATAGTGGCTAAAAGATATTTAAATCTTGATTAAACTCAACAATTTGAATGCAAACTAGAAAAAGATAAAAAAGATGCTCACGCATCACAACACCAAACTTGAATTGTTACTTGTCCTCAAGCAACCAAACTAATATAAGCTCATGATGTGAATTTACAGGAGAAGTGAGTGTTCAATTAAGCTTCTGTCTCTTCTTATAGTGGGGTTTATATGCTACAATCTTGAATAGTTTTGGCATTGTTCCGAGGGTTACCTGAAACTATAGGTCGATCTCGGATGAGATCTTCTGTACTGGTCGGAGCCGACGTGTCCGGCTGGTAGATGGCGGCCGGAGCTGGTGCGCCCGACTTGTTGAACTGAGAGTGCTGCTGATCCTTTGTCACCGAAAGGTGGGGGGGGGTACCTGCAAGGGACTCCGATGCTTAAGTTAGCAAGGGTATTAAACAGGTTTATAGTAGAATCAGAGTATGAGTTATACCTGGGTGCTCCAGTGTATTTATAATGGCGAGATGTGACCTTTTTGGATAAGATAAGTTAGTTATCTTATCTTATCTTTATCTTTGAGTTGAGGTCAGCGTATCTTCAATGGAACCGCCTTTATCTCTATAGGCTTAGGCTGCCTTAGGATTTGGGTCGTGTTCCTCTATCTGGGCCCTTTGTTGGGCTCTCCTGTTGATTTGGCCGAGTTCTTTTAGAAGAAGTCGATCCACTTGACCTGAAGAGGTCGGTCGCTTTGTCGCCAATCATCCCAGGTCGGGTAGCTCGACCCAGGGTATGAACAGTGCCCCTGCTTGAGCTCGGTCTTCTTCTTTGAGGTCGAGTCCTTGACTTCGGTCTTTCTCTAGTGAAGCCGAACTCAAGCATTTTGTCGACTTCTTTTTGTAGCAGCTTTTGAATGTAGAACGTTTTCCTCTAAAAACACGCGCTTTTATATCAGCACTTTTTTGGGAACGCAAGAGGTTTTAATATCTACATTTAATTGGCATTAATTGCCCCATTATCTCTTGGCTTTTATTTTGAATTTCTCAATCAAAAAACGGTTTCTCTTCTTCACTTCTTCTTCGTAACTTCTCCCTTTACTCTCTCATTTTCTGTTTCTTTCGTTTTTCTTTCTTCTGTTTCCTTATATGTGGAAAGTTTGCATTTTGCTCAGAGGAAGTTTGGGTCTTTCTGCTTTTACCATGCCTGATTGTTGCATGCTCTGGAATTTCTTCGTTTTTGGTGCGAATCTTTTTCTTGTTGCTTGAATCTTTTTCTTTTGCATGTTGCCGCCATTTCTGCTTGTGCATTCGCTGATGGTTTTTTTTTGCTTGATTCCGAAAAAGTTTGCGCCTTTGCTGTTTTTCTGCTTGGCATTTTTGGTGTTTTTGACAATGTTTTTGCTGATAAACTGTAGAAAGGTGGCGATTTTGTGTTTTTACTTCCTTTGTATCCTTTGAGACTTTATTTTCTTTTTGATGAGTGTCGGGACGCGAGCCGTAGAAATCTCTTAAAAACCTTGCTTTGTTACTGCCTCCAAGGGATGCCCCAGGACTTTTGGCTTGAGTCTTGGGGTTTTCCTTTTCTGTTTATCCGTCCGTCGAGATGTTTTGCCCCTCGTTCGAGATGTTTTTAAGTAATCCACTCTTCTGTTCTTTTTGTAGGATTTAGTTGGCCTCATGTCTTCCCGAAATAACGTTGTAGAGATGCCTTCCCAGGTTCCTAAGGGCATGGCCGATTAGGTGGACTCCATGGTTCTTATGTGTGTCTCTCTGGTTGATTCTGAGTTTTGCATGCAGCTTAGGCAGTTTCATAGTGTCTGTAGTAATCCCGGTGATGAGAAGAACTATGAACTTGTCCCTCCCTCTTCTGACGAGAGAGTCTGCTTCTCTACTCGGGTTGTTGACGATCGCCCTTTCTTCTATGTTTATGACTTTTTCTTTGGTCAGCTGGGTATCACCCTTCCTTTTACTAAATTTGAGTCCGACCTGTTATAGTCCTGTAATGTCGCCCCCTCTCAACTTCACCCGAATTCCTGGGGTTTCATAAAAATTTTTCAATTGTTGTGCAATGGTTTTGGTATCCCTGCTTCCCAATCTCTCTTTTTCTATCTGTTTGTCTTGACTAAGCCCGGAGTGGTAAAAAAGAAGGCAGCTTGGGTCTCCTTTCGTTCTACCCAGGGAAAGAAGGTCTTTTCCATGTTTGACGAGTCATTCCGCGATTTTAAAAACTACTTTTTCAAGGTCCGAGCTGTTGAAGAAGCTCGGCCCTTCTTTCTGGATGAAAATGACAAGCCTGCTTTTCCCTTGGAATGGCAAAAAGATGTGAGGGTATCCAGATATACGTGGGAAATGTTGGATGAGGCTAAGCGAGCTTTTGTGACCGTCTTGGAAGAACACTGTGGTCAACCTCCCCATCTCGACACCAAGAAATTTCTAACCAATCCCTCTCTTATTCAAACTGAGCTGGGTATTTTGTGTTTCCCCTTTTTATCTGTTTATATTGCTTGTGACTGTCTTTTCTGACTTGTAGCTTAATTTCTGTTTTATTTGCAGAGGCAATGAAGAATAATGAATCCATGAAAGCTTTTAAAAGAGCGCAAAGGGCGACTGCTGCTAGAAACATCTCGGCCAAGGCGGTTGGGGAAGGATCCTCCCAAGTGCATGTGAAGCCGTCTGTGCCGAGTTCCCCTGGGGTGAAGAAGGTGATCCCTACTCCCCGAGTTCGTCTGGTGGATCCTCACCCTATTTCTGCTGCTCCTTCTGTTGCTCCCCCCAATAAAAAACAAAAAACAGCTGAGCCTTTTGACCTCAACGCTCCCGATTTTAATGCCATTGAGTTTGTGGATCCGCAAATCGGTCCCTATGGTACCCTCTCCATGGACGATGTGTCTATCCTCCATCATTTGGAATTTATGGCCCAAAATAACGTAAAGATGGCGTATATGGCGGCTGCTATATACCGGACTGCTCAGAATCTTTCTCTCCACGCCACCAAAGCATTTATGGAGGAGGCAAAGCAGGAGTTCGACCGAATGAGGTAGCTGAAGGAGGAACTTGAAGTAAAGGTGGCCAAGTTGGAGAAGGATCTAGAGAACGAGAAGGCGAGTTCCCTTTCACTGGCAGCTTCTTTGAGGTTGGCCGAGGACACAGCCATGATGCATAAGAAGAGTTACGTTACGTCTTATCGGGAGGTGATGCGCCTGAGGGGAGAGCTGGACAGTGCCCGGGAAGATTATTCTGAGCTCCAAGGTCATCTCGTTGGCAGTGTGACTGCTGCTTACGAGAACTTGAAGGAGCAAGTTCGGGTCATTGCTCCCGAGGCCGATCTCACCCCCTTTAGCCTGGACAACGTTGTCAGGGATGGCAAGATTGTCCCTGATGACAAGGGTGATGATGATGCTGATCCTCCCCCTGTGTCCTCTGCCAAAGTGTCGACCTCTTCTGCTCCTCCGGTTGCACCTGATTCGGATTGCCAGATTCTGAACCGGGAGGATGGAAATATAGACGCTGTGCCTATTCAGACTCGCCCTCCTTCTCTTTGTCCTGATGCTGCCAAGAAGGCTCCTGATGCTTGCTGATCTCTTTCTGGAAATTTATGTAGTTGCCCCGGCTTGTGGGCTCTTAAAACTTTTTATTTAATTGCTGACGTTTTTTAGTTGCTTGTCTAACAACTTTTATTTTGAAAAACAAAAAGTAGCTCACTATCCCTTTAAGGTAGGTTTTGGTGGCCTCCGAGGCCTTATAACGTTGTCAAAAAAAAGTAGTTTTTGATTTGGCATCTCTTCTGTTTTCTGAGAATGTTGGAACCTTGCAGCTCGACCTCTTTGGATTGCTTTGTGTTTATTGTTTGTAGCTTGGATCCTTTGAGGTTGTGACTGTGTGGGTCCGATTTGTTTCTCGGTTTTCTCGCTTTGTACGTATTTTTAGCTCTCTGTAACCGATTCCTTTGCGTTGGTCCCCTTCTAAGTTATTTTTGTAATCCCCTTTCTTGGACCTTTTATCAGGTCTCTTTCGGGGATTACTTTTATAACTTGTCTTGTAGGAGACCGACTTCGTTAGGTCGATCTCTTTCTAAGTTATTTTTGTAATCATCTTTCTTGGACCTTTGTCATGTCTCTTTCAGGGATTACTTTTATAACTTTGTTTTGTAGGAAACCGACTTCGTTAGGTCGATCTCTTTCTAAGTTATTTTTGTAATCCTCTTTCTTGGACCTTTATCAGGTCTCTTTCAGGGATTACTTTTATAACTTTGTTTTTGTAGGAAACCGACTTTGTTAGGTCGATCTCTTTCTAAGTTATTTTTGTAATCCTCTTTCTTGGACCTTTGTCAGGTCTTTTTCAGGGATTACTTTTATAACTTTGTTTTTGTAGGAAACCGACTTCGTTAGGTCGATCTCTTTCTAAGTTATTTTTGTAATCCTCTTTCTTGGACCTTTGTCAGGTCTCTTTCAGGGATTACTTTTATAACTTTGTTTTTGTAGGAAACCGACTTTGTTAGGTCGATCTCTTTCTAAGTTATTTTTGTAATCCTCTTTCTTGGACCTTTGTCAGGTCTCTTTCAGGGATTACTTTTATAACTTTTTCGTTTTGGGCTGACTTTGTTATGTCGAGCCCTTCTAAGTTAAAGTAATCCTCTTTAATAGGGTTGGCCAGACCTCTTTCCAGGGTTTACTTATAACTTGGGTTAACTTGGTCCGACTTCTGAACGTCGGCCAGTCTTTAAGTTATTATTTTAGCTATCCGTAAGACCTCGTCAGGTTCTTTTTTGGATTGCTTTCGATAACTTCTTACATTATTCTCTGTTCATCTTTGCCGATTTGTAGAAAGTGGTTGGCATCTTTAGATCGTCTTTTGGGTGAATCGCGTTTTCACCTTTATCGGACGGTTATCTTTATCGTGATCGTGCAGTGAAATTGTTTTTCACTTTCTGCCGATCTATTGCTTTATAATCGGACGATGAATACTTCAGATTAATGCGTCTTGAAATCTTGTAGAATATCTAAATAAATTTTATTCAACGAAAAGTGCGAATATATACATGTGGGAATTTTTTTTCATCCCTTTAAGTCGGATATTGTCTGGGTCTCACCCTGGTGCCTCATTAAAAAACCTTTTCAAGAAAGAGAGTGCATCCAATAATGAGATCCTTTACCTTTTCTAACTGTAGTACCTTCTTAGGTTGTAGGCGTGCCATGATCTGGGAAGCTCTTGTCCATCGAGTTCGGACAGTCTGTAGTAGCCCTTCCCAAGTACTTCTGTAACTCGGTAGGGTCCTTTCCAGTTTGCTGCCAGCTTTCCTTCTCCTGGTCGAGTTGTTCCAATATCATTTCGGATTAGGATGAGATCATTCTATGTAAAACTCCTCGGTACTACCCTTTGATTATATCTGGAAGCCATTTGGCGCTTTAGAGCTTCTTCCCTGATCCGAGCTCTTTCTTGGATTTCAGGTAGTAGGTCGAGCTCTTCCCTTTGAAGTTGGGAGTTTGCTCCCTCATTGTAATGGACTACTCTAGGCGATCCTTCCTCAATCTCTACCGGAATCATTGCCTCTATTCCGTATGCTAACCGGAAGGGAGATTCCTTTGTGGTGGAATGTGGCGTCGTTCGATATGCCCATAGGACCTGTGGAAACTCTTCTGCCCAGGCTCCCTTTGCATCTTGTAATCTCCGTTTTAACCCTGCCAATATGACTTTGTTGGCGGCTTCGGCCTGTCCATTGGCTTGTGGATGTTCGACGGAGGTGTACTGGTGCTTTATATTCAAGTCGGCTACTAGTTTTCTGAAGCCTGCATCTGTGAATTGAGTGCCATTGTCTGTGGTTATTGAATATGGAACTCCGAACCTTGTGACAATGTTTCTATATAAGAATTTCCGGCTTTTTTGAGCGGTGGCGTTGGCTAGGGGCTCTGCCTCGATCCACTTTGTAAAATAATCTACCCCTACTATGAGGAATTTAACTTGTCCTGATCCCTGGGGGAAGGGGCCGAGAAGGTCGAGTCCCCATTTTGCAAACGGCCAAGGCGAAGTCACGCTGATGAGCTCTTCTGGCGGAGCGATGTGAAAGTTGGCATGTTTCTGACATGGTGGACATGTCTTTACAAATTCTGTGGCTTCTTTTTGTAATGTTGGCCAATAGAACCCTGCCCAGAGTACCTTTTTGGTGAGAGCCCGTGCTTCGAGATGATTGCCACAAATGCCGCCGTGTACTTCTTCTAACACTTCTTTTGTGTGGGAGGTCGGCACGCATTTTAGTAATGGTACTGAGATCCCTTTTTTATACAGGATGTTGTTTATGATGGTGTAGTACTGTGCCTCCCTTTTTAGCCTCTTTGCCTCCTTTTCTTCTGTGGGGAGTGTTCCTGTTTTGAGGTAGTTGATTATGGGGGTCATCCATCCTTGGTCCTGGTTTACTATGGCTAGGACTTTTTCCTCTTCCGACATTGACGGGTTCTGTAACATTTCCTGGATGAGGCTTCTATTTTTGCCCCCTGGTTTGGTGCTGGCTAGTTTCGAGAGTGCGTCAGCTCGGGCATTTTGTTCGCGGGGTATGTGGCAGATCTTATATTCCCCGATTTGTCTGAGCTGTTCCTTGGTCTTACCCAAATACTTTTTCATGGTGGGATCTTTGGCTTGGTAGCTCCCTATTATTTGTGATGTGACCACTTGTGAATTGCTGTAAATGTTGAGTTTTTGAGCTCCCACCTCTTCAGCCAGCTTCAAACCAGCTAACAATGCTTCATATTCCGCCTAGTTATTTGAGGCCGGGAACCCGAACTTGAGGGAGAGCTCAACTTGGGTTCCTTGGTTGCTTTCTATTATCACGCCTGCGCCGCTTCCAGTTTTATTTGAAGAATCATCCACATAGAGATTCCATTCTGTGAGGGTTTCCAGGGCATCTGTGAATTCTGTGATAAAGTCGGCCAGATACTGCGATTTGATGGCCGTCCGAGCTTCATATTGGAGGTCGAACTCTGACAGCTCAACTGCCCATTGTAGAATTCTGCCTGCTAAATCTGTTTTCTGCAATATTTCTTTTAAGGGCTGGTTAGTTCGAAAATTAATGGTGTGAGCCTGGAAGTAAGGGCGGAGGCGTCAGGATGTTAGAATGAGAGTATAGGCAAATTTTTCTATTTTCTGGTAGTTCAGCTCGGATCCCTGCAGTGCTTTGCTAATGAAGTAGACGGGTTGTTGTCCATTTTCGTCTTCTCTGACTAGTGCTGAGGCTATTGCCCGGCTTCCTACTACGAGATATAATATGAGTGGTTCTCCTTCTCGTGGTCGAGATAGGATAGGTGGCCGTCCTAAGAACTTCTTAAAGTCTTGGAAGGCTTGCTCACATTCTGTCGTCCATTCGAACTGCTTTCCCTTTCTTAAAGTAGCATAGAAAGGGAGAGATCTTATCGCAGCTCCTGCTAAGAATCGGGATAGGGCGGCCAATCTCCCGTTGAGTTGTTGTACTTATTTGACACAAGTTAGGCTCTTCATGTTGAGTATGGCCTGACATTTGTCTGGATTTGCTTCAATTCTTCTTTGTGTGAGCATGAAACCTAAGAATTTTCCCGCTTCTATTGCAAAGGTGCATTTCGCGGGATTGAGTCGCATGTCATGCTTCCTTATGGTGTCGAACACTTGGGCCAGGTCGGACAATAATGTCTCTTCGCTTTGTGTTTTTATTAGCATGTCATCCACGTAGACTTCCATGATCTTTCCGAAGTGATCTGAGAAGACTTTATTCATTAGCCTTTGATAAGTAGCTCCTGCGTTCTTGAGACCGAAAGGCATCACAATGTAGCAGTAGTTTGCTTTCGGTGTTAAGAACGAGGTTTTTTCTTGATCTGGTGGATACATGGGGATTTGGTTGTACCCCGAGTATGCGTCCATAAACGAGAGATATCTATATCCGGAGGAAGCATCTACCAGAGCGTCAATACTTGGGATTGGGTATGGATCTTTTGGACAAGCTTTGTTGAGATCGGTGTAATCGGTGCACATTCGCCACTTCCCATTTGATTTTTTCACCAAGACGACGTTGGCTAGCCATAGTGGGTATTTGACTTCTCTTATGAATCCTGCTTCCAGTAGTGCTTGTACTTGTTCTTCCACAGCCTGGGATCGCTCTGGCCCAAGTTTTCTTCGTCTCTGCTGCACCGGCCGAGATCCTGGGTAGACCGCCAACTTATGACTCATTAGCTTTGGGTCTATGCCTGGCATGTCTGTGGCTTTCCACGCGAAGAGATCGACATTATCTCGTAAGAATTTTATTAGTAATTCTTTTGAATCTCCTCTTAGGATTGTGCCGATATTAGTTGTTTTTTCCAAGGTATCCCCGATCTGAATCTTCTCTATCTCACCTTCTGGCTGCGGACGAAGCTCTTCTCGTCGTTGAACTCCGCCCAGCTCGATTGTGTGGAACTCTTCTCCTCTGCCTCTGAGGTTTAGGCTTTCGTTATAAAGGCGACGTGCCATCTTTTGATCTACTTTTATCGTGGCTATTCCTTTCGTAGTGGGGAATTTCATACATAGATGTGGGGTCGAGACTATTGCGCCGAGTTGGTTGAGTGTTGTCCGACCTATGAGGGCATTGTAAGCTGAACTTACATCGACCACGATGTAGTCTATTTTGAGGGTCCTGGATTGGTTCCCTTTTCCGAAGGTTGTATGTAGTGGTATATATCCCAGTGGTTGAACCGGGGTATCTCCTAGTCCGAACAGACTATTTGGATATGCTTTAAGTTCTTTTTCTTCTAAGCCGAGTTTATCAAAGGCTGTTTTGAATAAGATGTCAGCGGAACTCCCTTGGTCTATTAAGGTGCGGTGTAGATTGGCGTTTGCCAATATGATGGTGATGACCATGGGATCGTCGTGTCCTGAGATGATGCCGGATGCGTCCTATTTAGTGATGACCATGGGGGCGTGCTTGGCCTTATCTTTCTGAATGGAGAATCTGGCTAGGAATTTTTTAGCTAGGTCATCAAAGCTTGAGATGGACTTTGGGGGTAGGTTGTCGAACCATCGGATTGTTGTCTTTGTGAGAGTTGTTAGAAAGGCTTTACAACGAACAGCATCTGGGGCGTCGGTGAGGTACATTCTGCTTCTGAAGTTGCTGAGGTGGTGGTTGGGATCCGTGGTGCCATCGTACAGGGTCATATCCGGGAGTTTGAAGTCTTTTGGAATTTTGGTTTTCATGATTTTCCTAGTGAACGGGTCTTGCTCTTTGCGTGAATTTTCTTCGAGATTGGCCCGAGGGGCTTTTAATGTTAGATCGGCTTCCAATTGCTGTAGTTTTTCTTCCAACTCTCGGCGTCACCGCACCTCTCTTTGTAGATCTCTTCCGATTTCTCGTTGTTGTTGGGTTTCTTTTTCAAGTTGTTTTAGGCGATCTAGGAGCGCTTCTATTGCCCCCGAATTTGGTGAGTCTTTGTCCTTGTTGGTTTCCGAGGTATCTTGTAGCGTGACATCCGCGTTCTTGTGCGGTGTTCTATCTTCCAGACTTGAATCGTGGTCGTTGTCATGGTCATCCGCCATGGTGATGGGATGACTTCCAGGTTCCCCGGCAACAGAGCCAATGTTCCGAGGGTTACCTGAAACTATAGGTCGATCTCAGATGAGATCTTCTGTACTGGTCGGAGCCGACGTGTCCGGCTGGTAGATGGCGGCCAGAGCTGGTGCGCCCGACTTGTTGAACTGAGAGTGCTGCTGATCCTTTGTCACCGAAAGGTGGGGGGTACCTGCAAGGGACTCCGATGCTTAAGTTAGCAAGAGTATTAAACATGTTTATAGTAGGATCAGAGTATGAGTTATACCTGGGTGCTCCAGTGTATTTATAATGGCGAGATGTGACCTTTTTGGATAAGATAAGTTAGTTATCTTATCTTATCTTATCTTTATCTTTGAGTTGAGGTCAGCGTATCTTCAACAGAACCGCCTTTATCTCTATAGGCTTGGGCTGCCTTAGGATTTGGGTCGTGTTCCTCTATCTGGGCCCTTTGTTGGGCTCTCCTGTTGATTTGGCCGAGTTCTTTTGGAAGAAGTCGATCCGCTTGACCTGAAGAGGTTGGTCGCTTTGTCGCCAATCATCCCAGGTCGGGTAGCTCAACCACCTCAGTTATCCTAGTGGCCGTTTCATTCTTCAGGCTGTGCTCCTCTGTGAAGATGATTTGTCTCCCTTTGGTGCCATTAAAATAAACAAAAAGATCACAAGCGAAGCAACAACACCAAACTTAAAAGTTTGCTTGTCCTCAAGCAAAAAAAAACTGAAAAAAGAAGGAACATAAAAAGTGCACGGATGAGTAAAAACAAAAATTATTACAGAAAAAGAAGAAAATGATAAAAGGACAAGAGAAGTTAAAATTAATTAATATATATATATATATTTTTATTTATTTTATTTTTTTTGTTTTAAAATGGAATAAATAAAAAAAAAGACGTAAGGGGGGAAGGGGGGTAAGGATCACGGTTCAGGAGGGAGGGGGATGGGGGACGTAGTTGAAGGGAATGGGATTGAGATTATATATATATATATCCAGTTGGCGTCCTGCCTAACCCGATCCGGCATACAGGGCTACCCGACCCGAGCGGTCGGTTTGTTGGGCGTCGCACATCCGGACTACGACCCGGACACCTGCCCTTTAGCAGCTAGCTACCTGACAGCTGGGAAATGAAACTTCCAGGAAAGAGGCCTAGCCTGTGGGACCCGCCCTACTGAGAAGGTATAAATGGGGAGGGTTCTACCCCTCCCCCAAGGTATGTCACTATCCCATTACTCCC
This sequence comes from Arachis stenosperma, assembly GCF_014773155.1. NCBI lineage: Eukaryota > Viridiplantae > Streptophyta > Magnoliopsida > Fabales > Fabaceae > Arachis > Arachis stenosperma. Next base: position 2,674,886 of record NC_080380.1, on the reverse strand, counting down.
TGCCATCTGTATTATCTCTGATTTGAGCGTCGGAGTGTCATTGCAGGTGGCTCCCCCATCACATCACGACAGTGCGGGAGGTCGTCTGTAACACCCTAATTAGCCTAAGCTTTACCTCGCGTCATAAAGCAAAGGTTAATCAAGAATTACGATAGTTCTAAACTCATACATATATATATATATATATATATATATATATATATATATATATATATATATATATATATATATATATATATATATATATATATATATAGAAAGAATAGTATAATCTAGAAGCCCGATGAAGAATATAGCTCAAATTTTGGATTTAAAAAGTGCAAAACGTACTAACGAAGCTTCTAACTTAAGGCACAAGAAACATATACGATATAACAAAAGATAAGTATATAATATCATAGGAAACTAGCTGTTCATACCTTAGGTCGAGCTATACGACCCAGGCTGATCGAAGACGAAAGCGACCGACCTCCTTAGGTCAGGACTCCCGATCTCTCCCATTAAAGAGTTCGGCCAAATCGCCATAAGAAGCCCAAAGCAGGTCCAAACGAAGGGACACAACCCAATCTAAAGGCAGCCAAAGCCTAGAAAGATAAAGGCGGTTCCCCTTAAAGATAAGATGACTTCACTAAAAGATAAGATAAGATAGCTAACTTATCTTATCTAGAAAGGTCAGCCCACACCACTATAAATACACTGGAGCACCCAGGTATAACTCATACTCTGATTCTACTAAAAACCTGCCTAAAGCACGTGCTAACTTAAGCATCGGAGTCTCTTGCAGGTACCACCACCCTCCGGTGACAAAGGATCAGCAGCACCACCAAGCCCAACAAGTCAGACACGACAGCTCTGGCTACCATTGCAGATCTCGACCGAGATTGACCTACAGTTTTAGGTAACCTTCGGAACATTGGTGCCGTTGCCGGAGAATCTGGAAGTCATTCCATCATCATGGCGGACAACTTTGACAACAACCACAACTCTGATTTGGAAAACAGAACGTCGCATAAGAACGCCGACATCACACCGAAAGATACATCTCAACCGAACGTAGATAAGCATTCGCCAAACACAGAAATCCTGGATGCTCTACAGGCCCAACAGAATCGTCTCAAACAACTCGAAAAGAGGCCGAGCATCAACGAGAAGCCGAAAGGGACCTCCGGAGAGAAACTAGGCGACGCATGAGCTAGAAGACAAGCTCCTAAAGCTCGAGGCTGATCTCAAAGCTAAAATCGTTCAGTCCAGTCACGATGACAGCCCCCACAAGGACCAAGATCCTTTCACCAAAGAGATCATGAAAGCTAAAGTTCCAAAGGATTTCAAATTTCCCGACATGACCCCCTACGACGGTACCTCAGATCCAAGTCATCATCTCAATAATTTCAGAAGTAGAATGTACCTCACTGATTGGTGCACGAAATTGTGATCATCAATGGCGCCATCAACATGGTACGCTCAATTGCAATCTCAACTCTTTATCACAACTTCGCACAACTAACCAGCAAGTGCACTGGGTCGTCCAAGTAATAAACCTTACGCGAGTAAGGGTCGATCCCACGGAAATTGTTGGTATGAAGCAAGCTATGGTCACCTTGTAAATCTCAGTCAGGCAGATTCAAATGGTCATGAATGATATATGAATAAAGTATAAAGATAGAGATACTTATGTAATTCATTGGTGAGAATTTCAGATAAGTGTATGGAGATGCGTTGTCCCTTCCGTCTCTCTGCTTTCCTACTGTCTTCATCCAATCCTTCTTACTCCTTTCTATGGCAAGCTGTATGTTGGGCATCACCGTTGTCAGTGGCTACAGTCCCGTCCTCTCAGTGAAAATGTTCAACGCACCCTATCACGGCACGGCTAATCATCTGTTGGTTCTCAATCAGGTTGGAATAGAATCCATTGATTCTTTTGCGTCTGTCACTAACGCCCAGCCTTCAGGAGTTTGAAGCTCGTCACAGTCATTCAATCATTGAATCCTACTCAGAATACCACAGACAAGGTTTAGACCTTCCGGATTCTCTTGAATGCCGCCATCAATTCTAGCTTATACCACGAAGATTCCGATTAAGGGATCCAAGAGATATCCACTCAATCTAAGGTAGAACGGAGGTGGTTGTCAGGCACACGTTCATAGGTGAGAATGATGATGAGTGTCACGGATCATCACATTCATCAAGTTGAGGAACAAGTGATATCTTAGAACAAGAATAAGCTGAATTGAATAGAAGAACAATAGTAATTACATTAATACTCGAGGTACAGCAGAGCTCCACACCTTAATCTATGGTGTGTAGAAATTCCACCGTTGAAAATACATAAGAACAAGGTCTAGGCATGGCCGTGAGGCCAGCCTCCCAATAATCTAAGAACTAGACGTCCAAAGATGATCCTCAGATCGAAAAATGATCAAAAGATGAAAATACAATAGTAAAAGGTCCTATTTGTAGAGAACTAGTAGCCTAGGGTTAACAGAAATGAGTAAAATGACATAAAAATCCACTTCCGGGCCCACTTGGTGTGTGCTTGGGCTGAGCATTGAAGTTTTCATGTGTAGAGACTTTTCTTGGAGTTAAACGCCAGCTTTTGTGCAAGTTTGGGCGTTTAACTCCCATTCTTGTGCCAGTTCCGGCGTTTAACGTTGGGCAGTTTTGAGCTGATTTGGAACGCCAGTTTGGGCCATCAAATCTCGGGCAAAGTATGGACTATTATACATTGCTGGAAAGACCAGGATGTCTACTTTCCAACGCCGTTGAGAGCGCGCCAATTGGGCTTCTGTAGCTCCAGAAAATCCACTTCGAGTGCAGGGAGGTCAGAATCCAACAGCATCTACAGTCCTTTTCAGCCTCTGAATCAGATTTTTGCTCAGGTCCCTCAATTTCAGTCAGAAAATACCTGAAATCATAGAAAAATACACAAACTCATAGTAAAGTCCAGAAAAGTGAATTTTAACTAAAAACTAATAAAAATATACTAAAAACAAACTAAAACATACTAAAAATAATGCCAAAAAGCGTATAAATTATCCGCTCATCACAACACCAAACTTAAATTGTTGCTTGTCCCCAAGCAACTGAAAATCAAATAAGATAAAAAGAAGAGAATATGCAATGAATTCCAAAAACATCTATGAAGATCAGTATTAATTAGATGAGCGGGGCTTTTAGCTTTTTGCCTCTGAACAGTTTTGGCATCTCACTCTATCCTTTGAAATTTAGAATGATTGGCTTCTATAGGAACTCAGAATCCAGATAGTGTTATTGACTCTCCTAGTTAAGTATGATGATTCTTGAACACAGCTACTTTATGAGTCTTGGCTGTGGCCCAAAGCACTCTGTCTTCCAGTATTACCACCGGATACATACATGCCACAGACACATAACTGGGTGAACCTTTTCAGATTGTGACTCAGCTTTGCTAGAGTCCCCAATTAGAGGTGTCCAAGGTTCTTAAGCACACTTTTTTTGCCTTGGATCACAACTTTATTATTATTTTTTTTCTCTTTTTTTTTCGTTTTTCCTTCCCTATTTTTTTTCTTTTTTTTTGTATTCACTGCTTTTTCTTGCTTCAAGAATCATTTTTATGATTTTTCAGATCCTCAGTAACATGTCTCCTTTTTCATCATTCTTTCAAGAGCTAACATTCATGAACAACAAATTCAAAAGACATATGCACTGTTTAAGCATACATTCAGAAAACAAAAGTATTGCCACCACATCAAAATAATTAATCTGTTATAAGATTCAAAATTCATGCAATTCTTCTCTTTTTCAATTAAGAACATTTTTCATTTAAGAAAGGTGATGGATTCATAGGACATTCATAACTTTAAGGCATAGACACTAAGACACTAATGATCATGAGACACAAACATAGATAAACATAAGCATAAAAATTCGAAAAACAGGAAAATAAAGAACAAGGAGATTAAAGAACGGGTCCACCTTAGTGATGGCGGCTTGTTCTTCCTCTTGAAGATCTTATGGAGTGCTTGAGCTCCTCAATGTCTCTTCCTTGCCTTTGTTGCTCCTCTCTCATGATTCTTTGATCTTCTCTAATTTCATGGAGGAGGATGGAATGTTCTTGGTGCTCCACCCTTAGTTGTCCCATGTTGGAACTCAATTCTCCTAGGGAGGTGTTAATTTGCCCCCAATAGTGTTATAGAGGAAAGTGCATCCCTTGAGGTATCTCAGGGATTTCATGATGAGTGGGATCTCTTGTTTGCTCCATCCTTTTCTTAGTGATGGGCTTGTCCTCATTAATGAGCATTTGGTCCAACCTTTGATCAAAGTTGACCCTTTTTGAGTTTGAAAGGGACCTCGGGGATCACCTTCTTCTTGGCCACAACTTCATAGAAGTGGTCTTGATGCACCCTTGAGATGAGACTCTCCATCTCCCATGACTCGGAGGTGGAAGCTTTTGCCTTCCCTTTCCTCTTTCTAGAGGTTTCTCCGGCCTTAGGTGCCATAAATGGTTATGGAAAAACAAAAACCAATGCTTTTACCACACCAAACTTAGAAGGTTTGCTCGTCCTCGAGCAAAAGAAGAAAGAAGAGAGTAGAAGAAGAAGAAATAAAGGAGATAGAGATGGCTTTGTGGTTCGGCCGAATGGGGAGAAGTAGTGTTTAGGTTGTGTGAAAATAAAGGAGTGAAGATGGGTTTATATAGGGGTGGAGAGAGGGGTAGGGTTCGGTTATGAATGGGTGGGTGTGGGAGGCAAAATGGTTTGAATTTGAATAGTGAGGGGTTTTTTTGGGGAAGAGTGGGTGAGGTGATTGGTGAATGGGTGAAGAAGAAGAGAGAGGGTGGTGGGGTAGGTGGGGATCCTGTGGGGTCCACAGATACTGAGGTGTCAAGGAAAATTCATCCCTGCACCATGTGGCGAGCAAAAATGCTCTTCATGCCAATTCTGGCGTTAAATGCCGGGCTGGTGCCCATTTCTGGCGTTTAACACCAGCTTCTTGCCCTTTTCTGGCGTTTAACGCCAGTCTGGTGCCCCTTTCTGGCGTTAAACGCCCAGAATGGTGCCAGACTGGGCGTTAAACGCCCATTTGCTGCCCTTACTAGCGTTTAAACGCCAGCAAGATCTTCCTCCAGGGTGTGCTGTTTTTCTTTCTGTTTTTTATTCTATTTTTGCTTTTTCAATTGATTTTGTGACTTCCCATGATCATAAACCTATAGAAAACATAAAATAACAAAGGAAAATAAATAAAATATAACATTGGGTTGCCTCCCAACAAGCGCTTCTTTAATGTCAGTAGCTTGATAGTGGGCTCTCATGGAGCCTCACAAATGCTCAGAGCAATGTTGGAACCTCCCAACACCAAACTTAGAGTTTGAATGAGGGGGTTCAACACCCAACTTAGAATTTGGTTGTGGCCTCCCAACACCAAACTTAGAGTTTGACTGTGGGGGCTCTGTTTGACTCTGTTTTGAGAGAAGCTCTTCATGCTTCCTCTCTATGGTAATAGAGGGATATCCTTGAGCCTTAAACACAATGGATTCTTCATTCACTTGAATGATCAATTCACCTCTGTCAACATCAATCACAACCTTTGCTGTGGCTAGGAAGGGTCTGCCAAGGATGATGGATTCATCCATGCACTTCCCAGTCTTTAGGACTATGAAATCAGCAGGGATGTAATGGTCTTCAATCTTTACCAGAACATCATCTACAAGTCCATAAGCTTGTTTTCTTGAATTGTCTGCCATCTCTAGTGAGATTCTTGCAGCTTGCACCTCAAAGATCCCTAACTTCTCCATTACAGAGAGAGGCATGAGGTTTACACTTGACCCTAGGTCACACAAGGCCTTCTTGAAGGTCATGGTGCCTATGGCGCAAGGTATTGAGAACTTTCCAGGATCTTGTCTCTTTTGAGGTAATTTTTGCCTAGACAAGTCATCCAGTTCTTTGGTGAGCAAAGGAGGTTCGTTCTCCCAAGTCTCATTACCGAATAACTTGTCATTTAGCTTCATGATTGCTCCAAGGTACTTGGCAACTTGCTCTTCAGTGACATATTCATCCTCTTCAGAGGAAGAATACTCATAAGAGCTCATGAAAGGCAGAAGTAAATCCAATAGAATCTCTATGGTCTCAGTGTGAGCCTCAGATTCCCATGGTTCCTCATTAGGGAACTCATTGGAGGCCAATGGATGTCCATTGAGGTCTTCCTCAGTGGCGTTCACTGCCTCTTCCTCCTCTCCAAATTTGGCCATGTTGATGGCCTTGCACTCTCCTTTTGGATTTTCTTCTGTATTGCTTGGAAGAGTACTAGGAGGGAGTTCAGTAATTTTCTTGCTCAGCTGTCCCACTTGTGCCTCCAAGTTTCTAATGGAGGACCTTATTTCAGTCATGAAACTTTGAGTGGTTTTGATTAGATCAGAGACCATGGTTGCTAAGTCAGAGTGGCTCTGCTTAGAATTCTCTGTCTGTTGCTGAGAAGATGATGGAAAAGGCTTGCCATTGCTAAACCTGTTTCTTCCACTATTATTGTTGTTGAAACCTTGTTGAGGTCTCTGTTGATCCTTCCATGAGAGATTTGGATGATTTCTCCATGAAGGATTATAGGTGTTTTCATAGGGTTCTCCCATGTAGTTCACCTCTTTCATTGAAGGGTTCTCAGGATCATAAGTTTCTTCTTCAGATGAAGCGTCCTTAGTACTGCCTGGTGCAGCTTGCATTCTAGACAGACTTTGAGAAATCATATTGACTTGCTGAGTCAATATTTTGTTCTGAGCCAATATGGCATTCAGAGTATCAATCTCAAGAACTCCTTTCTTCTGATTTGTCCCATTGTTCACAGGATTTCTTTCAGAAGTGTACATGAATTGGTTATTTGCAACCATTTTAATTAGTTCTTGAGCTTCTGCAGGCGTCTTCTTCAGGTGAAGAGATCCTCCAGTAGAGCTGTCCAGTGAGATTTTGGACAGTTCAGACAGACCATCATAGAAGATACCTATGATGCTCCATTCAGAAAGCATGTCAGAGGGACACTTTTTGATCAATTGTTTGTATCTTTCCCAAGCTTCATAGAGGGATTCTCCTTCCTTCTGTCAGAAGGTTTGGACTTCCACTCTAAGCTTACTCAATTTTTGAGGTGGAAAGAACTTTGCCAAGAAGGCATTGACTAGCTTTTCCCAAGAGTTCAGGCTTTCTTTAGGTTGTGAGTCCAACCAAATCCTAGCTCTGTCTCTTACAGCAAAAGGGAATAACATAAGTCTGTAGACCTCAGGGTCAACCCCATTAGTCTTGACAGTGTCACAGATTTGCAAGAATTCAGCTAAAAACTAATGAGGATCTTCCAATGGAAGTCCATGGAACTTGCAATTCTGTTGCATTAGAGAAATTAATTGAGGCTTAAGCTCAAAGTTGTTTGCTCCAATGGCAGGGATAGAGATGCTTCTCCCATAGAAGTCGGGAGTAGGTGCAGTAAAGTCACCCAGCACCTTCCTTGCATTGTTGGCATTGTTGTTATTTTCGGCTGCCATGGGTTCTTTTTCTTTGAAGATTTCTGTTAGGTCCTCTACAGAGAGTTGTGCCTTAGCTTCTCTTAGCTTTCGCTTCAAGGTCCTTTCAGGTTCAGGGTCAGCCTCAACAAGAATGCTTTTGTCTTTGCTCCTGCTTATATGAAGGAGAAGAGAACAAGAAAATATGGAATCCTCTATGTCACAGTATAGAGATTCCTTGAGGTGTCAGAGGAAAAGAAAAATAGAAGGAAAAGGTAGAAGTATTCGAACTTATCAAGTATGATGGAGTTCGAATTGTGCATTGAGGAGGAGTGTTAGTCCATAAATAGAAGGATGTGAGAAGAAGGGAAGAATTTTCGAAAATAATTTAAAAAGATTTTAAAAATATTTTTGAAAAAGACTAATTGATTTTCAAAAACTAAGAGTGGAAAAGAAATCAAGTGTTTTTTGAAAAAGATTTTGAAATTAGAAATCAAAAAGATATGATTGAAAACTATTTTGAAAAAGATGTGATTAAAAAGATATGATTGAAAAGTTATGGTTTTAAAAAGATGTGATTGAGAAGATATGATTTGAAAAACAATTTAAAAAGATTTGATTTTAAAAATTAATGACTTGGCTAACAAGAAAAGATATGATTCAAACATTAAACCTTTCTCAACAGAAAAGGCAACATACTTGAAATGTTGAATCAAATCATTAATTGATAGCAAGTATCTTTGAAAAAGGAAAGAAATTGATTTTGAAAAAGATTTAATTGAAAAGATATGATTTGAAAAAGATTTGATTTTGAAAAATTTTGAAAACTTGAAAAAATTTGAATTAAAAACAGAATCTTCCCTCTTGTGCCATCTTGGCGTTAAAAGCCCAGAATGGTGCACATTCTGGCGTTTAATGCCCAAAACACTACCCTTTTGGGCGTTAAACGCCCAGCCAGGCACCCTGGCTGGCGTTTAAACGCCAGTTTTCCTTCTTCACTGGGCGTTTTGAACGCCCAGCTTTTTCTGTGTAATTCCTCTGCTGTATATTCTGAATCTTCAATTCTCTGTATTATTGACTTGGAAAGACACAAAGAAATTTTTTTTTTGGATTTTTAATAATCAAAATGCAACTAAAATCAAATAAACAATGCATGCAAGACACCAAACTTAGAAGTTTGTGTACTACTGACACTAACAAATTGAGAATGCATATGAGACACACAAAACACTCAAGACAAGAGAATTTAAAGATCAGAGTAAGGAAATCATCAATAACAACTTGAAGATTAATGAAAACACATGAATGCAAGAAGAATAGAAACATGCAATTGACACCAAACTTAAAATGAGACACTAGACTCAACAAAAAACATAAAATATTTTTGGTTTTTATGATTTTATAATTTTTTTTGGATTTTTTCGAAAATTAAGTGGAAAAGAAAATAAAGGTATCAAAATTCTTAATGAGAATTCCAGGAATCATGCAATGTTAGTCTAAAGGAATTAGACATGGCTAGCCAAGCTTCAGTAGGACATTGCATTCAAGGGCTAAATTGATGAGAATCAATCAGCTTTGGTGATGATAAGAACATCACCTTGAAACACTAGAATTCATTCTTAAGAACTCTGAAGAAAAATACCTAATCTAAGCAACAAGATGAACCGTCAGTTGTCCAAACTCAAACAATCCCCGGCAACGGTGCCAAAGACTTGGTGCATGAAATTGTGATCATCAATGGCGCCATCAACATGGTACGCTCAATTGCAATCTCAACTCTTTATCACAACTTCGCACAACTAACCAGCAAGTGCACTGGGTCGTCCAAGTAATAAACCTTACGCGAGTAAGGGTCGATCCCACGGAGATTGTTGGTATGAAGCAAGCTATGGTCACCTTGTAAATCTCAGTCAGGCAGATTCAAATGGTCATGAATGATATATGAATAAAGTATAAAGATAGAGATACTTATGTAATTTATTGGTGAGAATTTCAGATAAGCGTATGGAGATGCGTTGTCCCTTCCGTCTCTCTGCTTTCCTACTGTCTTCATCCAATCCTTCTTACTCCTTTCTATGGCAAGCTGTATGTTGGGCATCACCGTTGTCAGTGGCTACAGTCCTGTCCTCTCAGTGAAAATGTTCAACGCACCCTGTCACGGCACGGCTAATCATATTTCGGTTCTCAATCAGGTTGGAATAGAATCCATTGATTCTTTTGCGTCTGTCACTAACGCCCAGCCTTCAGGAGTTTGAAGCTCGTCACAGTCATTCAATCATTGAATCCTACTCAGAATACCACAGACAAGGTTTGGACCTTCCGGATTCTCTTGAATGCCGCCATCAATTCTAGCTTATACCACGAAGATTCCGATTAAGGGATCCAAGAGATATCCACTCAATCTAAGGTAGAACGGAGGTGGTTGTCAGGCACACGTTCATAGGTGAGAATGATGATAAGTGTCACGGATCATCACATTCATCAAGTTGAGGAACAAGTGATATCTTAGAACAAGAATAAGCTGAATTGAATAGAAGAACAATAGTAATTGCATTAATACTCGAGGTACAGCAGAGCTCCACACCTTAATCTATGGTGTGTAGAAATTCCACAGTTGAAAATACATAAGAACAAGGTCTAGGCATGACCGTGAGGCCAGCCTCCCAATAATCTAAGAACTAGACGTCCAAAGATGATCCTCAGATCAAAAAATGATCAAAAGATGAAAATACAATAGTAAAAGGTCCTATTTGTAGAGAACTAGTAGCCTAGGGTTTACAGAAATGAGTAAAATGACATAAAAATCCACTTCCGGGCCCACTTGGTGTGTGCTTGGGCTGAGCATTGAAACTTTCATGTGTAGAGACTTTTCTTGGAGTTAAACACCAGCTTTTGTGCCAGTTTGGGCGTTTAACTCCCATTCTTGTGCCAGTTCCGGCGTTTAACGCCGGGCAGTTTTGAGCTGATTTGGAACGCCAGTTTGGGCCATCAAATCTCGGGCAAAGTATGGACTATTATACATTGCTGGAAATCCCAGGATGTCTACTTTCCAACGCCATTGAGAGCGCGCCAATTGGGCTTCTGTAGCTCCAGAAAATCCACTTCGAGTGCAGGAAGGTCAGAATCCAACAGCATCTACAGTCCTTTTCAGCCTCTGAATCAGATTTTTGCTCAGGTCCCTCAATTTCAGCCAGAAAATACCTGAAATCACAGAAAAACACCCAAACTCATAGTAAAGTCTAGAAAAGTGAATTTTAACTAAAAACTAATAAAAATATACTAAAAACTAACTAAAACATACTAAAAACAATGCCAAAAAGCGTATAAATTATCCGCTCATCACTGATGCCTCGGATGCCATTCGATGCAAGGCCTTCCCGACTACTTTAACAAAGATAGTAATAAAGTGGTTTGACAGTTTGCCTCCTAGATCCATCACAAGTTTTGACGACCTAGCCAAAAAATTCCTTGCCAGATTCTCCATCCAGAAGGACAAAGCCAAACACGCCCCGAGCCTACTAGGAATCAAGCAAGGAGATCGGGAAAGTCTTCACAACTACATGGAAAGATTCAACAAAGCGTGTCTTGACATACAAAGTCTGCCCACAGAAGTAGCCATTATGGGACTCATCAATGGCATAAGAGAAGGACCTTTTAGTCACTCCATATCAAAAAAGCATCCAACATGTTTGAACGAAGTACAAGAACGGGCAGAAAAGTATGTTAACATGGAGGAGAATTCTCGATTAGGAAAAACCTCAAAACCTGGATTCTCCTACCCCTCTCGGGACAAGGATAAAGAGTCCAAGAAAAAGAAGATCAACCCAGTGAGAAGCTCAGAAAATACCACAATTACACCCCTCTTCGGGTGTCTCTTGTGGATGTTTACCGAGAAATATGCAACACTGAGAAGATCCCACCACCCCACCCAATCAAAAGCAAAAAAGGAGGGAGAAGTCGGACAGAGTACTGCTAATACCACCGAATTTACGGACATCCTACTAACGAATGTTTCGACTTAAAAAATATCATAGAGAAATTGGCAAGAGAAGGGTGACTAGATCGGTACTTAGCAAACAAAGCGGATGAACCAAGAAAAAGAAGAAGGGACGAAGAGGTCAGACGGGCTGAACGACCACCTCACACTCCTGAGAGACATATTCATATGATAGATGGAGGATTCGTAGGAGGAGGGATCTCTAAATCATCTCGCAAAAGACACCTTAAAGAGGTATATTATGTTGAGAAAGGAGAGAGGTCATCCGACCTCCCCACTATTACCTTTACCCAAGAAGATGCAACGGGCATTATCCTAGGACATGACGATCCCATGGTCATTACTATCATATTGGCCAACACTAATCTCCAAAGAACACTGGTAGACCAAGGAAGCTCCGCGGATATCTTGTTCAAATCCACATTCGACAAACTCGGTTTGCAAGATAAAGAGCTCAGAGCATATCCGAATAGTTTGTTCGGACTGGGAGATACTCTAACTCAACCACTTGGATATTTCTCACTACACACGACCTTTAGAAAGGGAAATCGGTCAAGGACACTCAACATAGACTACATCGTAGTCGACGTGAGCTCAGTTTACAACACCCTAATAGGTCGGACAACACTGAACTAGCTAGCCACAGTGGTCTCGACTCCACATCTCTGCATGAAGTTCCCGACTCCGGAAGGGATTGCCACGATAAAAAGAGACCAAAAAATTGCACGACGCTGTTACAATGAAAGTTTGAACCTTAAAGGCAACCCCAAAAGAGAAGAAGTCAACACTATTGAACTAGGGAGAATTCGAGCTCGCGAGGAACTTCGTCCACAACCTGAAGGCGAGACTGAAGAGGTCCAAATCGGTGATGCCCGGGATAAAACGACAAATGTCGGTGCAACCTTGAAAGGAGACTTAAAGGAGTCTCTGTTACAGTTCCTAAAGAATAACGCCAACCTCTTTGCATGGAAGGCCGCAGACATGCCAGGCATAGACCCCAGACTAATGTGCCACAAACTGGTGGTATACCCAGGATCTCGGCCAGTGCAACAGAAACGTAGAAAGCTCGGACCGGAAAAGTCCCAAGTTATGGAAGAACAGGTACAAGCCTTACTGGAGGCAGGATTCATAAGGAGGTCAAATACCCACTATGGCTAGCCAACGTTGTCTTGGTAAAAAAGTCAAATGGGAAGTGGCAGATGTGCACTGACTACACCGATCTCAATAAAGCCCGCCCAAAAGATCCCTACCCACTCCCAAGTATAGACACTCTAGTGGATGCATCTTCTGGATACAAGTACCTCTCCTTCATGAATACTTATTCAGGATACAATCAAATCCCAATGTATCCACCCGACCAAGAAAAGACCTCATTCCAAACCCCAAAAGCAAATTACTACTATATCGTCATGCCATTTGGGCTCAAAAATGCAGGAGCTACCTACCAAAGATTAATGGAGGTTTACGTAGACGATATGCTGGTAAAAACACAAAGTGAGGAATCCTTGTTGCCCGACCTCACCAAAGAATTCGACACCATCAGAAAGCATGGAATGCAACTTAATCCCGCAAAATGCACCTTTGCGGTAGAAGCTGGAAAATTCTTGGGCTTCATTCTCACGTAAAGAGGAATTGAGGTGAACCCAGATAAATGTCAGGCTATACTCGACATGAAAAGTCCGACCTGCGTCAAAGAAGTACAACAGCTCAATGGAAGACTTGCAGCCCTGTCCAGGTTTCTAGCTGGGTCAGCCATCAGATCTCTCCCCTTTTACGCCACATTAAGGAAAGGAAAAAGATTTGAATGGACAACAGAGTGTGAGCAAGCCTTCCAAGATTTTAAAAAAATTCTTGGGGCAACCTCTCATTCTTACCCGACCACGGGAAGGAGAAGTACTCATATTATACCTTGCAGTGGAAAATCGGGCAATCGCTTGAGTACTAGTCAGAGAAGATGAGAGTGGGCAGCAACCCATCTATTTCATCAGCAAAGCTTTACAAGGGGCCGAGCTGAACTATCAAAAGATAGAAAAGTTTGCCTACGCACTCATACTCACTTCTCGACGACTCCGCCCATACTTTCAAGCATACACTATCAAGGTTCGGACCAACCAGCCCATAAAAGGCATTCTACAGAAGACAGACTTAGCTGGAAGAATCCTACAGTGGGCAGTCAAGTTGTCCGAATTCGACTTTCAATATGAAGCCTAGACCGCCATCAAATCACAGTATCTGGCCGACTTCATCGATGAGTACACTGATACCCCGGGAAATCCCACAAAATGGAATCTCTACGTGGACGGCTCTTCAAACAAAACCGGGAGTGGCGCAGGTGTGATAATAGAAAGCGATTAGGGAACCCAAATCGAACTCTCACTAAAGTTCGAATTCCCTGCTTCAAATAATCAAGCTTAATACGAGACATTATTGGCTGGTTTAAGACTGGCTAAGGAGGTAAGAGTTCAAAAGCTCACCATCTTCAGCGATTCACAAGTAGTTACCTCACAAATAGAAGGGAGCTACCAAGCTAAGGATCCCACCATGAAAAAGTATCTGGACAAGACCAGAGAACAGCTCAAACAACTTGGGGAATATGAGGTCCAACATATACCGCGGGAACAGAATGCTCGAGCTGATGCACTCTCAAAGTTAGCCAGCACCAAACCAGGGGGCAATAATAGGAGCCTCATCCAGGAAACGTTGCAAAGCCCATCAATCTCAGAGGAAGAAAAGGTCCTAACCATATCAGGTCAGGATCAAGGGTGGATGACCCCCATAATCAATTACCTCAAGTCAGAGGCACTCCCCACAGATAAGAAGGAGGCAAAGAGGTTGATACGAGAAGCATAGTACTACACTATAGTAGGCGACATCTTATATAGGAGAGGGATCTCAACACCCCTCCTAAAATGCGTACCGACCTCCAATACAAGGGAAGTCCTGGAAGAAGTACACAGTGGCATGTATGGCAACCACTTGGGGGCAGGAGCTCTTTCCAAAAAGGTATTACGAGCTGGATTCTTCTGGCCAACCTTACAAAAAGAAGTGACAGAGTACGTCAACATATGTCCACCATGTCAAAAACATGCTAACTTCCACATCGCTCCGCCAGAAGAGCTCATCAGTGTAACGTCACCTTGGCCGTTTGCAAAGTAGGGGCTCGACCTCTTCGGACCCTTTCCCCAAGGATCGAGACAAGTCAAGTTCCTCATTGTAGGGGTAGACTATTTCACCAAAATGGATTGAGGCAGAGCCCCTAGCTAATGCCACCGCTCAAAGAAGTCAGAAATTTCTATACAGGAACATTATTACAAGGTTCGGGGTCCCTTACTCCATCACCACAGATAATGGCACTCAATTCACTGATACAGGTTTCAGGAACTTGGTAGCTGACTTGAAAATAAAGCACCAATTCACATCCGTAGAACACCCACAAGCTAACAGACAGGCAGAAGCTGCTAACAAAGTCATACTAGCTGGGTTAAAATGGAGACTACAGGACGCAAAGGGAGCTTGGGCCGATGAGCTCCCACAAGTCTTATGGGCATATCGGACAACTCCGCACTCCACCACAGGAGAATCACCCTTTTGACTTGCTTACGGAATGGAGGCAATGATCCCAGTGGAGATAGAGGAAGGATCATTCGAAATAATCCTCTACAATAAGGAGGCCAACTCCCAAAATCAAAGGGAAGAGCTCAACCTACTTCCAGAAGTTCGAGAAAGAGCTCGAATTAAAGAGGAAGCGTTAAAGCGTCGAATGACTTCAAGGTATAATCAGAGGGTAATTCAGCGATGCTTCGCCAACAATGATCTCATCCTAATCCGAAATGACATCGGAGCAGGTCGATTAGGAGAAGGGAAGCTAGCAGCTAACTGGAAAGGACCTTACCAAGTTTTAGAGGTACTGGGAAAAGGCTACTACAAGGTGTCTGACCTCGAGGGACGAGAGCTACCAAGGTCATGGCATGCCTATAACCTAAGAAGGTACTATAGTTAGAAAGTAATAAAGATCTTAGGTCAAGGTGCACTCTTTTTCCTGAAAAGGTTTTTTTAATGAGGCGCCAATCCAAGATCTACAAAATTGCCCGATTTAGAAGGGTAAGCACTCTTATGAATACATTCTTGTCTATATGCCTATTTTCTACTTGAATAAAGTTTTTCAGATTCCCTAAAAAAGCTTCCTACCAAGACACATTAATCTGAGCGCAAAAATTCATCGCCCGATTACAACAAGGTCGGCAAGGTGAAAACCAAATTCATCGTCCGATTATGAAGAGGTCGGCACGGTGAAAGCGATAAAAACAGATTAATGCAAGAAGTTACAAAAAGTAATCCATAAAAAGCGGTCTGACGAGGTCTGACTAAAAATGGACTACTAAAAATAACTTAGCTTGGACCGACAAGAGAAGTCGGACCAACGAAAGCTACAGCTTGGACCGACAAAAGAAGTCGAACCAACGAAAGCTACAGCTGGGACCGACAAGAGAAGTCGGACCAATGAAAGCTACAGCTCAGACCGACAAGAGAAGTCGGATCAACGAAAGCTACAGCTCGGAAGTCGGACCAAGGAAAGCTACAGCTCGGACCGACAAGAGAAGTCAGACCAACGAAAGCTACAGCTTGGACCAACAAGAGAAGTCAGACCAATGAAAGCTACAGTTTGGACCGACAAGAGAAGTTGGACCAACGAAAGCTACAGCCCAGACCGACAAGAGAAGTCGGACCAACGAAAGCTACATCTTGGACTGACAAGAGAAGTCGGACCAACGAAAGCTACAGCTTGGACCGACAAGAGAAGTCGGACCACCGAAAGCTACAACTTGGACCGACAAGAGAAGTCAGACCAACGAAAGCAAAAGCACGGACCAACAAGAGAAATCAGACCAACGAAAGCTAAAGAAGGATCGACAAGAGAAGTCGGACCAACGAAAAGCGTGAGCTAAAAGGGACACAGCTTTACCTAAAAAGCCACGACTCCATGACAAGGCTATCAAAATTTTTCAGGCTAACTAAAAAGGTTTTACAAGAACACTAAAAAGTTGCTGGACAAATTAGCCCTAAGATCACCTCGACCAACCAAGTGGACAAAACAAGAGCTGATCAAAAAGAGGTCGGACAGCAGAGTACTTACAATACTGTAAAAATCCACAAAGGATGCAAAAGCATGAACAACATATCAGAAAAATATATCCATCAAAATAAAAACATTTAATGACTCAAAAGGCCACCTAAGTGGCAACCTCAAGAGTTCAAAAGTGTTTTGTTTTCAAAATAAAGTTGCATAGAAGCAACTGAAAATTAAGAAGTCTACCACATTAAAAGTTACAAAAAACTAGAATTTAAAAACCCACAAGCCGGGCTATACAAATAAACAAGAGATCATAAGGGGTCCAAAGTCTCCCCACTAGTAGCATCCGTGGCGGAAGGAGGAGGAATGATCTTCATGGGGGTAACATCCACAGTCCCATCCTCCCGGTTAAGAATTTGAACATCAGGATCAGATTCGGGATGGTTGACCTCAGCAGAAGGAGTTGAAGAAGTTGTGGCTGCAGAAGCTTTGGCTGGCGCGCAGGGAGGTCCGTCATCTTCATCATCTGGGGCAGGCGCTATCTTGCCATCCTCCACCACATTATCCAAGCTGAAGAGAGTCAGGTCGAGCTCAGGGGCAAGAACTCGGACATGGGCCTTTAAATTTTCATAAGCCCCCGTCACAGTATCTACCAAATGACCCTGGAGATCAGCGTAATCCGCTTGGGCAGAATCAAGCCTCTCCCTAAACTCCAACAGCTCGGCATAAGTGCGGGTATAGCTCTCCTTGTAGTTTTTTGCCGTTTTCCCAGCCAGGTTGGCAGCAGCCTTAGCAGCAGTAACCCACGACTTCTCCTTCTCCAAATCCAGCTCCAATTTGGCCACCTTAGCATCAAGCTCATCCTTCCACCCCTTGATTATATCAAATTCTGACTTAGCATCCTCCATAAAAGCCTTCGTCGCATGGACCGGGGAACCCTGGACCGTACGGAATAAAGCTACTCCCATATGAGCCATCCAAACACTATTGCTAGTAATGAAGTCCAAGTGACAAAGGATGGACACATCATCTATTGGAAGATGGCCATAGGGAGCAATCTGATTATCCACAAACCCCACGACATCAAAATCAGGGGCATTCAAGTCATAGGGATTAATAGTCTTTTACTTTTTTGGAGGAGGACCAGCAGCAGTAAGGGAGGAAGTGGCACCAGAGAATGGTCGAACTGGGTCTGAGGGGACAGTCCAGACCTGAGGAGTTGGAATAACCTTCCTCGGCCCAGAAGCACCCGATGTTGGTTTCTTTGGAGGCACTTGAGAAGACTCTCCCTCTGCAGTCTTGGCCAAGATGTTTTGAGCAGCTGTTGCTTTCTTAGCCCTCCAAAAGTGTTTTATGGAATCCATAGATTTTACCATATCTGCAAAGAAGGAACCAAGAAAATAAGTCACAAACAGAAAAAGGCAAAATTCAACCACAAAGCAAAACTATTGAAAAAAAGTCAGTCACTACCCAGTTCAGGACAAAGAAGGGAAGGATCTCCTAGAAACTTCTTTGTGTCGAGATGAGGAGGCTCCTCCCAATTTTCCTCTAACACATTTACAAAGGCCTGCTCGACCTCATCCAGACTTTCCCAAGAGTACCTAGCCACTACTACATTCTTTTGTTAGCACAAAGGGAAGGTGGGCTCATTATTCTCATCTAAGAAGAAAGGGCGAACACCCTCAACAGCTCAGACCTTGAAATAGTAATTCTTAAAATCCCTAAAGGACTCATCATACATAGAGAACACTTTCTTTCCTTGAGTAGCTCGGAAAGAAACCCAGGAGGCTTTCTTCTTAGCTACCCCAGGCTTCGTCAACATAAAAAAGTAAAGGAAGAGAGTTTGGGTAGGTCGGATATCCAATTCTTGACACAACAATTGGAAGATTTTTATGAAACCCCATGAGTTCGGATGGAGCTGAGAAGGGGCTACATTGCAGGACCACAACAACTCGGTCTCAAAAGGGGTAAAAAGAATGGAAATATTTAATTGACTAAAGAAGTAGTCATAAGCATAGAAAAAGGGACGTTCCCCTTGAGTCAATGGAGGAAAACTAACCCTCTCCTCAGGGTCAAGTGACACCAACTTATAATTTTTCTCCTGGTCCCTATTACTACAAATTCTATGGTACCTCCTAAGTCGCACACAACACTCAGGGTCAGCCACAGTAACGCACATCAAAACGATGGAGTCCAGCCAGTCAGACATGCCGTCCGGGATCTTAGTAGACATCTCAACAATGTTTTTGCGGGAAGACATAGGTCAACTATTCCTACAGTAAGAAAAAGAAAAAATGGGTTACTACCAAACAACTCGGACAAATATGGAAACAACTCGGACAATAACATATGAACATCAAGAGTCAGACACGGCAGTAAAAGGGAAACTCCAAGATTCACACTAAAGTCCAGGGGCACCCTTTGGAGACAGTGTTTCGGAGGTTACCTGAAACTGTAGGTCGATCTCGGACGAGATCTTCTATACTGGTCAGAGCTGACGTGTCCGGCTGATGGGTGGTGGCCAAAACTGTTGCGTCCGACTTGTTGGACTGAGAGTGCTGCTGATCCTTCGTCACCGGAGGGTGGTGGTACCTGCAAGGGACTCCGATACTTAATTTAGCAAGGGTATTAAGCAGGTATTTTAGTAGAATCAGTGTATGAGTTATACCTGGGTGCTCCAGTGTATTTATAGAGGTGTGGAGTGACCTTCTTTAGATAAGGTAAGTTAGTTATCTTATCTTATCTTATCTTATCTTATCTTATCTTTGAGTGAGGTCATTTTATCTTCAAGGGAACTGCCTTTATCTCTATAGGCCTGGGCTGCCTTTGGATTTGGATCGTGTTCTTCTATTTGGGCCCTTTATTGGGCTTTCCTGACGATTTGGCCGAGCTCTTGAAGAAGAGGTCGGATGGTTTGACCTAAAGAGGTCGGTCGCTTTGTCGCTAATTATCCCGGGTCGGACAGCTCGACCCAGGGTATGAACAGTGCCCCTGCTCGAGCTTTGGTCTTTCTTTTAAGGTCGAGTCTGGATTTTAGGACTTTGATCCTTTTCTGGTGAAAGCCGAACTCGAGCATCTGTCGATTTCCTCTTTGTAGAGTCTTCCTTTGAATTTGGAACGTTTTCTTTATTCTTAAAAGCGCGCGCTTTGTATTAGCGCTCTGTTCTTGGGAATGTGCGAGGGTTTAATACCCTCATTAATTATTTTTAATGCCCCATTTCCTTTGCCTCTTCATTTTGAATTTTGGACTCAGAAAAAATGGTTTCCTCTTCTCTGTAACTTCCCCCTTTTTTCTCTTTTCCTTTCCGTTTCACCTAAAGCTTGCATTTTTGTTTTTCTCTGTGACGCTTTTTGCTCGAGAGGTGGTTCTAATCCTTATCGCTTCAGCTTTCATCAGAGTTTTCTCCTTTTCCAGGTTGGTTTTTCCTTACTTTCTTTGTTGCTTGCGTTATGTTATTTCTTGTTCTGACTTTAAAAAGTTTGAACTTTTTGTATCGCTGTGCATCTGCTAAAAGCTTGAACTTTTTTGTATCACTGTTCGCCTTCTTGTTTACTGTTGTGGGGGGTTTTTCTTGCTTTTGAAATGGTCCTTCTGTACTCTAGGGTTCGTACTGCTTGTTTTTCTTCTTTTGCAAACTGCATGAACCTGCTTGCTTTCTCGAAAGGTTGCGCCTTTAATGTCTTTCGCCATGCTGATAGTTTTCTTTGCTGATGAATTTTGTAAAAGATAATGATGCTTTTTTTTATTTCCCTGAAAAAGGTTGTGTCTTTGATGGCTCCTTCTTGATACGTTTTGTTATTTGGTTGCTTTTGTTTGTTGACCAACTGAGACTGTGGGTCTGGAGCTTAGTTGTTTTGATGGTTTTATCTGTGGCTCGTGGCTTTCTACTCATAGTGTCGTTTTAGTTGAAAGGGGTCATTATCTTTCTGCATCGAGGTGTAGGCTTGTAGGTTTTCCTGAGTTCTTGTTCTGTTAACTGCCTCCAAAGGATGCCCCGGATCTTTTTGGTGTGGGTCCTGGGGTTTCCTTTTGTTGCTTGTACTGCGCTGAATTATTTTGGCCGAGTTGTTTTGATTTCGTCCGAGATGTTTTTTAGTAATCCAATCTTCTTTTCTTGTTTGTAGGACTAGTTGGCCATGTCTTCTCGCAAAAATATTGTAGAGACGTCCTCTAAGGTTCCTGAGGGGATGTCCGATTGGTTGGACTCCCTTATTTTAATGTGTGTTTCTGTGGTGAATGCTAAATTCTGTATGGAGCTTAGGAACATCACCGCCTCTGTAAGAGTAGAGATCAAGAAAGGAATTATGAATTGGTAGCACCTGATTCCGAGGAGAGGGTTTGCGTTCCTGCTCTGACCCGGGGGGAGCGCCCTTTCTTTCATGCTTACGACTATTTTTTCAGCCAGTTGGACATCACTTTTCCCTTCACTTCTTTTGAGACCGATTTGTTGTGGTCGTGTAATGTAGCTCCGTCCCAGCTCCATCCAAACTCCTGGGGCTTTATCATGATTTTTCAGCTTCTTTGCCAAGATTTGGATGTTACTCCTTCTCAAACTCTTTTCCTTTATTTGTTTGTTTTAACTAAGCCCGAGATTTCTTCAAAAAAGAAAGCCTCGTGGGTTTCCTTTAGATCTGCACAAGGGCATAAAGTTTTTACCATGTATGACGAGTCCTTTAGGGACTTCAAGAATTATTTTTTCAAGGTCCGAGATGTTGAGGGAGCTCGGCCCTTTTTTCTGGAAGCGAATGATGAGCCATCCTTCCCCTTGTGTTGGCAACAGAATGTAGTAGTATCCCGATATACGTGGGAGATGCTCAACGAAATTGAGCAGGCTTTTATAACTATTTTGGAGGACCTTTGGGGGGAACCTCCTCATCTGGATACTAAAAAATCTTTGAGGGACCCCTCCCTTGTCCGAACTGCATTGGGTATTACTTGATATATTTTGCTTCTTGTTTTTTATTTTTCTTTCTTCTTCTTTCCTGGTTTGTAATCTGCTTCCCTGATTTCTTTGTTTGTCAGAGATGGCAAAGAATAACGACTCGATGAAAGCTTTCAAGAAGGAGAGAAAGGCTACTGCAGCTCAGAACATCTCGGCTAGGGCGGATGGGGAGGGGTCCTCTCAGGTTTCGTTGAAGCCACCTGTGTCGAGCTCTCCTGGACCGAGAAGAATGATCCCTACTCCTCGAGTCCGTTTAGTTGATCCTCCGCAGTCTTCTGCTGTTACTACTGGCGCTCCTCCTCCGAAAAAACAAAAGACAACTAAGCCTTTTAACCTTGATGCCCTTGATTTTGATGCGGTTGAGTTTGTCAATCAGCAGATCGGTCCTTATGGTACCATCCCTACTGATGATGTCTCTCTTCTTTGCCATTTGGACTTTATTACTCGAAGCAGCATCAAGATGGCACATATGGGAGCTGCCATGTACCGGACTGCCTAAGATCTTCCCCTTTATGCCACCAAAGCTTTTATGGAGGAGGTTAAGAGGGAGTTCGACAGGATGAAGGGTTTGAAGGAGGAGCTCCAAGTGAAAGTGACCAAGCTAGAGAAGGAGTTGGAAGGCAAAAAGGCTAGTTCTATTGCCTTGGCGGCTTCTGTGAGGTTGGTTGAAGACACGGCATTAAGGCACAAGGAGAGCTATGTCACGACCTACAGGAAAGTGATGCATCTCAGGGAGGAGTTGGAGTCTGCCCAGGCTGATTATGTCGAGCTCCAGGGTCACCTTGTGGGCAGCGTAAATGCTGCTTATGAGAACCTGAAGGAGCAGGTTCGGGTTCTTACCCCCGAGCTTGACCTTACTCTCTTCAGCCTGAAAAACGTTGTAAAGGATGGCAAGATTGTCCCTGATGACCCTGATGATGATGATGTTGAACCTTCTTCTGTGCCTGTCGCCAAAACTTCTGTTGCGCCGACTTCTTCAGTTCCTTCATCTGAGGCTGGTCATCCCGAATCAGAACCTGATTGCCAGATCTTAAATCAGGATGACGGGACAGTGGATGTAGTGCCTCTTCAGACTCGCCCTCCTTCACCCCGTGCTGCTGCCGAGAAGCATTCGGATCTTTAATGATTTTTCTAAATGTTTATGTAGATAGCCCGACTTGTGGGCCTTTGAACTCTTTATTTTTGTAAATGGTGGTTGCTGACTCTAATACTTTCTTAGTTGCTTGTTTAGCAACTTAATTTTGAAAAACAAAGTAGTTTCCAAGCTCTTGGGACTAATTTTGGTAGCCTTTTGAGCTTGTTATTATAACTTTATGTTTTTCATATCATGTCTGTTTTCATCTGTCTTACTAGATACCTTTTCAGGTTTTTTGGGAGTGTTAGAGCCTTTTTGTCTGACCTCCGTGGATTGCCCTTGTATTTCGTACTTGTGGCTTGATTCCTTCGGGGTTGTGTATGTTTGTGTCCAACTTGTATGTCGGCCTCCTCATTTTGGCTTGAAGTTATTTCTAGTAACCCGTTCTTGTTTGGACCTTTGTGAGGTCTCTGTTAGGATTTACTTTATAACGTTAAGGTACTGGAAGACAGAGTGCTTTGGGCCACGGCCAAGACTCAATAAAGTAGCTGTGTTCAAGAATCATCATACTTAACTAGGAGAATCAATAACACTATCTGGATTCTGAGTTCCTAAAGAAGCCAATCATTCTGTTCCAAAGGATAAAGTGAGATGCCAAAACTATTCAGAGACAAAAGCTAAAAGTCCCGCTCATCTAATTAATACTGATCTTCATAGATGTTTTTGGAGTTCATTGCATATTCTCTTCTTTTATCTTATTTGATCTTCTTGCTTGGGGACAAGCACATCTAAGTTTGGTGTTTGATGAGCGGATAATTTATACACTTTTGGCATTGTTTTTAGTATATTTTAGTGTGATCTAGTTAGTTTTTAGTATATTTTTATTAGTTTTTAATTAAAATTCACTTTTCTAGACTTTACTATGAGTTTGTGTGTTTTTCTGTAATTTCAGTATTTTCTGGCTGAAATTGAGGGATCTGAGCAAAAATCTGATCCAGAGACTCAAAAGGACTGCAGATGCTGTTGGATTCTGACCTCCCTGCACTCGAAGTGGATTTTCTGGAGCTACAGAAGCTCAATTGGCGCGCTAACCGGCGTTCAAAGTCACCTCAAGAAATCCCAGCGTTAAACGCCGAACTGGCACCTAAATGGGAGTTAAACGCCCAACTGGCATAGAAGCTGGCGTTTAACTCCAAGAGGAGTCTCTACACGAAAATGCTTCATTTGCTCAGCCCAAGCACACACCAAGTGGGCCCGGAAGTGGATTTTTATGTCATTTACTCATCTTGTACACTTTAGGCTACTAGTTTTCTATAAGTAGGACCTTTTGCTATTGTATTTGATATCGGCTGATCTTTGGAACCTTTTCTTTAGATCTTTTGATCACTTTGGGAGGCTGGCCATTCGG
Organism: Arachis stenosperma; assembly: GCF_014773155.1. Lineage (NCBI taxonomy): Eukaryota > Viridiplantae > Streptophyta > Magnoliopsida > Fabales > Fabaceae > Arachis > Arachis stenosperma. The sequence goes on along the minus strand of NC_080380.1, from coordinate 2,650,939 downwards.
CCATGCCTAGACCTTGTTCTTATGTATTTCAACGGTGGAGTTTCTACACACCATAGATTAAGGTGTGGAGCTCTGCTGTACCTCGAGTATTAATGCAATTACTATTGTTCTTCTATTCAATTCCGCTTGTTCTTGTTCCAAGATATCACTTGTTCTTCAACTTGATAAAGGTGATGATTGACACTCATCATCATTCTCACTCATGAACAAGGTGACTGACAACCATTCTTGTTCTACAAGCATACGAGGCTTAGTGAATATCTCTTGGATTTCTGATCGCATGATGCATGGTTGATCGCCTGACAACCGAGTGCTCGCCTGACAAACGAGCCAGCCATTCCGTGAGATCAGAGTCTTCGTGGTATAGGCAAGAACTGATGGCGGCATTCAAGAAATCCGGAAGGTCTAACCTTGTCTGTGGTATTCTGAGTAGGATTCAATGATTGAATGACTGTGACGTGCTTCAAACTCCGAAAGGCGGGGCGTTAGTGACAGACGCAAAAGAATCACTGGATTCTATTCCGGCCGGACCGGAACCGACAGATGATTAGCCTATGCTGTGACAGAGCATCAGGGACGTATTTCACTGAGAGGATGGGAGGTAGCCATTGACAACGTGAAACCCTACACAAGCTTGCCATGGAAAGGAGTAAGAAGGATTGGATGAAGACAGTAGGAAAGCAAAGAGACGGAAGGGAAGGCATCTTCATACGCTTATCTGAAGCTCTTACACAATGATATACATAAGTATCTCTATCTTTATCTTTATGCTTTATTCATCATCTATATCCAATTGAGTCTGCCTGACTGAGATTTACAAGGTGACCATAGCTTGCTTCATACCACCAATCTCCGTGGGATCGACCCTTACTCGCGTAAGGTTTATTACTTGGACGACCCAGTGCACTTGCTGGTTAGTTGTGCGAAGTTGTGTTTATGCCATGGTATTGAGCACCAAGTCTTTGGAGCCATTACTAGGGATTGTTTATGTTTTGAAAAGTATTGATCACAATTTCGTGCACCAAGTTTTTGGCGCCGTTGCCGGGGATTGTTCGTGTATGGACAACTGACGGTTCATCTTGTTGCTTAGATTAGGTATTTATTTTTTCGAAATTCTTGAAGATGAATTCTAGATTTCATGATGATTTGTTGAAATCTGGCTGGCTGAGAAGCCATGTCTAATTTCATTGGACCGGGTTTCAACTTATCATCACAAAAGCTTGTGATTTTTTTTATCAATCTTTCTTTTGGAGCAGTGATCTGCTAAGGCTTGGCTGGCCTTTGGCCACGTCTAGTGTTTTGGACCGAAGCTTTCTTTGAAAGCTTGGCTGGCTGTGAAGCCATGTCTAATTCCTGGACTGGAGTCTTAGACTAGCATTGCATTGATTCCTGGAATTCTCATTAAGAATTTTGATATCTTTTTCCACTTAATTTTCGAAAATCACAAAAACAAAAAAATTCACAAAAACCATAAAAACCAAAAATATTTGATGTTTCTTGCTTGAGTCTATTGTCTCATCTTAAGTTTGGTGTCAATTGCATGCATTCATTCATGTGTCTTAAGGATCTTCAAGTAATTCTTGATGATTTCTTACTCTGATCTTTGAATTCTTTTGACTTGAGTGTTTATGTGTCTCATATAGTGTCAATAGTATACAAACTGCTAAGTTTGGTGTCTTGCATGCATTGTTATTTGATTCTTGTTGCATTTTGATTATTAAAAATCCAAAAATATTTTTTTATTTGTGTCTTTTCAAGTCAATAACACAAAGAATTGAAGATTCAGAACATACTGCAGAGGAATTATACAGAAAAAGCTGAGCATTCGAAAATGCCCAGTGAAGAAGACAGACTGGCGTTTAAACGCCAGCCCAGGGTACCTGTTGGGCGTTTAACGCCCAAAAAGGGTGCATTTTGGGCGTTAAACGCCAGAATGGATACCATTCTGGGCGTTTAACGCCAGGATGGTGCTAGGGGGAAGATTTTGTTTTTCAAATCAAATTTTTTTCAAGTTTTCAAAGTTTTTTCAAATCAAATCTTTTTTAAATCATATCTTTTCAATCAATGTTTTCAAAATTAATTTCTTTCCTTTTCAAAGATACTTACTAACAATTAATGTTTGATTCAAATTTCAAGATTGTTGCCTTTTCTGTTGAGAAAGGTTTAATGTTTTGAATCATATCTTTTCTTGTTAGCAAGTCATTATTTTCAAAATCAAATCTTTTTAATTGTTTTCAAAACATATCTTTTAAAATTGTTTTCAATTCAAATCTTTTCAATCATATCTTTTTAATCACATCTTTTTCAAAATAAGTTTTCAATCAAATCTTTTTCTAATTTCAAAATCTTTTTCCAAAAAATCACTTGATTTCTTTCTCACTTTTTCGAAAATCAATTAAGTGTTTTTCAAAATTTTTTCAAATCTTTTTAATTTAATTTTCGAAAATTACCTTCCCCTCTTCCCACATCCTTCTATTTATGGAGTACTACTCCTTCTCATGCACATTCGAACCTTATCTAATTAAAGTTCGAATTCTTCTTCTCTTTCTTCTTTCTTCTATTTTTCTTTTCCTCTGACACCTCAAGGAATCTCTATACTGTGACATAGAGGATTCCATATCTTCTTGTTCTCTTCTCTTTCATATGAGCAGGAGCAGAGACAAAGGCATTCTTGTTGAAGCTGACCCTGAACCTGAAAGGACCTTGAAGAGAAAGCTAAGAGAAGCCAAAGCACAACTCTCTTTAGAGGACCTGACCGAATTCTTCAAAGAAGAAGAACCCATGGCAGCCGAAAACAACAACAATGCCAACAATGCAAGGAAGGTGTTGGGTGACTTTACTGCACCTACTCCCGACTTCTATGGGAGAAGCATCTCTATCCCTGCCATTGGAGCAAACAACTTTGAGCTTAAGCCTCAATTAGTTTCTCTAATGCAACAGAATTGCAAGTTCCATGGACTTCCAATGGAAGATCCTCATCATTCTTAGCTGAATTCTTACAAATCTGTGACACAGTCAAGACTAATGGGGTAGACCCTGAGGTCTATAGACTGATGCTATTCCCTTTTGCTGTAAGAGACAGGGCTAGAATATGGTTGGACTCTCAACCTAAAGAAAGCCTGGACTCTTGGGAAAAGCTAGTCAATGCCTTCTTGGCAAAGTTCTTTCCACCACAAAGATGGAGTAAGCTTAGAGTGGAAGTCCAAACCTTCAGACAGAAGGATGGAGAATCCCTCTATGAAGCTTGGGAAAGATACAAATAATTGATCAGAAAATGTCCTTCTGACATGCTTTCTGAATGGAGCATCATAGGTATTTTCTATGATGGTCTCTCTGAACTATCTAAGATGTCCTTGGATAGCTCTGCTGGAGGATCTCTTCATCTGAAGAGACGCCTACAGAAGCTCAAGAGCTCATTGAAATGGTTGCAAATAACCAATTCATGTACACTTCTGAGAAAATCCTGTGAACAATGGGACAAGTCAGAAGAAAGGAGTTCTTGAGATTGACACTCTGAACGCCATTTTGGCTCAGAACAAGATATTGACTCAACAAGTCAATTTGATTTCTCAAAGTCTGTCTGGAATGCAAAATGCACCAAGTAGTACCAAGGATGCTTCATCTGAGGAAGAAGCTTATGATCCTGAGAACCCTTCAATGGAAGAGGTGAATTACCTAGGAGAACCCTATGGTAACACCTATAATTCTTCATGGAGAAATCACCCAAATCTCTCATGGAAGAATCAAGAGAGACCTCAACAAGGTTTCAATAATGGTGGAAGAAACAGGTTTAACAATGGCAAACCTTTTCCATCATCTTCTCAGCAACAGACAGAGAATCTTAAGCAGAACCCCTCTGACTTAGCAACCATGGTCTCTGATCTAATTAAAACCACTCAAGTTTCATGAATGAAACAAGGTCCTCCATTAGAAATTTGGAGGCACAAGTGGGACAGCTGAGCAAGAAAGTTACTGAACTCCCTCCAAGTACTCTCCCAAGCAATACAGAAAATCCAAAAGGAGAGTGCAAAGCCATCAACATGGCCGAATTTGGAGAGGAAGGAGAGGAAGTGGACGCCACTGAGGAAGGCCTCAATGGGCGTGCACTGACCTCCACTGAGTTCCCCAATGAGGAACCATGGAATCTGGGCCTCAAAATGAGACCATAGAGATTCCATTGGACTTACTTCTGCCTTTCACGAGCTCTGATGAGTATTCTTCCTCTGAAGAGGATGAGTATGTCACTGAAGAGCAAGTTGCTAAATACCTTGGGCAATCATGAAGCTAAATGACAAGTTATTTGGAAATGAGACTTGGGAGGATGAACCTCCCTTGCTCACCAAAGAGCTGGATGACTTGTCTAGGCAGAAATTACCTCAAAAGAGACAAGACCCTGGGAAGTTTTCAATACCTTGTACCATAGGCACCATGACCTTCAAAAAGGCTCTGTGTGACTTAGGGTCAAGTGTAAACCTCATGCCTCTCTCAGTAATGGAGAAGCTAAGGATCTTTGAGGTACAAGCTGCAAAAATCTCACTAGAGATGGCAGACAACTCAAGAAAACAAGCTTATGGACTTGTAGAGAATGTTTTGGTTAAGATTGAAGACCATTACATACCTACTGATTTCATAGTCCTAGAGACTGGGAAATGCATGGATGAAACCATCATCCTTGGCAGACCTTTCCTAGCCACAGCAAAGGCTGTGATTGATGTTGATAGAGGTGAACTGATCATTCAAGTGAATGAAAAATCCTATGTGTTTAAGGCTCAAGGATATCCCTCTGTCACCATAGAGATGAGCATGAAGAGCTTCTCTCAAATCAGAGTCAAGAAGAGCCCCCACAGCCAAACTCTAAGTTTGGTGTTGGGAGGCCACAACCAAACTCTAAGTTTGGTGTTGAACCCCCACATTCAAACTCTAAGTTTGGTGTTGGGAGGTTCCAACATTGCTCTGAGTATCTGTGAGGCTCCATGAGAGCCCTCTGTCAAGCTACTGACATTAAAGAAGCGCTTGTTGGGAGGCAACCCAATGATTATATTTTATATATTTCTCTTTGTTATTTTATGTTTTTTGTAGGTTGATGATCATAAGAAGTCACAAAATCCATTGAAAAAGCAAAAACAGAATGAAAACAGGAAGAAAAACAGCACACCCTGGAGGAAGATGCTGCTGGCGTTCAAACGCCAGTAAGCCTAGCAGTTGGGCGTTTAACGCCCAGTCTGGCACCATTCTGGGCGTTTAATGCCAGAAAGGGGCACCAGACTGGCGTTAAACGCCAGAAAAGGGCAAGAACCTGGCGTTAAACGCCAGGAATGGGCATCAGCCCGGCGTTTAACGCCAGCAATGGCTCAAAACGTGAATTTTGATGCCATTTGGTGCAGGGATGCCTTTTCCTTGACACCACAGGATCTGTGGACCCCACAGGACCCCACCACCACTCTCTCTCTTCTTCCCCCATTCACCAATCACCTCAACACCTCTTCCCCAAAAACCCTTCACCTATCAAATCCCATCTTTCTCTTCACCACTCACATCCATCCTTCATAAAACCCCACCAACCTCACCCTTCAAATTCAAACCACTTTCCCTCCCAAACCCACCCATAATGGCCGAACCTCATCTCCCCTCTCTCCTATATAAACCCTTCTTCACCCCTTCATTTTCACACAACCTAAACCACACTTCTCCCCCTCTTTGGCCGAATACACCACCATCTCCCTCTTCCTCATTTCTTCTTCTTCTACTCACTTCTTTCTTCTTTTGCTCGAGGACGAGCAAACATCTTAAGTTTGGTGTGGTAAAAGCGTTGCTTTTTCGTTTTTCCATAACCATTATGGCATCCAAGGCCGGAGAAACCTCTAGAAAGAGGAAAGGGAAAGCAAAAGCTTCCACCTCCGAGTCATGGGAGATGGATAGATTCATCTCAAGGGTGCATCAAGACCACTTCTATGAAGTTGTGGCCTTGAAGAAGGTGATCCCCGAGGTCCCCTTTTCACTCAAAAGGGTGAATATCCGGAGATCCGCCATGAGATCCGAAGAAGAGGTTGGGAAGTGCTTACCAACCCCATTCAACAAGTCGGAATCTTGATGGTTCAAGAGTTCTATGCCAATGCATGGATCACCAAGAACCATGATCAAAGTGTGAACCCGGATCCAAAGAATTATCTTACAATGGTTCGGGGGAAATACTTGGACTTTAGTCCGGAAAGTGTGAGGGTGGCGTTCAACTTGCCTATGATGCAAGGAGATGAACATCCTTACACAGAAGGGTCAACTTTGATCAAAGGTTGGACCAAGTCCTCACAGTCATATGTGAAGAGGGCGCACAATGGAAGAGAGATTCAAGAGGCAAGCCGGTTCAATTGAGAAGGCATGACCTCAAACCCGTGGCTAGAGGATGGTTGGAGCTCATCCAACGCTCAATCATTCCCACTAGCAACCGGTCCGAAGTTACTCTAGACCGGGCCATCATGATCCATAGCATCATGATTGGAGAAGAAGTGGAAGTTCATGAGGTTATAGCCCAAGAACTCTACAAGGTGGCGGACAAGTCCTCTACCTTGGCAAGGTTAGCCTTTCCTCACCTCATTTGTCACCTTTGTTATTCAGTTGGAGTTGACATAGAGGGAGACATCACCATTGATGAGGACAAGCCCATTACCAAGAAAAGGATGGAGCACACAAGAGACCCCTCTCATCATGAGATCCCTGAGATGCCTCAAGGGATGCACTTTCCTCCACAAAACTATTGGGAGCAACTAAATACCTCCCTAGGAGAATTGAGTTCCAACATGGGACAACTAAGGGTGGAGCACCAAGAACACTCCATTCTCCTCCATGAAATAAGAGAAGATCAAAGAATCATGAGAGAGGAGCAACAAAGGCAAGGAAGAGACATTGAGGAGCTTAAGCACTCCATAGGACCTTCAAGAGGAAGGAAGAGCCGCCATCACTAAGGTGGACCCGTTCCTTGATTTCCTTGTTCTTTATTCTTCTGTTTTTCGAATTTTAGTGCTTGTGTTTATCCATGTGTGTGTCTTATGATCATTAGTGTCTTAGTGTTTATGCCTTAAAGTTATGAATGTCCTATGAATCCATCACCTTTCTTAAATAAAAACGTGCTTAATTGAAAAGGAAAAGAATAGCATGAATTTTGAATTTTATAACAGTTTAATTATTTTGATGTGGTGGCAACACTTTTGTTCTCTGAATGTATGCTTGAACAGTGCATATGTCTTTTGAATTTGTGATTCATGAATGTTGGCTCTTGAAAGAATGATGAAAAAGGAGACATGTTACTGAGGATCTGAAAAATCATAAAAATGATTCTTGAAGCAAGAAAAAGCAGTGAATACAAAAAAAAAAGAAAGGGAAAAGCAAACGAAAAAAAAAATGAAACGAAAAAAAAAAGAGAAAGAGAAAGAAAAAGAAAGAAATAAAGTTGTGATCCAAAGCAATAAGAGTGTGCTTAAGAACCCTGGACACCTCTAGTTGGGGACTCTAGCAAAGCTGAGTCACAATCTGAAAAGGTTCACCCAATTATGTGTCTGTGGCATGTATGTATCCAGTGGTAATACTGGAAGACAGAGTGCTTTGGGCCACGGCCAAGACTCAATAAAGTAGCTGTGTTCAAGAATCATCATACTTAACTAGGAGAATCAATAACACTATCTGGATTCTGAGTTCCTAAAGAAGCCAATCATTCTGAGTTCCAAAGGATAAAGTGAGATGCCAAAACTATTCAGAGACAAAAAGCTAAAAGTCCCGCTCATCTAATTAATACTGATCTTCATAGATGTTTTTGGAGTTCATTGCATATTCTCTTCTTTTTATCTTATTTGATCTTCAGTTGCTTGGGGACAAGCAACAATCTAAGTTTGGTGTTGTGATGAGCGGATAATTTATACACTTTTTGGCATTGTTTTTAGTATATTTTTAGTGTGATCTAGTTAGTTTTTAGTATATTTTTATTAGTTTTTAATTAAAATTCACTTTTCTAGACTTTACTATGAGTTTGTGTGTTTTTCTGTAATTTCAGGTATTTTCTGGCTGAAATTGAGGGATCTGAGCAAAAATCTGATCCAGAGACTCAAAGGACTGCAGATGCTGTTGGATTCTGACCTCCCTGCACTCGAAGTGGATTTTCTGGAGCTACAGAGGCTCAATTGGCGCGCTCTCAACGGCGTTGGAAAGTAGACATCCTGGGCTTTCCAGAAATATATGATAGTCCATACTTTGCTCAAGATTTGATGGCCCAAACCGGCGTTCAAAGTCACCTCAAGAAATCCCAGCGTTAAACGCCGGAACTGGCACCTAAATGGGAGTTAAACGCCCAAACTGGCATAGAAGCTAGCGTTTAACTCCAAGAGGAGTCTCTACACGAAAATGCTTCATTTGCTCAGCCCAAGCACACACCAAGTGGGCCCGGAAGTGGATTTTTATGTCATTTACTCATCTTTGTACACTTTAGGCTACTAGTTTTCTATAAGTAGGACCTTTTGCTATTGTATTTGATATCGGCTGATCTTTGGAACCTTTTCTTTAGATCTTTTGATCACTTTGGGAGGCTGGCCATTCGGCCATGCCTAGACCTTGTTCTTATGTATTTTCAACGGTGGAGTTTCTACACACCATAGATTAAGGTGTGGAGCTCTGCTGTACCTCGAGTATTAATGCAATTACTATTGTTCTTCTATTCAATTCCGCTTGTTCTTGTTCCAAGATATCACTTGTTCTTCAACTTGATAAAGGTGATGATTGACACTCATCATCATTCTCACTCATGAACAAGGTGACTGACAACCATTCTTGTTCTACAAGCATACGAGGCTTAGTGAATATCTCTTGGATTTCTGATCGCATGATGCATGGTTGATCGCCTGACAACCGAGTGCTCGCCTGACAAACGAGCCAGCCATTCCGTGAGATCAGAGTCTTCGTGGTATAGGCAAGAACTGATGGCGGCATTCAAGAAAATCCGGAAGGTCTAACCTTGTCTGTGGTATTCTGAGTAGGATTCAATGATTGAATGACTGTGACGTGCTTCAAACTCCGAAAGGCAGGGCGTTAGTGACAGACGCAAAAGAATCACTGGATTCTATTCCGGTCGGACCGAGAACCGACAGATGATTAGCCTATGCTGTGACAGAGCATCAGGGACGTATTTTCACTGAGAGGATGGGAGGTAGCCATTGACAACGGTGAAACCCTACACAAGCTTGCCATGGAAAGGAGTAAGAAGGATTGGATGAAGACAATAGGAAAGCAAAGAGACGGAAGGGAAGGCATCTTCATACGCTTATCTGAAGCTCTTACACCAATGATATACATAAGTATCTCTATCTTTATCTTTATGCTTTATTCATCATCTATATCCAATTGAGTCTGCCTGACTGAGATTTACAAGGTGACCATAGCTTGCTTCATACCACCAATCTCCGTGGGATCGACCCTTACTCGCGTAAGGTTTATTACTTGGACGACCCAGTGCACTTGCTGGTTAGTTGTGCGAAGTTGTGTTTATGCCATGGTATTGAGCACCAAGTCTTTGGAGCCATTACTAGGGATTGTTTATGTTTTGAAAAGTATTGATCACAATTTCGTGCACCAAGTTTTTGGCGCCGTTGCCGGGGATTGTTCGTGTATGGACAACTGACGGTTCATCTTGTTGCTTAGATTAGGTATTTATTTTTTTCGAAATTCTTGAAGATGAATTCTAGAGTTTCATGATGATTTGTTGAAATCTGGCTGGCTGAGAAGCCATGTCTAATTTCATTGGACCGAGGTTTCAACTTATCATCACAAAAGCTTGTGATTTTTTTTATCAATCTTGCTTTTGGAGCAGTGATCTGCTAAGGCTTGGCTGGCCTTTGGCCACGTCTAGTGTTTTGGACCGAAGCTTTCTTTGAAAGCTTGGCTGGCTGTGAAGCCATGTCTAATTCCTGGACTGGAGTCTTAGACTAGCATTGCATTGATTCCTGGAATTCTCATTAAGAATTTTGATATCTTTTTCCACTTAATTTTCGAAAATCACAAAAACAAAAAATTCACAAAAACCATAAAAACCAAAAATATTTGATGTTTCTTGCTTGAGTCTATTGTCTCATCTTAAGTTTGGTGTCAATTGCATGCATTCATTCATGTGTCTTAAGGATCTTCAAGTAATTCTTGATGATTTCTTACTCTGATCTTTGAATTCTTTTGACTTGAGTGTTTATGTGTCTCATATAGTGTCAATAGTATACAAACTGCTAAGTTTGGTGTCTTGCATGCATTGTTATTTGATTCTTGTTGCATTTTGATTATTAAAAATCCAAAAATATTTTTTTATTTGTGTCTTTTCAAGTCAATAACACAAAGAATTGAAGATTCAGAACATACTGCAGAGGAATTATACAGAAAAAGCTGAGCATTCGAAAATGCCCAGTGAAGAAGACAGACTGGCGTTTAAACGCCAGCCAGGGTACCTGGTTGGGCGTTTAACGCCCAAAAAGGGTGCATTTTGGGCGTTAAACGCCAGAATGGATACCATTCTGGGCGTTTAACGCCAGGATGGTGCTAGGGGGAAGATTTTGTTTTTCAAATCAAATTTTTTTCAAGTTTTCAAAGTTTTTCAAAATCAAATCTTTTTTAAATCATATCTTTTCAATCAAATGTTTTCAAAATTAATTTCTTTCCTTTTTCAAAGATACTTACTAACAATTAATGATTTGATTCAAAATTTCAAGATTGTTGCCTTTTCTGTTGAGAAAGGTTTAATGTTTTGAATCATATCTTTTCTTGTTAGGCAAGTCATTAATTTTCAAAATCAAATCTTTTTAAAATTGTTTTCAAAACATATCTTTTAAAATTGTTTTCAATTCAAATCTTTTCAATCATATCTTTTTAATCACATCTTTTTCAAAATAAGTTTTCAATCAAATCTTTTTTCTAATTTCAAAATCTTTTTCCAAAAAATCACTTGATTTCTTTCTCACTTTTTCGAAAATCAATTAAGTGTTTTTCAAAATTTTTTCAAAATCTTTTTAATTTAATTTTCGAAAATTACCTTCCCCTCTTCCCACATCCTTCTATTTATGGAGTACTACTCCTTCTCAATGCACAATTCGAACCTTATCTAATTAAAGTTCGAATTCTTCTTCTCTTTCTTCTTTCTTCTATTTTTCTTTTCCTCTGACACCTCAAGGAATCTCTATACTGTGACATAGAGGATTCCATATCTTCTTGTTCTCTTCTCTTTCATATGAGCAGGAGCAGAGACAAAGGCATTCTTGTTGAAGCTGACCCTGAACCTGAAAGGACCTTGAAGAGAAAGCTAAGAGAAGCCAAAGCACAACTCTCTTTAGAGGACCTGACCGAATTCTTCAAAGAAGAAGAACCCATGGCAGCCGAAAACAACAACAATGCCAACAATGCAAGGAAGGTGCTGGGTGACTTTACTGCACCTACTCCCGACTTCTATGGGAGAAGCATCTCTATCCCTGCCATTGGAGCAAACAACTTTGAGCTTAAGCCTCAATTAGTTTCTCTAATGCAACAGAATTGCAAGTTCCATGGACTTCCAATGGAAGATCCTCATCAGTTCTTAGCTGAATTCTTACAAATCTGTGACACAGTCAAGACTAATGGGGTAGACCCTGAGGTCTATAGACTGATGCTATTCCCTTTTGCTGTAAGAGACAGGGCTAGAATATGGTTGGACTCTCAACCTAAAGAAAGCCTGGACTCTTGGGAAAAGCTAGTCAATGCCTTCTTGGCAAAGTTCTTTCCACCACAAAGATGGAGTAAGCTTAGAGTGGAAGTCCAAACCTTCAGACAGAAGGATGGAGAATCCCTCTATGAAGCTTGGGAAAGATACAAATAATTGATCAGAAAATGTCCTTCTGACATGCTTTCTGAATGGAGCATCATAGGTATTTTCTATGATGGTCTCTCTGAACTATCTAAGATGTCCTTGGATAGCTCTGCTGGAGGATCTCTTCATCTGAAGAAGACGCCTACAGAAGCTCAAGAGCTCATTGAAATGGTTGCAAATAACCAATTCATGTACACTTCTGAGAGAAATCCTGTGAACAATGGGACAAGTCAGAAGAAAGGAGTTCTTGAGATTGACACTCTGAACGCCATTTTGGCTCAGAACAAGATATTGACTCAACAAGTCAATTTGATTTCTCAAAGTCTGTCTGGAATGCAAAATGCACCAAGTAGTACCAAGGATGCTTCATCTGAGGAAGAAGCTTATGATCCTGAGAACCCTTCAATGGAAGAGGTGAATTACCTAGGAGAACCCTATGGTAACACCTATAATTCTTCATGGAGAAATCACCCAAATCTCTCATGGAAGAATCAAGAGAGACCTCAACAAGGTTTCAATAATAATGGTGGAAGAAACAGGTTTAACAATGGCAAACCTTTTCCATCATCTTCTCAGCAACAGACAGAGAATCTTAAGCAGAACCCCTCTGACTTAGCAACCATGGTCTCTGATCTAATTAAAACCACTCAAAGTTTCATGAATGAAACAAGGTCCTCCATTAGAAATTTGGAGGCACAAGTGGGACAGCTGAGCAAGAAAGTTACTGAACTCCCTCCAAGTACTCTCCCAAGCAATACAGAAGAAAATCCAAAAGGAGAGTGCAAAGCCATCAACATGGCCGAATTTGGAGAGGAAGGAGAGGAAGTGGACGCCACTGAGGAAGGCCTCAATGGGCGTGCACTGACCTCCACTGAGTTCCCCAATGAGGAACCATGGGAATCTGGGCCTCAAAATGAGACCATAGAGATTCCATTGGACTTACTTCTGCCTTTCACGAGCTCTGATGAGTATTCTTCCTCTGAAGAGGATGAGTATGTCACTGAAGAGCAAGTTGCTAAATACCTTGGAGCAATCATGAAGCTAAATGACAAGTTATTTGGAAATGAGACTTGGGAGGATGAACCTCCCTTGCTCACCAAAGAGCTGGATGACTTGTCTAGGCAGAAATTACCTCAAAAGAGACAAGACCCTGGGAAGTTTTCAATACCTTGTACCATAGGCACCATGACCTTCAAAAAGGCTCTGTGTGACTTAGGGTCAAGTGTAAACCTCATGCCTCTCTCAGTAATGGAGAAGCTAAGGATCTTTGAGGTACAAGCTGCAAAAATCTCACTAGAGATGGCAGACAACTCAAGAAAACAAGCTTATGGACTTGTAGAGAATGTTTTGGTTAAGATTGAAGACCATTACATACCTACTGATTTCATAGTCCTAGAGACTGGGAAATGCATGGATGAAACCATCATCCTTGGCAGACCTTTCCTAGCCACAGCAAAGGCTGTGATTGATGTTGATAGAGGTGAACTGATCATTCAAGTGAATGAAAAATCCTATGTGTTTAAGGCTCAAGGATATCCCTCTGTCACCATAGAGATGAAGCATGAAGAGCTTCTCTCAAATCAGAGTCAAGAAGAGCCCCCACAGCCAAACTCTAAGTTTGGTGTTGGGAGGCCACAACCAAACTCTAAGTTTGGTGTTGAACCCCCACATTCAAACTCTAAGTTTGGTGTTGGGAGGTTCCAACATTGCTCTGAGTATCTGTGAGGCTCCATGAGAGCCCTCTGTCAAGCTACTGACATTAAAGAAGGGCTTGTTGGGAGGCAACCCAATGATTATATTTTATATATTTCTCTTTGTTATTTTATGTTTTTTTGTAGGTTGATGATCATAAGAAGTCACAAAATCCATTGAAAAAGCAAAAACAGAATGAAAAACAGGAAGAAAAACAGCACACCCTGGAGGAAGATGCTGCTGGCGTTCAAACGCCAGTAAGCCTAGCAGTTGGGCGTTTAACACCCAGTCTGGCACCATTCTGGGCGTTTAATGCCAGAAAGGGGCACCAGACTGGCGTTAAACGCCAGAAAAGGGCAAGAACCTGGCGTTAAACGCCAGGAATGGGCATCAGCCCGGCGTTTAACGCCAGCAATGGCTCAAAACGTGAATTTTGATGCCATTTGGTGCAGGGATGCCTTTTCCTTGACACCACAGGATCTGTGGACCCCACAGGACCCCACCACCACTCTCTCTCTTCTTCCCCCATTCACCAATCACCTCAACACCTCTTCCCCAAAAACCCTTCACCTATCAAATCCCATCTTTCTCTTCACCACTAACATCCATCCTTCATAAAACCCCACCAACCTCACCCTTCAAATTCAAACCACTTTCCCTCCCAAACCCACCCATAATGGCCGAACCTCATCTCCCCTCTCTCCTATATAAACCCTTCTTCACCCCTTCATTTTCACACAACCTAAACCACACTTCTCCCCCTCTTTGGCCGAATACACCACCATCTCCCTCTTCCTCATTTCTTCTTCTTCTACTCACTTCTTTCTTCTTTTGCTCGAGGACGAGCAAACATCTTAAGTTTGGTGTGGTAAAAGCGTTGCTTTTTCGTTTTTCCATAACCATTATGGCATCCAAGGCCGGAGAAACCTCTAGAAAGAGGAAAGGGAAAGCAAAAGCTTCCACCTCCGAGTCATGGGAGATGGATAGATTCATCTCAAGGGTGCATCAAGACCACTTCTATGAAGTTGTGGCCTTGAAGAAGGTGATCCCCGAGGTCCCCTTTTCACTCAAAAAGGGTGAATATCCGGAGATCCGCCATGAGATCCGAAGAAGAGGTTGGGAAGTGCTTACCAACCCCATTCAACAAGTCAGAATCTTGATGGTTCAAGAGTTCTATGCCAATGCATGGATCACCAAGAACCATGATCAAAGTGTGAACCCGGATCCAAAGAATTATCTTACAATGGTTCGGGGGAAATACTTGGACTTTAGTCCGGAAAGTGTGAGGGTGGCGTTCAACTTGCCTATGATGCAAGGAGATGAACATCCTTACACAAGAAGGGTCAACTTTGATCAAAGGTTGGACCAAGTCCTCACAGTCATATGTGAAGAGGGCGCACAATGGAAGAGAGATTCAAGAGGCAAGCCGGTTCAATTGAGAAGGCATGACCTCAAACCCGTGGCTAGAGGATGGTTGGAGCTCATCCAACGCTCAATCATTCCCACTAGCAACCGGTCCGAAGTTACTCTAGACCGGGCCATCATGATCCATAGCATCATGATTGGAGAAGAAGTGGAAGTTCATGAGGTTATAGCCCAAGAACTCTACAAGGTGGCGGACAAGTCCTCTACCTTGGCAAGGTTAGCCTTTCCTCACCTCATTTGTCACCTTTGTTATTCAGTTGGAGTTGACATAGAGGGAGACATCACCATTGATGAGGACAAGCCCATTACCAAGAAAAGGATGGAGCACACAAGAGACCCCTCTCATCATGAGATCCCTGAGATGCCTCAAGGGATGCACTTTCCTCCACAAAACTATTGGGAGCAACTAAATACCTCCCTAGGAGAATTGAGTTCCAACATGGGACAACTAAGGGTGGAGCACCAAGAACACTCCATTCTCCTCCATGAAATAAGAGAAGATCAAAGAATCATGAGAGAGGAGCAACAAAGGCAAGGAAGAGACATTGAGGAGCTTAAGCACTCCATAGGACCTTCAAGAGGAAGGAAGAGCCGCCATCACTAAGGTGGACCCGTTCCTTGATTTCCTTGTTCTTTATTCTTCTGTTTTTCGAATTTTAGTGCTTGTGTTTATCCATGTGTGTGTCTTATGATCATTAGTGTCTTAGTGTTTATGCCTTAAAGTTATGAATGTCCTATGAATCCATCACCTTTCTTAAATAAAAACGTGCTTAATTGAAAAGGAAAAGAATAGCATGAATTTTGAATTTTATAACAGTTTAATTATTTTGATGTGGTGGCAACACTTTTGTTCTCTGAATGTATGCTTGAACAGTGCATATGTCTTTTGAATTTGTGATTCATGAATGTTGGCTCTTGAAAGAATGATGAAAAAGGAGACATGTTACTGAGGATCTGAAAAATCATAAAAATGATTCTTGAAGCAAGAAAAAGCAGTGAATACAAAAAAAAAGAAAGGGAAAAGCAAACGAAAAAAAAAATGAAACGAAAAAAAAAAGAGAAAGAGAAAGAAAAAGAAAGAAATAAAGTTGTGATCCAAAGCAATAAGAGTGTGCTTAAGAACCCTGGACACCTCTAGTTGGGGACTCTAGCAAAGCTGAGTCACAATCTGAAAAGGTTCACCCAATTATGTGTCTGTGGCATGTATGTATCCGGTGGTAATACTGGAAGACAGAGTGCTTTGGGCCACGGCCAAGACTCAATAAAGTAGCTGTGTTCAAGAATCATCATACTTAACTAGGAGAATCAATAACACTATCTGGATTCTGAGTTCCTAAAGAAGCCAATCATTCTGAGTTCCAAAGGATAAAGTGAGATGCCAAAACTATTCAAAGGCAAAAAGCTAAAAGTCCCGCTCATCTAATTAATACTGATCTTCATAGATGTTTTTGGAGTTCATTGCATATTCTCTTCTTTTTATCTTATTTGATCTTCAGTTGCTTGGGGACAAGCAACAATCTAAGTTTGGTGTTGTGATGAGCGGATAATTTATACACTTTTTGGCATTATTTTTAGTATATTTTTAGTGTGATCTAGTTAGTTTTTAGTATATTTTTATTAGTTTTTAATTAAAATTCACTTTTCTGGACTTTACTATGAGTTTGTGTGTTTTTCTGTAATTTCAGGTATTTTCTGGCTGAAATTGAGGGATCTGAGCAAAAATCTGATCTAGAGACTCAAAAGGACTGCAGATGCTGTTGGATTCTGACCTCTCTGCACTCGAAGTGGATTTTCTGGAGCTACAGATACCCAATTGGCGCGCTCTCAACGGCGTTGGAAAGTAGACATCCTGGGCTTTCCAGCAATATATGATAGTCCATACTTTGCCCAAGATTTGATGGCCCAAACCGGCGTTCAATGTCACCTCAAGAAATCCCAGCGTTAAACGCCGGAACTGGCACCTAAATGGGAGTTAAACGCCCAAACTGGCATAGAAGCTGGCGTTTAACTCCAAGAGGAGTCTCTACACGAAAATGCTTCATTTGCTCAGCCCAAGCACACACCAAGTGGGCCCGGAAGTGGATTTTTATGTCATTTACTCATCTTTGTACACTTTAGGCTACTAGTTTTCTATAAGTAGGACCTTTTGCTATTGTATTTGATATCGGCTGATCTTTGGAACCTTTTCTTTAGATCTTTTGATCACTTTGGGAGGCTGGCCATTCGGCCATGCCTAGACCTTGTTCTTATGTATTTTCAACGGTGGAGTTTCTACACACCATAGATTAAGGTGTGGAGCTCTGCTGTACCTCGAGTATTAATGCAATTACTATTGTTCTTCTATTCAATTCCGCTTGTTCTTGTTCCAAGATATCACTTGTTCTTCAACTTGATGAAGGTGATGATTGACACTCATCATCATTCTCACTCATGAACAAGGTGACTGACAACCATTCTTGTTCTACAAGCATACGAGGCTTAGTGAATATCTCTTGGATTTCTGATTGCATGATGCATGGTTGATCGCCTGACAACCGAGTGCTCGCCTGACAAACGAGCCAGCCATTCTGTGAGATCAGAGTCTTCGTGGTATAGGCAAGAACTGATGGCGGCATTCAAGAGAATCCGGAAGGTCTAACCTTGTCTGTGGTATTCTGAGTAGGATTCAATGATTGAATGACTGTGACGTGCTTCAAACTCCGAAAGGCGGGGCGTTAGTGACAGACGCAAAAGAATCACTGGATTCTATTCCGGCCGGACCGAGAACCGACAGATGATTAGCCTATGCTGTGACAGAGCATCAGGAACGTATTTTCACTGAGAGGATGGGAGGTAGCCATTGACAACGGTGAAACCCTACACAAGCTTGCCATGGAAAGGAGTAAGAAGGATTGGATGAAGACAGTAGGAAAGCAGAGAGACGGAAGGGAAGGCATCTTCATACGCTTATCTGAAGCTCTTACACCAATGATATACATAAGTATCTCTATCTTTATCTTTATGCTTTATTCATCATCTATATCCAATTGAGTCTGCCTGACTGAGATTTACAAGGTGACCATAGCTTGCTTCATACCACCAATCTCCGTGGGATCGACCCTTACTCGCGTAAGGTTTATTACTTGGACGACCCAGTGCACTTGCTGGTTAGTTGTGCGAAGTTGTGTTTATGCCATGGTATTGAGCACCAAGTCTTTGGAGCCATTACTAGGGATTGTTTATGTTTTGAAAAGTATTGATCACAATTTCGTGCACCACCGGCTTCATCATGTCGGTCTCTTCTAAGTTATTTCTAGTAATCCTCTTTTTTGGACCTTTGTCAGGTCTCTTTCAGGGATTACTTTTTATAACTTGTTTGTGGGAGGCCGATTTCATCATGTCGGTCTCTTCTAAGTTATTTCTAGTAATCCTCTTTTTTGGACCTTTTTCAGGTCTCTTTCAGGGATTACTTTTTATAACTTTTTGTGGGAGGCCGACTTCATCATGTCGGTCAAGTTATTTTTAGCAACCCATTTTATTAAGACCTCGTCAGGTCTTGTCTATGGATCACTTTCGATAACTTCTTGCATTATTCTGTTTTGTCGCTTTTTCATCTTTGCCGATTTTGTCGAAATTAGGTTTAATCCCTGTTTGGTCGACCTTTTGATGAATTTGGTTTTCACCTTCTTTGGTCTTTTATTGTGGTCGGACAGTGAATTTGATCTTCACTTTCTACCGATCTCGTAGCTTTGTAATCGGGCGATAAATTTTTTAGCATTTCAGAGTAATGCGTCTTGAGAATTTTGTAGAAAAAACAAAAAACTTTATTCAAAAGAAAATGCAGATATATACATGTGGGAGTTTTATTCCTCTAAGTCGGGCAATTTGTTGATCTTGGCTTGGCACCTCATTAAAAAACATTTTTCAGGAAAAAGAGTGCACCTTATCCTAAGATCTTTATTATCTTTAACTATAGTACCTTCTTAGGTTGTAGGCGTGCCATGACCTAGGAAGCTCTCGCCCTTCGAGTTCGGACAGCCTGTAGTAGCCCTTTCCAAGTACTTCTATGACTCGGTAGGGTCCTTTCCAGTTTGCTGCCAACTTTCCTTCTCCAGGTCGAGTTGTTCCGATATCATTTCGAATTAGGATGAGTTCGTTCTCGGTGAAACCTCGCGGCACTACCTTTTGATTGTATCTTGAAGCCATTCGACGTTTTAATACCTCTTCCCTGATTCGAGCTCTTTCTCGGATTTCTGGAAGTAGGTCGAGTTCTTCCCTTTGAAGTTAGGAGTTGGCTTCTTCATTATAGTGGATTACTCTGGGCGACCCTTCTTCGACCTCCACTGGGATCATCGCTTCCATTCTGTAGGCTAGTCGGAAAGGTGATTCCTTTGTCGTGGAATGTGGCATTGTTCGGTATGCCCATAGGACTTGTGGGAGCTCGTCGGCCCAAGCTCCCTTTGCCTCTTGTAACCTCCGTTTTAGTCCAGCCAGTATGACTTTGTTGGCAGCTTCAGCTTGTCCATTGGCCTGGGGATGTTCTACGGAAGTGAATTGGTGTTTTATGTTCAGATCGGCCACCAACTTTCTGAACCTTGCATCTGTGAATTGGGTGCCATTGTCTATGGTGATGGAGTATGGAACCCCAAATCTTGTGACAATGTTTCTATATAGGAATTTTTGACTTCTTTGAGCCGTGGCGATGGCTAAGGGTTCTGCCTCGATCCACTTTGTGAAATAGTCTACCCCTACTATGAGGAATTTGACTTGTCCCGATCCCTGAGGGAAAGGTCCGAGAAGGTCGAGTCCCCATTTTGCGAATGGCCAAGGTGAGGTTACGCTGATGAGTTCCTCTGGTGGGGAGATGTGAAAGTTGGCATGTTTTTGACATGGCGGACATGTCTTTACAAATTCTATGGTTTCCTTTTGTAGAGTTGGCCAATAAAATCCTGCCCGGAGTACCTTTTTGGTAAGTGCCTGTGCTCCGAGATGATTGCTACAGATGCCGCTGTGTACTTCTTCTAAAACTTCCTTTGTGTTGGAAGTCGGCACACATTTTAACAATGGTATCGAAATCCCCCTTTTATATAGGGTATTATTTATGATAGTGTAGTATTGTGCTTCCCGTTTTAACCTCTTTGCCTCTTTTTCATCTGTGGGGAGTGTTTCTGTTTTGAGGTAGTTAATTATGGGAGTCATCCATCCTTGATCCTGACCTGTTACGGTTAGGACTTTTTCTTCTTCCGAGATTGACGGGTTTTGTAGCATTTCTTGGATGAGGCTTCTATTGTTGCCCCCTAGTTTGGTACTAGCTAATTTTGAGAGTGCATAAGCTCGGGCATTCTATTCTCGGGGTATATGGCGGACCTCATATTCTCCGAGTTGTCCGAGCTGTTCTCTGGTTTTGTTTAGGTACTTTTTCATGGTGGGATCTTTGGCTTGGTAGCTCCCTGCTATTTGCGAGGTGACCACTTGTGAGTCACTGAAGATG
Source organism: Arachis stenosperma (assembly GCF_014773155.1). Lineage (NCBI taxonomy): Eukaryota > Viridiplantae > Streptophyta > Magnoliopsida > Fabales > Fabaceae > Arachis > Arachis stenosperma. The sequence continues at coordinate 2,630,495 of NC_080380.1, read as the reverse complement.
ATAAGCTTTTGAGCTCCAACCTCCCTAGCCAGTTTCAAACCAGCTAGTAGCGCCTCATATTCAGCTTGGTTGTTTGGGGCAGAGAACCCGAATTTGAGAGAAAGTTCAATTTGGGTTCCCTGGTTGCTTTCGATTGTCACACCTGCACCGCTTCCATTTTTGTTTGAGGAACCATCTACATAGAGATTCTATTCTGTAGGGATTTCCGGGTTGTCTGTAAATTCCGTAATAAAGTCGACTAGATATTACAATTTGATGGCTGTCCGAGCTTTGTATTGAAGGTCGAATTCGGACAACTCGACTACCCATTGCAAGATTCTGCCTGCTAAGTCTATTTTCTGCAAAATCCCTTTTATGGGTTGGTTGGTCCGAACCCTAATGGTGTGAGCTTGGAAATATGGATGAAGTCGTCGCGATGTTAGTATGAGAGCATAGGCAAATTTTTCTATTTTTTGGTAGTTCAGCTCGGATCCTTGTAATGCTTTGCTGATGAAGTATACAGGTTGTTGCCCACTTTCGTCTTCCCGGACTAGTGCTGAGGCTACTGCCCGATTTCCTACTGCAAGGTATAATATATGTGGTTCTCCTTCCCGTGGCCGAGTTAGGATAGGTGGCTGTCCCAGGAATCTTTTGAAATCTTGGAAAGCCTGTTCGCATTCCATTGTCCATTCAAACCTCTTTCCCTTCCTTAGAGTGCCGTAGAAGGGGAGAGATCTTATTGCCGATCCAACGAGAAATCTGGACAAGGCTGCCAACCTCCCATTGAGTTGTTGCACTTCTTTGACACAAGTTGGGCTCTTCATGTCGAGTATGGCCTGGCATTTATCCGGATTTGCCTCGATTTCTCTTTGTGTGAGCATAAAACCCAAGAATTTGCCAGCTTCTACTGCGAAGGTGCATTTTGTAGGATTAAGTCGCATGTCATGCCTTCTTATAGTGTCGAATACTTGGGTGAGGTCAGACAGTAACATCTTTTCACTTTGCATCTTTATTAACATGTCGTCTACGTAGACTTCCATGATTTTTCCGATGTGATCCGTAAAGATCTTATTCATTAATCTTTGGTAAGTAGCTCTCGCGTTTTTAAGTCCAAAAGGCATGACGATGTAGCAGTAGTTTGTTTTTGGGGTTAAGAACGAAGTTTTTTCTTGGTCGGATGGATACATTGGGATTTGATTGTATCTCGAATATGCATCCATAAACGAGAGGTATTTACATCCAAAGGAGGCATCCACCAGAGCGTCGATACTTGGGAGTGGATAAGGATCTTTTGGGCAGGCTTTGTTGAGATCGGTGTAGTCGGTGCACATCCGCCACTTCCCATTTGATTTTTTCACCAAGACGACATTGGCTAGCCATAGTGGGTACTTGACTTCTCTTATGAATCCTGCCTTCAGTAGAGCTTGTACCTGCTCTTCCACAGCTTCGGATCATTCTAGCCCGAGCTTTCTACGTCTCTGTTGTACTGGCCGAGATCCTGGGTAGACTGCTAGCTTGTGGCACATTAACTTGGGGTCTATGCCTGGCATGTCTGCAGCCTTCCATGCAAAGAGGTCAATGTTATCTCGTAAGAACTGTACGAGTGATTCTTTTATGTCTCCTTTTAGGATTGTACCGATATTGGCTGTTTTGTCCGGGATATCTCCGATCTGGACTTTTTCTACTTCACCTTCGGGCTGTGGGCGGAGTTCTTCTCGCCTCTAAACTCCGCCGAGTTCGATTGTGTAGAATTCTTCTCCTCTGCCTCGGAGGTTTAGACTTTCGTTGTAACAGCGGTGCACTGTCTTCTGGTCTGCTTTTATTGTAGCAATCCCTTCTGCAGTTGGAAACTTCATGCATAGATGTGGAGTCGAGACTACTGCGCCGAGATGATTCAATGTTGTCTGACCTATTAAGGCATTGTAGGCTGAACTCACATCGACCACGATGTAGTCTATCTTGAGTGTTCTTGATTGATTTTCTTTTCCAAAGGTTGTGTGTAGTGAGATGTATCCGAGTGGTTGCACTGGGGTGTCTCCCAGTCCCAACAGGCTGTTCGGATATGCTCTGAGTTCTTTTTCTTCTACGCCGAGTTTGTCGAAGGCAATTTTGAACAAGATGTCGGCAGAGCTTCCTTGGTCTATTAGTGTGCGGTGGAGATTTGCGTTTGCCAATATGATAGTGATGACCATATGATCGTCGTGTCCTGAGATGATGCCGGATGCGTCCTCTTTGGTGAAAGTTATTGTGGGGATGTCGGGTGTTTCTTCTTTTTCCTCGACATGATATACTTCTTTTAGATATCTTTTGCGGGATGATTTGGAGATTCCTCCTCCTGCAAATCCTCCGTGTATCATGTGGACGTGTCTCTCGGGTGTACGAGGTAGTCGTTCAGCCCGTCCGACATCTTCATCCCTTCTTCTTTTTTTGGGATCGTCTGCTCGGCTCACCAAATACCGATCTAACTTTCCTTCTCTTACCAGTTTTTCTATGATATTTTTTTAGGTCGAAACATTCGTTGGTGGAATGTCCATAGATTCGATGATATTCACAATATTCAACCCGGTTTCCTCCTCTTTTTTTGCTTTTGAGTGGTCGAGCTGGAGGTATCTTTTCACTATGGCATACTTCTCTGTAGACATCCACAAGGGATACCCGAAGAGGGGTATAATTGAGGTTTTTTTTATCTTTTCCCCAACCTGATCTTTTTTCTTGGATTCTTTTTTCTTATCTCAGAAAGAGCAGGAGAATCCGGATTTTGAGATCTCTCCTAGTCGAGAGTTTTCCTCCATGTTTATATACTTCTCTGCTCGTTCTTGTACCTTATTTAGAGATGTGGGATGATTTTTCGATATGGAGTGGCTAAAAGGCCCTTCTTGCAAGCCATTAATGAGGCCCATGATGATCGCCTCTATGGGCAGACTTTGTATATCTAGACATGCCTTGTTGAATCTTTTCATGTAGCTGCGGAAACTTTCCCGATCTCCTTGTTTGATTCCTAATAGACTTGGGGCGTGCTTGGTTTTGTCTTTCTGGATAGAGAATCTGGCTAGAAACTTTTTGGCCAGGTCGTCGAAGCTTAAGATGGACCTGGGGGGTAGATTGTCGAACCACTTAATCGCCGTTTTGGTTAAGGTAGTCAGAAAGGCTTTGCAGCGGACTGCGTCTGAGGCATCAATGAGGTACATTCGACTCCTGAAGTTACTGAGATGATGGCTGGGATCTGCCGTGCCATCGTATAAAGTCATATCCGGGAGTTTAAAGTCCTTAGGAATTTTGGTTTTGATGATCTCCCTAGTGAATGGATCTTGATCCTTGCGAGAGCTGTCCTCATGAGTGGATCGAGTAGCTTTGGCTTTGAGATCGGCTTCGAGTTTTAGAAGTTTGTCCTCCAATTTCCGGCGTCGCCTTATCTCCCTTTGTAGGTCTTTCCCAGCTTCTCGCTGATGTTGGGCTTCTTTCTCGAGTTGTTTTAAACGATCTTGAAGCGTTTCAAGGGCTCCCGAGTTCGGTGAATTCTTGTCTCCGTCAGGTTGCGGGATATCTTTTGGTGTAGTGTCCACGTTTTTGTGCGGCGTTCTATCCTCTAGATCTGAGTCGTGGTCGTCGTCATGGTCGTCCGCCATGGTGGTGGGATGACTTCCAGGTTCCCCGGCAACGGCACCAATGTTCCGGAGGTTACCTGAAACTGTAGGTCGATCTTAGATGAGATCTTCTGTACTGGTCGGAGCTGACGTATCCGGCTGGTGGGTGGCAGCCAGAGCTGTTGCGTCCGACTTGTTGGACTGAGAGTGCTGCTGATCCTTCATCACCGGAGGGTGGTGGTACCTGCAAGGGACTCCGATGCTTAATTTAGCAAGGGTATTAAGCAGGTTTTTTAGTAGAATCAGTGTATGAGTTATACCTGGGTGCTCTAGTGTATTTATAGAGGTGTGGAGTGACCTTATTTAGATAAGATAAGTTAGTTATCTTATCTTATCTTTTCTTATTTTATCTTTGAGTGAGGTCATCTTATCTTCAAGAGAACCGCCCTTATCTCTATAGGCATGGGCTGCCTTTGGATTTGGGTCGTGTTCCTCTATTTGGGCCCTTTATTGGGCTTTCCTGACGATTTGGCCGAGCTCTTGAAGAAGAGGTCGGATGGTTTGACCTAAAGAGGCCAGTCGCTTTGTCGCTAATCATCCCGGGTCAGACAGCTTGACCCAGGTATGAACAGGCAGTAACAAGGCAAGAACCTGGAAAGAAGGAAATCGACGATCTATGCCCTAAAATCTCTCAACAAGAAAACACAATCTTTCTCTAGTAACATCACTCTACACAAAGCAGCAAGAAACCCATCATCATCAACAAAAATCATCAAAACTACAATCTTTCTTTATCAAACAGTTCAAACAAAAGTAATAAATCCAAAGACGAAGACATGCAAGGATGAAAGAAATAGGAACAACGACAATAAAGCCCTAAGGAAGCAAAAACTACCTGGCACAAGTCATAGCAAAAGAGTGCAGGGATCAACATAAAGATGCAAGTTTTTTTCAGAAAATCGTGAAAACAAAATGTCGAAAAGAAAGACACAATCTTCTTTTGAAGGGGTCAAGATTCTCAGAGACAAAATCAGTAAAAATCACATGCAACAGTACGGTGTAGACATACAAAAAGGCGACTATCGAAAACATAAAAGGGAAAGAAAATACCAACCTGTGGAGGAAGAAGAAGCAAGCGCGAGGGAAGGATCAGGAAGAAGCAAGCATCCAAATCTGCGCCAACAAAATGCTCTCAAGCAAAGGAGATGGAAAGCTTGGGGGCATGTAAACAAGAAGATATCAGAAGGAACAAAACGCCTTGCAAACGATGAGCAAAGAAGACGAAGAGGAATTAGAAAAAGAAACTATAAAATGACACTTTCAAAAATTTCAAAAATGAAGCACCAAAGAGGGAAAAAGGAAACGGCGAAGGGATATTAATGAGCCTTTAAACCCTCGCACGTTTCCAAGAAAAGCAAAACGCGCGCCACAACTTAAGAGGAAAAAAGAAAAATGCTTCGCATTCAAGGAGTCCACCTGAAGTCATATAGAAATCGACTCAAGGTAAAGCGCTCGAGCACGACTTCCCCAAAGAAGGGGTCGAAGTCTAAAAAATAGGACCTCAAAGGAAAGACTGAGCTCAAGCAGGGGCACTGTTCATACCCTGGGTCGAGCTATGCGACCCGGGCTGATGGAAGACGAAAGCGACCGACCTCCTTAGGTCAGGACTCCCGATCTCTCCCATTAAAGAGTTCGGCCAAATCGCCATAAGAAGTCCAAAGCAGGCCCAAACAAAGGGACATAGCCCAATCTAAAGGCAGCCAAAGCCTAGAAAGATAAAGGCGGTTCCCCTTAAAGATAAGATGACTTCACTAAAAGATAAGATAAGATAGCTAACTTATCTTATCTAGAAAGGTCAGCCCACACCACTATAAATACACTGGAGCACCCAGGTATAACTCATACTCTGATTCTATTAAAAACTTGCCTAAAGCACGTGCTAACTTAAGCACCGGAGTCTCTTGCAGGTACCACCACCCTCCAGTGACGAAGGATCAGCAGCACCACCAAGCCCAACAAGTCGGACATGACAGCTCCGGCCACCATCGCAGATCTTGACTGACATCGACATACAGTTTCAGGTAACCCTCGGAACACAAGCCATGGCTCGCGGAGTTTAAGCTGGCTAGCCATATACAGATATGCAGAACCATACAATGAAAACATCTTATAGATTTTTGTTTTCTCAAATACAAGCCTCTAGGCTAAATAAAATACAAAAGTGAGAGACATATAAACAAAATAAACTAAAAAGACTCCAAAGGAATCCAAGATCCTCCGCTTCTGTCACCATCCAAAACAACTCACCGAGGTGGGTTGCGACCTGCATCTAAAAAACACAACAGAAATATGGTATGAGAACCGGAGGTTCTCAGTATGGCAACAGTGCCCAGTGATGTAGGATATAAGACCCCAGGACGCCAAAGGCAATCCTAAACTCCAAATCCATCACAAGATTCAAACTTAAAGAATTCTAAAACAAATAAGCATAATTATAACAACATTAACTTAAATAAACTGGGTAATCTATCTTAGGGATTTCTACTCTAACCAAACACCGCTGTCCCACAGCCTTCACCAACCTATCCTCCATGCGATCCCATCGCCACCGCCTTCCGATCCTCCTCAATCCCAGTAGAAAACACAGATAATATATAATGCAAGTAAAACACAAGTATAAGCATATAAGGCAAATAATTCAGATAGCAATTAGGCATGTTATTCAATTAGGCAAGCCATTACAAGTAATCAAAGCATACAAACAGATAGAAAATGCATATGATGAATGCCTGCCCTACTGGCTTTGATATCACATTGTCGGTTCAACTGCCAACCCGACACATCTCCATGGAGACGTCGCCCTTCGGATTTCTCATATAGGAACCCCCGAGATATAGTGCTCGGATCACTGTCCAGGTATCCGTGCCTGCACGCTCTATAGATCCGAAGGGATGCGAGCGGGATACTCTTGCCTCAAACCTCACATCTCAACAAAAGCGGTGTTAACCACCATCCTTATGCCGCCGCCGCTACCTCGACAGGCGGGATTAACCACCGTCCCTGCTGGGCGCATAACGTCTCATAATCTCAGTAAAAACATTATTTCAGTGGTTTTTAAAAAAAATATTTTCAGTATACAGAGATCCATCATCTCAATCTGAGTCCTCGACTCATCTCAACCACTGTCCATTCATAACTCAGTTTCCAAATATCAAAATTTCATCATTTCTCATCTCATATATCAAGCATCCTTCACCTAACGTCAAACCATTCTCAGCACGCCAGAAACCTAGGCCTCCATTTTCTAATTTATCATAAAATCAGGTACTAGAACCCTTAAGTTATATCCCATGTTCTAAGACTCAAAACTAGGCCCAAAGTATTAAAATGGTGTTATAAAAGCTTACAACCTTGTTGGAAAGGTAAAATAGTTGAAAAATAAGAAAAATTTGAGAAACAGGATGTGTGCGGTCGCACAGGGGTCTATGCGTGCGCACGCCCAAAAAATTTTAAAATGTGTGTGTACGCACAGGGGTGTGCGTACGCACAGGTAGTAAAACTTTCAGAATCTGTTCACTCACACAACCTGTGTTAGTACCCCTAACAGACTGGCCTTTCCAACGTGTGCGTCCGCACAGGCCTGTACGTCCGCACAGGTTGTGTGCACAAGCTGTGCTAGCGCTGCAAACAAAACGCATTTCCCTGCTGTGCGTGCACACAGGTGTGTGCGTCCGCACAGGTCAAAATTTTCGTAGGGTGTGCGTCCGCACAAGGGTGTACGCCCGCACATATCAGAAATTATGAAATTCTGCAAAATTTTAAAGAGTCTTTAATTTTTTATATATCTAACCATGAATTTTTTAGTATTTTTATGTCAACTTTTTAAAGTTTTGCAGATTTACTGGTAAATTATGGAGGCATTAATATGAATAAAAAGAAATAAAGATAACTCATTCTAAATTTTGGTGAGCAATTACATGGAATATATCTCAAGTTTTTAACATATGACAATATGTTGTATATTTTGCATTTAATAATTCAAGAAATCTTGAACAAAAGGCATGTAAAATGGACTAAGTTGATGGATTATTTTCTATATGTGGTAGAACAAGGTAATGAGAATGTGATTACTAATGAGTTGTCTATAAAGTATGATTTGATCACAATTTTTAAATCTTATTTTTGTTCTATATCTATTACTTGCGAGAATATTGATTTCAAATGTCATAGTGGAATAAAACAAATCTTAAATATATTATCTATATATTTTTGTTGGTCTCATAGACGTAGGAATATAGATGGAATTTATTTTGATTTTATTACATGTAAGAAAGTTGAATCTCAAGCTTTTTTAAATATGTTGTGCATTCCTTTGCTTATTCCTACTCATACATGGATTGATATTTCTATAGATTTTCTACTTGGTTTGCCTAAGGTTAGAAAACGAAAATATATCATTAATTTTTTAATGGATAGATTTAATATGATGATATTTCTAATTGCAACCCACAATATTAAAGATTCCACACACATTGTTGAGTTATTTTTCAAAAAGTTTGTTTATTATGTGCTAATTTATATTAGTTGTTTGGATGAACATTACTTGCATATTAAGCCTATTTTGGATAATTCTGTGTGAGACATTGAGCATTCTCATAATTCTGATATTTATAACTCTATTGGGTGTTATCCTTGTGAATCTCTAAATGTTTTTAAGTCTATGACTATTTTGGAATTATTATTTTTGTCCTTGAGTAATGGTGTTACTTTAGAAGGTGAATGTAAGGTTAAAAAGATTGAACTTGCAGACATGAAGGACATAGCCACAATTCAATGGGTAAAGAAGAGCCATCAAACCATATTATTTGAACTCAGAGATTGGGTTTAGATTCCTTAGAGAGAAGAAGAGCTTTTCATTTAAAGAAAAATAACACTTGTTACTAGAGAAGATGGTCTGTTTCAAGTGTTGGGATTATTAAGGACAATTTCAGCAAATTGTGTTTAGTGTATCTAATTTTTTTTCTTTTGATATATATATATATATATATGCAAATTTGATGACAAATATTTTTGAAGAAGAAGAGGATGATACGTGTTCAGGAGAGCATTTTCATCATTTTAGAGATAAGGAGAAGAATGGTAATCTTGTCATGTTTAAAGATATGAATACTATAAAGGTTATACTATGCTGGTCTTAGACATCAATGAGACCAAGAGTTCGTTTAAAAAACAATGATGCCGAAAAGACGACAACTCATAAGGCTCATTGTGCTAAGTCAGGACAGCAAGAGGCTTAATAGTGTGTTTTCAAGTTCAGTGGAAGACACAAATTTAATAATTATTTCTGAATTTATATAATCTCTATTTTAAGTTTGTCAAATTATTAGGATTTGTTAGAAGATTTAATTTAGTTCTGATTTATTTAGTAGTTGTTCATACCCTGGGTCGAGCTATCCGACCCGAGATGTTTAGCGATAAGGCGACCGACCTCTTCAAGTCAGACTATCCGATCTCTTCTCAAAGAGCTCGGCCAAATTACCAAGAAAGCCCAAATAAAGGGCCCGAATGGAGGAACACGATCCAAATCCAAAGGCAGCCCAAGCCTATAGAGATAAGGGCGGTTCCCTTGAAGATAAGATGACCTCACCCAAAGATGAGATAAGATAAGATAACTAACTTATCTTATCTAAAAAGGTCACTCCACACCTCTATAAATACACTGGAGCACCCAGGTATAACTCATACTCTGATTCTACAAAAATACCTGCTTAATACCCTTGCTAACTTAAGCATCGGAGTCTCTTGCAGGTACCCCCCACCTTCCGGTGACAAAGGATCAGCTGCACCACCAATCTAACTGATCGGACGCGGTAACTCCGGCCACCACCTACACGCCGGACACGTCATCTCCGACCAGCATTGAAGATCTCGACCGAGATCGACCTACGATTTCAGGTAACCCTCGGAACATTGGCGCCGTTGCCGGGGACCCTGGAAGTCATCCCATCACCATGGCGGACGACCATGACAACGACCACGATTCGGATCTAGAGGATAGAACGCCGCACAAAAACGCGGACACTACAGCAAAGGATACTCCTCAACTTAACAACGAAAAGAACTCTCCGAACGCGGGAGCCATGGAGGCGCTTCAAGACCGTTTAAAACAACTTGAAAAAGAAGCCCTACATCAGCGAGAGGCTGAGAAAGACCTACAAAGGGAAATAAGACAACGCCAAGAATTGGAGGACAAACTCCTAAAACTCGAAGCCGATCTCAAGACCAAAGCTAATCGATCCTCTCAGGAGGATAGCTCCCGCAAGGACCAAGATCCATTTACCAAGGAGATCATGAAGACCAAAATCCCAAAGGACTTTAAATTCCCGGATATGACTTTATACGATGGCACTACAGATCCCAACCATCATCTTAGCAATTTCAGAAGTAGAATGTACCTCACCGACGCCTCAGATGCAGTTCGCTACAAAGCCTTTCCAACTACTTTAACAAAGACAACAATTAGATGGTTCGATAATCTACCTCCTAGGTCCATCTCAAGCTTCGACGACTTAGCCAAGAAGTTTCTGCCCAGATTCTCCATCCAAAAAGATAAGGCTAAGCACGCCCCAAGTCTATTAGGAATCAAGCAAGGAGATCGGGAAAGTCTTTGCAATTACATAGAAAGATTCAACAAAACATGCCTGGACATACAAAGTCTACCAACAGAGGCTACCATTATGGGCCTCATCAATGGCTTGCGAGAGGGACCTTTTAGCCAATCTATATCGAAAAAACACCCCACATCTCTGAACGAAGTGCAAGAACGAGCAGAGAAGTACATCAACATGGAGGAAAACTCTCGACTAGGAGAGACCTCAAAATCCGGATTCACCTATCCCTCCCGGGATAAGGATAAAGAGTCCAAAAAGAAGGAAGATCAACATGGCGATAAAATCAAAAAATACCACAATTACACCCCTCTTCAGGAGTCCCTTGTGGATGTCTACAAAGAAGTCTGCCACACTGAAAAAATACCCCCAGCTCGACCACTCAAAGGTAAAAACGGAGGAGAAAATCGGACCGAATTTTGTGAATACCATCGAATCTGCGGGCATTCCACCAACGAATATTTTGACTTAAAGAATGTCATAGAAAGACTAGTAAGAGAAGGGAAATTAGATCGGTATCTGGCCACCCAGGACGATGAGCAAAGAAAAAGAAGAAGGGACGAAGATGTCGGACGAACTAAGCGATCACCTCGTACACCAGAAAGACACGTCCATATGATACACGGTGGATTTGCGGGAGGAGGAATCTCCAAATCATCTCGCAAAAGATATATCAAAGAAGTATATCATGTCGAGGGGAAAGAGGAAGCACCCGACATCCCCGCAATTACTTTCATCAAAAAGGACGCATCCGGTATCATCTTAGGACACGACGATCCCATGGTTATCACTATTATACTGGCAAACGCTAACCTCCACCGCACACTGATAGACCAAGGGAGCTCCGCCGACATCTTGTTCAAAACTGCCTTCGACAGGCTCGGCCTGGAAGAAAAAGAACTTAGAGCATATCCGAACAGTCTGTTCGGACTGGGAGACACTCCAGTTCAACCACTTGGATACATCTCACTACACACAACCTTCGAAAAAGGAAACCAATCCAAAACACTCAAGATAAACTACATCGTGGTCGACGTGAGTTCAGCCTACAACGCCTTAATAGGTAGGACAACATTGAACCAGCTCGGCGCAATAGTCTCGACTCCACATCTATGCATGAAATTTCCAACTGCAGAAGGGATAGCTACAATAAAAGCAGACCAGAAGATGGCGCGCCGCTGCTACAATGAAAGTCTAAACCTCAGAGGCAGAGGAGAAGAATTCCATACAATCAAACTCGGTGGAGTTCAGAGGCGGGAAGAACTCCGCCCATAACCCGAAGGTGAAATAGAGAAAGTCCAGATCGGAGACATCCCGGACAAAATAACCAATATTGGTACAATCCTAAGAGGAGACATAAAAGAATCACTCGTACAGTTCTTACGAGATAATGTCGACCTTTTTGCATGGAAAGTTGCAGACATGCCAGGCATAAACCCCAAACTAACGTGCCACAAGTTGGCGGTCTACCCAGGATCTCGGCTAGTACAACAGAGACGAAGAAAACTCGGGCCAGAACGATCCCAAGCTATGAAAGAGCAGGTACAAGCTCTACTGGAGGCAGGATTCATAAGAGAAGTCAAGTTCCCACTATGGCTAGCTAACGTCGTCTTGGTGAAAAAATCAAATGGGAAGTGGTGAATGTGCATCGACTACGCTGATCTCAACAAAGCCTGCCCAAAAGATCCTTAATGAAAGTTTGAGAAGGCGTAACACCAAATTCTTGACAAACCAACTGAAAAACCTTAATGAAACCCCAAGAATTCGGATGAAGCTGAGATGGGGCCACGTTGCACGACCATAACAAGTCAGTTTCAAAAGAATTAAAGGGAAAGGTAATCTCCAGCTGGCTGAAAAAATAGTCATAGGCATAGAAGAAGGGACGTTCCCCTTGGGTCAAAGAAGGAAAGCAAACCCTCTCCTCAGAGCCCGGCATAATCAACTCATAATCTTTCTCCTGGTCTCTACGATTACAGATACGATGACGTTTCTTAAGCTCCACAAGATACTCGGAATCGACAAGTGAAACACACATCAAAACAAGGGAGTCCAGCCAATCGGACATTCCCTCGGGGACTTTGGAGGAGATCTCAACAATATTTTTGCGAGAGGAAGACATGATCAACTAATCCTACAACAAAGAAAAAGAGAGGGATTACTAAATAAACAAACTCATCAGCTCGGATAAACATGGCTAAGAGAGACATAAACAGCAAAAGAACACCCCAGGATCCACATCAAAGATCCAGGGGCATCCTTTGGAGGCAATGACACAGAACAAAAGACTTAGGAAAACCTACAGAAACTAAAACAACCCAGCAAAGGACTCTAAAGAAGACGCAAATCAGAGCAAGATCACCAAGAAAGACCATCATTTTCTACAAAGCTATCACAACAGAAAAAAAAACTCTCTTTCAATCAACATGCGGAAGAAGAAAATGATCGTCAAAACCACCTCTCAACTATAGTTTGGGTCTACGAGAACCACCAAGTAAACAAAACATAACAAGGAAAAATCATCAAAGATGCAACCTTTCCAGGAATGAACAAACCATTATCTCACAAAAACTACAGTAGCGCAACAAACATGCAAAGTCCTGAGAGAAGCCCTAATCATCAGAAGAAATACCGAAGTATACAAGGCCAGAAAAACATACATCACAACAACAATTGAAGCAGAACAAAAAAGATTCAAGCCTCCCAGCATGCATTCAAACAAAAGATCAAAGCTTTACCAAAGAACCAAATGTAAAGCAACAGAAAGTAAAACCAACCTGGAAAAAGGAGAAAAGAAATTAAAGATGAAAGCCTTTCAGAGCAAAGAAAACACCAACATCATCGCAAGGAGAAAACGCAAAAATACAAAAACAGAAAGTGAGAAAGAAAAGGGGAAAGTTGCAGTAAAGAGAAGAGAAACCGTTTTTGTGAAAAAGTTCAAAATGAACAAAAGAAACGGAACGTTAAGTGAATTAATGAGGTTATTAAACCCTCGCGCATTCCCAAAGCCAGAGCATTAATGCACAAGCGCGCGCTTTTAGAAGAAGCGTTTCGCATTCAAAAAAAGATTATTCCACAAAGAGGAAATCGACAAAATGCTCGAGTTCGGCTTCACCCGAGAAGGATCAAAGTCTTAGAGCCAAGACTCGGCCTCCAAAAGAAAGACCGAGCTCGAGCAGGGGCACTGTTCATACCTTGGGTCAAGCTGTCCGACCCGGGATGTTTAACGACAAGGCGACCGACCTCTTCAGGTCCGATTATCCGACCTCTTCTCAAAGAGCTCGGCCAAACCGACAGGAAAGCCCAAAGAATGGCCCAAATGAAGGGACACAGCCCAATCTAAAGGCAGTTAAAAGCCTAGAAAGATAAGGGCGGCTCCCCAGAAGATAAGATGACCTCGCTTGAAGATAAAGATAAGATAACTAACTTATCTTATCTAGAAAGGTCAGCCTACACTACTATAAATACACTGGAGCACCCAGGTATAACTCATACTCTGATTCTACTAAAAACCTGCTTAACACTCTTGCTAACTTAAGCATCGGAGTCCCTTGCAGGTACCCCCACCCTTCGATGACAGAGGATCAGCAGCACTATCAGTCCAACAAGTCGGACACAATAGCTCCGGCCGCCACCCACCAGCCGGACACGTCAGCTCCGACCAGTACAGAAGATCTCGTCCGAGATCGACCTACAGTTTCAGGTAACCCTTGGAACACCGGTCTTGTGGGCTTTTGAACTCTTTATTTTGTAAGTTGCGGTCTTGACTTTGGATACTTTAGTTGCTTTTTTAGCAACCTTATTTTGAAAAAACAAGAGCAATTTTTCAAGCCTCTTGGGGTCGACTTCAGGTGGCCTCTTGAGTCTTGTTATTATAGCAACTTTGTTTCTTTTGTGACCTGCTTGTCGACTGCTTGCTTAGTATTTTCCAGGCATCTTCAGCGTGTTGGAATCTTGTTTTCCGACCTCTTTTGATTGCCTTTGTTCTTTCATGCTTGTAGATTGATTCTTTTGAGGTTATGGCTTTTTTGGTCCAATTTGAGTCCCTTATGGCGCATACCTTCTGTCGATTGATGTCTTTGAATTATTTTTAGTAAATCCTACAAATTTGATTTTTGATAATTCTGCAGCTTTGGTCCGACTTCTTCATCTCGGTTTGTCTGAAGTTATTTCTAGTAATCCATTTTATTTGGACCTTTGTCTTTTAGGATTCTCTTTTAGGTTTGTGGACTTCATCACTTTTCTAGTAATCCATTTTGGATCTTTGTCAGATCTCTTTTATGGATTACTTTTATAACTTTTGTGGTTTGTGGGAGGCCGACTTCATCATGTCGGTCCCTTCTAAGTTATTTCTAGTAATCCATTTTGGATCTTTGTCAGATCTTTTTTATGGATTACTTTTATAACTTTTGTGGTTTGTGGGAGGCCGACTACATCGTGTCGGTCCCTTCTAAGTTATTTCTAGTAATCCTCTTTTCTAGGGCTGGCCAGGCCTCTTTCTAGGGATTTACTTTTTTATAACTTTGTTGTTGTGGTCGACTGGTCTGACTTCTTTATGTCGGTCCGTCTTTAAGTTATTTTTTAGCAACTCGTTTTTATTAAGACCTCGTCAGGTCCTTTCGATAACTTCTTGCATTTAATCTGTCTTTGTCGCTTTTTCATCTTTGCTGATTTTGTAGAAATTGGATTTGATCCTCATTTGGTCGACCTTTGATAAATTTGGTTTTCATCTTCGTTGGTCTTTATCGTGATCAAGCAGTGAATTTCATTTTCACTTTTTGCCGATCTGTAGCTTTATAATCGGGCGATGAATTCTTTTGCGTTTCAGGTTAATGCGTCTTGATAAAAGGATTTTGTAGAAATCTGAAAAATTTTATTCAAGATAGAAAATATGCAACTATATACATGTGGGCGTTTTCCCTTCTGAGTCGGGCAATTTGTAGATCTTGGCTTGGCGCCTCATTAAAAAATCTTTTCAGGAAAAAGAGTGCACCTTATCCTAAGATCTTTGTTACCTCTAACTATAATACCTTCTTAGGTTGCAGGCGTGCCATGACCTTGGTAGCTCTCGCCCTTCGAGTTCAGACAGCCTGTAGTAGCCCTTTCCGAGTACTTCTATGACTTGATATGGTCCTTTACAGTTAGCCGCCAGTTTTTCCTCTCCAGACCGAGTTGTTCTGATATCATTTCGGATTAGGATGAGGTCGTTTTTGGCAAAACCTCGCTGTACTGCTTTTTTATTGTATCTTGAGGCCATTCGTCGTTTTAATTCCTCTTCCTTGATCCGAGCTCTTTTTCGGATTTCTGGAAGTAGGTCGAGCTCTTCCCTTTGAAGTTGGGAGTTGGCCTCTTCGTTGTAGTGGATTACTCTGGGCGATCCTTCTTTAACCTCCACTGGGATCATTTCCTCCATCCCGTAAGCTAATCGGAAGGGTGACTCCCTTGTTGTGGAGTGTGGGGTTGTCCGATATGCCCATAGGACTTGTGGGAGCTCTTCAGCCCAGGCCCCTTTTGCGTCCTGTAATCTCCGTTTTAGCCCGGCTAATATGACTTTGTTAGCAGCCTCTACTTGTCCATTAGCCTGGGAATGTTTTACGGAGGTGAATTGGTCTTTTATGTTCAGGTCGGCCACTAACTTTCCAAAGCCTACGTCTATGAATTGAGTGCCATTGTTTGTGGTGATGGAGTATGGAACCCCAAACCTTGTGACAATGTTTCTATATAGGAATTTTCGACTTCTTTGAGCAGTGGCGTTAGCTAGGGGTTCTGCCTCAATCCATTTTGTGAAATAGTCTACCCCAACGATGAGGAACTTGACCTGTCCTGATCCTTGAGGGAAGGGTCCCAGGAGGTCGAGTCCCCATTTTGCAAATGGCCAGGGTGAGTTTACCCTGATGAGCTCCTCTGGTGGAGTGATGTGAAAGTTAGCATGTTTCTGACATGGTGGACATGTCTTTACGAATTCCATTGCTTCTTTTTGTAAAGTTGGCCAATAGAATCCGGCTCGGAGTACTTTTTTGGTAAGAGCTTGTGCTCTGAGATGGTTGCCACAGATGCCACTGTGTATTTCTTCTAAAACTTCCTTAGTGTTGGAAGTCGACACACATTTTAACAGTGGTGTTGAAATCCCTCTCTTGTATAGAGTGCTGTTTATGATGGTATAGTATTGTGCCTCTCGTTTTAATCTCTTTGCCTCCTTCTTATATGTGGGGAGTGTTTTTGTTTTGAGGTAGTTAATTATAGGAGTCATCCATCCTTGATCCAGACTTGTTATGGCCAAGATCTTTCCGTCTTTCGAGATTGACGGGTTCTGTAGTATCTCCTGGATGAGGCTTCTATTGTTGCCCCCTGGTTTGGTGCTGGCTAATTTTGAGAGCGCATCAGCTCGAGCATTCTGTTCTCGAGGTATGTGGCGGACCTCATATTCCCCGAATTGTCCGAGCTGTTCCTTGGTTTTGTCCAAGTACTTTTTCATGGTGGGATCCTTGGCTTGGTAGCTCCCTGCTATTTGTGAGGTGACTACCTGTGAGTCGCTGAAGATGATAAGCTTTTGAGCTCCAACCTCCTTAGCCAACTTCAAACCAGCAAGTAGTGCCTCATATTCGGCCTGGTTGTTTGAAGCAGGGAACCCGGATTTGAGGGAAAGTTCGACTTGGGTTCCCTGATCGCTTTCTATTATCACGCCTGTGCCACTTCCAGTTTTGTTTGAGGAACTGTCTACGTAGAGATTCCATTCTGTAGGGATTTCTGGGGCGTCCGTAAACTCTACAATGAAGTCGTCCAGATACTGTGATTTGATGGTTGTCCGAGCTTCATATTGAAGGTCGAATTCGGACAACTCGACTGCCCATTGCAAGATTCTTCCTGCTAAATATGTTTTCTGCAGAATGCCTTTTATGGGCTGGTTGGTCTGAACCCTGATGATGTGGGCTTGGAAATATGGGCGAAGGCGTCGAGATGTTAGTATGAGAGCACAAGCGAATTTTTCTATTTTTTGGTAGTTCAGTTCGGACCCTTGTAGTGCTTTGCTAATGAAGTATACAGGTTGTTGTCCACTGTCGTCTTCTCGTACCGGTGCTGAGACTACTGCCCGATTTCCTATTGCGAGGTACAATACAAGTGGTTCTCCTTCCCGTGGCCGAGTTAGAATAGGTGGTTGTCCCAGGAACCTTTTGAAATCCTGGAAGGCCTGCTCGCACTCTATTGTCCATTCAAACCTCTTTCCCTTCCTTAGAGTGGTGTAGAAGGGTAGAGATATTATTGCCGATCTAGCTAGAAATCTGGACAAGGCTGCCAATCTTCCATTGAGTTGTTGTACCTCTTTGACACAGGTCGGACTCTTCATGTCGAGTATATCCCGGCATTTATCTGTATTTGCCTCGATTCCTCTTTGTGTGAGCATAACACCCAAGAATTTGCCGGCTTCTACTGCGAAGGTGCATTTTGTAGGGTTAAGTCGCATGCCATGCCTTCTTATAGTGTCGAATACTTGGGTGAGGTCGGACAGTAACGACTCTTCGCTTTGTGTCTTTATTAACATGTCGTCCACGTAGACTTCCATGACTTTCCCGATGTGGTCTGCGAAAACTTTATTCATTAATCTTTGATAAGTAGCTAATGCGTTTTTGAGTCTGAACGGCATGACGATGTAGCAGTAGTTTGCTTTTAGGGTTAAGAATGAGATTTTTTCTTGATCAGGTGGGTACATCGGGATTTGATTGTATCCCGAATAGGCGTCCATAAACGAGAGGTATTTGCATTCGGAGGAGGCATCCACCAGAGCGTCGATACTTGGGAGTGGATAAGGGTCTTTTGGGCAGGCTTTGTTGAGATCAGTGTAGTCGGTGCACATTCGCCACTTCCCATTTGATTTTTTCACCAAGACGACGTTAGCTAGCCATAGTGGGTACTTGACTTCTCTTATGAATCCTGCCTCTAGTAGAGCTTGTACCTGCTCTTCCACAGCTTGGGATCGTTCTAGTCCGAGCTTTCTACGTCTCTGCTATACTGGCTGAGATCCTGGGTAAACTGTCAACTTGTGGCATATTAACTTAGGATCAATGCCCGGCATGTCTGCGGCCTTCCGTACAAAGAGGTCGCCATTGTCTCGTAAGAACTGTATGAGGGACTCCTTTTCGTCTCCTTTTAGGATTGTGACAATATTGGTCGTTTTATCTGGAGTATCTCCAATTTGAACTTTTTCTGTTTCGTCTTCAGGTTGTGGTCGAAGTTCTTCCCGTCCTCGAACTCTCCCGAGCTCAATGGTTTTGCGCCAATATCTATTTATCACAACTCTGTAATGTAAAATAGATTTTAAGAAAAACCTCTACCTCAATTATTCGCAATCCACATAATTAAATGCGTTGAATCCCTTTTTTCTCCCGGCTCATCACAGCGGCAACCACACCCAGTTCCAAACCACTTTTGCAGCAACCATAGTTACTCTAATCGCATAACCGAAACTCAATCAAATAGCAAATAACATTGCAAAATCCTCAATAAACTATAACGAATCGCTAACAGCGAGAGTTCCAAAACAAGAAAAACTCACCGAATCAATAGGGAAATAAAAGTTGGAGCTGTTACAAATCCAATGGCCAACACCGGCAAGAATGGGACCTGACAAAAATAATGGAAAGTGAAGGTGATGCAGAATAGCTATGGTGGTTAATCCAATCAGCACTGAGAGCGGCGTCAGTAATTCCAGCAACAGTGACCATGGTTACAGCAAAATAGAGAATTCAAACTCAATGGAATCGAAACAGAAATGAATTCAATAGAACTGGAAACAAAGACCGCTTACGATAAAAGAATGAAGCAGCAGCAATAGGAGAGGCAGCACCCTTCTCTCCAGTCCGTGATTCCGGCAACCAGAGGCACGGTGGTTGTTCCCCGTGACAATCGACGGCGGAGGCTGAAGCTTCTTCGACTGTGACTAAAACCAACACGCAGGGATAATAAGGTTTTCAGAATCTTAAACGAAGGTAAACCAAACTCAAAAACCCTTACTTTGGTGAATCTCAGTGGCGGCAGCGGAGCTTCTTGGCGGCAGAGGCACGGCGGTGGCTGAGCACGGGTCTCCCCTTTCTCTCCTCTGCTCCCGAGCTCTCTCTCTCTCTTTCCCTCTTCATGAACGGCGACGGCGCGGGCTGGAGGTGACAGCGTGAACGGCGACAACGGAACTGGAAGCTCCTACGACGCAACGGCGGTGAGCCCAGTCCCGGCGTCATCCCTTCCTCTTCTCCCCGTCGCTCCCCTTCTCCTCTTCTTGTGCGTGACGACGACACAGCTGTGACGGCAAGGACGAGACTGAGCACGGCGCGGCAGCGAGCGGGACACGGTCTTGAACAGCGCGGCAGTAAGGCGGCGGCGGCTCCTCTCCGGCACTCTCTTCCTCTCCGATTTCCCCCTTCCCCTTTCCTTTTTTCTTGCCTCCGTTTCGTTCTTTCTTTCTGTCTTTCTCTTTTTTTTTTCTTTTTTCTTTCTGAAGGGATGGAGCTGAGTTTGGGTTAGAGAGTGGGGGTGGTTAGTGTTCATACCCTGGGTCGAGCTACCCGACCTGGGATGATTGATGACAAAGCGATCGACCTCTTCAGGTCAAGCGGATCGACTTCTTCTAAAAGAACTCGGCCAAATCAACAAGAGAGCCCAATGAAGGGCCCAGATAAAGGAAACATGACCCAAATCCTAAGGCAGCCCAAGCCTATAGAGATAAAGGCAGTTCCATTGAAGATACGCTGACCTCAACTCAAAGATAAAGATAAGATAAGATAACTAACTTATCTTATCCAAAAGGTCACATCTCACCATTATAAATACACTGGAGCACCCAGGTATAACTCATACTCTGATTCTACTATAAACCTGCTTAATACCCTTGCTAACATAAGCATCGGAGTCCCTTGCAGGTACCCCCACCCTTCGGTGATAAAGGATCAGCAGCAAAGCCAGTCCAACAAGTCGGACACGACAGCTCCGGCCGCCATCCACTCGCCGGACACGTCGGCACCAACCAGTACAGAAGATCTCGTCCGAGATCGACCTACAGTTTTAGGTAACCCTCGGAACATTGGCGCCGTTGCCGGAGAACCTGGAAGTCATCCCATCACCATGGCGGACGACCATGACAACGACCACGATTCAGGTCTGGAATATAGAACACCGCACAAAAACGCGGATGTCACGCTACAGGACACTCCGAAAACCAACAAGGACAAAGACTCACCAAATTCGGGGGTAATAGAAGCGCTCCTAGATCGCCTAAAACAACTTGAAAAAGAAACCCAACAACAACGAGAAATCGGAAGAGATCTACAAAGAGAGGTGCGGCGACGTCGGGAGTTGGAAGAAAAACTACAGCAGTTGGAAGCCGATCTCAAATCAAAAACCCCTCGAGCCAATCTCGAAGAAAATTCACGCAAAGAGCAAGACCCGTTCACTAGGAAAATCATGAAAACCAAAATTCCAACAGACTTCAAACTCCCGGATATGACCCTGTATGATGGCACCACAGATCTCAACCACCACCTCAGCAATTTCAAAAGCAGAATGTACCTCACCGACTCCCCAGATGCTGTTCGCTGTAAAGCCTTTCCAACAACTCTCACAAAGACAGCAATCTGATGGTTCGACAACCTACCCCCAAAGTCCATCTCAAGCTTTGATGACTTGGCTAAAAAATTCCTAGCCAGATTCTCCATTCAGAAAGATAAGGCCAAACACGCCCCCAGTTTACTAGGGATCAAACAAGGAGATCGGGAGAGCCTCCGCAACTACATGGAGAGATTCAACAAAACGTGCATGGACATACAATGTTTACCAACAGAGGCCGCCATCATGGGACTCATCAACGGCCTACGAGAGGGACCTTTCAGCCAATCTATATCAAAAAAGTACCTGACCTCCTTAGACGAAGTACAGGAACGAGCAGAAAAATACATCAACATGGAAGAAAACGCTCGGTTAGGAGAGACCTCAAAATCAGGGGCCTCCTACCGAGACAGAGACAAGGAATCCAAGAGAAAAGAAGATCGATAATGGGAAAAAATCAAAAAATACCATAATTACACTCCTCTCAGGGCATCCCTGGTCGAGATATACAAAGAAGTCTGCCATACATAAAAAATCCCCCCAGCACGGCCACTCAAAGGCAAAAGGGGAGGAGGAAATCGGAAGGAATATTGTGAATACCATCGAGTCCGAGGACACTCCACAAACGAATGCTTCGACTTAAAAAATATCATAGAAAAATTGGTGAGAGAAAGAAAATTAGATCGATTCCTGGCCACCCGAGATGATGATCAAAGAAAGAGACGAAGGGATGAAGATACTGAATGAACAGAACGATCACCTCGGACACCAGAAAGACATGTCCACATGATACATGGCGGATTCACAGTAGGTGGGATCTCCAAATCCTCTCGCAAAAGATACCTCAAAGAAGTATATCATGTCGAAAGAGAGGAGGAAGCACTCAACATCCCGGCAATAACATTCACTAAAGAAGACGCATCTGGCATCATCGCAGGACACGACGATCCCATGGTCATCACCATCATATTAGCAAACGCCAACCTACACCGCACCTTAATAGACCAAGGGAGTTCTGTCGACATCTTATTCAAAACAGCCTTTGATAAACTCGGCTTAGAAGAAAAAGAACTTAAAGCATATCCAAATAGCCTGTTCGGACTATGAGACACCCCAGTTCGACCACTAGGATACATACCACTACATACAACCTTTGGAAAAGGGAACCAATCCAGGACCCTCAAAATAGACTACATCGTGGTCGACGTAAGTTCAGCTTACAATGCTCTCATAGGTCGGACAACACTCAACCAACTTGGCGCAATAGTCTCGAACCCACACCTATATATGAAATTTCCAACTCCAAAAGGGATAGCCACGATAAGAGCAGATAAAAAGATGGCACGTCGCTGTTATAACGAAAGCCTAAACCTCAGAGGCAAAGGAGAAGAGTTCTACATAATCGAGCTGGACGGAGTTCAACGACGAGAAGAACTTCGCCCCCAACCAGAGGGTGAGATAGAAAAGATTCAAATCGGGGACACCTCGGAAAAAACAACTAATATTGGCACAATCCTAAAAGGAGATTTAAAAGAATTACAAATACAATTCTTACAAGATAATGTTGATCTCTTCGCGTGGAAAGCTGCAGACATGCCAGGCATAGACCCTAAGCTAATGTGTCACAAGTTGGCGGTCTATCCAGGATCTCGACCGGTGCAGCAGAGACGAAGAAAACTTGGGCCAGAGCAATCCCAGGCTGTGGAAGAACAAGTACAGGCACTATTGGAAGCAGGATTCATAAGAGAAGTCAAATATCCACTATGGCTAGCCAACGTTGTCTTGGTGAAAAAATCAAATGGGAAGTGGCGAATGTGCACCGATTACACCGATCTCAACAAAGCTTGTCCAAAAGATCCATACCCACTCCCAAGTATTGACACTCTGGTAGATGCTTCATCCGGATATAAATATCTCTCGTTTATGGACGCATACTCGGGGTACAATCAAATCCCCATGTATCCACCAGATCAAGAAAAGACTTCGTTCCTAACACCAAAAGCAAACTACTGTTACATTGCGATGCCTTTCGGTCTCAAGAACGTAGGGGCTACTTATCAAAGGCTAATGAATAAAGTCTTCTCGGATCACATCGGAAAGATCATGGAAGTCTACGTGGACGACATGCTAATAAAAACACAAAGTGAAGAGACATTATTGTCCGACCTGGCCCAAGTGTTTGACACCATAAGGAAGCATGACGTGCGACTCAATCCCACGAAATGCACCTTTGCAGTAGAAGCAGGCAAATTCTTAGGTTTCATGCTCACACAAAGAGGAATTGAAGCAAATCCAGATAAATGTCAGGTCATACTCAACATGAAGAGCCCAACCTGTGTCAAAGAAGTACAGCAACTCAACGGGAGACTGGCTGCCCTATCCCGATTCTTAGCAGGAGCTGTGATAAGATCTCTCCCCTTCTACGCTACTTTAAGAAAGGGAAAGCAGTTCGAATGGACGACAGAATGTGAGCAAGCCTTCCAAGACTTTAAGAAGTTCTTAGGACAGCTACCTATACTGTCTCGACCATGAGAAGGAGAACCACTCATATTATATCTCGCAGTAGGAAGACGGGCAGTAGCGTCAGCACTAGTCAGAGAAGACGAAAACAGACAACAACCCGTCTACTTCATTAGCAAAGCACTGCAGGGATCCGAGTTGAACTATCAGAAAATAGAAAAATTCACCTATACTCTCATTCTAACATCTAGACGACTCCGCCCTTACTTCCAGGCCCACACCATTAAGGTTCGAACTAACCAGCCCTTAAAAGGAATATTGCAGAAAACAAATTTAGCAGGCAGAATTCTACAATTGGCAGTCGAGCTGTCCGAATTCGACCTCCAATATGAAACTCGGACGGCCATCAAATCACAATATCTGGCCGACTTTATCGTAGAATTCACAGATGCCCTGGAAACCCTCACAGAATGGAATCTCTATGTGGACGGTTCTTCAAATAAAACTGAAAGTGGCGCGGGCGTGATAATAGAAAGCAACCAGGGAACCCAAGTTGATCTCTCCCTCAAGTTCGGGTTCCCAACTTCAAATAACCAGGAGGAATATGAAGCATTGTTAGCTGGTTTGAAGCTGGCTGAAGAAGTTGGAGCTCAAAAACTCAACATTTACAGCGATTTGCAAGTGGTCACATCACAAATAACAGGGAGCTACCAAGCCAAAGATCCCACCATGAAAAAGTATTTGGATAAGACCAAGGAACAGCTCGGACAAATCGGGGAATATAAGATCTGCCACATACCCCGCGAACAAAATGCCCGAGCTGACGCACTCTCGAAATTAGCCAGCACCAAACCAGGGGGCAACAATAGAAGTCTCATCCAGGAAATACTACAGAGCCCGTCAATCTCGGAAGAGGAAAAGTCCTAACCATAACAGGCCAGGACCAAGGATGGATGACCCCCATAATTAACTACCTCAAAACAGGGACACTCCCCACAGAAGAAAAGGAGGCAAAGAGGCTAAAAAGGGAGGCACAGTATTACACCATTATAAACAACATCCTGTACTGGTGGACGAAATTGTGTTCCTTTTTCCTTGTAATTGGATTTTAGAAATTGGCACGAGTGAACACAACTCCGTTCAACTAACCAGCAAGTGTACTGGGTCGTCCAAGTAATACCTTACGTGAGTAAGGGTCGAATCCACAGAGATTATTGGTTTGAAGCAATCAATATTTATTTTATTAATCTTAGTCAGGATGTGAAAGAAAATTGTTTAGGCTACTTGAACAATAGAGTTACTTGTTTATGATTAAAAGTGGAATTATTAGATTTGATTATAAAAATAAAAGAGGAGGACAGCGTTACTTGTTAGGCAATAAAGAGAAATATGTTGGAGTTTTGGAGATGCTTTGTCCTTTGACTTCAACTCTTCCTTGGAATCCTCTTCTCACACGCAGGTTCTATCCATGGCAAGCTCTATGTAGGGTGTCACCGTTGTCAATGGCTACTTCCCATCCTCGCAGTGAAAGCTAATGCTCACGCACTCTGTCACAGTACGGCCAATCACCGGTTGGTTCCCGCTCCTACTGGAATAGAATCCCTCTTTTGCGTCTGTCACTAACGCCCAGCAGGTTAAAGTTTGAAGCACGTCACAGCCATTCAATCCCAGAATCCTACTCGGAATACCACAGACAAGGTTTAGACTTTCCAGATTCTCATGAATGCCGCCATCTATCCGGCTTATACCACGAAGATTCTGTTGGGGAATCTAAGAGATATTCATTCAATCTGATGTAGAACGGAGGTGGTTGTCAGGCACACGTTCATAGGTTGAGGAAGGTGATGAGTGTCACGGATCATCACCTTCTCCACAGTTAAGCGCGAATAAACATCTTAGATAAGAACAAGCGTGTTTGAATGGAAAACAGAGGAATTGTATTAAATCATCGAGACGCTGCAGAGCTCCTCACCCCCAACAATGGAGTTTAGAAACTCATGCCATCACAAAGTATGTAATTCAGATCTGAAAATGTCATGAGGTACAAGAGATGTCTGTAAAAGTTGTTTAAATAGTAAACTAGTAACCTAGGTTTACAGAAATTGAATAAACTAAGATAATTGGTGCAGAAATCCACTTCTGGGGCCCACTTGGTGTGTGCTGGGGCTGAGACTAATGCTTTCCACGTGTGGAGGCCTTTCTTGGCATCAAACTCCAGGTTTTGACGTGTTTTGGGCGTTCAACTCCGGATCATGACGTTTTTCTGGCGTTTAACTCCAGACAGCAGCGTGTACTTGGCGTTCAACGCCAAGTTACGTCGTCTATTCTTGCGCAAAGTATGGACTATTATATATTGCTGGAAAGCCCTGGATGTCTACTTTCCAACGCCGTTGAGAGCGCGCCAATTGGACTCCTGTAGCTCCAGAAAATCCATTTCGAGTACAGGGAGGTCAGGATCCAACAGCATCAGCAGTCCTTTTTCAGCCTAAGTCAGATTTTTGCTCAGCTCCCTCAATTTCAGCCAGAAAATACCTGAAATCACAGAAAAACACACAAACTCATAGTAAAGTCCAGAAATATGATTTTTACCTAAAAACTAATATTATTTTACTAAAAACTAACTGAAACATGCTAAAATCTACATGAAATTACCCCCAAAAAGCGTACAAAATATCCGCTCATCACAACACCAAACTTAAACTGTTGCTTGTCCTCAAGCAACTAGATAAATAAAATAGGATTTAGCAGAAATTAAGAAGTAATATATATTTTAGAGTTTTAAATGAAGCTCAGATTCGTATTAGATGAGCGGGGCTTGTAGCTTTTTGTCTCTGAACAGTTTTGGCATCTCCCTGTATCTTTTTGAATTTCAGAATGATTGGCATCCTTAGGAACTCAGAATTCAGATAGTATTATTGACTCTCCTAGTGTAGTATGTTGATTCTTGAACACAGTTATTTTATGAGTCTTGGCCGTGGCCCTAAGCACTTTGTCTTCCAGTATTACCACCGGATACATAAATGCCACAGACACATAACTGGGTGAACCTTTTCAGATTATGACTCAGCTTTGCTAGAGTCCCCAGTCAGTGGTGTCCAGAGCTCTTAAGCACACTCTTTTGCTTTGGATCACGACTTTAACCACTCAGTCTCAAGCTTTTCACTTGGACCTTCATGACACAAGCACATGGTTAGGGACAGCTTGTTTTAGCCGCTTAGGCCTGGATTTTATTTCCTTAGGCCCTCCTATCCATTGATGCTCAAAGCCTTGGATCCTTTTTGCTCTTTGCTAGTGCCCATGGCTTGTGAATATTGTGTTTTTTTTTTTTTGACTGCTTTTTCTTGCTTCAAGAATCAATTTCATGATTTTTCAGATCATCAATAATATTTTTCGTGTTCCTCATCCTTTCAGGAGCCAATATTCATCCAATTCAAAGTACAATTTATGCACTGTTCAAGCATTCATTCAGAGAACAAAAAGTATTGCCACCACATATAATTAATTATAGTCTTTATTACTAAGAACTCATAAATATAGATTACTTCTTTTATTCTAAAAAAAATTCTACTACTTTATTCATGCCTGATGATGATGAGAAAAATAAATTATAGCTTTAATTGGAAATAAAATCAAAATAGACAACTAAATATCTCCTAAGGTAAAATCCTATAATAATACTATCACAGAGTTAAAGCTGGAATTAGAACTTAACAACCTGTATTTTGGGAAGTGGATGTTCCTCTAGTCTGTGGGGTGCCTTCAAGAATGAATTTCTGACGCTTCAGCTCCCTTAAGTTCACATCCTTGCTCTTCCTGTTCTCTTAGGTGCCATGATCTTAATGAGTTTTAGCTCAGTGATCATGGCAAATCACACCAAACTTAGAGGGTTGCTTGTCCTCAAGCAAAAGAAAGGAAAGGAGAGGAGAAGAAGGAAAGGCATTTTCACATAAAGATAAGATGAGTTAAAAAAAAAATATGAGAAGAAATTAAAAATATTTGAAAAAGAATTGGATTAGAAAAAGATATAATTTTAAAAAAAGAAAAGATATGAATCAAAATTTAAAAGATAGAATTGAATTTTAATTTTAAAAAGGATTTTTAAAAAGAGTTAAAGATGTGTTGGAAACAAATTTGAAAAGATGATGGATTGAATTGGAAAGCCATTTGTTCTTTTGGGTTAAGATAAATAAAAAAAATTTGCAATCATTGGATTTTAGAAATTAGGATAAACTTTTTGGAATTGAAAGTGATAATTTAAAATATGTTTATGCAAGAAATCATGAATTGAAACATAAAAATTTTGAAAAATTGCAAAGAAAAACGAAATTGTACCTCCTCCCACCATCCTGGCGTTAAACGCCCACATGGTGCATGGTTTGGGCGTTTAACGCCCACATGTTGCTTCTCCTGGGCGTTCAACGCCCATGTGATGCTTCTTCCTGGCGTTGAACGCCAGGAGGTCCTTCTTTACTGGGCGTTTTTCTAAACGCCCAGAATGCTAGCAGATTGGCGTTAAACGCCCAGAAGGTGCATCTTTCTGGCGTTTAACGCCCAGAAGATGCTTCTTCTTGGCGTTTAACGCCCAGAAGGCTACCCTTACTGGCGTTGAACGCCCAGTGGGTGCTTCTTTTGGGCGTTTAACGCCCAAAGTATTTCTTACTGGCTTTTTCATGCCAGTAAGCTTCCAATTTCTTTTATAACTCTGTGAATCCAACCAATTGCTATTTTACCTTGGAGATACTTGGACATAAACCTGTAAAAAAAAGAAAATTTATTTAATTAATAAATAAATTTTGTAAATGGCTGGGTTGCCTCCCAGCAAGCGCTTCTTTATTGTCTTTAGCTGGACTACTACTGAGCTCTAATCAAGTCTCAGTTTTGAGCATTCCTGCTCAAAATTTCCTTCAAGATAGTGTTTGACTCTTTGTCCATTAACAATGAACTTTTTGTTAGAGTCACTATCCTGAAGTTCTATGTATCCATATGGTGATACGCTTATGATTACATATGGACCTCTCCACCGGGATTTTAATTTCCCAGGGAATAATTTGAGCCTAGAATTAAATAGCAGAACTTTCTGCCCCGGTTTAAAGACTCTGGATGACAATTTCTTATCATGCCATTTTTTTGCTTTTTCCTTGTAAATTTTTGCATTTTCAAAAGCATTGAGTCTAAACTCTTCTAGCTCATTTAACTGGAGCAATCGTTTTTCTCCAGCTAATTTGGCATCAAGATTCAGGAATCTGGTTGCCCAGTAGGCCTTATGTTCCAGTTCCACTGGCAGGTGACATGCCTTTCCATACACAAGCTGGTATGGAGAGGTCCCTATAGGGGTCTTAAATGCTGTTCTGTATGCCCACAGAGCATCATCCAAGCTTCTTGCCCAATCCTTTCTACGGTTAATTACAGTCCGTTCCAGGATTCTTTTAAGTTCTCTATTTGAGACTTCAGCCTGCCCATTAGTTTGTGGGTGATATGGAGTAGCCACTCTGTGGTTGACTCCATAACGTACTAGAGCAGAGTAGAGCTGCTTATTACAGAAATGAGTACCCCCATCACTGATTAACACTCTAGGGATACCAAATCTGCTGAAGATATGTTTCTGGAGGAATTTTAACACTGTTTTAGTGTCATTAGTGGGTGTTGCAATAGCCTCCACCCATTTGGATACATAATCCACTGCCACCAGAATATAGGTGTTTGAGTATGATGGTGGGAAAGGTCCCATGAAGTCAATGCCCCATACATCAAACAACTCAATTTCCAAGATTCCTTGTTGAGGCATGGCATAACTGTGAGGCAGGTTGCCTGATCTCTGGCAACTATCACAGTTAAGCACAAATGCTCGGGAATCTTTATAGAGAGTAGGCCAGTAGAAGCCACTCTGGAGGACTCTTGTGGCTGTTCGTTCACTTCCAAAATGTCCTCCATACTGTGATCCATGGCAATGCCAAAGGATCTTCTGTGCTTCTTCTTTAGGCACACATCTACGGATTACTCCGTCTGCACATCTCTTAAAGAGATATGGTTCATCCCAGAGATAGTATTTTGCATCTGTGATTAATTTCTTTGATTGCACCTTACTGTACTCCTTGGGTATGAATCTCACTGCCTTGTAGTTTGCAATGTCTGCAAACCATGGCACTTCCTGGATGGCTAGTAATTGCTCATCCAGAAAGGTTTCAGAAATTTCAGTGAGAGGGAGGGACGCCCCTTCCACTGGTTCTATTCGGGACAGGTGATCTGCTACTTGATTTTCTGTCCCTTTTCTGTCTCTTATTTCTATATCAAACTCTTGCAGAAGCAGCACCCATCTGATGAGTCTGGGTTTTGAATCTTGCTTTGTGAGTAGATATTTAAGAGCGGCATGATCAGTGTACACAATCACTTTTGATCCTACTAAGTAGGATCTGAATTTGTCAATGGCGTAAACCACTGCAAGTAGCTCTTTTTCTGTGGTTGTGTAATTCTTCTGTGCATCATTTAGCACACGGCTGGCATAGTAAATGACATGCAGAAGCTTGTCATGCCTTTGCCCCAACACTGCACCAATGGCATGGTCACTGGCATCACACATTAGTTCAAATGGTAATGTCCAGTCTGGTGCAGAGATGATTGGTGCTGTAACCAATTTAGCTTTCAGAGTTTCAAATGCCTGCAGACACTCCTCATCAAAGATAAATGGCGTGTCTGCAGCTAGCAGGTTGCTCAGAGGTTTGGCGATTTTTGAAAAATCCTTTATAAACCTCCTATAGAACCCTGCATGCCCCAGAAAGCTTCTGATTGCCTTAACATTAGCAGGTGGTGGTAATTTTTCAATTACTTCTACCTATCCCCTTGTTCGAAATTTGTCCCAAGGACAATTCCTTCAGTCACCATAAAGTGACATTTTTCCCAGTTTAAAACCAGGTTAGTCTCTTGGCATCTTTTCAGAACAAGTGCTAAATGGTTAAGGCAGGAGCTGAATGAGTCTCCAAATACTGAAAAGTCATCCATGAAGACTTCCAGAAATTTTTCCACCATATCAGAGAAAATTGAGAGCATGCACCTCTGAAAGGTTGCAGGTGCATTGCACAGGCCAAATGGCATCCTTCTGTACGCAAATACTCCAGATGGACATGTGAAGGCCGTTTTCTCCTGATCCTGGGGATCTACTGCAATTTGATTATAACTGAATATCCATCCAGGAAGCAGTAGTATTCATGACCTGCTAATCTTTCTAACATCTGGTCTATGAATGGTAAAGGAAAATGATCCTTTCTGGTGGCTGTATTGAGTCTTCTGTAATCAATGCACATACGCCACCCTGTAACTGTCCTTGTAGGAACCAGTCATTTTTTTCATTATGAACCACTGTCATGCCACCTTCTTAGGGACAACTTGAACAGGGCTCACCCAGGGGCTGTCAGAAATAGGATAAATAATCCCAGCCTCTAGTAATTTAGTGACCTCTTTTGCACCACTTCTTTCATAGCTGGGTTCAGCCGCCTTTGTGGTTGAACCACTGGCTTGGCGTCATCCTCCAACAAGATTTTGTGCATACATCTGGCTGGGCTAATGCCCTTAAGATCACTAATGGACCACCCAAGAGCTGTCTTGTGCGTCTTTAGCACTTGAATTAGTGCTTCCTCTTCCTGTGGCTCTAAGGTAGAGCTTATAATTACAGGAAAGGTTTCACCTTCTCCCAGAAATGCATATTTCAGGGATGGTGGCAATGGTTTGAGCTCGGGTTTTGGAGGTTTCTCCTCTTCTTGAGGGATTTTCAGAGGTTCTATTATCTTCTCTGATTCCTCCAAATCAGGCTGAACATCTTTAAAGATGTCCTCTAGCTCTGATTCCAAACTCTCAGCCATATTGACCTCTCTTACCAGAGAATCAATAATATCAACACTCATGCAGTCATCATGGGTGTCTGGATGTTGCATTGCTTTGACAACATTCAACTTGAACTCCTCCTCATTGACTCTCAAGGTTACTTCCCCTTTTTGGACATCAATGAGGGTTCGGCCAGTTGCTAGGAAAGGTCTTCCTAGAATGAGAGTTGCACTCTTGTGCTCCTCCATTTCCAGCACCACAAAGTCAGTAGGAAAGGCAAATGGCCCAACCTTGACAATCATGTCTTCAATCACGCCTGATGGGTATTTAATGGAGCCATCAGCAAGTTGAAGACATATCCTGGTTGGTTTGATTTCTTCAGTTAAACCAAGCTTTCTGATAGTAGATGCAGGTATTAGGTTGATACTTGCCCCAAGGTCACATAGAGCTTGCTTGGTGCAATTACCTTCTAATGTGCATGGTATCATAAAGCTCCCAGGATCTTTAAGCTTCTCAGGTAAGCTTTTCAGAATGACTGCACTGCATTCTTCAGTGAGGTAAACCTTTTCAGTCTCCCTCCAATCCTTCTTATGACTTAAGATCTCTTTCATGAACTTAGCATAAGAGGGTATTTGCTCAAGTGCTTCTGCAAACGGAATCTTTATTTCAAGAGTCCTGAGATAGTCTGCAAAGCGGGCAAATTGCTTATCCTGTTCCGCTTGGCGGAGTTTTTGAGGATAAGGCATTTTGGCTTTGTATTCCTCAACCTTAGTTGCTGCAGGTTTATTACCTACAGAAGTGGGTTGGGAAGCTGATGAGCGGATAATTTATACGCTTTTTGGCATTGTTTTTATATAGTTTTTAATGAGTTTAAGCTACTTTTAGGGATGTTTTCATTAGTTTTTATGTTAAATTCACATTTCTGGACTTTACTATGAGTTTGTGTGTTTTTCTGTGATTTCAGGTAAATTCTGACTGAAATTGAGGGATTTGAGCAAAACTCTGAAGAAGGCTGACAAAAGGACTGCTGATGCTGTTGGATTCTGACCTCCCTGCACTCGAAATGGATTTTCTGGAGCTACAGAACTCTAAATGGCGCGCTCTCAACGGAGTTGGAAAGTAGACATCCAGGGCTTTCCAGCAATATATAATAGTCCATACTTTATTCGAAGAATGACGACGTAACTTGGCGTTAAACGCCAAGTTCATGCTGCTGTCTGGAGTTAAACGCCAGAAAAACGTCATGATCCGGAGTCAAACGCCCAAAACACGTCATAACCTGAAGTTTGACGCCAAGAAATGCCTCTACACGTGGATTGATCAAGCTCAGCCCAAACACACACCAAGTGGGCCCCGGAAGTGGATTTATGCATCAATAACTTACTCATGTAAACCCTAGGAGCTAGTTTATTATAAATAGAACATTTAACTATCATAATTTAATGCTGGATCCTGGATTGTATTTTTCTATCCTGTGATCACGTTTAGGGGCTGGCCATTCGGCCATGCCTGGACCTCTTGCTTATGTATTTTCAACGGTGGAGTTTCTGCACACCATAGATTAAGGGTGTGGAGCTCTGCTGTACCTCAAAGATTAATGAAGTTCTATTTTCTTTTATTCAATTCTCTATCTTATTCTTATTCCAAGATATTCATTCGTACCCAAGAACATGATGAATGTGATGAGCTAATAACTCTCATCATCATTCTCATCATGAGCGGCGTGATTGACAACCACTTACGTTCTACATGCAACACAAGCTTGAATGTGTATCTCTTAGATTCCCCAACAGAATCTTCGTGGTATAAGCTAGATGGATGGCGGCATTTATCTGGATCCGGAAAGTCCAACCTTGTCTGTGGTGTTCCGAGTAGGATCCTGGGAATCCGGAAAGTCTCACCTTGTCTGTGGTATTCCGAGTAGGATTCCGTTCATGAATGACTGTGACGTGCTTCAAACTTTAACCTGCTGGGCATTAGTGACAAACGCAAAAGAGGGATTCTATTCCAGTAGGAGCGGGAACCAACCGGTGATTGGCCGTGCTGTGACAGAGTGCGTGCGTAGCTTTCACTGCGAGGATGGGATGTAGCTATCAACCATGGGTGATGCCTCCAGACTGGTTAGCTGTGCGAGTGACAACCGCACAGGTTATTTCCCCGAGAGGAATGAAAGTAGCCACAGCTGATAGTGAACCCCTATACAAAGCTTGCCATGGAAAGGAGTAAGAAGGATTGAGTAGAAGCAGTAGGAAGGCAGGCGTCCGAGAGCTCTACAGCATCTCCATTCCGCTTATCTGAAATTCCTACCAATGAATCTACATAAGTATTCTATCCCTTTTTAATTAACTTCTTTCTATTTTATTTAAACCCATAAACTATTTTAATCTGCCTAACTGAGATTTGCAAGGTGACCATAGCTTGCTTCATACCAACAATCTCTGTGGATTCGACCCTTACTCACGTAAGGTTATTACTTGGACGACCCAGTACACTTGCTGGTTAGTTGAACGGAGTTGTGAATTCAACCAGTGCCAATTTCTAAAATCCAATTACAATGAATCAGATCAAAAAAAAGGAATCACAATTTCGTCCACAAAGTTTTTGGCGCCGTTGCCGGGGATTGTTCGAGTATGGACAACTGACGGTTCATCTTGTTGCTCAGATTAGGTAATTTTTCTTTTCAAAAATCTTTTTCAAAATTTTTCTTTTTTATTTTTCGTTTTTCAAAACATTATTTTCGAAAAAATTAATAAAAATACAAAAAAATTAGAAAATCATAAAAACCAAAAATATTTTGTGTTTCTTGTTTGAGTCTTGAGTCAATTTTTAAGTTTGGTGTCAATTGCATGCTTTAAAATTTTTCTTGCATTTTTTCGAAAATCCATGCATTCATAGTGTTCTTCATGATCTTCAAGTTGTTCTTGATAAGTCCTCTTGTTTGATCTTGATGATTTCTTGTTTTGTGTCTTTTCTTGTTTTTCTTGTGCATTTTTGCATTCATATTTTCCATGCATTAAAGATTTCTAAGTTTGGTGTCTTGCATGTTTTCTCTGCATCAAAAAATTTTCAAAATTATGTTCTTGATGTTCATCATGATCTTCAAAGTGTTCTTGGTGTTCATCTTGACATTCATAGCATTCTTGCATGCATTCATTGTTTTGATCTAAAAATTTCATGCATAACGCATTTTTGTTGTTTTTCTCTCTCATAATTAAAAATTCAAAAATCAAAAAAAAAAATATCTTTTCCTTATTTTCCTCCAAATTTTCGAAATTTTGGGATTGACTTGGTCAAAAATTTTCAAAATTAGTTGTTTCTTACAAGTCAAGTCAAAATTTCAATTTTAAAAATCTTATCTTTTCAAAATCTTTTTCAAAAATCAGATCTTTTTCATTTTTTTATTATTTTCGAAAATTTCAAAAATTATTTTTCAAATTATTTTCAAAATCTTTTTCTTATCTTTACATGTAATTTTCGAAAATTAGCTAACAATTAATGTGATTGGTTCAAAAATTTGAAGTTTGTTACTTTCTTGTTAAGAAAGGTTCAATCTTTAAGTTCTAGAATCTCATCTGGTAGTTTCTTGTTAG
Source organism: Arachis stenosperma (assembly GCF_014773155.1). Lineage (NCBI taxonomy): Eukaryota > Viridiplantae > Streptophyta > Magnoliopsida > Fabales > Fabaceae > Arachis > Arachis stenosperma. The sequence continues at coordinate 2,595,812 of NC_080380.1, read as the reverse complement.
TTAAGTAATTTTAAAAATTTAAATCTTTTTCAAAAAATCTTTTTCTTAAAAATCTTTTTATCTTTTATCTTATCTTTTTCAAAAATTTTATCTTTTTCAAAATTTGATTTTCAAAATATCTTATCTAACTTACTATCTTCTTATCTTTTTCAAGTTTGATTTCAAATCTTTTTCAATCAACTAACTAACTTCTTGTTTGTTTCTTATCTTTTTCAAAACCACCTAACTACTTTTCCCTCTTCTATTTTCGAAAATGTCTCTCTCTTTTTCAAAAATTCTTTTTAATTAATTAATTATTTCATGTTTTAATTTTAATTATATTTTATTTTTCGAAAATTACTAACTCTTTTTCAAAATTATTTTCGAAAATTCCTTTTTCTTTTCTTCTTCTATTTACTTATTTAATTAATAACACTTCTCTTCACCCCTCTTCATTCATATCCTAACATCTCATCTCACATCTCTGTCCTCCTCACAGTTGTGTTTCTTTTCTTCCACTCTTCTTCTACCCCCTTCTTTTTCTACTAACATAAAGGAATCTCTATACTGTGACATAGAGGATTCCTCTTTCTTTTCTTGTTTTCTTCTCTTTCATATGAGCAGGAACAGGGATAAAGGCACTCTTGTTGAAACAGATCCAGAACCTGAAAGGACTCTGAAGAGAAAATTAAGAGAAGCTAAATTACAACAATCCAGAAACAACCTTTCAGAAACATTAGAACAAGAGGTGATGGCCGAAAATTATAATAATAATGCAAGGAGAATGCTTGGTGACTTCACAAAGCCAACATCCAAGTTTGATGGAAGAAGCATCTCCATTCCTGCCATTGGAGCCAATAACTTTGAGCTTAAGCCTCAACTAGTTGCTTTAATGCAACAAAACTGCAAGTTTTATGGACTTCCATCTGAAGATCCTTACCAGTTTTTAACTAAGTTCTTGCAGATCTGTGACACTGTAAAGACAAATGGAGTTAATCCTGAAGTCTACAGACTCTTGCTTTTCCCTTTTGCTGTAAGAGACAGAGCTAGAGTATGGTTGGATTCTCAACCCAAGGATAGCCTGGACTCATGGGATAAGCTTGTCACTGCATTCTTAGATAAATTCTTCCTCCTCAAAAGCTGAGCAAGCTGAGAGTGGATGTTCAAACCTTCAAACAAAAAGATGGTGAATCCCTCTATGAAGCTTGGGAAAGATACAAGCAGCTGACCAAGAGATGTCCATCTGACATGTTTTCTGAATGGACCATATTAGATATATTCTATTATGGTCTCTCTGAATTTTCGAAAATGTCATTGGATCATTCTGCAGGTGGATCTATTCACCTGAGAAAACGCCTGAAGAGGCTCAAGAACTCATTGACATGGTTGCAAACAACCAGTTTATGTATACCTGAGAGGAATTCCGTGAATAATGGGATACCTCAGAAGAAAGGAGTTCTTGAAATTGATGCTCTGAATGCCATATTGGCTCAGAACAAAGTGTGACTCAACAGGTCAACATGATCTCTCAAAATCTGAATGGATTGCAACATGCATCCAATAGTACTAGAGAGGCAGCTTCTGAAGAAGCTTATGATCCTGAAAACCCTGCCATGGCAGAGGTTAATTACTTAGGTGAACCTTATGGAAACACCTATAACTCATCATGGAGAAATCATCCAAATTCTCATGGAAGGATCAACAAAAACCTCAACAAGGTTTTAACAATGGTGGACGCAATAGGCTGAATAATAGTAAGCCATATCCATCATTCTCAGCAACAGACAGAGAACTCAAAACACTTCTAATTTAGCCAATATAGTCTCTGATCTGTCAAAGGCCACTTTTAGTTTCATGAATGAAACAAGATCCTCTATTAGAAATCTGGAGGCACAAGTGGGCCAGCTGAGTAAGAAAGTCATTGACACTCCTCCCAGTACTCTCCCAAGTAATACAGAAGAAAATCCAAAAGGAGAGTGCAAGGCCATTGATTTAATCAAAGTGGCCGAATGCACCAAGGAGGAGGAGGACGAAAATCCTAGTGAGGAAGACCTCCTGGGACGTTCCTCAAGCAAGAAGGAGTTTCCTATTAAGGATCCAGAGGAATCTGAGGCTCATCTAGAGACCATAGAGATCCCTTTAAATCTCCTTCTGCCATTCATGAGCTCTGAAGAATATTCATCCTCTGAAGAGAATGAAGATGTGACTGGAGAGCAAGTTGCTCAATACTTAGGAGCTATCATGAAGCTGAATGCCAAGCTGTTTGGTAATGAGACTTGGGAAAGTGAACCTCCCTTGCTCATTAGTGAACTGGATACTTGGATTCAGAGAACTCTACCTCAAAAGAAACAAGATCCTGGCAAGTTCTTAATACCTTGCACCATTGGCACTATGAGCTTTGAAAGAGCTCTATGTGATCTTGGATCAGGAATAAATCTTATGCCACTCTCTGTAATGGAGAAGTTGGGAATCATTGAGGTACAACCTGCCTTGTTTTCATTACAATTGGCAGATAAGTCCATAAGACAAGCTTATGGGTTAGTAGAGGACGTACTAGTAAAGGTTGAAGGCCTTTACATCCCTACTGATTTCATAATCCTAGACACTAGGAAGGAAGATGATGAATGCATCATCCTAGGAAGACCTTTCCTAGCCACAGCAGGAGCTGTGATAGATGTCAACAGAGGTGAGTTAGTTCTTCAATTGAATGGGGACTACCTTGTGTTTCAGGCACATGGCAATCCCTCTGTGACAAAAGAGAGTAAGCACAAAGAGCTTCTCTCAGTTCAAAGTCAAGAAGAGCCCACACAGTCAAGCTCTAAGTTTGGTGTTGTGAGGCCACAACCAAACTCTAAGTTTGGTGTCCAAACCCCATATCCAAACTCTAAGTTTGGTGTTGGGAATACCACACTTAAGTTGACCTGATCACCTTGTGGCTCCATGAGAGCCACTGTCAAGCTATTGACATTAAAGAAGCGCTTGTTGGGAGGCAACCCAATTTTATTTATCTAATTTTATTTTGTTTCTTTGTTGTTTTTGTGTTTAATTAGGTACATGATCATGAGGAGTCACGAAAAAATAAAAAAAATTAAAAACAGAGTCAAAAACAGAAGAAAAAAAATTTTTCACCCTGGAGGACGCACGGGCTGGCGTTCAACGCCCAGAAGGTGCATCTGGCCGGCGTTAAACGCCAGAATGTGCACCATTCTGGCGCTGAACGCCCAAAACAAGCTACATCCTGGCGTTTAACGCCAGGATGCGCACACAGAGGACAATCTGGCGCTGAACGCCAGAAACAAGCTTGAAACTGGCGTTCAACGCCAGAAACAAGCATCACATGGGCGTTTAACGCCCAGAACGTGCATCAATGGGCGTTTAAACGCCAGAATGATACATGAAGGCATGTTACATGCCTATAAGGAGAAGGAATGGTATTTCTTTTCACCTCAGGATCTGTGGACCCCACAGGATCCTCACCTCAGGATCTGTGGACCCCACAGGATCCTCACATATTCCCACCTTACTTCCCAATCCTAGTTTTTGTGATGTGATTCCCCATGTCACAATTCCCAACATCTTCTTCATCAATCACCTCAATTCCTCCTCCCAATTTACCCATTCACCATTCACATCAACCTCCTCTTCCCCATACACCCCACCTACCTCCATAAAAATTCAAATTCAATTTCCCACCCATTCCCACCCAAATTGGCCGAACCTATACCCTCCCCCCTCCCTATAAATACCCTTCTTTTCTTTTCCATTTTCACACAACACAACCCCTCATTCTCCCACATAGCCGAACCCTCTCTTCTCCCTCTCTACCATCTTTTCTTCTTCTTCTTCCACTCTTCTTTTCTTTTTGCTTGGGGACAAGCAAATTTTAAGTTTGGTGTGGTAAAAAGCCTAAGCTTTTTGATTTTCATTCACCATCAATGGCACCCAAGACCGGAATTTCCTCAAGAAAAGGAAAAGGGAAAGCAAAAGCTTCTTCCTCTGAGTCATGGGAGAAGGAGAGGTTCATCTCCAAAAGCCATCAAGACCACTTCCATGATGTTGTGGCAAAGAAGAAAGTGATCCCTGAGGTCCCTTTCAAGCTCAAGAAAAATGAGTATCCGGAGATCCGACATGAAATTCAAAGAAGAGGTTGGGAAGTCTTAGCCAACCCCACGCAACAAGTCAGAATTCTCATGGTTCAAGAGTTCTATGCCAATGCATGGATCACTAGAAACCATGACCAAAGTATGAACCCAAGCCCAAAGAATTATCTCACAATGGTTAGGGGGAAATACTTGGATTTCAGCCCGGAAAATGTGAGGTTGGCATTTCATTTGCCTATGATGCAAGGTGATGAACGCCCCTACACAAGAAGGGTCAACTTTAACCAAAGGTTGGACCAAGTCCTTATGGACATATGTGTGGAAGGCGCCCAATGGAGAGTAGACTCCAAAGGCAAGCCAGTCCAACTAAGAAGACTGGACCTCAAGCCTGTAGCTAGAGGATGGTTGGAGTTCATTCAAAGATCCATCATCCCTACAAGCAACCGATCTGAAGTTACTGTGGATCGGGCCATCATGGTTCATAGCATCATGATTGGAGAGGAGGTGGAAGTTCATGAAGTCATTTCCAATGAACTCTACAAAATAGCTGACAAGCCTTCATACATGGCACGGCTAGCCTTCCCCCACCTTATATGCCATTTATGTTACTCAGCTGGAGTTATCATAGATGGAGATGTCTCCATTGAAGAAGACAAGCCCATCACAAAGAAGAGGATGGAGCAAACAAGGGAAGCTCCTCACGGCCTCCAAGAAGAACATGAGGAAGTGCATCATCAACAAATGCTTCGAGGAATGCACTTCCCTCCCAACAACTATTGGGAGCAACTCAACACCTCCTTAGAAGATTTGAGCCATAATGTTGAACAATTAAGGGTGGAACATCATGAGCACTCCATCATTCTCCAAGAAATAAGAGAAGATCAAAGAGCAATGAGGGAGGAGCAACAAAGGCAAGGAAGGGACATAGAAGAGTTGAAGAACATCATTGGTCCTTCAAGAAGAAGACGCCACTAAGGTGGATTCATTCCTTGTTCTTTATTTCTTTCTGTTTTCGGTTTTTAATGCTATGTTTATCTATGTTTTTGTGTCTCTATTTCATGATCATTAGTGTGTAACCATGCCTTAAAGCTATGAATAAAATCCATTAGTCCTTCACCTCTCTTAAACGAAAAATGTTTTAATTCAAAAGAACAAGAAGTACATAATTTTCGAAATTATTATTGAATTTAGTTTAATTATATTGATGTGGTGACAATGCTTTTTGTTTTCTGAATGAATGAATGAACAGTGCATATGTCTTTGGATCTTGTTGTTTATGAGTGTTAAAAATTGTTGGCTCTTGAAAGAATGAGGAACAAAGAGAAATGTTATTGATGATCTGAAAAACATCATGAAATTGATTCTTGAAGCAAGAAAAAGCAGTGAAAAAGAAAGCTTGTGTAAAAAAAAAAAAAGTGGCGAAAAATTGAAAAAGAAAAAGAAAAAGCAAGCAGAAAAAGCCAATAGCCCTTAAAACCAAAAGGCAAGGGTAGCAAGGATCCAAGGCTTTGAGCATCAATGGATAGGAGGGCCCAAGGAAATTAAATCCAGGCCTAAGCGGCTAAATCAAGCTGTCCCTAACCATGTGCTTGTGTCATGAAGGTCCAAGTGAAAAGCTTGAGACTGAGTGGTTAAAGTCGTGATCCAAAGCAAAAGAGTGTGCTTAAGAGCTCTGGACACCACTAACTGGGGACTTTAGCAAAGCTAAGTCACAATCTGAAAAGGTTCACCCAGTTATGTGTCTGTGGCATTTGTGTATCCGGTGGTAATACTGGAAGACAAAGTGCTTAGGGCCACAGCCAAGACTCATAAGTAGCTGTGTTCAAGAATCAACATGCTTAACTAGGAAAGTCAATAACACTATCCGAAATTCTAAGTTCCTAGAGAAGCCAATCATTCTAAACTTCAAAGGAAAAAGTGAGATGCCAAAACTGTTCAGAAGCAAAAAGCTACAAGTCCCGCTCATGTAATTAAATTAATATTCATTGATATTTTGGACTTTATAGTATATTCTCTTCTTTTTATCCTATTTGATTTTCAGTTGCTTGGGGACAAGCAACAATTTAAGTTTGGTGTTGTGATGAGCGGATAATTTATACGCTTTTTGGCATTGTTTTTATATAGTTTTTAATGAGTTTAAGCTACTTTTAGGGATGTTTTCATTAGTTTTTATGTTAAATTCACATTTCTGGACTTTACTATGAGTTTGTGTGTTTTTCTGTGATTTCAGGTAAATTCAGACTGAAATTGAGGGATTTGAGCAAAACTCTGAAGAAGGCTGACAAAAGGACTGTTGATGCTGTTGGATTCTGACCTCCCTGCACTCGAAATGGATTTTCTGGAGCTACAGAACTCTAAATGGCGCGCTCTCAACGGCGTTGGAAAGTAGACATCCAGGGCTTTCCAGCAATATATAATAGTCCATACTTTATTCGAAGAATGACGACGTAACTTGGCGTTAAACGCCAAGTTCATGCTGCTGTCTGGAGTTAAACGCCAGAAAAACGTCATGATCCGGAGTCAAACGCCCAAAACACGTCATAACCTGAAGTTTGACGCCAAGAAATGCCTCTACACGTGGATTGATCAAGCTCAGCCCAAACACACACCAAGTGGGCCCCGGAAGTGGATTTATGCATCAATAACTTACTCATGTAAACCCTAGGAGCTAGTTTATTATAAATAGAACATTTAACTATCATAATTTAATGCTGGATCCTGGATTGTATTTTTCTATCCTGTGATCACGTTTAGGGGGCTGGCCATTCGGCCATGCCTGGACCTCTTGCTTATGTATTTTCAACGGTGGAGTTTCTGCACACCATAGATTAAGGGTGTGGAGCTCTGCTGTACCTCAAAGATTAATGAAGTTCTATTTTCTTTTATTCAATTCTCTATCTTATTCTTATTCCAAGATATTCATTCGTACCCAAGAACATGATGAATGTGATGAGCTAATAACTCTCATCATCATTCTCACTCATGAGCGCGCGTGATTGACAACCACTTACGTTCTACATGCAACACAAGCTTGAATGTGTATCTCTTAGATTCCCCAACAGAATCTTCGTGGTATAAGCTAGATGGATGGCGGTATTTATCTGGATCCGGAAAGTCCAACCTTGTCTGTGGTGTTCCGAGTAGGATCCTGGGAATCCGGAAAGTCTCACCTTGTCTGTGGTATTCCGAGTAGGATTCCGTTCATGAATGACTGTGACGTGCTTCAAACTTTAACCTGCTGGGCGTTAGTGACAAACGCAAAAGAGGGATTCTATTCCAGTAGGAGCGGGAACCAACCGGTGATTGGCCGTGCTGTGACAGAGTGCGTGCGTAGCTTTCACTGCGAGGATGGGATGTAGCTATCAACCATGGGTGATGCCTCCAGACTGGTTAGCTGTGCGAGTGACAGCCGCACAGGTTATTTCCCCGAGAGGAATGAAAGTAGCCACAGCTGATAGTGAACCCCTATACAAAGCTTGCCATGGAAAGGAGTAAGAAGGATTGAGTAGAAGCAGTAGGAAGGCAGGCGTCCGAGAGCTCTACAGCATCTCCATTCCGCTTATCTGAAATTCCTACCAATGAATCTACATAAGTATTCTATCCCTTTTTAATTAACTTCTTTCTATTTTATTTAAACCCATAAACTATTTTAATCTGCCTAACTGAGATTTGCAAGGTGACCATAGCTTGCTTCATACCAACAATCTCTGTGGATTCGACCCTTACTCACGTAAGGTTATTACTTGGACGACCCAGTACACTTGCTGGTTAGTTGAACGGAGTTGTGAATTCAACCAGTGCCAATTTCTAAAATCCAATTACAATGAATCAGATCAAAAAAAAGGAATCACAATTTCGTCCACCAGAAGCCTTGTTATCAGCACTTGTATGTGACTGATTCCCTACTGGCATTTGAATACCAGAGGTAGGAGCTGGAGTGGCGTTAGACGCCACTTCCTTGCTTGTTACTGGCGTTTGAACGCCAGAACCATGCTCCTTTTGGGCGTTCAACGCCAGATTCAAGCTTGTTTCTGGCGTTGAACGCCAGGAATCAGCATGGTCTGGGCGTTCAGCGCCAGCTTTATCCCTTTCTGGGCTCTGCTTGTCCTCAGAGGGATTTTGATTAGCTATTCGTTCATGTCCCTACTTCTTACTGCTTTGAAGTGAGGTATTTAATGTTTTCCCACTTCTTAATTGAACTGCTTGGCATTCTTCTGCTATTTGTTTTGACAGTTGTTTTTCTGTTTGCTTTAATTGCACTTCCATGTTCCTGTTTGCCATTCTTGTTTCCTGTAATATCTCCTTGAATTCGGCTAGCTGCTGAGTTAGAAAGTCTAATTGCTGATTAAATTCATTAGCCTGATCCACCGGACTGAGTTCTGCAGTTACTGTTTTAGCTTCTCCTTTCATGGAAGATTCACTGCTTAGGTACATATGCTGATTTCTGGCAACTGTATCAATAAGCTCTTGAGCTTCTTCAATTGTTTTTCTCATGTGTATAGATCCACCAGCTGAGTGGTCTAGAGAAATCTGAGCTTTTTCTGTAAGCCCATAGTAGAAGATGTCTAATTGCACCCATTCTGAAAACATTTCAGAGGGGCATTTTCTTAGCATCTCTCTGTATCTCTCCCAAGCATCATAAAGGGATTCATTATCTCCTTGTTTGAAGCCTTGGATGCTTAGCCTTAGCTGTGTCATCCTTTTTGGAGGGAAATAGTGATTCAGGAATTTTTCTGACAGCTGTTTCCATGTTTTTATGCTGTTCTTAGGCTGGTTATTTAACCACCTCTTAGCTTGATCTTTTACAGCAAATGGAAACAGTAATAGTCTGTAGACATCCTGATCTATTTCCTTATCATGTACTGTATCAGCAATTTGCAGAAATTGTGCCAGAAACTCTGTAGGTTCTTCATGTGGAAGACCAGAGTACTGGCAGTTTTGCTGCACCATGATAATGAGCTGAGGATTCAGCTCAAAGCTACTAACTCCAATGGAGGGTATACAGATACTACTTCCATATGAAGCAGTAGTGGGGTTAGCATATGACCCCAGGGTCCTCTTGTCTTGTCCATTCATACTTACTTTAGAATTGGAATACAAGAGATAATTTATATGTTGATTTAGAAAAATGGAATAAGTAAAAACAAAATATATAGAAAGAAATTAAAAATATAAATTTTTTTTTTTTGAAAAAAAAATTAAAATTAAAATCTGAAATTTATGAAAATATTTCGAAAAAGTAGTTCAAAATTAGTTAGAAAATATAAATTTTTTTGAATTTTGAATTTTATGATGAAAGAGAAAAACACACAAAAGACACAAGACTTAAAAATTTTTAGATCTAGTGCTCCTTATTTTCGAAAATTTTTGGAGGGAAAACACCAAGGAACACCAAACTTAAAAATTTTAAGATCAAGACACAAGAACAACTCAAGAACACTTTGAAGATCCACAAGAACACCAAGAACAAAAGTAAGAACACCAAACTTAAAAATTTTAGAAAACTTTAATAAAATTTTCGAAAATTATATTAAAACTAACAAGAAAACACCAAACTTAAAGTTTGGCACAGGATTAAATCAAGAAAAATTATTTTTGAAAAAGATTTTAAAAAGAAGATACCCAATTGCCAAGAACATAAGCCAACGCTCTAGCCAACTGAGTTAAAAATGTAACGTGTTTTAACGATGTATAAATTTTTTTTGTGGATAAAAGTATAATTTTTTTTTTTAAAAGTTAATGTTTTGAAAAAGCACAAGAAGAACAAGAAAAGACACAAAACAAGAAAAACTCAAGATTAAACAAGAAAAATAACCAAGAACAACTTGAAGATCAATGAAGAACAAGAACACTGACACGAAAATTTTAAAGAAAATATAAAATATGCAATTGACACCAAACTTAGAACAAGACACTAGACTCACGAAAAACTAACAGTTAATAAGGAAAAAGTAATATTTTCGAAAAATATTTTTGAAAAGGGAATAAAAGACTCAAATTTAATGACTCTGTAACATCAATACTATATTCCTAATCTAAGAAATAAAATAAGCCTTCAATTGTTCAAACTCAATAATCCCCGGCAACGGCGCCAAAAACTTGGTGGACGAAATTGTGTTCCTTTTTCCTTGTAATTGGATTTTAGAAATTGGCACGAGTGAACACAACTCCGTTCAACTAACCAGCAAGTGTACTGGGTCGTCCAAGTAATACCTTACGTGAGTAAGGGTCGAATCCACAGAGATTATTGGTTTGAAGCAATCAATATTTATTTTATTAATCTTAGTCAGGATGTGAAAGAAAATTGTTTGGGCTACTTGAACAATAGAGTTACTTGTTTATGATTAAAAGTGGAATTATTAGATTTGATTATAAAAATAAAAGAGGAGGACAGCGTTACTTGTTAGGCAATAAAGAGAAATATGTTGGAGTTTTGGAGATGCTTTGTCCTTTGACTTCAACTCTTCCTTGGAATCCTCTTCTCACACGCAGGTTCTATCCATGGCAAGCTCTATGTAGGGTGTCACCGTTGTCAATGGCTACTTCCCATCCTCGCAGTGAAAGCTAATGCTCACGCACTCTGTCACAGTACGGCCAATCACCGGTTGGTTCCCGCTCCTACTGGAATAGAATCCCTCTTTTGCGTCTGTCACTAACGCCCAGCAGGTTAAAGTTTGAAGCACGTCACAGCCATTCAATCCCGGAATCCTACTCGGAATACCACAGACAAGGTTTAGACTTTCCGGATTCTCATGAATGCCGCCATCTATCCGGCTTATACCACGAAGATTCTGTTGGGGAATCTAAGAGATATTCATTCAATCTGATGTAGAACGGAGGTGGTTGTCAGGCACACGTTCATAGGTTGAGGAAGGTGATGAGTGTCACGGATCATCACCTTCTCCACAGTTAAGCACGAATAAACATCTTAGATAAGAACAAGCGTGTTTGAATGGAAAACAGAGGAATTGTATTAAATCATCGAGACGCTGCAGAGCTCCTCACCCCCAACAATGGAGTTTAGAAACTCATGCCGTCACAAAGTATGTAATTCAGATCTGAAAATGTCATGAGGTACAAGAGATGTCTGTAAAAGTTGTTTAAATAGTAAACTAGTAACCTAGGTTTACAGAAATTGAATAAACTAAGATAATTGGTGCAGAAATCCACTTCTGGGGCCCACTTGGTGTGTGCTGGGGCTGAGACTAATGCTTTCCACGTGTGGAGGCCTTTTTTGGCGTCAAACTCCAGGTTTTGACGTGTTTTGGGCGTTCAACTCCGGATCATGACGTTTTTCTGGCGTTTAACTCCAGACAGCAGCGTGTACTTGGCGTTCAACGCCAAGTTACGTCGTCTATTCTTGCGCAAAGTATGGACTATTATATATTGCTGGAAAGCCCTGGATGTCTACTTTCCAACGCCGTTGAGAGCGCGCCAATTGGACTCCTGTAGCTCCAGAAAATCCATTTCGAGTGCAGGGAGGTCAGGATCCAACAGCATCAGCAGTCCTTTTTCAGCCTAAGTCAGATTTTTGCTCAGCTCCCTCAATTTCAGCCAGAAAATACCTGAAATCACAGAAAAACACACAAACTCATAGTAAAGTCCAGAAATATGATTTTTACCTAAAAACTAATATTATTTTACTAAAAACTAACTGAAACATGCTAAAATCTACATGAAATTACCCCCAAAAAGCGTACAAAATATCCGCTCATCATGTACAAAAGAGGGATCTCAGTACCATTACTAAAATGCGTGCCGACCTCCCACACCAGGGAAGTGTTAGAAGAAGTACACGGCGGCATTTGTGGCAATCATCTCGGAGCACGGGCTCTCACTAAAAAGATACTTCGGGCAGGGTTTTATTGGCCAACTCTACAGAAAGAATCTACAGAATTTGTAAAGACATGTCCACCATGTCAGAAACATGCCAACTTTCACATCGCCCCGCCAGAAGAACTCATCAGCGTGACTTCGCCTTGGCCGTTTGCAAAATGGGGACTCGACCTTCTCGGCCCCTTCCCACAGGGATCAGGGCAAGTTAAATTCCTCATAGTAGGGATAGATTACTTCACAAAGTGGATCGAGGCAGAGCCCCTAGCCAACGCCACCGCCCAAAGAAGTCAAAAATTCTTATATAGAAACATTGTCATGAGGTTCGGAGTTCCATATTCAATAACCACAGACAATGGCACTCAATTCACAGATGCAGGCTTCAAAAAACTAGTAGCCGACTTGAATATAAAGCACCAGTACACCTCCGTCGAATATCCACAAGCCAATGGACAAGCCGAAGCCGCCAACAAAGTCATATTGGCAGGGTTAACACGGAGACTACAAGATGCAAAGGGAGCCTGGGCAGAAGAGCTTCCACAGGTTCTATGGGCATATCGAACGACGCCACATTCCACCACAAAGGAATCCCCCTTCCGGTTAGCATACGGAATAGAGGCAATGATTCCAGTAGAGATTGAGGAAGGATCGCATAGAGTAGTCCATTATAATGAGGGAGCAAACTCCCAACTTCAGAGGGAAGAGCTCGTCCTACTACCTGAAATCCAAGAAAGAGCTCGGATTATAGAAGAAGCTCTAAAGCGCCGAATGGCTTCCAGATATAATCAAAGGGTAGTACCGATAAGTTTCGCTGAGAATGATCTCGTCTTAATCCGAAATGACATTGGAACAACTCGACCCGGAGAAGGGAAGCTGGCAGCAAACTGGAAAGGACCCTACCGAGTTATAGAAGTACTTGGTAAGGGCTACTACAGACTGTCCGAACTCGAGGGACGAGAGCTTCCCAGATCATGGCACGCCTGCAACCTAAGAAGGTACTACAGTTAGAAAAGGTAAGGGATCTCGTTAGTGGATGCACTCTTTTTCCTGAAAAGGTTTTTTAATGAGGCACCAGATTGAGACCTAGACCATACTCGACTTAAAGGGATGAAAAAGTTCCCACATGTATATATTTGCACTTTTTCTTTGAATAAAATTTATTTAGATATTCTACAAGATTTCAAGACGCATTAATCTGAAGTATTCATCATCCGATTATAAAGCAACAGGTCAGCAGAAAGTGAAAAACAATTTCACTGCACGACCACGATAAAGATAACCGTCCGATAAAGGTGAAAGCGCGATTCACCCAAAGGACGATCTAAAGACGCCAACCACTTTCTACAAATCGGCAAAGATGAACACAGAATAATGTAAGAAGTTATCGAAAGCAATCCAAAAAAGAACCTGACGAGGTCTTATGGATAGCTAAAAATAATAACTTAAAGACTGGCCGACGTTCAGAAGTCGGACCAAGTCAACCCAAGTTATAAGTAAACCCTGGAAAGAGGTCTAGCCAACCTTATTAAAGAGGATTACTTTAACTTAGAAGGGCTCGACCTAACAAAGTCATCCCAAAGTGAAAAGGTTATAAAAGTAATCCCTGAAAGAGACCTGACAAAGGTCCAAGAAAGAGGATTGCAAAAATAACCTAGAAAGAGATCGACCTAACGAAGTCGATCTCCTACAACACAAGTTATAAAAGTAATCCCTGAAAGAGACCTAACAAAGGTCCAAGAAAGAGGATTACAAAAATAAATTAGAAAGAGATCGACCTAACGAAGTCGATCTCCTACAACACAAGTTATAAAAGTAATTCCTGAAAGAGACCTGACAAAGGTCCAAGAAAGAGGATTACAAAAATAACTTAGAAAGAGATCGACCTAACGAAGTCGATCTCCTACAACACAAGTTATAAAAGTAATCCCTGAAAGAGACCTGACAAAGGTCCAAGAAAGAGGATTACAAAAATAACTTAGAAAGAGATCGACCTAACGAAGTCGATCTCCTACAAAACAAGTTATAAAAGTAATCTCCAAAAGAAACCTGATAAAAGGTCCAGGAAAGGGGATTACAGAAATAACTTAGAAGGGGACCAACGCAAAGAAATCGGTTACAGAGCGCTAAAAAATACGTACAAAGCGAGAAAAACCAAGAAACAAGTCGGACCCCCACAGTCACAACCTCAAAGGATCCAAGCTACAAACAATAGAACAAAACAATCCAAGGAGGTCGAGCTGCAAGATTTCAACATCAGCAAAAAACAGAAGAAATGCCAAGTCAAAAAGCTACTTTTTAATCTACAAAAGTTATAAGGCCTGGGAGGCCACCAATTGTTTTTCAAAATAAAAAGTTGCTAGATAAGCAACTAAAACGTCAGCAAATAAATAAAAAAGTTTTAAAAGAGCCCACAAGTCGGGCCAAATACATATCCAGAAAGAGATCAACAAGCATCAGGAGCTTTCTTGGCAGCATCAGGAGAAGGAAGGCGAGTCTGAATAGGCACAGCGTCTACAGTTCCATCCTTCCGGTTCAGAATCTGGCAATCCGAATCAGGTGCAACCGGAGGAGCAGAGGAGGTCGACACTTTGACGGAGGACACAGGGGGAGGATCAGCATCATCATCACCCTCGTCATCAGGGACAATCTTGCCATCCCTGACAACGTTGTCCAGACTGAAGGGGGTGAGATCGGCCTCGGGAGCAATGACCTGAACTTGCTCCTTTAAGTTCTCATAAGCAGCAGTCACACTGCCAACGAGATGACCTTGGAGTTCGGAATAATCTTCCCGAGCATTATCCAGCTCCCCCCTTAGACGCATCACCTCCCGATAAGATGTAACATAACTCTCCTTATGCATCATGGCTGTGTCCTCAGCCAACCTCAAAGAAGCCGCCAGTGATTGAGAACTCGCCTTCTCGTTCTCTAAATCCTTCTCCAACTTGGCCACCTTTACCTCAAGTTCCTCCTTCAGCTCCCTCATCCGGTCGAACTCCTATTTTGCCTCCTCCATAAACGCTTTAGTGGCGCGGAGAAGGAGATTCTGAGCAGTCCGATATATAGCAGCCGCCATATACGCCATCTTTACATGATTTCGGGCCATAAATTTCAGATGATGGAGGATGGACACATCATCCATGGAGAGGGTACCATAGGGACCGATTTGCTGATCCACAAATTCAATGGCATTAAAGTCAGGAGCGTTGAGGTCAAAGGGCTCAGCTGTTTTTTGTTTTTTATTGGGAGGAGCAACAGATGGAGCGGCAGAAGTGGGGTGAGGATCCACCAAACGAGCTCGGGGAGTAGGGATCACCTTCTTCACCCCAGGGGAACTCGGCACTAATGGCTTCTCGCGCACTTAGGAGGATCCCTCCCCAGCAGCCTTGGCCGCAATGTTTCTGGCAGCAGTCACCCTCTGTGCTCTCTTAAAAGTTTTCGTGGATTCATTATTCTTCATTGCCTCTGCAAACAAAACAGAAATTAAGCTACAAGTCGGAAAGACAGCTACAAGCAATATAAACAGATAATAAAGGAAACACAAAATACCCAGCTCAGTTTGAAGAAGAGAGGGATTGGTTAGAAATTTCTTTGTGTCGAGATGGGGAGGTTGACCCCAGTGTTCTTCCAAGACAGTCACAAAAGCTCGCTCAGCCTCATCCAATATATCCCACGTATATCTGGACACCCTCACATCTTTTTGCCACTCCAAGGGAAAAGCACGCTCGTCATTTTCATCCAGAAAAAAGGGTCGAGCTCCTTCAACAGCTCGGACCTTGAAAAAGTAGTTTTTGAAATCACGGAATGACTCGTCAAACATGGAAAAGACCTTCTTTCCCTGGGTAGAATGAAAGGAGACCCAAGCTGCCTTCTTTTTTACCACTCCGGGCTTAGTCAAGACAAATAGGTAGAAAAATAGAGATTGGGAAGCAGGAATACCAAAACCATTGCACAACAACTGAAAAATTTTTATGAAACCCCAGGAATTGGGGTGGAGTTGAGAGGGGGCAACATTACAGGACCATAACAGGTCGACCTCAAATTGAGTAAAAGGAAGGGTGATACCCAGCTGACCAAAGAAAAAGTCGTAAACATAAAAGAAGGGGCGATTGTCAACAACCCGAGTCGAAAAGCAGACTCTCTCGTCAGAAGAGGGAGGGACAAGTTCATAGTTCTTCTCATCACCAGGATTACTACTGACACTATGAAACTGCCTAAGCTGTGCACAAAACTCAGAATCAACCAGAGAGACACACATAAGAACCATCGAGTCCACCCAATCGGCCATACCCTCAGGAACCCGGGAAGGCATCTCTACAACGTTATTTCGGGAAGACATGAGGCCAACTAAATCCTACAAAAAGAAAAGAAGAAGGATTACTTAAAAAACAGCTCGAACGAGGGACAAACAGCTCGACGGATGGATAAACAGAAAAGGAAAACCCCAAGACTCAAGCTAAAAGTCCTGGGGCAACCTTTGGAGGCAGTAACAAAGCAAGGTCTCAGGAAAAATTTACTTACGTTCCGGCATCTCTTAAACAAGAATAGAAGATTTCAAACAGCGAGCATTTTCATAGGAGAAAGACAAAACACAAACAATACAGAAAGTCATCTCCCTACAGTCTATTAGCAAAGAACAACACCAACGTCGAACATACCAGGCAAAAAACCGTCAAAGATGCAACCTTTTTCAGAATTAAGCAAAATTAATCATTCCAAAGCTTCAAAACCAAAAGCATTCACAACATGCAAAGGCACTAAAAGCATCAAGCAACAGGAAAAGCGAAAAAGATCATGCAAAAGACAGAGAAACTACAAGACACGCAACGATCAGGCACAGCAGAAGGCAGAAAGATCCAAATTTTTTCCAATGAAGATAAAAACTTTCTCAAAACAGACACAAAAGCGGCGTAGAGGAAGGAAGAAAGAAGAACCAAACCTGGGAAAATGAGAAAAAGCTGCAAAAGGAAAGCAGAGAGGTGGAAGGCGAAATTAAGGATCACCCCTTCTTCCACGAAAAGCGGTAGCGAAGCAAGCGTCGCAGGAAGGAACTATGAACTCTAAGCCAGAAATAGAAAGCGAGAGAGTAAAGGGAGAAGTTATGAAGAAGAATGAAGAAGAAAAACCGTTTCCTGAGTGTGAAATTCAAAAATAAAGAAGTTAAGGGAAACGGGGCGATTAATGCCAATTAATTGGGCTATTAAACCCTCGCACGTTCCCCAGAACAAAGCGCTAATACAAAAGCGCGCGCTTTTAGAGGAAAACGTTCTACATTCAAAAGATTCTACATAAGGAAGAAATCGACAAAATGCTTGAATTCGGCTTCGTCATAGAAGGACCGAAGTCCAAAAACTCGACCTTGACAAAAAAGACCGAGCTCAAGCAGGGGCACTGTTCATACCCTGGGTCGAGCTACCCGACCTGGGATGATTGATGACAAAGCGACCGACCTCTTCAGGTCAAGCGGACCGACTTCTTCTAAAAGAACTCGGCCAAATCAACAAGAGAGCCCAGTGAAGGGCCCAGATAGAGGAAACACGACCCAAATCCTAAGGCAACCCAAGCCTATAGAGATAAAGGCGGTTCCATTGAAGATACGCTGACCTCAACTCAAAGATAAAGATAAGATAAGATAACTAACTTATCTTATCCAAAAGGTCACATCTCACCATTATAAATACACTGGAGCACTCAGGTATAACTCATACTCTGATTCTACTATAAACCTGCTTAATACCCTTGCTAACTTAAGCATCGGAGTCCCTTGCAGGTACCCCTCACCCTTCGGTGACAAAGGATCAGCAGCACAGCCAGTCCAACAAGTCGGACACGACAGCTCCGGCCGCTATCCACTCGCCGAACACGTCGGCACCAACCAGTACAGAAGATCTCGTCCGAGATCGACCTACAGTTTCAGGTAACCCTCGGAATAGTTAGGTTAGATGAATGGCGGTGGTTAGGTTAGATTAGGAGGGGGTTATAGTTTAATTTGATTAAAATTAGGGTTTTATTTAGGAATTTAGAGTTAAGATAAAATTCATATAAATAATATAACAATTCTATAAAATTAAGAGTAATACGATAATTGAAAACCTGTTTTTATCCAACACTAATATTTATTAAAAATACTATTTAATTATCAAAATTTGATTTAGTTAGCTTTAATAAAATAATTTCCGAAATTAAAATCTTTAATGAATAAATAAATTAAAATTAGTTCACAATAAGATTTTTCGAAAATTCTGAGTCTTACAACAGACGTTCTGTCTCTCTCTTCACACACATTCTGTCTCTCTCTTTCTCTGTGTCGGATCCTCCTCGGGGTGGCTCCATGACAGCTCCCAGCGGCGGTGCGACGGTAACAGCTCCATGGAGGTCCGGCCACGATGGCAGTGCATGCAGCACAAGTTCCTCTCCCTTGGCGCATCCCTGGTTCGCGTCTCTTCCCTTCGACGGTGACGGCGTGGCTGACGATGATGGCTTTATGGACGGCGACTTAGCAGCGGTGGCGGCGGAACTTCGATGATGGCAAGGCAGTGAGCTAGACTTCAGCTAGGGTGGCTGGGCGGCAAGTTCGGTGGCGGATCGATAGCAGGGCGCAACGACAGTTCCCTCTCTCTCTTTTCCCCCCTTCCCCTCTCCTTTCTTCCCTGCTTCTGATCCCTTCTTTTCTTTCTCTCTTTGATGGGTAAGGGTTTTTGGGAGGGGGTGAATGGCGGCTGTTAGGGTTAGGGTTTCAATTTGGGAATTTTTGGTAGTTTAGGTAATTTTTAAGAAGATTAGGAGTAATAGAGTAATTAAAAATTAATTTTAATCCAACACTAATATTTATACAAATACTATTTAATTATCTAACTTACAAGTTTTTTTTCAAATAAATACTCTAATTCAATAATTAGAGATAATCAAATTAATTTTCTTTAAAATTATAAAATAAAGTTAAAAATCTAATTATTCAACTTAAAGCATATAAAACTCTTGTTATTATTCAATTACTAAAGTTTTAAATCATAAATAAGAAATTTCTTAATTTATATATAATATTTCTTAAAATATAATCTTAATTAAATATAATAAATCATAAATAATTTATTATTTAATTTTCAAAAATCCGAGGTCTTACAGTTTGTAGCTGCGACAATGGCATTTCCACATCTCGGTCTCTTTCAGTCTCGCAGCCCACCTCTCGTTCATCTTTCTCTCTTCCTCTCTAGCTTGGAGAAAAAGAGAAGATTGAGAGAAAAATAGATAATAGAAGAAGAAAAAAGATAGAAGCGAAAGACGAGGGCACCGGCATAGGGAGGACTGCTGCTTGTCGTCACCGTCGTTGTCACAGTTGCAAGGGGAGGAAGCTCGAAAAGTAGAGAGAGAGACAACTTGAGAGAGAGATGCTGAGAGGGCACGGGCACGACAGAGAAGAGGAAGGAGGGAGCTATCTCGTCATTGCCGTCATTCACTATCACCTCCCCTAGAGTGGGTTGGAGCTGCCGCCTTCGACGCAACAAACAGAACATGAAGAGAGAGAGTGAGCTTGATCTTCGCTTCTTTTCTCCTCTATTTCTCTCTCGGTCTTCTTTTCTTCTTTAAGCTAGAGAGGAAGAAAGAAAGACGAACGAGAGGTGGGATGCAAGACTGAGAGAGAACAAGATGCGAAAATGCCATTGTCACAACTGCAAGCTCCCTTCCTACCGTAAACGCCGTCGGAGCTCTCTGCCGCTATCACTAAAGCTCTTCTGATTTCCAGATCAGTGTTTTTCGTTCAATGCATGTGACGTCATGCTTTTACGTTTGGATTATTTTGTCAATAACAAAGGTCAGGTATTATTTTGTCAGTATCGAAATCTTTCGGGTACTGACTTGATATTTACCTCTAAAAATAATAAAAGACCACCTAATTATTTTTTCACTTAATTATAATAATAAAAATAATAAAGGTCCACTTAGTAGAACATTTTAAAATATTTAAATCCTTATGAGTTGGTTGTCATGGATGATTATGGGAAGACATGTATGTATAATTATTAGTGTTAAACTCATGCGATGTATCCATTTGTATTTTAATTTGACATAATAAATTGGACATAATATTTTGTGAAAATAATTTTTTTAAATTTAATATAACACTATCATTATCATTGTGTAATAAATGTAGTGAATATGTTACTTCACATCTATTCAATATAAATTATAAATTGAATAGTTTGACATTTATAATATCTTTATATCATAATGGAAAAAATCTGAAAAAGTAAGAACATATACAAATATATTATTAGCATATTAATTTTACACTAAATTTTATATCAAAAGTTAATAAAAATTTATTGATAACTTAGTATTTTACTAATTTCATTAGAGAAGCAACTACTATATGTTGTTGTGTTTTCTGTTACACATTTTTTTCAAGTATAAAATTAGAGTTATAGATAAATAGTTATATCTACAATTAAAAATGGTACAAAAATGCAAATCATAACATGTTATTAAAATGAAAAAAATATTTTTCATGCTTAAATATTATCAATAGTTAATTGTCAATTTGATACCCAAAAAATTCAAGTGTTAACAAAATGGTATTTGGCAAATATTATTGACAGATTGCCCCTAAAAGATTATTAAGTTTGACAAAAGTGACTAACCTTTAACTAAGTTGGGTAACCAACCTTTAACTAAGTTTGACAAAAGTGACCAACCTTTAACTAAGTTTCCTTACCGAAACTCTCATCTCTACTTCTTCGTCGTCATCCCTTAGTCTCTTCTTCTTCTTCCTCAATTTCCTCACACCCCAATCACCTTAGTCATAACTCTTATCTCTTCTTCCAACTTAATCACTCACTCAAAGAAGCAACTACGTAAAAAAGACAGGACAAAGGCAAAAACGGTTGCATGGACAACAATTCTTCATCAGTTCTGTCACCTCCTCTTCTCTGATTCTCTCTCAATCTCTCAGGCTTTCAGCATAGCGTCCTTCTCCATTCATCTTGTACCCAGTGACGTTAGCAATGGCTTCTTCCATCATCACTAGCATTGTCACCTTTTTTCTTTTCTTTTTCGTTCTCTCTCTCGTCATTTCTTTCTGTTATGTCTTCTCTCTCTCTCTCTCTCTCTCTCTCTCTCTATATATATATATATATATATATATATATATATATATATATATATATATATATATCCTCTCCTCGATGACAGAAAAAGTGGCGACAATGGCATATCTATAGATCGGCTGGAGTCGACTGCAGAAGCAGCAGTACATCTGAGACGTAGATCTAAGGCAGAGGATGGAACCTAGCAATAGTAGTGACAACACGATCCTTTTTCGCTGTTGCCCTCCTCGTTCCTCTTTCTTCCCTCTCTTCTTTTCTTTCTTTGATTTTTTAAATGGATATAGTGGTTTGATGCTGAGATTTAAATTTAGATTTGTTGTTGTTATGATTTTTATTTGAATTTGTTGTTGTGCTTTGAATTTGGATTTGTTGTTGTTGTGCTACTGTATGTTAAGCAAAGAGGAAGAAGAAGATATTTTTTTTGTAAAAATTAGATTTAATTGTTGGTACTTTTTAATAAATAATTGTAGGAATAATTTTTATAATTATAATAATTGTTGACTGCCAGCTCAACGTTTAGTGTTAACGTCATCCAATTTAGTTGACGGTTAGTCACTTTTGTCAAACTTAATAATATTTCAAGGATTATTTTGTTAATAACATTTTTAAGGCACTATTTTGTTAGTGTCTAAGTCTTTCAAGCATCGAATTAGTAATTAACTCTATTATCAAAATCTTCTTTGAACATGACATTATTGTTGATGATTTTGGATTGTCGTCTTTGTCTAAAATTAGAACCTTCAGGCCGTTGTGACTCTTAATTCTTGACAAAGCAATGTAAAGTTGCCCATAGGTAAATAGTAATTTTTATAAGTAAAGCCCTACATGCGATAATAATTGATCCTGACTTTTGTTGATGGTCATTTGCAAAGCACACATTGTCCCTGTTAGAACTTAAATGAGAATCCTAAATCCGAAGGTATCAAGTCGATTATTGGAATATATATTTTGTCACCAATATTTCTCTAGTCATTATCGTAGCTCCAATTATGTTGTTGCCAAGTTCGTTGACTATCAACCTTGACCCACTATATAAACCTAAAGTTTGGTCTATGTTTCGCAATAGCATTACAATGAGTCTTGGCTTCAAAGCTAACTTGTGATTTGGTAATCTCAGACATTTGATGTCATTTAGAAACTCGGATATGAACCACTCTTATTGTACATCTTCATTCTCATTGACTTGACATGTGTCAGAATTTAAATACAACTTCCATGCTTAGAAAGATTGTCAATACAAAATCATTTAACTTCTTAACACTCTCAAGTGTGAATACAAGTGACATGTTTAGCAACAATTTTAGATATGCAAAGTCTACCAAATAAGACAGAAAGAGTCATCCATAATTGTAATCAATAGATCATCTAAAATTTTAACTTTTAACTCGTCACCAACAGCTAAACCAATATTTCTATTTAGGACTCAAGTGAGACCAAATACAGGGTCAATTTGGTTCAAGTTTGAGGACCTAGTGAAGGCCACTAACAATTTTTCAACCCATAATTTCATTGGCAGAGGTGGTTCTAGCTTAGTTTACAAGGGAATTCTACCTGATAGCACAATGGTTGCAGTTAAAAGGATAGAAGAGTCGGATTATCAAGGAGATGAAGAATTCTACATGGAGGTGGAGATTATTAGCAACTTGAAGCACCGCAATCTAGTGCTACTAAGAGGGTGTTGTGTGGTTGATGAAGAAGAAGAGGAGGATTCTGGGTACAGAGTAAGCCAAAGATATCTTGTTTATGATTACATGTTAAATGGTATCCTTGAAGACCATCTCTTCTCTTCCATGGACAACTAAAATGCAAAAATCACTTACTTGGTCTAAAAAAAAGAGCATAATCTTGGATGTGGCAAATGGGTTAGTCTATTTGCAGTTTGGAGTTAAACCTGCAATCTACCACAGAGATATCAAAACCACCAATATACTGCTTGATGCAGGTATGAATGCAAGAGTTGCGGATTTCGGGTTAGCTAAACAAAACTTTGAAAAGTATATCTTTGATAAATACAAGTTACTGGAACTCATGGGTACCTGGCACCAGAATATGCACTTTATGGCCAATTATCCGAAAAGAGTGATGTCTATAATTTTGGTATGGTTATATTGGAAATATTGTGTGGAAGAAAAGCTCTTAATTTATCTTCATCTGGAGCACCTGCATTCTTTATCTCTGATTGGGTTTGGTCATTGCTGAAATATGGTAACTTAGAATTAGCTTTGGATGCTTCTTTGTTATTAGATGAAAATTTTACTAGTAGGAAAATAATAGAAATATTCTTAATGATTGGTGTTCTGTCTTCTGATCTCATGTAGTAGCTGATTCAAGGCCAACAATTTTGGATGCTTTGAAGATGTTAGAAGGGGATATTGAGATTCCACCAATTCCAGATAGGCCACTGGTTGTTGGGCACCATGTGTTTCCCATAATTATAATTAAAACATAAATTTGGATTATATCATATTAACTAAAAAGCTTTGTATATTGTCACAATATTAAGTATATGTTTTGTGTTAAAGATGACAATTTTTTCCAGGAGAATGGATATCTGTAGAGATTTATCCGCTAGAAAGCAAGTTTGGGAGGCCTTTTTTTCTTTTGGGTAGCGAGTACGAGTTTTATGGAAAGTGGCCGTTATAAGATTTAGCAGCACTTTAAAGTTTAAACAGATTTTACTGTAACAAAAAGTGGCTGACACAATTGATACCTAAAAATAAAAAATAAGAATTTTAGGGTGCGTTTGGTTTACGTTTTTATTTTCTGTTTTTTACTTTTAGTGTTTTCTATTTTCTTGATTTTGTGAAGAAAAAGGTAAAAACAGAAAATAACACTACAAAAAAGGGCCTATGGCCACGGTTAAAAACCGTGACCATAGCTAGTAAAAAGGGTGACCATAGATCTATGGTCATGGTTTTGGACCTATGGTCACGGTTTTTATGGTCACAGTTTTAATTTTTAAAATCTGACACTTTAGACCACGTTTTTTTACTGTGACCATAGGTAATCTATGGTCACGGTTATCTATGGTCACGGTTTTCACCGTGACCATAGCCTCTATGGTCACCCCTCCTTAAAACCGTGACCATAGATAAGGCTATGGTCACAGTGTTTCACCGTGGCCATAGCCTCTATGGTCACCCTTCCTTAAAACCGTGATCATAGCCCTATTTATGGTCACGGTTTTCACCGTGGCCATAGACTCTATGGTCACCCCACCTAAAACCGTGACCATAGCCCTATCTATGGTCACGGTTTTTCACTGTGGCCATAGACCCTATGGTCACTAGTGCACGAAATTGTGATCTCTTCTTTTCACAACTCAATTAATCCCTAGTAATGGCTCTAAGAACTTGGTGCTCAATACCATGGTATCACAACTTCGCACAACTAACCAGCAAGTGCACTGGGTCGTCCAAGTAATAAACCTTACGCGAGTAAGGGTCGATCCCACGGAGATTGTTGGTATGAAGCAAGCTATGGTCACCTTGTAAATCTCAGTCAGACAGATTCAAATGGTTATGGGTGATATATGAATAAAACATAAAGATAAAGATAGAGATACTTATGTAATTCATTGGTGAGAACTTCAGATAAGCGAATGGAGATGCTTTGTCCCTTCCGTCTCTCTGCTTTCCTACTGTCTTCATCCAATCCTTCTTACTCCTTTCCATGGCAAGCTGTATGTTGGGCATCACCGTTGTCAGTGGCTACAGTCCCGTCCTCTCAGTGAAAATGTTCAACGCACCCTGTCACGGCACGGCTAATCATCTGTCGGTTCTCAATCAGGTTGGAATAGAATCCATTGATTCTTTTGCGTCTGTCACTAACGCCCAGCCTTCAGGAGTTTGAAGCTCATCACAGTCATTCAATCATTGAATCCTACTCAGAATACCACAGACAAGGTTTAGACCTTCCGGATTCTCTTGAATGCCGCCATCAATTCTAGCTTATACCACGAAGATTCCGGTTAAGAAATCCAAGAGATAAACACTCAAGCCTTGTTTGCTTGTAGAACGGCAATGGTTGTCAGGCACGCGTTCATAAGTGAGAATGATGATGAGTGTCACATAATCATCACATTCATCATGTTCTTGGGTGCAAATGAATATCTTAGAACAAGAATGAGCTGAATTGAATAGAAGAACAATAGTAATTGCATTAATACTCGAGGTACAGCAGAGCTCCACACCTTAATCTATGGTGTGTAGAGACTCCACCGTTGAAAATACATAAGAACAAGGTCTAGGCATGGCCGAATGGCCAGCCTCCCAATGATCTAAGATAGCATAAAACTCAAGGATAGCTACCAAGATCTCTAAATACAATAGTAAAAGGTCTTATTTGTAGAGAACTAGTAGCCTAGGGTTTACAAAGATGAGTAAATGACATAAAAATCCTCTTCCGGGCCCACTTGGTGTGTGCTTGGGCTGAACATTGAAGCATTTTCGTGTAGAGACTTCTCTTGGAGTTAAACGCCAGCTTTTGTGCCAGTTTGGGCGTTTAACTCCCATTCTTGTGCCAGTTCCGGCGTTTAACGCCGGGCTGTTTTGAGCTGATTTGGAACGCCGGTTTGGGCCATCAAATCTTGGGCAAAGTATGGACTATTATATATTGCTGGAAATCCCAGGATGTCTACTTTCCAACGCCGTTGAGAGCGCGCCAATTGGGCTTCTGTAGCTCCAGAAAATCCACTTCGAGTGCAGGGAGGTCAGAATCCAACAGCATCTGCAGTCCTTTTCAGTCTCTGAATCAGATTTTTGCTCAAGTCCCTCAATTTCAGCCAGAAAATACCTGAAATCCCAGAAAAACACACAAACTCATAGCAAAGTCCAGAAAAGTGATTTTTAACTAAAAACTAATAAAAATATAATAAAAACTAACTAAAACATACTAAAAACATACTAAAAACAATGCCAAAAAGCGTATAAATTATCCGCTCATCACAACACCAAACTTAAATTGTTGCTTGTCCTCAAGCAACTGAAAATCAAATAAGATAAAAAGAAGAGAATATGCAATAAATTCCAAAAACATCTATGAAGATCAGTATTAATTAGATGAGCGGGGCTCTTAGCTTTTTGCCTCTGAACAGTTTTGGCATCTCACTCTATCCTTTGAAATTCAGAATGATTGGCTTCTATAGGAACTCAGAATCCAGATAATGTTATTGATTCTCCTAGTTAAGTATGATGATTCTTGAACACAGCTACTTTATGAATCTTGGCCGTTGCCCAAAGCACTCTGTCTTCCAGTATTACCACCGGATACATACATGCCACAGACACATAATAGGGTGAACCTTTTCAGATTGTGACTCAGCTTTGCTAGAGTCCCCAATTAGAGGTGTCCAGGGTTCTTAAGCACACTTTTTTTGCCTTGGATCACAACTTTATTATTTTTTTCTTTTTCTTTCTTTTTTTTTTTCGCCCTTCTTTTTTTTTTTTTTGTATTCACTGCTTTTTCTTGCTTCAAGAATCATTTTTTTATGATTTTTCAGATCCTCAGTAACATGTCTCCTTTTCCATCATTCTTTCAAGAGCCAATAATTTTAACATTCATGAACAACAAATTCAAAAGACATATGCACTGTTCAAGCATACATTCAGAGAACAAAGCATTGCCACCACATCAAAATAATTAATCTGTTATAAAATTCAAAATTCATGCAATTCTTCTCTTTTTCAATTAAGAACATTTTTTATTTAAGAAAGGTGATGGATTCATAGGACATTCATAACTTTAAGGCATAGACACTAAGACACTAATGATCACAAGACACAAACATAGATAAACATAAGTATGAAAATTCGAAAAACAGGAAAATAAAGAACAAGGAGATTAAAGAACGGGTCCACCTTAGTGATGGCTTGTTCTTCCTCTTGAAGGTCTTATGGAGTGCTTGAGCTCCTCAATGTCTCTTCCTTGCCTTTGTTGCTCCTCTCTCATGATTCTTTGATCTTCTCTAATTTCATGGAGGAGAATGGAATGTTCTTGGTGCTCCACCCTTAGTTGTCCCATGTTGGAACTCAATTCTCCTAGGGAGGTGTTGATTTATTCCCAATAGTTTTGTGGAGGAAAGTGCATCCCTTGAGGCATCTCAGGGATTTCATGATGAGTGGGGTCTCTTGTTTGCTCCATCATTTTCTTAGTGATGGGCTTGTCCTCATCAATGAGGGTGTCTCCCTCTATGTCAACTCCAACTGAATAACAGAGGTGACATATGAGATGAGGAAAGGCTAACCTTGCCAAGGTAGAGGACTTGTCCGCCACCTTATAAAGTTCTTGGGCTATAACCTCATGAACTTCTACTTCTTCTCCAATCATGATGCTATGAATCATGATGGCCCGGTCTATAGTAACTTCAGACCGGTTGCTAGTGGGAATGATTGAGCGTTGGATAAACTCCAACCATCCCCTAGCCACGGGCTTGAGGTCATGCCTTCTCAATTGAACCGGCTTCCCTCTTGAATCTCTCTTCCATTGGGCGCCCTCTTCACAAATGACTGTGAGGACTTGGTCCAACCTTTGATCAAAGTTGACCCTTCTAGTGTAAGGGTGTTCATCTCCTTGCATCATGGGCAAGTTGAATGCCAACCTTACATTTTCCGGACTAAAATCTAAGTATTTCCCCCGAACTATTGTAAGCCAATTCTTTGGTTCCGGGTTCACACTTTGATCATGGTTCTTGGTGATCCATGCATTGGCATAGAACTCTTGAACCATTAAGATTCCGACTTGTTGAATGGGGTTGGTAAGAACTTCCCAACCTCTTCTTCGGATCTCATGTCGGATCTCCGGATATTCACTCTTTTTGAGTTTGAAAGGGACATCGGGGATCACCTTCTTCAAGGCCACAACTTCATAGAAGTGGTCTTGATACACCCTTGAGATGAATCTCTCCATCTCCCACGACTCGGAGGTGGAAGCTTTTGCTTTCCCTTTCCCCTTTCTAGAGGTTTCTCCGGCCTTGGATGCTATAAATGGTTATGGAAAAACAAAAAGCAATGCTTTTACCACACCAAACTTAAAAGGTTTGCTCGTCCTCGAGCAAAAGAAGAAAGAAGAGAGTAGAAGAAGAAGAAATAGAGGAGATGGAAATGGCTTTGTGGTTCGGCCAAAGGGGGAGAAGTAGGGTTTAGGTTGTGTGAAAATGGAGGAGTGAAGATGGGTTTATATAGGGGTGGAAAGGGGGGTAGGGTTCGGTTAAGAATGGGTGGGTTTGGGAGGGAAAGTGGTTTGAATTTGAATGGTGAAGTAGGTGGGGTTTTATGAAGGATGGATGTGAGTGGTGAAGAGAAAGATGTGAATTGATAGGTGAGGGGTTTTTGGGGAAGAGTGGTAGAGGTGATTGGTGAATGGGTGAAGAAGAAGAGAGAGGGTGGTGGGGTAGGTGGGGATCCTGTCGGGTCCACAGATCTTGAGGTGTCAAGAAAAAATCATCCCTGCACCAAGTGGCGAGCAAAATTGCTCTTCGTGCCAATTCTGGCGTTAAACGCCGGGTTGGTGCCCATTTCTGGCGTTTAACGCCAGCTTCTTGCCCTTTCCTGGCATTTAACGCCAGTCTGGTGCCCCTTTCTGGCGTTAAACGCCCAGAATGGTGCCAGACTGGGCGTTAAACGCCCATTTGCTGCCCCTTACTGGCGTTTAAATGCCAGCAGGGTCTTCCTCCAGGGTGTGCTATTTTTCTTTCTGTTTTTCATTCTATTTTTGCTTTTTCAATTGATTTTGTGACTTCTTATGATCATCAACCTACAGAAAACATAAAATAATAAAGGAAAATAGATTAAATATAACATTGGGTTGCCTCCCAACAAGCGCTTCTTTAATGTCAGTAGCTTGACAGTAGGCTCTCATGGAGCCTTACAGATACTCAGAGCAATGTTGGAACCTCCCAACACCAAACTTAGAGTTTGAATGTGGGGGTTCAACACCAAACTTAGAATTTGGTTGTGGCCTCCCAACACCAAACTTAGAGTTTGACTGTGGGGGCTCTGTTTGACTCTGATTTGAGAGAAGCTCTTCATGCTTCCTCTCCATGGTGACAGAGGGATATCCTTGAGCCTTAAACACAAAGGATTCTTCATTCACTTGAATGATCAATTCTCCTCTGTCCACATCAATCACAGCCTTTGCTGTGGCTAGGAATGGTCTGCCAAGGACGATGGATTCATCCATGCACTTCCCAGTCTCTAGGACTATGAAATCAGCAGGGATGTAATGGTCTTCAATCTTTACCAGAACATCCTCTACAAGTCCATAAGCTTGTTTTCTTGAATTGTCTGCCATCTCTAGTGAGATTCTTGCAGCTTGTACCTCAAAGATCCCTAGCTTCTCCATTACAGAGAGAGGCATGAGGTTTATACTTGACCCTAAGTCACACAGAGCCTTCTTAAAGGTCATGGTGCCTATGGTACAAGGTATTGAAAATTTCCCAGGATCTTGTCTCTTTTGAGGTAATTTCTGCCTAGACAAGTCATCCAGTTCTTTGGTGAGCAAAGGGGGTTCATCCTCCCAAGTCTCATTTCCAAATAACTTGTCATTTAGCTTCATGATTGCTCCAAGGTATTTAGCAACTTGCTCTTCAGTGACATATTCATCCTCTTCAGAGGAAGAATACTCATCAGAGCTCATGAATGGCAGAAGTAAATCCAATGGAATCTCTATGGTCTCAGTGTGAGCCTCGGATTCCCATGGTTCTTCATTGGAGAACTCATTGGAGGCCAGTGGACGTCCATTGAGGTCTTCCTCAGTGGCGTTCACTGCCTCTCCTTCCTCTCCTAGTTCGGCCATGTGAATCATGTTAATGGCCTTGCATTCTCCTTTTGGATTCTCTTCTGTATTGCTTGGAAGAGTACTAGGAGGGAGTTCAGTAACTTTCTTACTCAGCTGTCCCACTTGTGCCTCCAAGTTCCTAATGGAGGACCTTGTTTCAGTCATGAAACTTTGAGTGGTTTTGATTAGATCAGAGACCATGGTTGCTAAGTCAGAGTGGCTCTGCTTAGAATTCTCTGTCTGTTGCTGAGAAGATGATGGAAAAGGCTTGCCATTGCTAAACCTGTTTCTTCCACCATTATTGTTATTGAAACCTTGGTGAGGTCTCTGTTGATCCTTCCATGAGATATTTGGATGACTTCTCTATGAAGAATTATAGGTGTTTCCATAGGGTTCTCCCATGTAATTCACCTCTTCCATTGAAGGGTTCTCAGGATCATAAGCTT
This sequence comes from Arachis stenosperma, assembly GCF_014773155.1. NCBI lineage: Eukaryota > Viridiplantae > Streptophyta > Magnoliopsida > Fabales > Fabaceae > Arachis > Arachis stenosperma. Next base: position 2,565,578 of record NC_080380.1, on the reverse strand, counting down.
CTTCTTCAGATGAAGCATCCTTAGTACTGCCTGGTGTATTTTGCATTCCAAACAGACTTTGAGAAATCAAATTGACTTGCTGAGTTAATATTTTGTTCTGAGCCAATATGGCATTCAGAGTATCAATCTCAAGAACTCCTTTCTTTTGATTTGTCCCATTGTTCACAGGATTCCTTCAAGAAGTGTACATGAATTGGTTATTTGCAACCATTTCAATTAGTTCTTGAGCTTTTGTAGGCGTCTTCTTCAGATGAAGAGATCCTCCAGCAGAGCTATCCAATGACATCTTGGATAGTTCAGAGAGACCATCATAGAAAATACCTATGATGCTCCATTCAGAAAGCATGTCAGAGGGACACTTTCTGATTAATTGTTTGTATCTTTCCCAAGCTTCATAGAGGGATTCTCCTTCCTTCTGTCTGAAGGTTTGGACTTTCACTCTAAGCTTACTCAATTTTTGAGGTGGAAAGAACTTTGCCAAGAAGGCATTGACTAGCTTTTTCCAAGAGTTCAGGCTTTCTTTAGGTTGTGAGTCCAACCATATCCTAGCTCTGTCTCTTACAGCAAAAGGGAATAGCATAAGTCTGTAGACCTCAGGGTCAACCCCATTGGTCTTGACAGTGTCACAGATTTGCAAGAATTCAGCTAAAAACTGATGAGGATCTTCTAATGGAAGTCCATGGAACTTGCAATTCTGTTGCATTAGAGAAACTAATTGAGGCTTAAGCTCAAAGTTGTTTGCTCCAATGGCAGGGATAGAGATGCTTCTCCCATAGAAGTCGGGAGTAGGTGCAGTAAAGTCACCCAGCACCTTCCTTGCATTGTTGGCATTGTTGTTGTTTTTGGCTGCCATGTCTTCTTCTTTGAAGATTTCTGTTAGATCCTCAATAGAGAGTTGTGCCTTAGCTTCTCTTAGCTTTCGCTTCAAGGTCCTTTCAGGTTCAGGGTCAGCCTCAACAAGAATGCTTTTATCTTTGCTCCTGCTCATATGAAAGAGAAGAGAACAAGAAAATGTGGAATCCTCTATGTCACAGTATAGAGATTCCTTCAGGTGTCAGAGGAAAAGAAAAATAGAAGGAAGGAGTAGAGAATTCGAACTTATCAAGGAAGTTGGAGTTCGAATTGTGCATCAAGGAATAGTGTTAGTCCATAAATAGAAGGATGTGAGAAGAGGGGAAGAAATTTTCGAAAATTAAGTAAAATATTTTAAAAACATTTTGAAAAACACTGATTGATTTTCGAAAAACAAGAGTGGAAAAGAATTCAAGTAATTTTTGAAAAAGATTTTGAAGTTAGAAATTAAAAAGATATGATTGAAAACTATTTTGAAAAAGATGTGATTAAAAAGATATGATTAAAAAGTTATGGTTTTAAAAAGATGTGATTGAAAAACAATTTTAAAAAAGATTTGATTTTTAAAATTAATGACTTGTCTAACAAGAAAAGATATGATTCAAACATTAAACCTTTCTCAACAGACAAGGCAACATACTTGAAATATTGAATCAAATCATTAATTGATAGTAAGTATTTTTGAAAATGGAAAGAAATTGATTTTGAAAACATTTGATTGAAAAGATATGATTTGAAAAAAATTTGATTTTGAAAAATTTTGAAAACTTAAAAAAAATTTGCATTAAAAACAGAATCTTCCCTCTTGTGCCATCCTGGCGTTAAACGCCCAGAATGGATACCATTCTGGGCGTTTAACGCCCAAAACACTACCCTTTTGGGCGTAAACGCCCAGCCAGGCACCTTGGCTGGCGTTTAAACGCCAGTTTGCCTTCCTCACTGGGCGTTTTGAACGCCCAGCTTTTTCTGTGTAATTTCTCTGCTGAATGTTCTGAATCTTCAATTCTCTGTGTTATTGACTTGAAAAGACACAAATTAAAAATATTTTTGGATTTTTTTAATAATGAAGAATGATCAAAATGCAACTAAAATCAAATAACAATGCATGCAAGACACCAAACTTAGCAGTTTGTATACTATTGACACTAATAAAATGAGAATGCATATGAGAAACAACAAAACACTCAAGTCAAGAGAATTTAAAGATCAAAGCAATGCAATCATCAAGAACACCTTGAAGATCACTTAAGACACAAGAATGAATGCAAGAAGAACAGAAACATGCAATTGACACCAAACTTAAAATGAGACACTAGACTCAACATACAATATTTTTGGTTTTATGATTTTGTAAATTTTTTTGTATTTTCGAAATTATTCGAAAATAGGAATTTCGAAATAAAGATAGTCCGAAAAGAAAATAAAGAGGTCCAAATTTTATAGAATTCCAGGAATCATGCAATGTTAGTCTAAAGCTTTAGTCTGAAATTAGACGTGGCTAGCCAAGCTTCAGCAGGACATTACATTCAAGAGCTAAATGATGAGAATCAATCACTTTGGTGATGATGAAAACATCACCTTGAAACACTAGAATTCATTCTTAAAAATTCTGACCAAAAATACCTAATCTAAGCAACAAGATGAACCGTCAGTTGTCCAAACTCATAACATCCCCGGCAACGCGCCAAAAACTTGGTGCACGAAATTGTGATCTCTTCTTTTCACAACTCATTAATCCCTAGTAATGGCTCCAAGAACTTGGTGCTCATACCATGGTATCACAACTTCGCACAACTAACCAGCATGCACTGGTCGTCCAAGTAATAAACCTTACGCGAGTAAGGGTCGATCCCACGAAGATTGTTGGTATGAAGCAGCTATGTCACCTGTAAATCTCAGTCAGGCAGATTCAAATGGTTATGGGTGATATGAATAAAACATAAAGATAAAGATAGAGATACTTATGTATTCATTGGTGAGAACTTCAGATAAACGAATGAGATGCTTTTCCCTCTCTCTCTGCTTTCATACTGTCTTCATCCAATCCTTCTTACTCCTTCCATGGCAAGCTGTATGTTGGGCATCACCGTTGTCAGTGGCTACAGTCCCGTCCTCTCAGTGAAAATGTTCAACGCACCCTGTCACGGCACGGCTAATCATCTGTCGGTTCTCAATCAGGTTGGAATAGAATCCATTCTTTTGCGTCTGTCCTAACACCCAGCCTTCAGGAGTTTGAAGCTCGTCACAGTCATTCATCATTGAATCCTACTCAGAATACCACAGACAAGGTTTAGACCTTCCGGATTCTCTTGAATGCCGCCATCAATTCTAGCTTATACCACGAAGATTCCGATTAGAAATCCAAGAGATAAACACTCAAGCCTTGTTTGCTTGTAGAACGGCAATGGTTGTCAGGCACGCGTTCATAAGTGAGAATGATGAGTGTCACATAATCATCCCATTCATCATGTTCTTGGGTGCAAATGAATATCTTAGAACAAGAATGAGCTGAATTGAATAGAAGAACATAGTAATTGCATTAATACTCGAGGTACAGCAGAGCTCACACCTTAATCTATGGTGTGTAAGACTCCACCGTTGAAAATACATAAGAACAAGGTCTAGGCATGGCCGAATGGCCACCTCCTAATGATCTAAGATAGCATAAAACTCAAGATAGCTACCAAGATCTCTAAATACAATAGTAAAAGGTCCTATTTGTAGAGAACTAGTAGCCTAGGGTTTACAAAGATGAGTAAATGACATAAAATCCTCTTCCGGCCCACTTGGTGTGTGCTTGGGCTGAGCATTGAAGCATTTTCGTGTAGAGACTTCTCTTGGAGTTAAACGCCAGCTTTTGTGCCAGTTTGGGCGTTTAACTCCCATTTTGTGCCAGTTCCGGCGTTAACGCCGGGCTGTTTTGAGCTGATTGGAACGCCGGTTTGGGCCATCAAATCTTGGGCAAAGTATGGACTATTATATTTCTGGAAAGCCCAGGATGTCTACTTTCCAACGCCGTTGAGAGCGCGCCAATTGGGCTTCTGTAGCTCCAAAATCCACTTTGAGTGCAGGGAGATCAGAATCCAACAGCATCTGCAGTCCTTTCAGCTCTGAATCAGATTTTGCTCAAGTCCCTCAATTTCAGCCAGAAAATACCTGAAATCACATAAAACACACAACTCATAGCAAAGTCCAGAAAAGTATTTTTAACTAAAACTAATAAAAAATAATAAAAACTAACTAAAACATACTAAAATATACTAAAATCCGCTCATCAATCACCCTCCTTAAAACCGTGACCATAGCCTATCTATGGTCACGATTTTTCACCGTGGCTATAGCCTCTATGGTTGTCCCTCCTTAAAACCGTGACCATAGCCCTATCTATGGTCACAGTTTTTCACCGTGGCCATAAACTCTATGGTCACCCTCCTTAAAACCGCGACCATAGCCCTATCTATGGTCACGATTTTTCGCAGTGACCATAGCCTTATCTATAGTCACCCTATTTTAAAACCGTGATCATAATTTATTCTATTTTTTAAGATTTATTTTTTTAAAGAATAATCAGATCCCAAAATTATGATAATCACAAAATAAGTCTAAAAAGAAGAAATTCAATAAGTCTAAATCATAAAATTTACATTATAAACTATATATGTTTTTAGTCTAAACAAGACAAATTAAAATATGGTATAATTTATCCATTACATGTAATACCAGGTAGAAGCTACTAAAAAAAATTACAAAAGACATCAAAATATTATACTGTGAAAACAAAAATATTCTCTAATATAGTACATATTCTTCTCATCCTTTGAAAACCAAAAAAAAATTCTTCTCTAATTTGTTCACTCATCTTGTAATGTTTTTCACCTAAAACCCAAAAAAAATTTGAACAATTGAACAATTGATTAGAAATTAGTTAGAACGTGACAAATTACATTAAAATAACACACAAACACATTAGAGTATTGGACACACAAGATCTGGAAAATCTGAAACAGTTGATCGCTTTGTTTGACTTTGAAGCAGACAGCAGATTCAATGCACGTTTGATTTTTGTAAACTAATTAATTAAGACTATATAAGAACGTTTATAGTTGTTAATAAAATATATATCAAGATAGAGATAGTGTTAAATTATACTAAATTATGCTTACAATAAAAGACCAAGAATTTAATACATGTTCAAGGGAAAACTCAAACACAATTGTTAATGTCGCAGTAACATGTCCATGAGTCCATAGTTTTAACATTTCTCAGATAACTAATCACCTATTAGCTAAGTACAAGTTCAAATTGATCTAAACCTCATGCAATTTCTAAGGTGCAGACTTAACTCCCAACGAATAATTGCTTACTTCCTTATACATCGCTCGGGTTATTTTCTTTAACACCTAAAAATATAGAAAACTTGCAAATATGATAAATAATAAAATATATTCAATTTAACCAATTTTCTACTCAGAAGAAAATCGAATATACTTAACCAATACAACACAACCATTGAAGCTAAAGACTTCGATTAATTAAAGGAAAAGGGCTAGAAAAAGAGAACAGAGAATGATACCTTCACTTTCAGCAAGGTCAGCTACTATCTTGAAGAATTCCAAGCCTTTGGTGAAAGTCTTTACTTTCCATGTCCTCTTCAGTTTAAATATGTCATCTTCTTTTACCAAATTCCACTCAGAAACCTAACCAGAAAATGTCAATTTCCAAAACACTTTAAGTTGAAAAAGCTTTATTATGATGATGACGATTTTGATGATTACGAATAAACCTGTGGCATCAATGTATGTGCTGCATCCTCGGTCATCGGTCGGAGTTCCTTCAGATTGCATGGCACACACTTCTTATCTCTGAGACCTAACAAAGGAAAAAAAAGTTATATATGACAGCATGAACAATGAGATTATAGAATATAGTGTTTGATAAAACTTGACTCTTTCATGAGATATGAACAAATCAGATATCACACAAGAAAATATCTCAAATCAATTTTCATGACACAAGAAGCTCACAGATAAACATAGGGAATAACGGATAAAATAGAGAAGAAAAAGTATAACTGAATTGTTGATCTAAGGAAGTATAGCTACTAGCACTATAACAAATTGTTGTTTGAAGGAGATATAACTGAATCAAGGATATCATATAACTGAATCAAGCAAAGAGCGAATTATCTTTTCAGAACCCCCAAAAAATTAAAATAAACTACATGTTTATTTGACTCATTATGAACGGATTCACTGTCAACTTCTTGTTCATCTGTGGTCTAGGGTTTTTTGACTCATTATCACTCTTAGGTGAACCTATAATGGAGAAATAAAGTAATAGCAGTTAAACCATAATCTATTTGCAGTCACCTAAACTATATAACTCAAAATTTATCCCTCAGAAAGAATATTGATCAACAATGACCTTTCCATAACCTTATGTAAAGATACCTCAAAATTTTATATATATTAACAAATAAATATACCTTTATCTTCAAGCTTATCCCAATCTTCATCCCAGTCAGCAGCTCCTTCCTGGATACCAGGTTGCGAACCTTAAAAGGAAAAAATTGAGTGACCCTAGAGAATATAAGAATAACATAACATGAATGCAATGCAATTACTTTTTCAAAATAAAAGAGCAAGTTGAAGAGAACACATGGACCTCCTGGCAACCACAAAGCAAGGAGAAATAACAAAGAAAACAAGTAAAAGGGGATAACATGATAACTATCTATGCATCAATAGGCAAACTATACACTTAGCGAGAGAACAAACACCAAGTGACTTCATTCTACATGAATGGAAACAGTTTTTGTAATCTTATTCGATATAGTAGAAGAAAAATGCAACTGCAAGTAACAGATAACCACAATTAAATACCCTTTTATAAAAGAAGAAATCTACGTAGTCAAAAGAAAAAAAATGCAGAAGAACATAGAGTAGGATAGGACTCCACACACACAAAAGTAGAAAACATTAAAAATAATTCGAACAAGCAAGAAAATCAGTGTAACAAAGCTTCAAACTCCTTCAGCATCTACCTATGTAAAAGAATTGGAACCACGACATATTAAGTATCAATTAGTTAGCAATCAAAAACATTCTAGTAATGCCAAAATCTTTACTGAGCAAAAATTATGGCTCCATAAAAATACTTTGACACAACAAATTAAATCAGGATCTCTATTTCCCTTGCTTTAAATGAAATATTGGCTCCATATGGTTTAAGTTAAAGAATAGCTACAAGCACAGACCAACATATCCCAAATAGCACAATTAAACCTTAGGGTTTGGAGTTGATCAAAAAGTCGCATTGAAACATTTATATTTACTTATATGAAACAGAGATGCAAGTATGAGCATAAGCAAAGAATCAATCTTAGAGATTTTGGTCTATGACATCCAAAAATTAACAATAAAATTAATTCATTTGTATTGAATAGCTTCATCCAAACAGAATTAATATTTTCCTATTTGAATCATGACCAAAACAGAGCAGTAATCAAAACAGAAAATGAATTTCCAGCCAGAGAATCAGTGACCGAAATATAAAATGCACTTCCAGCCAGAGAACCAGGGACAAAAACAAGCAGCATTATACCAAATCAATATTCAAATCAAAATAGAAACCAAATCAACTAAAATCACATAACAAGAGACATTTGAGTTACCTAATTAGAGGTTGGGCCACAACAAGGAGGCAGAGAACTAGTGACAGGGTGATTCAAAAACAGCAAAGTTCAAGAAGGGCAGACGACGGCATGACAGCAGAAGCAGGAGAGGTGACAACCCACAAACGACGAGGAGAAGCATCGATGGTGACGACGAGGACGACGGTTTCACGCAGATGCAATGGTGACAACGGCGATGGAGCTGACAGTGACGAGGGCTGGAGGGCTCCTCTTCAGTGGCTGCAGCGCTACTAACACTCTCCCTCGCGAGCTCATCTCTCTCTCTCTCTCTCTTTTTCTCTCTCTCTCCTCGCATTATGACTCTCCTGACGGTGATACGACGGCGGCGACGGTGGCGGTGACACCCACCGGCGCCGTCTCTCCTTTTCCCCCTCTCCTTCCTTGTCCTTCTTCCCCCCTCGAGCTCCACCCTTTCTCTTTTCTTTCCTTTTCTTTCTATGTCTGTGTATATGGTGAGGGCTGAGTGTGTGCGTAAATTAAGGGAAAAAGGGTTGGCTTAGGCTTAGAGTTTGGAGAGCAGGGTAAAATAGGTTTCTATTTAGAAATTTTAATAAAATTAAGGTATAGAGTAAATATTTTTAATAAAATTAGAAATAATTAAATTATTAAAATTTTAAATTTTAAATAAAAAAATATCTAAATATTTATGAAAATTACATGATTTGTAATTAATTTTAAATTTAAAATTTCATAATTTTTATTTAATTACTTTTTGATAAATAATTTTTTAAAAATAAAAGCATGAATAATTATAATAAATTACAAATAATCTGTTATTTATTTTCTAACAATTGGTGTTTTTAAGGTTTAATGATGAGTGTTAAGTTATAATGGGTTCTATTTTTACAATGAGAGGGTGGAATTGTAAAGACAATAAGAGTAGACGATGGCGACAAATAACAGAATAAAAAGTGAAAGTAAGAGTTAGAATTAGGATTTTTATTTTTTACATTTATTTTTATTTTTAAATTTTAACTATTTTTATTTATATTTAATAATTAATTTTTAGTCAACATTTAAGATTTAATTATTAATAAAAATTATATACTAATTTTATAAAAAAATATAAAATAATATATACTATTTTTAAAAATTAATTATTTAATCTTTTATTTTTTATAAAAAATAATTAATTAATATAAATAATATTTTAAAAAATTAAATTTTTGAAACAAAATAAAATTATCTTAAAGATTTTAATTGTGACCATAAACCCCTTTAGGTCACCCTCAAAATCGTAACCATAGACCCTTTTAGGTCATCCTTCCAAAAAATCGTGACCATAGACCTTTTTTGGTCACTGTAAAAAATGGTGACCATAGACCCCTTTAGGCCACCCTCCAAAACCGTGATCATAGACCCTTTTAGGCCACCCCCAAAACCGTTACCATAGACCTCTTTAGGTCACCCCCCAAAATCGTGACCATAGACCCTTTTAGGTCACCCTTTTTTGAAAAATCGTAACCATAGCCCCTTTTTGGTCACTATAAAAACCGTGACCATAAATCCCTTTAGATCACCCCTAAAACCGTGACCATAGACCCTTTTATGCCACCCCCCAAAACTGTGACCATAGACCCCTTTAGGCCACCTGGTGCACGAATTGTGAATCACACTTTTCACAACTCGTACCACTAACCAACAAGTGCACTGGGTCGTCCAAGTAATACCTTACGTGAGTAAGGGTCGAATCCCACGGAGATTGTCGGCTTGAAGCAATCTATGGTTATCTTGTAACTCTTAGTCAAGATAGCAATTATAATTATCAGTTTGAATTGCGAAGAATAAAAGAGCATGAAATAAATACTTGTTATGCAGTAATTGAGAATATGTTGGAGCTTTGGAGATGCTTTGTCTTCTGAATCTTTGTTTTCCCCCTGTCTTCTTCTTCACGCACGCAAGTTTCCTCCTATGGCAAGTTGTATGTTGGTGGATCACCGTTGTCAATGGCTACCATCCGTCCTCTCAGTGAAAATGGTCCAGGTGCGTTGTCACCGCACGGCTAATCATCTGTCGGTTCTTACTCATGCTGGAATAGGATCCATTGATCCTTTTGCGTCTGTCACTACGCCCAACCCTTGTGAGTTTGAAGCTCATCACAGTCATTCAATCCCCGAATCCTACTCGGAATACCACAGACAAGGTTTAGACTTTCCGAATTCTCAAGAATGCTGCCAATGGATTCTAGCTTATACCACGAAGATTCTGATTAAGGAATCCAAGAGATACTCATTCAATCTAATGTAGAACGGAGGTGGTTGTCAGGCACGCGTTCATAGGTTGAGAATGGTGATGAGTGTCACGGATCATCACATTCATCACATTGAAGTGCGAACGAATATCTTAGATAGAAACAAGCGTGTTTGAATAGAAAACAGAAATAATTGCATTAATTCATCGAGACACAGCAGAGCTCCTCACCCCCAACAATGGAGTTTAGAGACTCATGCCATCAAAGATACAAATTTCAGATCTAAAAATTCCATAAGGTCCAAAATAAATCTCTAAAAGTTGTTTAAATACTAAACTAGTAACCTAGGTTTACAGAAAATGAGTAAACTACAATAGGTAATGCAGAAATCCACTTCTAGGGCCCACTTGGTGTGTGCTGGGGCTGAGACTTAAGATTTACACGTGCCTAGGCTGTTTCTGGAGTTAAACGCCAGGTTGTAACCTGTTTAGGGCGTTTAACTCCAACTTGTAACCTATTTCTGGCGTTTATCTTCAGAATTGGGCATAAAGCTGGCATTGAACGCCAGTTTGCATCATCTAAACTTGGGCAAAGTATGGACTATTATATATTTCTGGAAAGCTCTGGATGTCTACTTTTCAACGCAATTGAGAGCGCGCCATTTGAACTCTTGTAGCTCCAGAAAATCCATTTCGAGTGCAAGGAGGTCAGAATCCAACAGCATCAGCAGTCCTTTGTCAGCCTCTGAATCAGATTTTTGCTTAAGTCCCTCAATTTCAGCCAGAAATTACCTGAAATCACAGAAAAACACACAAACTCATAGTAAAGTCCAGAAATGTGATTTTTAATTAAAAACTAATAAAAATATAATAAAAACTAACTAAATCATATTAAAAACCTACTAAAAACAATGCCAAAAGGCGTATAAATTATCCGCTCATCACAACACCAAACTTAAATTGTTGCTTGTCCCCAAGCAACTGAAAATCAAATAGGATAAAAAGAAGAGAATATACTATAAATTCTAAATTATCAATGAAACTTAGCTCCAATCAGATGAGCGGGACTAGTAGCTTTTTGCCTCTTGAATAGTTTTGGCATCTCACTTTATCCTTTGAAATTCAGAATGATTGACATCTATAGGAACTTAGAATTTAGATAGTGTTATTGATTCTCCTAGTTTAGTGTGTTGATTCTTGAACACAGCTACTTTATGAGTCTTGGCCGTGGCCCAAAGCACTCTGTTTTCCAGTATTACTACCGGATACATACATGCCACAGACACATAACTGGGTGAATCTTTTCAGATTGTGACTCAGCTTTGCTAGAGTCTCCAATTAGAGGTGTCCAGGGTTCTTGAGCATACTCTTTTTGCTTTGGATCCCGACTTTAACCGCTCAATCTCAAGTTTTCACTTGACACCTTCACGCCACAAGCACTTGGTTAGGGACAGCTTGGTTTAGCCGCTTAGACCAGGATTTTATTCCTTTAGGCCCTCCTATCCACTGATGCTCAAAGTCTTAGATCCTTTTTATTACCCTTGCCTTTTAGTTTTAAGGGCTATTCGCTTTTTCTGCTTGCTTTTTCTCTCTTTTTTTCTCTCTTTTTTTTTGCAAGCTTTTGTATTCACTGCATTTTCTTGCTTCAAGAATCAATTTTATGATTTTTCAGATCATCAAATAACATTTCTCCTTTTTCATCATTCTTCAAGAGCCAACATATTTAACATTCATAAACAACAAATTCAAAAGACATATGCACTGTTCAAGCATTCATTCAGAAAACAAAAAGTATTGTCACCACATCAAAATAATTAAGCTAATTTCACGGATGAATTCGAAATTCATGTACTTCTTGTTCTTTTGTAATTAAAACATATTTCATTCAAGAAAGGTGATGGATTCATAGGACATTCATAACTTTAAGGCATAGACTCTAGTCTTTATTTATTATTTAATAGAAATAATATAAAATAGGCATAAAACAAACATTTAGTAATAAAAGAAAGGAAATTAAAAACATAAAGACAATTGACTCTAATTCTAATACTCATGTACTCTTAAAATAGATAGAAGGTTATCACAGAGTTAGGACTCAACAACCTTTAATTTGGGAGGTAGATGCCTCTTTAGTCTGTGGGGTGCTTGGCCCTTCAAGAGATAGCTTCTGGCGCTTCAGTTCCTTCAGTTCACGCCCTTGCTCCTCTTGTTCCCTAAGCAGTTTGCAGATCATGCTGTTTTGATTTTGTTGTTCTTCCTTCAGTTGATCCATAGCTTCTTGCCGCTTGGTGATGGATGCTTCTTGGTGCCCCCAGTATTCAAATTGTGGAATTTCCGGGAGGAACTCCTGTGCTCTCCTCTTGATGGGGTCGTCCTGTACTTGTCCTTCCATTGACTTTTTGGTGATTGGTTGTTCAACTGAGATATATTCATCTACTCCCATTTTTACTCCAGCATCTTTACATAATAAAGAGATTAAGCTTGGATAGGCCAATTTGGCATCTTTGGAGTTCTTGTTTGCAATTTTTGTAAAGCTCACAAGAAATCAGTTGATGAACCTCCACTTCTTTTTCTAGCATAATGCAATGAATCATCACTGCTCTTTTGATGGTAACTTTAGAGCGGTTGCTAGTGGGCAATATAGACCGCCCAATGAAGTCCAGCCAGCCTCTGGCGACTGGTTTGAGATCCCCTCTCTTAAGTTGGTTTGGGACACCCTTTGTGTTAGTTGTCCATTTAGCTCCAGGGAGGCATATGTCCTCTAGGATCTTGTTCAGGTTCAGATTTTATCTCATCATTCTCCTATTAAAGGAATATGGGTCATCTTGCAGTTGAGGTAGCTTGAAGATCTCCCTTATCTTGTCAGGGTGGGTGTGAACAATCTTCCCTCTGACCAGAGTTCGATAGTCATAGAATGCAGCTCCAGCTAGTCTCTGCCTGTCTGTCTGCCACAGATTAGAGTAGAATTCCTGAACCATGTTTCTCCCCACCTTTGTCTCAAGATTAGCTAGGACTTCCCAGCGCCTATTTCGAATTTGCTCTTGCATCTCCGGATATTCGTCTTCTTTCAGATCGAATCTAACTTTCGGGATCACTGACCTTAGACCCATTATCTTGTAGTAATGGTCTGAATGTTCTTTGGTTAAGAACTTCCCTTGATTCCAAAGTGGTTTTGGAATGTTCTCTTTCTTGCCTCTTGGAGTGGTTTGTTTTCCCTTAGGGGCCATGATCTTGGTGGGTATTGGCTTAGTGATCAGGATAAGCACACCAAAATTAGAGGTTTGCTTGTCCTCAAGCAAAAGAAAGGAAAGGAGAGGGATAGAGGGAGAGCCAAGTTCAAATTGTGGAGGAGAGGAGGAAGGCCGAACGTGGATTTAAAGGGAAGGGGGTGGGTTTTCGAAAACTTTTGAAAAAGATATGATAGAATATATGATTTGTAAAAAAGATAAGTATGATAGGAAAAAGATGTAATTTAAAATTGAAAAGATATGAAGTATATTTGAAAAAGATAAATCTGAATTTTGAAAGGAAGATATGATGAGTTTAAAAGAGATTTGAAAAAAAATTGAAAAGAATTTAAAAAAAAAAGATAATTGATTTTTGAAAAAGGTTTTCAAGGATATTGAAAAAAAATTAAAAGATATGTATAGGATTAAAATTTTTCGAAATTGAAGTTGAAAGATGAGAGTTTGTGACATGTTTATGCAAGAAATCATTAATTGAATCATGAAAAATGGAAAAAAATTTGAAGTGAAAACGAAATTACCTTCTCCCCACAATCCTGGCGTTAAACGCCCAACTACTGCATGTTTTGGGCGTTTAACGCCCATTTGTAGCTTCTCCTTGGCATTTAACGCCCAGCTGTAGCATCTGGCTGGCGTTAAACGCCAGAACGTCCTTTATCACTGGTGTTTTTCTAAACGCTCAGGATGCTGCGAGTTTGGCGTTAAACGCCCAGAATGGCACACATTCTGGCGTTTAACGCCCAAAAAGGTATCATTACTGGCGTTAAATACCCAGAATGGAACACATTCTGGTGTTTAACGCCCAGAAAGGCATCATTACTGGCGTTAAATGCCCAGTAGATGCTTCTTTTGGGCATTTAACGCCCAATTGTATTTCTTACTGGCGTTTTCTTGCCAGTGAGCTCCTTTTTCCTGTTTTGTACTCTGAATCCTTCTGTAACCCTGTGAACATAAGCAATTGATCTTTTACCTTGAGGATAATCAGTATTGAACCTTTAAAAACAAATAAAATAAGGAATAGAATAAAATAAAATAACAGAAAAAGCTTTGCTAATGGCTGGGTTATCTCCCAGCAAGCGCTTCTTTATTGTCATTAGCTGGACCTTGTTAAGCTTCTAATCTAGCCTCAGCTTTGAGCTCTCTTGCTCAACATTGCCTTCAAGATAATGCTTGATTCTTTATCTATTAACAGTGAACTTATTATCAGAATCACTGTCTTGCAGCTCCACATAGCCATACGGTGACACGCTTGTAATCACAAATGGCCCCCTCCACCGGGATTTTAGTTTCCCGGGAAATAGCCTGAGCCTAGAATTAAACAGCAGAACCTTCTGTCCTGGTTCAAAGACTCTAGATGACAGCCTTCTGTCATGCCACCTTTTTGCTTTCTCTTTGTAAAGTTTGGCATTTTTGAAGGCAGTGAGTCTGAATTCATCTAGCTTGTTCAGCTGGAGCAATCTTTTTTCTCTAGCTAAATTGGCATCAAAGTTTAGAAATCTGGTTGCCCAGTAGGCCTTATGCTCCAGTTCCACGGGCGACAGGCCTTACCATACACAAGGTGGTATGGAGAGGTTCCTATAGGAGTCTTAAATGTTGTTCTGTAAGCCCACAGAGCATCATCCAAGCTTCTCGCCCAATCCCTTCTACGGGTATTTACAATCCATTCCAGGATTCTTTTCAGTTCTCTAATTGAGACTTCAGCTTGTCCATTTGTCTGTGGGTGATATGAAGTTGCCACCTTGTGGCTAATTCCATACCGGGCCATAGCAGAGGAGAGCTGTTTGTTGCAGAAGTGTGTGCCCCCATCACTAATTAATGTTCTAGGGACCCCAAACCTGCTGAAGGAACTTCAGCACTGTCCTAGTATCATTAGTGGGTGTGGCAATGGCCTCTACCCATTTGGATACATAGTCGACTGCTACCAGAATATAAGTGTTTGAGTATGATGATGGGAAAGGTCCCATGAAGTCAATGCCCCACACATCAAACAACTCAATCTCCAAGATCCCTTGTTGAGGCATGGCATAACCATGAGGCAGATTACCAGCTCTCTGGCAATTGTCGTAGTTACGCACAAACTCTCGGGAATCTCTATAGAGGGTACGCCAATAGAAGCCACATTGGAGGACCTTGGTGGCTGTTCGCTCACCTCCAAAGTGACCTCCATATTGTGATCCATGGCAGTGCCATAAGATCTTCTGTGCCTCTTCTCTAGGCACACACCTACAGATTATTCCGTCTGCACATCTCTTAAAGAGATAGGGTTCATCCCACAAGTAGTACTTTGCATCCGTAATTAATTTTTTCTTTTGTTGCCTGCTGTACTCTTTGGGTATGAACCTTGCAGCTTTATAGTTTGCGATGTCTGCAAACCATGGTGTTTCCTGAGTGGCGAACAAATGCTCATCCGAAAAAGTTTCAGAGATCTCAATAGAGGGAGATGACGCCCCTTCTACTGGTTCTATTCGGGACAGATGATCAGCCACTTGGTTTTCTGTCCCTTTTCTGTCTCTTATTTCTATATCAAACTCTTGCAGAAGTAACACCCATCTTATGAGCCTGGGTTTTGAATCCTGCTTTGTGAGTAGATATTTAAGAGCAACATGGTCAGTGTACACAATCACTTTGGATCCTACCAAGTATGATCTAAACTTGTTAATGGCGTAAACTACTGCAAGCAATTCTTTTTCTGTGGTTGTGTAATTTTTCTGGGCATCATTTAAAACGCGGCTAGCATAATAAATGACATGCAGAAGCTTGTCATGCCTCTGCCCTAATACTGCACCAATAGCATGGTCACTGGCATCACACATTAGTTCGAATGGTAAGGTCCAGTCTGGTGCAGAAATAACTGGTGCTGTGACCAGCTTAGCTTTCAGGGGTTTCAAATGCCTGCAGACACTCTGTGTCAAACACAAATGGCATGTCAGCAGCTAGCAGATTGCTCAGAGATTTTGCAATTTTTGAAAAATTCTTTATAAACCTCCTATAGAATCCTAGATGCCCCAGAAAGCTTCTGATTGCCTTAACATTGACAGGTGGTGGTAATTTTTCAATTACTTCCACTTTAGCTTGATCCACCTCTATTCCTTTGTTTGAAATTTTATGCCCAAGGACAATCCCTTCAGTCACCATGAAGTGGCATTTTTCCCAGTTTAAAACTAGGTTGGTCTCTTGGCATCTTTTCAGAACAAGTGTCAGATGATCAAGACAGGAGCTGAATGAGTCTCCATATACTGAGAAGTCATCCATGAAGACTTCCAGAAATTTTTCCACCATATCAGAGAAATAGAGAGCATGCATCTCTGAAAGATTGCAGGCGCATTACACAGCCCAAATGGCATCTTTCTGTAAGCAAACACTCCAGATGGACATGTGAATGCTGTTTTCTTGATCCTGGGGATCTACTGTAATTTGGTTGTAGCCTGAATAGCCATCTAAAAAGCAATAATAATCATGACCTGCTAGTCTTTCTAGCATCTGGTCTATGAATGGTAAAGGAAAATGATCCTTTCTGGTGGCTGTATTGAGCCTTCTGTAGTCAATACACTTGCGCCACCCTGTAACTGTTCTTGTAGGAACTAGTTCATTTTTCTCATTATGAACCACCGTCATGCCTCCCTTTTTGGGGACAACTTGGACAGAGCTCACCCAGGGGCTGTCAGAAATGGGATAAATAATCCCAGCCTCCAGTAACTTGGTGACCTCCTTCTGCACCACCTCCTTCATGGCTGGATTCAGCCGCCTCTGTGGTTGAACCACTGGCTTAGCATCATCCTCCAATAGGATCTTGTGCATGCATCTAGCTGGGCTTATGCCCTTAAGGTCACTTATGGACCACCCAAGAGCTGTCTTATGTGTCCTTAGCACTTGAAGTAGTGCTTCCTCTTCCTGTGGGTTTAAAGCAGAGCTTATGATCACTAAAAAAGTGTCACCTTCTCCCAAAAATGCATATTTCAGGGACGGTGGTAGTGGTTTGAGCTCAGGTTTAGGAGGTTTCTCCTCTTCCTGAGGAAGTTTCAAAGGTTCCTTCAATTCGTCTGAATCCTCCAGATCAGGCTGAACATCTTTAAAGATGTCTTCCAGCTCTAATTCGAGACTCTTAACCATGTTGATCTCCTCTACTAAAGAGTCAATAAGATCAACTCTCATGCAGTCTTTTGGTGTGTCTGGATGCTGCATGGCTTTGACAGCATTTAACTTAAACTCATCCTCATTGACTCTCAGGGTTACCTCCCCCTTTTGGACATCAATGAGAGTTCGTCCAGTTGCTAGGAAAGGTCTTCCTAGAATGAGAGTAGCACTCTTGTGCTTCTCCATTTCCAGCACTACAAAGTCAGTGGGAAAGGCGAATGGCCCAACTCTGACAATTATGTCTTCAATCACGCCTGATGGGTATTTAATGGAGCCATCAGCAAGTTGGAGACATATCCGGGTTGGTTTGACTTCTTCAGTTAAACCAAGCTTTCTGATAGTGGATGCAGGTATTAGGTTGATGCTTGCCCCAAGATCACATAAAGCTGTCTTGGTGCAATTACCCTCTAATATGCATGGTATCATAAGGCTCCCGGGATCTTTAAGCTTTTCTGGGAAGCTTTTCAGAATGACTGCACTACATTCTTCAGTGAGGAGAACTCTTTCAGTTTCTCTCCAATCCTTCTTATGACTCAAGATCTCTTTCATGAACTTGGCATAAGAGGGTATTTGCTCAAGTGCCTCTGCAAACGGAATCTTTATTTCAAGAGTCCTGAGATAGTCTGCAAAGCGGACAAATTGCTTATCCTGCTCCTCTTTGCGGAGTTTTTTAGGATAAAGTATCTTGGCTTTGTATTCCTCAACCTTAGTTGCTGCAGGTTTATTTCCTACAGAGGTGGTTGGAGAAGCCTTTTCAGAGGGGTTACTATCAGCACTTATGTGTCTGATCCCTCACTGGCGTTTGAACGCTAGGATTAGAAGCTGGATTGGCGTTGAACGCCAACTTCTTAATTGTTACTGGCGTTTGAACGCCAGAACTGAGCTTCCCTTGGGCATTTGATGCCAGCTCCTTGCCTGTTTCTGGCATTTGAATGCTAGAACTGTGCATTGGTTGGGCGTTCAACGCTAGTTCTGCACCCTTTTCTGGCGTTTGAATGCCATAGTTCTTCCTCTCTGGGCTCTTACTGTCCTCAGAGGGATTTTGAATAATATATTGTTCATCCTCTGTCAATTGTTCTTTTCTTAGCTTTCTGTTGCTTTGAAGTGAGGTATTTAATGTTTTCCCACTTCTTAATTGAACTGCCTGACATTCTTCTGTTTTCTGCTTTGATAACTGCTGTCTTGTCTGATTCAATTGTGCCTCCATATTTTTATTAGCATTTTTAGTGTCTTGTAACATCTCCTTGAATTCTGCTAATTGTTTTGTTAGAAAACACAATTGTTGATTGAGTTCAGCAACTTGTTCTGGAAGACCAAGTTCAGTAGATACTGCTTTGATTTCTTCTTGTATGGAGGACCCACTGCTTATATACAGATGCTGATTTCTAGCAACTACATCAATAAGCTCTTGAGCCTCTTCAATAGTTTTTCTCATGTGTATAGATCCACCAGCTGAGTGGTCTAGAGACATCTAAGCTCTCTCTGTAAGCCCATAGTAAAAGATGTCTAATTGCACCCACTCTGAAAATATTTCAGAGGGGCATTTCCTTAGCATCCCTCTGTACCTTTCCCAGGCACTGTAAAGGGATTCATCATCCTCTTGCTTAAAGCCTTGGATGTCCAGCCTCAGCTGTGTCATCCTTTTTGGAGGGAAGTATTGATTCAGGAATTTGTCTGATAATTATTTCCAAGTCTTTATGCTTGCTGTGGGCTGGTTATTTAACCACCTTTTAGCCTGATCCTTTACAGCAAACGAAAATAGTAACAGCCTGTATATATCCTGACTTACCTCCTTGTCACGTACTGTGTCAGCAATTTGCAAAAATTGTGCCAGAAACTCAGTAGGTTCTTCTTGGGAAGATCGGAATACTGGCAGTTTTGCTGCACCATGACAATGAGATGAGGATTTAGCTCAAAACTGCCTGCATTGATGGGAGGTATGCAGATACTACTCCCATATGCAGCAGTAGTGGGATTAGCATATGACCCCAAAGTCCTTCTGGACTGTTCAATTCCACTTAGATCCATGATGGAGAAAGGGAGATGATGTGAATTACAAGTAAAATATATTTTTATTTTTTTTTCTATTTAGTTAAAAATAACCAAAATAAGAAAATGAAGTAAAATAAAGTAAAATAATTAAAGGACAAACTATGGATTTCGAAAATTAAGAGAAAAGGAGAAAAAAGAAATTTGAATATTGAATCAACTAATTAATTGAAAAGATTTGAATTTTGAAATTTTTAAAACTAAGATAAGATAAAATAGAAGGTTTTGAAATAGAATCTGAATTTTTGAAGGAAATTTTTGAAAATTAATCAAAATAAAGAGAAAAGATATTTTTAATTTAATGACGAAAGAGAAAAACACAAAAAAGACACAAGACTTAAAATTTTTATATCTAATGCCCCTTGTTTTTTCGAAAATGCTGAAGGGAAAACACCAAGGAACACCAAACTTAAAAAATTTTAAGATCGAAATACAAAGAAGACTTAAGAACACCTTGAAAACTCACAAGAACATAAAAAGAACACCAAACTTAAAACTTTTAGAAAACTAAAAATAAATTTTCGAAAATTAAAGAAAAATAAGAGGAGGACACCAAACTTAGAAGTTTGACACAAGATTTAATTAGAGAAAAGTTATTTTTGAAAAATTTTTGAAAAGAAAATAAAAGACTCTGACCCAAAAGACAAAATTTTCCTAATCTAAGCAACAAGATTCACCGTCAGTTGTTCAAACTCGAACAATCCCCGGCAACGGCGCCAAAAATTAGTGCACGAATTGTGAATCACACTTTTCACAACTCGTACCACTAACCAGCAAGTGCACTGGGTCATCCAAGTAATACCTTACGTGAGTAAGGGTCGAATCCCACGAAGATTGTCGGCTTGAAGCAATCTATGGTTATCTTGTAACTCTTAGTCAGGATAGCAATTATAATTATCAGTTTGAATTGCGAAGAATAAAAGAGCATGAAATAAATACTTGTTATGCAGTAATGGAGAATATGTTGGAGCTTTAGAGATGCTTTGTCTTCTGAATCTCTGCTTTCCCCCTGTCTTCTTCTTCACGCACGCAAGTTTCCTCCTATGGCAAGCTGTATGTTGGTGGATCACCGTTGTCAATGGCTACCATCCGTCCTCTCAGTGAAAATAGTCTAGGTGCGCTGTCACCGCACGGCTAATCATCTGTCAGTTCTCACTCATGCTGGAATAGGATCCATTGATCCTTTTGCGTCTGCCACTACGCCCAACCCTTATGAGTTTGAAACTCGTCACAGTCATTCAATCCCTGAATCCTACTCAGAATACCACAGACAAGGTTTAGACTTTCCGGATTCTCAAGAATGCTGCCAATGGATTCTAGCTTATACCACGAAGATTTTGATTAAGGAATCCAAGAGATACTCATTCAATCTAATGTAGAACAGAGGTGATTGTTAGGCACGCGTTCATAGGTTGAGAATGGTGATGAGTGTCACGGATCATCACATTCATCACATTGAAGTGCGAACGAATATCTTAGATAGAAACAAGCGTGTTTGAATAGAAAACAGAAATAATTGTATTAATTTATCGAGACACAGCAGAGCTCCTCACCCCCCAACAATGGAGTTTAGAGACTCATGCCATCAAAGATACAAAGTTCAGGTCTAAAAATGTCATAAGGTCCAAAATAAATCTCTAAAAGTTGTTTAAATACTAAACTAGTAACCTAGGTTTACAGAAAATGAGTAAACTACAATAGGTAATGCAAAAATCCACTTCTGGGGCCCACTTGGTGTGTGCTGGGGCTGAGACTTAAGCTTTACACATGCCTAGGCTGTTTCTGGAGTTAAACGCCAGGTTGTAACCTGTTTTGGGCATTTAACTCCAACTTGTAACCTGTTTCTGGCGTTTAACTCCAGAATTGGGCAGAAAGCTGGAGTTGAATGCCAGTTTACGTCATCTAAACTTGGGGAAAGTATGGACTATTATATATTGCTGGAAAGCCCTAGATGTCTACTTTCCAACACAATTGAGAACGCGCCATTTGGACTTCTGTAACTCCAGAAAATCCATTTCGAGTGCAGGGAGGTCAGAATCCAACAGCATCAGTAGTCCTTTGTCAGCCTCTGAATCAGATTTTTGCTTAGATCCCTCAATTTCAGCCAGAAATTACCTGAAATCACAGAAAAACATAGAAACTCATAGTAAAGTCTAGAAATGTGATTTTTAATTAAAAACTAATAAAAATATAATAAAAACTAACTAAATCATATTAAAAACCTACTAAAAACAATGCCAAAAAGCGTATAAATTATCCGCTCATCACCACCCCTCAAAACCGTGACCATAGACCATTTTAGGTCACCCCCAAAACCGTGACCATAGACCCTTTTAGGTTACCCCTCAAAACCGTGACCATAGCCCCTTTTTGGTCACTGTAAAAAACCGTGACCATAGACCCCTTTAGGTCACCCCTAAAACCGTGACCATAGATCCTTTTAGGCCACCCTCCAAAACCATGACCATAGACCCCTTTAGGCCACCCCCCAAAACCGTGATCATAGACCCTTTTAGGTCACCCTTTTTGGTCACTGTAAAAAACCGTGACCATAGACCCCTTTAGGTCACCCCCAAAATCGTGACCAAACACCCTTTTAGGCCACCCCCCAAAACCGTGACCATAGACCCTTTTAGGTCACTCTTTTTTGAAAAACCGTGACCATAGACCCCTTTAGGTCACCCCTCAAAACCGTGACCATAGACCCTTTTAGGCCACTCTTTTTTAAAAAACCTTGACCATAAGTACTCTATGGTCACCCTTTCCAAAAAAAACCGTGACCATAGCTTTTTTTTCTGGTTACCCTAAAAAACCGTGACCATAGAGGGTCTATGATCACGGTTTTTTACCGTGACCAAAAAAAACCGTAGCCATAGACCCAAAATATTGTAGTGTAAGATTTTATTATTTTCACTTTTTCCTTCACAAAATTCAGAAAATAAAATACACTAAAAATAAAAATAGAAAATAAAAACGCAAACCAAACGCACCCTTATTTTGTGAGAATGCTAGTTTGATTTTGGTATTAATACAATAATTAATTTAATAATACTTTAGTAAGTACTCAAAGAACTTTAAGAAACACTCGTTTTTATACGATAACAAATAACGGATTTATTTGAATTTAAATGTATAAAAAAAATAATAAAGTTTAGTATCACTTGAATAACTATACAAAAAATAAATATAATTATAAACTTATAATCATACGTGTAAAGTAGACTAAATTCCTATTTTGGTCATTGAGATTCGCGCGATTATTCATTTTGGTTCCCAAAATTTAAAATTACCTATACTGTTCCTCCAAATTCAAGTTCGGGCACCAATGTGATCCCTCGATTCTTTCTGGCAATGACTGGGCAAATGAAATCCTGAGATGACACCCTCTCTACCATGCTGGATGATGAGTAAACGACGTCGTTTATCCTTGGCGTCCAAATAAATATATGTCGTCTAAGTAGACAACATTGGTAGTGCGTGGAATCTCAAAAGTCTGACTTATTTAAAAGAGTTGCTTACTTAGACGATGTTTCTGACTTGTTTGGATATCAATAATAAACGACGTTGTTTACTCATTATCCAGCGTAGTAAAAAAGGTGTTATTTCAACATTCTGTTTGTCTAATCATCGTCGAAAAGGTTGCGTTTGTTTTTAGAGGTACGACAGAACATGACACTGAGACAGAGACAATAAAACGGAGACACTAAAAATTATTGTTTGTGTATTGTGTTTGGATACGATGTACAAGACACTAAGGTAGTGTTTGGTGGAGAGACAGAGACAGAAAGACTGAGACTGAGAGACAGAGACTAAGAGACAGAGATTGAAATAAATTTCAGTATTCTGTTTGGTGCAAAGTGAGAGACAGAAATTGAAACAAGAATAAAATTCTAATTTAATTTATACAAAGGGTAAAATTGGAATTAATTAATTGAAATGAGGATATTTTAGGTATAAAATGTTATTAAAGTTTCAGTCTCCATCCCTAAAAATTTTAGTCCCCTGTGTCCCTACTTTTTGGAGGTACTGAAATACTGAAATTTTAGGGACAGAGACAGAAATTTTAGTACCAGTCTCTGAACCAACAAACATGATACTGAATCTCAGTCTCCCTCAGTACCTCAAAACAAAACGCTACCTAATGTAATGTCCAGTATTATGTTTGGATATACATGGACAAGACTAAAATATTATACGAAATGACTAAAATAACCATATGATTCTAAATTTTCTACATCAAGTACAAATTAATTTAATAGAAAATGAGAGTATGTAGGAGTACAGACAAAACTTGAAAAAATTGTTTGAAGAGATCAAAAATTTTAATAAAAAATATATAATAGTATTTATATTAAAATAAAAATTATAAATATATTTATTTTATTTTTAAATTTATTATTAATATGTAGGAATATATATAGTTAAGATTAATAAAAAAATATATGAGTTTGATTAATAAAAAATTTTGTTTGGGTTAATAAGTCAAATTAATTTTAAATTAAAATTCAGTTTTAAAAAAGAATCCGTTTTTACATGAAAAAATTAGTTTTTTCATATAAAAATTTATTTTTATTTAGAAAATCAATTTTTTAATCCCAAAACTGATTTTTCTTTAAATTATATAAAATCAATTACAATTTATAAATTCTTTTTTAGCATTTTAAAAGATCAATTTTACCTTTAATAATATTTATCTTTCAAAAATTTTCAAATTAATTATAGAAAAAATAAGAAGGAATAATAGTGGAATAATAAAAAATATCTATGGACAAAAAGGAAAACAAAATTTATAAAAAAGTCCGTGTTCACTTTTCTAAATCCCGTGTCCATCATTGTCCTTCGTAAGAGAGTAGACACAAAAATATAAAAAACTGTCTCAGAGACAATGTGTTCTGTGTCCATGTCTCTGCTTCCAAACACATTTTAAATATATACTGTCCATATTTTTGTGTTCTGTCTCTGAAAACAAACACTATCAAAAAGTCGAAAAATTATATTGGTGTCCAAATTTAAATTTAGAAGATCAATATAAATAATTTTAAATTTTAAAAACTAAAATAAATAATCGTGAATCTTAGAAACCAAAATAAGAATACCAAAATAAGAATTTAGTCTTGTAAAGTGTAAACACTACAAATATGTCGAAGATATTATAAATGAAATGAACGTGGGCTTAGTTGTTGTGTCAAATCTAATTAATTATTAAGTAGAACTAGACACCATTAATGATGAGTCAATATCAGAATTCAGAAAGAACATGAATAATTGTATAATACACTTTGCTCTACCAAATATTGTTTGACTTTAAAATGAGTTAACAGTGGATAAAAGTGTTACATTGCACTTCCATTAAAATTGGACACACTACTCGATTAAAGTTATATAAAAAGAATATAAATTTTTTATAATTATTTTTTATTATTTTATTATTGTTTAAAATATGGGTCTTAACTTTTTAAATTTCTCTTTCATCTCATTAAAAAAAATCTATAAACTTACATCTTTACTATATAATTCACCTAAAATTAGATTTCTCAAATGAGTGTACT
This sequence comes from Arachis stenosperma, assembly GCF_014773155.1. Lineage (NCBI taxonomy): Eukaryota > Viridiplantae > Streptophyta > Magnoliopsida > Fabales > Fabaceae > Arachis > Arachis stenosperma. The sequence continues at coordinate 2,540,865 of NC_080380.1, read as the reverse complement.
TGAATAAAGCAATTATTTGGTGTAAATAGAGAGTTTTTTATTTTTAATTTTTTATAAAAAAATTTGCATAATAATGATTTTTAATAAATAAAAAATATTTATATATTTTATATTAAATTATTTAAGAATAAAAAAAATTTTTGCCATTTAAAATATTGTGCATTAAAATATTGTTATTTAAAGCATTTATTTATATATTAGAATATTTTGTATTTATTAGAATCTATCAGTGCTCTTCTTTTATATTAGTTTTTAATTTTTATTTAAAGAAAAGTATAGGTAGACAATGAAAAGATTAAATAATGTGAATAATAGAGATATTAGATGTTCATTTCACTGTGTGTACGGATGGTTATTTTAATATTAAAATTTAGATGGTTAATTTGGAGGTGTAATGTATTTTTATTTAATTGGTGGTTGTTCATGTTGTTCAAGATAGTCATTGTTTACCTAGTACTCCTCAAAATAGTTTTATACGGCCGTATCTATTCGTAGTGTTACGTATGCAAAAATAAGAGTAGTGCAGGGTCAGTAGAATTTGTAATGTTTAATCATCAATTAGTCATCATCAATATTTTTAATGGTGTGAAATAACATCTAATGATGTAAAATTAATCATTTTTTTTATGATTAAGTGCTGCCAAATTTCAACAAAAAGTATTGGCCTTAGGCTTTCTCAACTATTTTATACCGAAAGTAAATTAAAATTAAATTCTCCATTGACCTCTGTCACCTCTCCAGTCTCCATACATGTTACATGTTGTCCCTCCTTCTCCTTTCTCTACTTTTCTTTTCCCTTGATATTTTCTAGTCTCTTGATGAAAATCCCCGTATTTTCAGATAGGTTGAGTGTGTAGCCCGCTGCTGCTGTTTCAATCTTGTCGCCGCCATTTCCTTCAATTGCTTGCTCGGCCTTCCTTTCAAGGTTTACTTCTTTCTCTACCCTCATTCTTGTCCGCTAGTTAATGCTATCTTCCCACTGCTGGTCTTCTACGTGCTCGTCTAGAGGCATTTATGATTCACGCGTCGTCTCTCCTGCCCTTTCTCCTAGCTCTTGTTCGTCACGATGCCTATCCTTCTCCCCTCTGTTCAGTCTTCTAGCACTGGGAACTCCCAAGTCTTCTGAGTATTTTGGCTTGCTGGCATCCCTACACGCCATGGCCATAGGGCTTTTGCAGGTTCCTTTTCCGTGTCCAATAACCCCGCTGTTGTAGCAGTAGCTTTGTTGGAGTCTTTCATACTTGATGCTAATTCATGCATTGTCTTTGTTGGCTCTTTCAAGATAGAAACCAGTCTGTAATGGGCTTGTGATATCTATGGTTGCTCTGAATATCAGAAACTCTCTTGCTAGCACTCCATTGATTTTGGGGTCTTCAACCTCATCCAGAATACCAATCATATATCCTATCTTCCTTGCTGTCTCCACATTCATATACTCCTCAGGAACTCCATAAAGTTGTATCCAAAAGTCTGCACAGTCATGGCTGATTTCATACATTGATTCCTCTTGCGTCCATTCCTGTAAATTTAGGAGGTTCCCTTTGATACTCCACAGTCCATTCTTGAGAACCTTTTGTTGGTCTTTGAAACTCAGCAACACTTTGTTCCTCCCTACATCCGTGATCATTAGGCCTTCAGAGTTGCCCCATATGTCCATCAATGTGTTCTTGATAACTTTGAACTTGATTTCTTTCTCCATTATAACTTTTCCCACCAAGTTGAGGCATTCTGGGTTATATTTTGGACTTTTTTCCTGTTTAAGGCAGACTATTTTACCTTCTATCGGGTATATACCGCAATTACTATCGGGTATATACCGCAATTAGCTATCACGGTATAGAATGTTCGGAGCTTGCTGGTTTTGTTATGCAGGTATGTGGGTGAAGGCTGGGTTGACTAGATGGCTGCTATTAGTGAGAGTGATATTAAAGGTGAGAGAAAATATTAAAGGTGGTTTGATTATGGGGAGAAGATGGGTTATGAAGCTAATGGTGGTGGCACACTGGTGTAAAACACAGCTTTAACCGAAGAAAAACCTAACAAGCTACAAGAAGAATAGGGTAAGACAATATCTAAAATTGAATTTTTTCCCCATTAATAAAAGTAAAGTGTCAATTCCTCTTAAATTAATTTTTCCTCCAAAATGAATGCATTTAATAAATAATACATAATTATACTTATTTAAAAAAATATTTTTATTGTAATTATATAAAATCAATATTTAATACATTATTAAATTACTTATCAATTATCAATCAAAAATATTTTTAATCATTTTAATAATAATAATAATCTACTTCTACTTAATATACTAAAATTGGATTTTTCCTAACTAATGAAAATAAGGTGTCAATTCTTCATAAATTCATTTTTTCTCCAAAATGAAAGTACTATTCTCTCTTCTAAATTTATTTTTAAAAAATATTTTTATTATAATTATATTACAATTAGCATTAAATGAATAATACATGATTATACTAATTTAGAAAAATATTTTTATTATAATGATATAAATTCAATATTTAATACATTATCAACTAATAAAAGTGAGGTGCCAATTTTTCATGAATTTATTTTCTCTCCCAAAAAAAAAATTACTATTCTCTCTTCTAAATTTATTTTAAAAAAATTATAATTCCACACTGAATAAAATATACGTGACAAATTAAAAATTTTTGGCAAATTAATGGAATCAAATCATATTTCTATAATATATATAAGAATGTATATTTTTATTATATAAAAATTAGATTTCTGCACTTAATGATGGAGTTGATGTGGCATATTTCTGAGCGTGTTTCTTAATTTATTTTTTATAACTCATTGAATACAATTTATTACAGTAGATTAACTCATCATAATGAAATTTTTATATTTAATGATAGAGTCAAGGTAGCATGTTTTTCACAGTGTTTCCTAACTTATTTTATTTAACTCATTAAATACAATTCATTATGATGAATTAATTATATCAACTAATTGATTTGATTAGATATTTAAGTATCACATAATTTAAAATTATGTATATCAATTATTTGATTTGATTTTTATGATATATAATTTTAAGGAATAAATTAAAATAATATAATTTATTACTTATTTAAATTGAATATAATAAATATAAATTAATTTAGTTAGAAGTTTACTATTTTCTAATCTTTTATACATAAAAATAACAAAATAAAATTATAAAAATAATCTTTTTATCACTTTTGTTATTTTAATTTTGCTTTCTTTGCTTTTTTTTACGTGTAATTTTATTTTACATTAACTTTATTTATTTAATAACAAAATATACTCATACTAATTCTATCATATAATAATATATTTTTCTCCTATGTTAATCAAGGAATTTCAATAATTATCAACTACATCTAATGGAATGACTGAAAAGTGAGAACTACGAGAAGTTAAACCCAGGTTCGAAAATGCTGAAATAAAAGAAAGAAAATACTGAATATATGATTAGAAAAAAATATATAATAATGAGAAATATACTAAAATTTGATTTTCTCCCAACTAATAAAAGTGATGTGTCAATTTCTCATGAATTTTTTTCTAAAATGAAAGCACTATTCTCTCTTTTAAATTTATTTTAGAAAAATATCTTTATTATAATTATATTATAATTAGCATTTAACGAATAATGCATGATTATATTAATTTAACAAAATATCTTTATTATAATTATATTAAATCAATATTTAATACATTATCAAATAATAAAAGTGAGGTGTTAGATCCTCATAAATTCATTTTTCCTCCAAAATGAAAGCACTATTCTCTCTTCTAAGTTTATTTTAGAAAAATATCTTCGTTATAATTATATTACAATATTACAGTTATATTACAATTAGCATTTAACGAATAATGCATAATTATAATAATTTAAGAAAATATCTTTATTATAATTATATAAAATCAATATTTAATACATTATTAAACTAATTATCAATCAAAAATATTTTTAATCATTTTAATTATATTGATACAATTCTAATTCTCATTCATTATGCAATAATTGTATTAGTTTAGTAACAAGTTGTTACGTTAATGGTGACCCATTTATAATAATAATAATAATAATAATAATAATAATAATAATAATAATAATAATAAATATTAATAATTAAATGCTAAAATAATTACCAAACATTGTCTACCTAGTTTCAATTAGTTAACAAATTTAATTTTAGTTGCTATATTTTATTTTCTACATAATTATGTTAATTGTTAATCATTATACATCAAATTAGCATTTAATATATAATTATATTAATTATCAATAATTTTTTTATAATTATACATCAAATCAGCATTTAATACATAATTATGTTAATTGTCAATAATTTTAATTTTCAATCATTATAATATAATTTTAAATTAGTCGTAATTTTTGGCAAGTTGATATTGTTATCTACATTAAAAAATTAAAACAAAAATATATGACTCTAATCATGATAAAAATGTATATGATATAATAATGGCTTATTCAATCATGGTAAATATATGATGTATAACGTAAATAATAAAAAATTAACTTAATGATAATTAATTTATATAATTATTTTTGTTCTAATAAAGTCTATATATAGTATTTTTTGTGGTTCGTGAGCCTAGATTTGAGAGTAAACTCATTTTTTAATTTATTATTTTTCCTTGACTACTTCGTAGAATAAAGAATGTATTTTTGTTTTTCATCGAAGTTGATCATTTTAAGGTATAATTTATAATTTTTTATAATATTTTTTATATATTCATTCTATTATATTATTCTTTTGATAATTTAATGATTGTTCTTACTCTAACTTATTCTTTTGTGGATATCTTATTTGTATTTTGTGGGGGATTTAAATCTCTATAAAATTCTTTTCAACAATATAACCAATTACTACCACTACCTTCTTCATTCTCATTATTATCTCTCCTACCTCTATTATTTTTAGGTTTAATTACTCTGTTGGTCCTTATAGTTTCGCAAAATTTTTAATTAGGTCCCTATACTTTTTTTCCTTTTAATTGGGTCCCTATACATTATTTTTTTTTCAATTTAGTCCCTCTTAACGTTAAACGTTAAAAAAATGTTAGTAAATTATGAAATTACTTGTATACCCTTAGGGACCAAATTGAAAAAAAAAAATATAAAGACCTAATTGAAAATCCGGTAAAACTATAAATATTCAATGAAAGATATTTCTATAATCCTTATTCATTGATTCTACAACATGAAAGATATTCCTATAATTTCTTTTATTTTGTCACTATCATTCTTTTGCTTATTTATATATAAATTATATCAAAAATATCTTTTTTATTTTTAAAATACCTTATCTTAAGAACATAAAAAAAATAGATAAAATAAAATAGAAATAATAATAATAAATATATATAAAATTCAGTTCCATTCTTTAATTATTCATTATGATAATGTAATATTACATTTGACTCAATATAAAAGAACGGGAATGCAGTTCCAAGACCATCTCTAGCCAAGTATGGTATAGGCTTGACAATTATATGATCTAGCTCTGACATCAACATATTTTTTAGTACTAGAACATGAAAATTTAACCGAGTCTAGCATATAATAAAAGTCTTAGTTCAAACAGAATTCATATTTAGATATTATTCGACCAGTTAGCAGCACTTCCAACCCTTGACATGTCAGTTGATTCCTTTTTAGCCTCATCCACTTTAAAAGTTACACCACACACCTGACCAGAACTGTCAACTCTTGGGATAGACTTCAGCTCATTAAGTGAATGCTTAAAATTGCTCAAACCTTCGGATGTTGTAAAGAAGAATCCTAAACAAGCAGCAATATAAGTTATTTTTTGCCGCATGATGTATAATTTGGAATAATAAGAGAACCTTGAATTGGGAAAGATATTGCAAAGTAAACCATAAAAAATAAAGGTGGGTGAGGAAAAAGAAAATATCTATGTACCTACATTTTCCATTCCTGGATTACCAACTCTTAATTCCTTTCTTCCCCGAGTAAGGATATTGATATAGCATTCTAGAATTCCTAAACATCCTTCTAAATGCTAAATGAAATAAGAAGTATATAATTTCAATGTTCTGAAAACTTTAAAAGCCAATAAGTTCTTCTATCATTTAGTTAAGATGCTTAAAAGGAACCATTAGGAGGATAAATAATTTCTCTTCTTTCCCTTAATTCACTTTTCACGAGCATATCTTTAAAACGTGAATTCTCACAGAAAATACTCAGCACAGCAGGCACAAAACAGTCACCAATTTTTCACATAAAATCATTTTAATATTACCTTTAAAAAATAGTGTAAAAGATGTCCCACAGCTCTTAGTTACAACCTCTTTCTCATCTGCAAGAACAAGATTTTCATCGGCATCAGCTTCCTAAAAGAAGGGAACACACCCATCAACATCCTGAGAAAGAGCAGGAAGATGCATTGTAGATAAAATAATCAATTAATTATAGATAAAATGATCAATTAAACTCATAATCAATTAATTATAGATAAAATACATAATCATAACTCATAATCAATTCAACTCTCTCAAAGGCATTTAATCAAACACCTTATCTCCAATCTCACCTCTTTCCTTATTTCTAACATAATCAATTAATTACAGATAAAAATTACAGAGTCCTAATAAAGCAGCATCATCCCAGCAACAACAAACAACAATCAATAATCAACAATAAACAAAATTCATCATCAACAAAAAATTAATTTATATTTCAATTCACCAATTAACAAAATTTCTATACATAAATATTCATATTGTAAATCCTAAATTACTATATCAAAACAATTCAGAAATCAATTCAAAAATTAGGTACTCAACCAATGCCATATTTTTTGAAAATTAAAATTAGCATGAACATGTTACATCAAGTTTTAAAAGCTGAAAAAAAAATTAAATGTTATATGTTACCTGTTTTGTGACAGATCGAGTACAGGGAGATCGAGAAGAGGCGCGGCGCGGGGACGAGAGGCCAGATGGGAGGTCAGGCGCGGCGAGGCTCGGTGCGGTGCGGTGTAGCGACGTCAGGCGAGGCAAAGCACCGGGAGGGACGGCGACGGCTTAGATGGGAAAATAGCGCAGAAGACCTCCGAACAGAATAACGTAGAACAAACCAACGTAGAGAGAAGGAGGCGACGGACGGCCGACCACCAAGCGTCCGTTGCAGACGACGCCACAGATGGATGAAGACGATGGACCGACGCAGGAGATGATAGTGAATGCGATCTCCACAGAGCAACTGAGGGCTAGCTAGGTTTTTTATTCTAAGTGTGGGAGGGTTATTTTGGTATTTCAGAAAATAAGTGTAAAAGAGAAATAGAGATTTAGGAAAAAGTTAGAGAATCTTTAATTTAGGAACAGAATATTCCGTTAAATCTAACTGTTTGGTCACGGTAGGGACTTAATTGAAAAAAAAATTAGTGCAGGGACCAAATTAAAAGGAAAAAAAGTATAGAGACTTAATTGAAAATTTCACGAAACTATAGGGACCAACAGAGTAATTAAACCTTATTTTTATTGCTTTATCATCATCATTATCTCCTCTACTGTTATCATCACCAATACCAATATTATCAACATTAAAATTCTCTTCTTTCATTTCTTATTCGATGTTATTTTTTTCTTTAAAAATTATTTGTTCTACAATTATTTTTTTGGCGGTATCATTTTTATCAATGATTTTTCTTCACTTAACCACTATTGGTGAAGAAATTTTTTAAAAACAAACTTATTAATAATTTGTGGAGGTTTAAAACCCCCACAAATTACAAATAAAATCCTCACAAAACTAATTTTTGTTATTATTTAACGAATTTTTTAACCAAAGATCATAGTCGTAAAATAAAAAGGTTGAGGGTCGAGTATTTACTCCAAAAATTACTAAATTGGAACGTAGAAGTTGCTTTCCACCTTCCCTTTATTTATATATAACATGCATGATATACCGGCCATGATATGTACAAGTCTAGGAAGCTCAATCAGTGACTTATTTTTTTTTATCATAATCTTTTCAACTATGCCCAACAATGCATGTATATTCGAACTAGTTAAAGCTAACGATAATGATAGAACCTTTGATACTTGTTCTCTACATCAAGTTTTCTCTTTCATGTTCACAAACTTGGGACTGGGTCAGTCGAGGCATTTCATGAAGGTAAAAACTTGATATAATTAATTATTAACACATTCACCCAATAAGATACATCATTTGATATGGCAGCTCCTCTGTTCCCTAAAAACGTGACTTATATTTTTATCAAATTAAAAAATCTAAAATTGGTGTGTTTGCTGTAAAAAGAGTAGGTTCTTGACCAACCAAACCCATTTGTTTTCTTATCAATCTAAGTTGGAAATTCTTTAAGTTAACCCCATCTATGAGTAATTCTCCAGCACTAGGATCATAAAATTTTTCATTTTGCATATTGGAGCAAAGGTACGTAGATACCAAACTGAAGTCTCTAGTTATTATATGTAGAGTGGCTTAATTATGTACATATTAATATGTAGGGACTGTGGCTTGGAATCATATGAGCCCTTTTTGTTCAAGTACTTGGTCTGATCATCATAATAATTGTCTGCATTGATTGGGAGCAAGAGGTGTCAATTTTTTTACTTCCTTTCTTTTTGGTTTTTTTCGTCATACTTTTAGTGCGGGTTAGTTACTCATATCGTTTAATTTGTTTCTTTGTGCAGGCAAAGACAACTAATGAGTTATAATGATTTAATAACATGAGAAGTTTTTTGAACCCACATTGTCACATTGATATAAATTGAACCCACATTGATATAAATTGAATTGCACTGCACCAGCAAAATTCTTTCCTTCATGTATGTTCTAAATTCAGTAATGTTAATACTAAGTAGCCAACGGATCTCATTCAATAATTATCCAAGAACTAACTGAGGATTCATCTGAATTTAATTAATAAATGAAGTATTTGAATGTTCTGTTCACATAACTTGGCAGGTATAGATTATAGACATTATTTTAATTTTAAAGAAAATTCTCTTATTTTGAATTTGATGATTAAGAATATTTGTCTCTTAAATTTATTGCACTGAATCATATCTAAAAGTTTTCACTTTGAGTTTTTGCATTTAAAAGATTTAAAAGATGTCCTATGATTTTTTAATAATTTGTTTTGTCTTGTATTTTGTTTATTTTTAAATAAAATATAAAAATACTATTTTATTTTGTTTTATTTTATTTTTATTTTTCGTACCTTTATTCATGTCAATTTATGTGATGTCTGAGTGTCCCTCTAACCATAAAAATTTAAAAATGAATAATTTGTGAAAAAAAAAATTTAGGCATAGCAATAATACCACCTTTTATTGTTATTTGAGCTAACATTAGATAGAAAATTAATATTTAAGGTAGAGACTAGTAATGTTAGGGTATTTATCATATATTTAGAAAATAATATTATTGTAATATTTTTATATACTTTTTGTGATATATGAATATCTTTTTAAAAGGTAATAACTACAAATATTTAATATTTTAACTTTTGATCATATGAAATATTAAAGTTTAAAAATAAAAAAAAAAGTAAAAAAAAAACTAAAAATATTGTAATTATTTTAAGTTTTAAAATTTAAAATACTTTTTATAATCTACTAATCTTTATCTTGTTAATGACTATGCTATAGAAATTAGAAAGTTTAGCACAGTGTCACGGCCTTGGACACACTCCAACGCCACCGTGTCGGCACTCGAACTTACTCAACCTCTTGAGCAAAGACCAAGTCAGCATAACTCTCAATACTTAGCAAGAAAGCTAAGAACACAAGAGAGCACAAGAGAAATGAAACTTTGGTGGAAAGAACACTTTATTACTCAAGTGTTTATTACAAATGATTCACACCTTAACTCTCACTAACTCTCATCTCCTATTTATAGTCATCCACCTCCTTAATGGATGATTAGAATTATAAATCTAATTAACGGTCTAGATTAATCATCTAGAACATTCTTTACAAATATCTATCCTACCACTACTTTCTAAATACTTTTAGATTGTTCCATATTACTCTTCATATTTTTATATACATCCATATTCTTCTAGAATATTCTATGATCTTCTAGAGTCTTCTAGGGTATTTCGGAATCTTCTAGGACATTCTAGAACGTTTCAAAACTATCTAGAACATTTTCAAACACTCTAGAAAATTATACAAACACCGTTAAATCTAACCTTCTAAAATTTGTCATGACAACAGCCTTTTTTAATAATAATGTTTTTAGCAACTTTTAAAGAATAAATATTTATGTTAATGAACTCATATTTTTAATTAAAAAAATTAAGAATTGACGGCCTCAAATGTAACATTAATATAAAAAAGTATTAATCACAATATTTTTATCTTTAGTTATATTATTTCGTTATCACTTAGTATTATCAACTCCTCACAATAATGAAATTTCGTGGCTTACAAAAGTCAATTCATTTTTATTTAAATTTAGACCCTTGGTTGTAGGTAGTACTTGCCATTATCTGGAATTTAAGGCGTTAAAACTTGAAATCATAAAAAATAATCATATACTAATACCAAGTACTAATAATTAGTTATGTGACATTCAGTAGAGTACCACATGAAAGAAAGAAAATAAGAAAATAGGTTGTATTTTTCAGTAAATTAAAATTAAAAATAAAACTTAGAAGACAATAATTAAATTAAATATTTATATTATATTTAATATAAAATATATTAGATTGAGTTATATTTTAATATTTATTTAAAATAAATATAAAATTAAAAAATAAATTTAAAATTAAAAAATTTAAAATATTTCTAAAAAATATATTATAAAAAATTTAATCTTTGTCCTAAAATTTCATCAATTTTCATTATTCCTAATTTTTTTTTGTAGATGCTGAACACAGTACTCCTGCTTGAGACAAAAGAAAAATTGGGTGGCAAGTCTCAACCAAGTTGATGTGGAGTTTTATATTGAATTATACTTTTTCCATTGATATATTGTTATAAAAATATGGATTTGCTTAGCAATGTGAATGAAAGAGGTTAGGAGAAGGGAAGCTGAGAATGCGGTTAAAGATGTGTTCCTAGATACAAACCACTACTGTATATCTGCAATGTGCCCTCACAGTATGAATCAATCATGTTTTTGGAGTTTTTTTAGTTTTTTTTTTCTATTTTTATTCTATTTTTAAAACGTAAATGGGTTTAAATTGCTATGTGTGTGTTTACATTTCGGTTTACAAACAGTAATTTGTATAAAATTAATTTTGTAAATTTAATTTTGATAAAAAATAAGTTTGTGTTAATGTGATTTATGTTTATATGAAAATGAATTTTAGTAAAATAAATATTTAGATTATACTATTTAAAATTATTTTTAAATAAAAAATTACCAAAAGAGACATTAATTTAAATAATTTTTTATATTATTTTATCATTTTAATTTAGAGTATGAAAAAAAATAAAGTACGAATAAAAAAATAAAACTCATACAAATAAGAAATAATAAAAATTTTATAAAATCAACCACATATATCATATGTACAAAAAATTTACAATAAAAAGTAAATGAAATTTATATGAATAAAATTAAATAAAAAATAAAAATTTCATACATAACATAAATATAGTACAGTAGAAAATAGGAAAAAAAAATTTATACTAACAAAAAATAATAAAAATATCATAAAATTAATAAAATACTTGAAAGATCAGAGTACTACAAAAAATAAAAAAAACAACAATATTTGTCTAATGAATAAAAAAATACAATAAAAAAATAGAAATTATATGAACAAAACCAAATAAAAATATAAAAAAAACTTCCTAAAAAATATACATATAAAAATTTTTTTATATGAACTAGGAAGTAATATAAATTCTAAAAACATCACATCAGAACACTAAAAAAATAATATAAAAATATTTATCATATAAATAAAAAAATACAATAAAAAATAAAAAAATTAAAATATAAAAAAAGTACTAAAAATAATAAAAAAATTAAAATATTTATTTTGACAACGATCGAAACAAATTCAAAAGATTTTGACGAAAAAAAATTAGAACGAACAACCACAAAAAACTATTGCAAAAGTACATTGTTATTTGTATCCTCTTTATAGAAGAAAATGAAGGCATAAGGTTAGTAGAAAAGAAATAAATTTCTCACCTAATTTTTTAACCGTAATCAACCACCATAAATATAGAAACTACAACTTTTAGCTTCACTTAAACGTGCGTTCAGAACTAAAATCACTTCTCTTTTCCCAGCGCAAAACCAAACACACCCATATACGTTTTCTTTTAATCAATTCTTGTTATGATTGGAATGACGGGTTGAGAAAAACATATTAGTTCTCTTTGAACCTAAATTTAAAGCTATTTCAAAGTCATTAGATCAACTCTTAGATGATTAGTCGAACTGGTTAATTAAGTCAAGGTTTTGAAAACCGAATCGGTCATCGAACCATTCTAGTTATTGATTTATTAGTTTATAAGTTTAATTGGTTTGACTGTAATTAAACCGAAAAAAACGTTTTATAATAAAATAATAAATAAAATATAAATACATTCCGCAGAAAAATACCATCCAAAGTTCCTGTTCATGCATCTGAAACGGACATCACCAAACAAAGCCATATAAATCAATGGCACTAGACATCCAAAGAAGTTATCTCTTATCAAATTTTTATGAGAAAAAGACAAATAGGTCCCTGACTTTTCAAACTTTTGACAAATACATCCCTGACAAAATTTAAATACAAAAAGGTCCCTGACTTTAACAAACGGAGGACAATTTAGTCCTTCCGTCTATTTGCCTCTCATACACCTAACGGAACTGACTGACGTGGCTGAAACGGTGTACAGGTGTCCGTTACGGTGCCACGTTGGAAGGGGAAAAAAGTTCGAAGGACAAATAAGTCCTTGACGTCATTTTACAAATAAAGTTCGAAGGACAAATAGGTCCTTGAGAATTTTTTTTTTTCAAAATTAATAAACTCATTTCCTAAATTCTCTCATCTACCTCTCTCCATTTTTATATTTCTCTCTACTATTTTTACTCTATATATAATTATATTTTATATTAGTAATTTGACAAATCAAAATATGTCATTCGATATTTTTTTACAATTAAAATATTTTAAATGTAAAATTATACACATTAAATTATTTTAAATTTTAGATAACGAATGTTAAAATTAATTACTAATAAAAATTAGACTTTTTCATATAAAAATAATAACTAAAAATCTTATTATTTAATTTTTTTATCTGCAGATATCTTGGTCTTCTTAGTAAGAAACTTTTGTCAACTTACGACTTTTTTGTAAAAGTAGTTTGATTTTATAAATCTTTTGTGTCATGCATAATTTATACTGTTAGAACAAAGTGAACTATAATTTAAAAAAAAAATATTCTCGTAATGTTATTATGCATAAAAATACTAGTTCTAATATAATACACAAATGCACTAATGCTAACTTAATACATGAATGATGCACAAATGAACTAATGCTAACTTGATGCATAAATGAACTGATGCTAACTAATGCCACTGGTATGATGAAAACTGAACTAATGCAATTTAACAAATTCTAATATAATACACAAATGTACTAAAACTAAACTAATGCAATTTAAGAAAAAGAGTAGAAACATAACAAGTCCAATTTCTACAATTTTAATACAAATAATTTAAATTATAGAATAAAACAAGTTAACTAGATTTCAAAATACAAGCATAATTTTATCAGAAATTATTTTTAATATGGAAAGAAAATTGGTGTTTTGGTTGAATATTGACATTTGAAGTGTATTACAGTATTGTGAAAATTATTCAACACGCCTCCACGTGTTCAACATGCCCCCCACGTGTTGGCCAGAATGATGCCACGTGTTCACCACGCCCCCCACGTGTTGACTTCCCACAAAAAAAATCCACCCATCTATAATTACACCACATTCTCTCATTTTCAACAAAAACACCAATATTTTTTTCATACAAAAAAAATTAGCCTAATTTTATAAACTAAATTCTCATAATAGAAGCATAATAGAAGTATAATGAAAAAAAAAATTCTCAAGGACCTATTTGTCCTTCGAACTTTATTTGTAAAATGACGTCAAGGACTTATTTGTCCTTCGAACTTTTTTCCCCTTCCAACGTGGCACCGTAACGGACACCTGTACACCGTTTCAGCCACGTCAGCCAGTTCCGTTCGGTGTATAAGAGACAAATAGACGAAAGGACTAAATTGTCCTCCGTTTGTTAAAATCAGGGACTTTTTTGTATTTAAATTTTGTCAGGAATATATTTGTCAAAAGTTTGAAAAGTCAGGGACCTATTTGTCTTTTTCCCAATTTTTATTTCATATTACAACATATGCAGACAATAAATGCCCCAGGTGATATGAAATCTCTATAATGGTTATTGAACATGCATGCTCTCATGAACATTAATCAACTAATCAATGCCATCAATGCGGCAGGTGCTAGTCCACACTGCACCGATCAATGCGGCAGGTGCTAGTCCACACTGCACCGATCTAGCAGCTTGCACTCAAAGTTCTCAGCTTGCATAATAGTTATATGTATGATCAATAATACTAGCTACAATGAAAAAAGTTTAGGAGTCAACAATTTTAATTTATATTAGCTAACACTTTTAGTCAATAGTTTAAGGCCTTTAGTTTAACAGTCTAATACTATATTTTTAATCAATACTTTTAAATATTACTGACTAATTATTCAATAATATTTTATACATATTAGTTATATACTAGGAAAACTTAATTTTTACATACATATATATACCACAATAAAGAGTTTTCAGTAATAGTTTTTGTGAGAGTGTCTATTTAGTGATTCCAATGTAATATATATGATGAAAAATAATTTTTTTAGTCACAACAATAACCACTATTTCATTACATAGGATAGTAGCATTAGTCACAATCTAATCCAATTATTCAATTGAAACAAGCAATAACAATAACAATCTAATCTAATAATAATACAATCCAATCCAATAACAATACAAAGTTCACAGTTTTGAATTAGTAACTATTAACTTCAGTTGAAACAGGCAAATAATTATTCAATCAATTATTCAATCACTATATCACTATATCAGTTCACACTTTATAGTTCACAAAAGAACAATTATTCAATCACTATATCACCAAATCAGTTCACAGTTGAATGACTTGAATCAGAGTTTACAGAGCTTCACTATATCAGCAAATCATGAATTCAGAATTCACAGAGCTTCACTATATCAGAGTTCAATCATAAATTCATAGTTAAAAAAAAAATTACCTAGAGAGCATGCAAGAGACAGTGGTTGCGGAGGGGGACAGAGACACCAAGAGACAAAGACAGAGCACCGAGTGACCAAGGGAGATAGAGACACCGATCAAGAGACATCGAGGGAGACAGAACATGCAAAACTGGTGGAGCAGACAGTAGATTCGGAAGTTGCGATGGCTGCTGCGCGATGGAGGAGAAGTGAGAGAGCGCGAGGCGGTGACTGTTCAAAGGAATGACGACAATGGTGGCATGAGACAGGAGCTCGATTAGAGCTTGGCTTGCGCAATGGAGTAAGAGTTAGGAATTGCTGGTGAGTGAAACGGCGATGTTTGGTTGTCTTTCCAAAAAATCGGTCGGGTTACGGTTTGGTTCGACCGATCGGTTCACCGATTTAATAGGTTTTTGAAATTTGCGATTTCGTCTTTTGCTCGAACCACTTTTCTAGCAGTTTACGATTCAACCAATCAGTCCGAACCAATTTTCAGAACCTTAGATTAAGTTATAAATAAAATAATTATATTAAATTTTATTTTTCTAATAATAAATATTTTTAATTATATTTTTATTAAATTAATTATTATTTTTATATTTTAATAATTTGTTAATTATTTTGTATTATATTTTTTAATTATTTTTTTTAAAGAGATATTAATAAATATCATATAACTATGATGAATAGAAAAAAATATATTATGACCAATGAAAGTATTTTTGTATTTTTTTAATTTATAGATAGTTAATAAAATTTAATATTTATTTGAATAATTGTATATAATAAAAAATTATATTAATTTAAAAGAAATAAATATAAATATAAAATTAAATAAATATAAAAAATTTTAGATTATATATATATAATTAACATATATATATGCAAAGGTAAACTTAGTCTAATAGCAAAAAAATTTTAAGTTTCTCATTTGCCAAAAATATTTTAAAATTAATTCCAAAATTTCTACTGCTAAATTATTGGTGTAGTAGAAGTTTCTTTTTGCACTTCAACGCCGCATAATTTTTATAAGCTGTTCATTTTAAATTTGTTAGTTTTTACTATCAGTTTATCGATCTAAAATTTATGAAGTATTGGCCGGTCTGATCCCATTCTAATATCAATGATAAAAAAAATTTGAATCAATTTATATGCTACTTTTTATCATAGCAGCTGAAAAATAATATTTCGAAAATGTATCTTACTGGGACAGTGGGACTATGAAAGATGCTACCAACATGGCATCATACATTAGTAGAGGTGTTCATGGATCGGATTCGATCTGCATATCCGCAGTATTTATCCGAATCCAATCTAAAAATTACGGATATGGATCGGATCCGCACATTAATCAAATCGAATTGCATATTTTGTGTTGCTATCCGTATATCCGTGTATCTACAAAAATAAAAAAATAAATAACTAAATATTCATTTTATGTTTTATTTCAACTAATAATTATCATATATGTTATATTATTTTAATTTATTATTTAAGAAAAGTATGTTTATATTATTTTAAGAGTAAACATATTTAAAAAAATAGAAAAAATAAATTTTATTGATATTTTTTTAATAAAAATAAGCTTTTAAAAGTATTTTTGTGTTTTGCGGATATATCCGATATCCGATCCGATCCGCGTTCACCCCTATACATTAGGAGGCTATAAATTTTAAGTGTCACCCTCATGAGTTAGACAACTTCAATTTTAGGTATTATAATATTATTTAGGAGACAAACTACACTCCTCAGGAAGAGGTGAAAAGAAAACTCATTCGCCGTACGATCTCAACGCGAGTGAAAACCCAAAAAACATAATCACGCAGGTGTAATTGCGTGGAAAAAATCATGATGAATGGGCGAGGTCTGTGAAGATTTCTTTTCAAACTTGGAAAAAGTAGGAATTTATTGACAGGACTCACACAGAACCAGGAAAAGATACACCTGAACTTGAAGATTGGTGGATGGTCCAATCTTTGATTGTTTTGTGGATTTTGAATACGATTGAACTAAGCTTGCGGACCATCGTAGCCTATGCGGAGAATGCGAAAACGTTGTGGGAGGACATCAAAAAACGCTTTTCTGTTGTGAATGGACCTCAAATACAGCAGTTGAAAGCAGATTTGACAAGGTGTAAGTAAGAAAGTGTGTCCATAGCTGTTAACTATGAGAAGCTGAAAATACTTTGGGATGAACTTGCAAACTGTAATCAGATTTCCAAATGAACCTGTGGTGGGTGCAAGTGTTTAATTGGTCGTGGCTCTCAACTTGAGAAGCAGAGGGAAGAAGAAAATGTTCACTAACTCCTCATGGGCCTTGATGATGTCAGCTATGCCACTGTGAGGTCGAGTATCCTTGCAACCAATCTCTTATCGTCGCTTAATCGCGTGTACGCAATGTTAATTCAAGAGAAAAGGGTGAAGACAATCACCAAGTTGGCGGAAGAAACGAGACTGGTTGTAGGACTTGCGGCGCATGTCGGCAACAAGGCTAGAGGGAGAGGTGAACATAGAGAAAAGGCCGTGATGTGTTTCAAGTGCGACAAAAATGGGCATGATGTGAAAAAGTCTTTTCAAATAGTGGGTTACTCAGAATGATGGGATAATCGGCTAAGGCAAGAAGGAAGAGGCGCTGGCAAAGGATCAAGAAGACAAGGAATACGCAACCGAGGGGCTCAAATGCATGCTAATGTGGCATGTACTGGAGGAAGTGGAAATCATGTGAACAATCAAAAAGAAAAGAATCTTGACATGGCATGTTTAACTAGTAGCAATGGAAAGTATAAAAATAAGCTGAATCTAAAAAATGAGATTTGTGGATCATCAATAGTAATGCTTCTAACCACATGACAGGTATCTTAAAAAAAATTTGTATAAAAAAAAACCATTTCAAAAGATTTTTATAATTTATAGGTTAAAATATATTAATAAATATCACATTTTTTATGCAAACAAAATAAATAATAAAAAAATATTATTTTTATAAACATATCTATATATATAAATATTATATTATTTTATTTATTTAAATAAAAAATCTCAAATTGAAATGATCGAATGCGGTTTATACCTATTTTTTATTTATTTAAAAAAAAAAAACGACTTCGTCCCTGAAAGTAAACTGGAAAGATGAGATCCTAAGTAAGAAACCCTCTCCATATGCTTACGTTACGTGTATTCCTAACGGACTTTACTCAATTGCCACTCATTAAGAATGTTATAACCAGCGTTAACAAATATTATCCCCATCAAATGTCTATTCCTTATTGGTCTAACAACATTAGCCACTTTGGCCACCAATACATTTTGACCACCATAGAAAATACCTAATAATATAAAAGTTGCTGAAAAGATTGTTAATAAAAAAAAAAAACGGTACTAAACTTTCTATAGCATAGCTATCAATAAGATGAAGATTATAAAAATTAATTTTAAATTTTAAAACTTAAAATAATTACAATTATTTTAAGTTTTTTTTATATTTTTATTATTTTTAAATTTTAATATTTTATATGATAAAAAATTAAAGGATAAATCATATAAGCAAATCAAATAAAAATTAATATTACATAAATATTCTAAAATAAATTATCTTACATATATATCCTAAAATAACTCTATTTAAATTGAATCAATTAAGTTTTAATTCAGCTAGGATACATTAGATGTCACTAAATTATTAACTCTTTCAGTACTTGTTTGTCCTGAATTATTAATTCTTTCCGTAGTTATGTTTGCCTAAAAAAACAAATTTAATCGTATCAGTAACTAATAAGCAAAATTAAAAGTTCAAAGAAAAAACAAAAAGAAAAAAAAAATGTAGACACCTCTTTCTCCCAATCAATACGAAGAGTTATGATCATCAGACTAAGTACTTGAACAACAAGGGCACATATGATTCCAAACCAGAGTCCCTGCACAGTACCTAATTAATTAAGACACTCCGCAAATAATAATAATAGATTTCAGTTTGGTATTTTACATACCTTTGTTTCAAGATGCAAAACGAAAGCCAATACAATAGCTGACGGAACTCCAACTACGTAATATGAACCTAAGTTAATAAAAGCACCCATTCTCTGCCGTTTACATCCTCTAACAATTCCTGAAAGAACACCCTGCAGCCCGTCCAAAAAATTGGATGCTGCAAGAATTGGCAGCATGAGTCCCACGTGTCTAACCACTTGTACGTCATTACTATAAACATGGCCCCAAACCTTGCGTAACAGTATCATCAGTGTTGCAACTAGGATACCCTCAATAATAGTTGCTACTAACACTACACGTACTGCCAAACGTGCAGGCCAAGGATTACCAGCCCCAAGTTCGTTTGATACACGAGTGCTGCAACACAAACAAACAATTATGCAATTGCAACCGTTTACTTGATTTCGACATTTGTCACAAAATTCTAAATGTTCATAAGCACACAGTAGTAATTAAATTACCTTATAGCTGCACTTAATCCCAACGGGATCATCCAAATAGTTGATGCTGTATTCACACTGAAATTCCCAACAATAATTATTATTAGATTGGTGCAAATAATAATATCCACTATAACATGTAAAGTGCTGGTAGCTAAGAATTGTGAGAACTAACCAAATAGAAAGCACTGATGTTTGCAACTTCGGATTTGGAAGACGACCACCTAGGAGAACCATCAATTCAAACGACCACAGTTCCAAGCTGTTCAGCACAATGAGAACCAAATAAAAGCTCATTAGTAGAGGATCTCGAACAATGTAACGGTGGGGAAAGCAACAGTTAGTAGAAACTTACCAAACCATAACAGAAGAAAGAATAGCAAGTTTCAAAAAAGAAGGAATGTTATGGAATGCCTCTAATGAAAATCCAGTCCAAGTTTCTGAACATCTTGAAGAAAATTTTATGTATAAGGCAAGTATCAACACATTCACCCAATACGATATACAATTTGATAAGGCAGCTCCAGTACTCCCTAAGCCAGCTTTTAACACTAACGCCCAACACAAAGCAGCATGGCAGTAGCTACTCCAGAGCTGAGCATCATTGGAACTCCAATGTTCTGTGTTTGTAGAAATCTAGTCTGACACTGAAGAACACTAGAAGCAAAAAGGTATGGAATGATTAACTTAGCATATCTTCCTGTGGAGATTTCGTGATCCTGACCAAATAAAATCAAAATGGATTTTGTGTTTGCCCAAACAATAGAGATGGGTACGCAAAGAATGGTAAGAACAAGCATGGCTCTTTGAGTATGTATGCCTAACATCTGATACTGTCCGGCTCCATATGATTGGCCACACAAAGTTTCCAACGTACTTGCAATTCCCATCTGTCATTATATGAAACCAACAAGGAGTTGAACACAAAGTTAGTTGATTTAATAGGAACAGTTGGCAATGAATTAATTTGCTTCTAGTTTTCATGCCATGGAAGGGTGTAACCAGATTTGATTGGTGTTAAATATTTGTTAACAAATTCTTTATCAAATCCAAATTATAAACGAAAAAAGAGGAGAAAAATTCGATTGTTGAAATCGTAAAAAGAGTATTAAGAGATGAAAGTAAAAAGAACTAACCACTAAACCAATGCCAGTGACAGAAGTAAAAGAAATGGCCATGGAAACGCTGGAGAGAGTCAACACGCTTACATGACCAACGAACATTATTGAAATAAGTTCGATGGCAAAATTAAGAAAATGCACCATAATTAAAGGTGCTGCCAAATATAGTTGTTTTTTTATTTCTTTAAGTATTGTTCTTAACTTGTTTTCATGGGACACGCGAGGTTTACCAGAGATACCGGTATTATTATCCTGTTCTCCCTCCATGGATTAATTTTTACACAAGATTTAGAGACAAGAAGTTTGTGAGAAATTTATGGGAAATTAAAAAAGATATCCTTTCGTTTTGGGTTTTATTGTTGAAGAGAGAAAATAAAAAGAAAGAAGAGATGGTAGAATCATGTTACACGCATGAGTTAAAGGGAAGGTGGGAAGCAACTTTCACGCATGAATAAAGGGAAGGTGAGAAACAACTTTCACGCATGGTTATCAAATCTGGATCGGTCTGGCCGGTTCTACCGTAAAATTGGTAATGGGAAGCTAAATCGATCCGGGTTACTCTGCTAATCATTCTTGCAATTGAACCGCAGAAAATCCTCCCTCTGTTTACATTGTGAGACCTGAAACAACAATCTTGCCAGAAAACTCCTCATGGACCATAAGGCCTTATGCGCGAAAGGACGATGCAGAAGCAACGAGGTGTGTAAGTGTGTAAGAGAATGGTCAATAAAGGCAGTGAAAGATGGCATGAAATTCCCATAGTGCACACAACATCACAGCATTCCAGCTATGATATTCTCTACTTCAGGCTATATTGGCAAACACTTCCATGAATTCACAGACATCATCATCCCACTGTTTCTGACTTCTAGACAATTCAATGGACAAGTTAAATTTGTTGTGTCCAAAATGCGTCCTTGGTGGATTTCTAAGTACCAAGCAATTCTCAGTAAGCTGTCCAATTATGAGGTCTTGAACATTGACAAAGTTGACCAAGTTCACTGCTTCACAGGTGTGAATGTTGGTCTCAAAAGGTATCCAAAAGAACTAAGCATTGACCCTCAAAAGTACTTCTATTCCATCAAAGACTTCAGGAGTTTTCTGAGAGACTCTTATTCAGTGAAGAGAGTTAATGCAATCAAATTGAGAGAGGAGGGTGAAGATGAGAATAATAAGAATAAGAAGCAGCAGCCAAGGCTTTTGATTCTTTCAAGAAGAAGAACAAGATCATTTACTAACACAGCTGAAATAGCAAAGATGGCTAGAAGCATGGGATTCGAGGCGATCGTAATGGAAGCTGGTGGAAGCATGTCAAGCTTTGCAAATGTGGTGAATTCTTGTGATGTGATATTGGGAGTTCATGGAGCTGGCCTCACTAACATTGTTTTCCTTCATTGTTTTCCTTCCTGAGAATGCAGTTTTGATACAAGTAGTTTCGTTTCGAATGGCTTGCTAAATATGACTTTGAATTGCCCTCAAAGGATATGGGACTAAAGTACTTGGATTACAAGATAAGTGTGGAAGAAAGCACTCTTATTCAGCAATATCCACAAGATCACATGATCATAAAGCACCCCCCATCTATTGGGAAACTTGGATGGGAAAGATTCAAGTCTCTGTATTTGGAACAACAGAATGTGATGCTAGATCTCAATAGGTTTGTGCACATTTATTTACACATTCATTTTGTGCACCACAAGGATAGCAACACCAGCTTTGAACTAAAATGTGGACATAATGACGTAATTATTTTAACATTAGTGCTCATACAATATAATATACGATTAAAAATTCATATTAGTTCAACGTAATGTTAGTCTGCTACATTGCAGAACGACATGTAAGTTCTGCGATGATACTAAGCTTTGGTTTAAGAAACTATAGACTAATTGCTTATTAATCTATTTTTCTTTATTTATGGAATGGTTTAAAAATAGTTAATGTATAATAATACTCTCTGAGATTACCTTTTTCTTTATTTGTTCTTCATCCAAAAGTAAACACCAATGCCACCTCATTAGTCATTATATTAATAATATGGTATAAGAATTGCATTTTCCCTTTACATTTCTCACTTCACTACTACATCTTTCAATATAAAGACGAAAGGAATTATAAGTAAAAGATCGTTTGTAGGTGTACCAAGTCCCTTAATACATATACTACATTTCATTCAAATGGATGATCCGCTAACTTGATTAATGTAAACCTGTTCCTAAGCAGCTACAATATACTTTAAAGAATAGTGGATAGATATGCCTTCCAACTTCCACATCAAAAACAATGAATTGGAAGAATGCATGATCAGCATAGATTAGTGTCCTTAGTCTGAACGGTAACTGCTCAGCCTCCCAATCTAGAGCTGTTTTCCGTTTTGCTTTGAAACTCGGTAGATTCTGGATGGAATCACCCTTTACAAGAACAAGGACTCCCAGATCTTAAAAAGGGCACAAGGGCTCAGATTTGTAACATTTAGATTCTAGTTCCCTCACCATTAGTAGCTCCATACACTTACTGTCGAAATTGTGACTGGAAAGATGAAACCAGTGCCTTGAAAACGAACATGTTCTTCCTCGGTGAAAAACCACGTAAAAATGATCTATCCAGGATAGAGATCTTGTAGATTCGAGTCAGCTCCATTTAGGATGAAGTTTTCTTATCTTTCTTGTTGCTCTTTTTCAAAAGCACAGACATATGGCTGGCAACATCGTGTGAAGAATGCATATCACCCTTCAGCCATAGAAGAGCCTCAGCGGCAGCAGATTTTTCTGATTGTTTCTTGTTGCTGCAAGGCTGGCCAACAAAATCCAAGCCATTAAAAATTGATGGTGGAACGGAATTGGTTGTTCTTCAGTTGCCTTGTTTTGTAAGTTGGCACTTCATGTCCAGCCCTGTTAAGTAATGTCTGAAGCTGGTTTTTAAAATTCTCAGCCTCTACTCCAGCACTACTTTTGGAGTTTGTTGCCTCTTTTACTTTGGGTGCAGGTGTGGCCCGGCGACCAAATACGAATCTGCCATCACAGTGGTCCTCAGATATCACCAATCTAACAGCTGAAAGAAGCTCATCATGCAATTGTGTATCGGGATCCAGAAGCTGGCAAAACATGCAAAGCATAAAGTAAATCATAAGTATGTCATGGACTTGGAGAGACTGAAAATTGAATGAAGAATAAGTCTTTACACAAATGAATAATGGCTGGAAGAATTTGAGAAGTACGGGAATAAAATAAAAACTATGATCAACTGGATTGAACATACTTTTTTCTGTATCAGTTCCTCCAGCTCCCCCTTCAACCGCAAGTAAGTGTTAGCTAATTCAGGTTTCATGAAAAATTCCAAATAACCTCCCAACATTTTTAGGTGACCATCCTGTCAAAAGAATCATATGCTCACCACAAATTGCCCATATCAACAGGAAAACTGAGTACAAACTAAAGGGAGCACAATTGTAAGGAAGCACATACGCCTCCTACTTGTGTATGTGTGTCACTCAGGCATGTTTTTTTAATGAAAATACCATTAGTAGAATTAGAAATGGATTCTGCAGATGTTGGAGCAGTACAATACATACACTGACGCATATGGATGTACCAAAGTAAACACTAACACACATGAAAAGAGGGGGAAAAAGAAGAGTGAAAATTGGAAACGGAAGTAGAATTAGCATAAACAAGAGATTACCACAACAGATGATACTCCAGGAAACAAACCCGCACAGATGACTGCTCGGACAAGATGCTCCTCATGACTCCATCTACTGTAGGTCTCAGAATTGTGATCAACCAACCCAATATCTTTAAGCAAGTAACAGAATTGCTTTCGAAGGGAATCAATGGCCCTAAGTGTTTGAGAAGAAAGAAAATTTCGCCAACAGTACTCGTAGCCAGCTTGCTGAGCTTCAGCCTCTTTCCAACCCTCATAAGCTCGAACAAGTGCAAGATGATCACTATACTCACGAGCAGAAAACTGGGCCTTAGCAGACTCTGCAAGCTGTATGAAACATGCATATAAAACAACTAAATACAAAGTTAAGCCTTTTCTGCCTCACACATAGCATACTGATTATTTTAATCCTGCTTGATAAATTAGTGATAATATTTGAGCGCTAAAAAGGAATCAATAGAAGCCATTTTTCTCAACATTAATATGCTCTACCAGAGAGCATGCTTGATACTTGATAGGTCCAACATACTTAATCAGATGATATTGTTAAACTTTAGTTCCAATATTAATATTCCAAAAAACAAGTGATGTCATCACATGATAACATAAAAAATGATAAATCCACTATTTTTCTAGCAAGATTTACATCCAATGTCAAGGGAAAACGATAGTCATGGTGACTTACATCCTTCTTGTCAGCCGGCATCAGAAATGGATCCCTTACACTAAGACCAGCAACAACAGTCATTATGGGATCCAAACAGTTGAAGATAGCGCCCAGAATGAGCATTTTGCCGAGTTTGGGCTCCACAGGAAGCATTGACAACTTGCGCCCTGGAAAGTAACAAATCAATATGACAATATCAGCAGTTGGAAGAAGAGCTTGGATAAACCCATGACAGGAGAAACTTTGTTGGAAGAATAAATGGGAAGGGAAGTTGAGAGCAAGAAACAATAAAGTACTAGTTCTTCTACCTGGTTCTTCAGATACTAAACAGAATTTTGAACCTGCAGAATCAAATGAATTGATAATACAATTAATTAAATAAAATAAAACTTATATAAGTTGAACATGTATTAAAATTTAGTGTATACAAGTCACTGGTAACGAAGTTAATTAACAACCATCGTATTTCAGCACAAGTTCCAAAAATATGCACAATGAAATTTTACCGATAGCGGCTCTGGTGGCTGGAGAGCTCTAGCTAAGAATTCAGATATGCTTCCAAGTTGTAAACTTTTGATTTGCAAACATAAGGACTGCAAAGGTGTTCTCAAAAGTTCTGGCAATTGATAATCAGCAAAAGCATCATAAACACATCTGGGATATAGATGGTAGCATTCACCAGGTTGAACACGACCAGCCCTTCCTCTCCTCTAAAGAAAAGAAATTGAAACCTTTTAAGAAACCAAAATAATCAAACCCATATACTTCATAATAAGAAGTAATTTGGAAAGTATCAAACATTGTGAATCTATATACATCTGTATGCTAGCTAAACTATACAAGAATGTCTGTGCATGTGACAGCAACAATTCCATCTGTTCCAATTGACACATTATTTACAATCTAAAATTATTAGATTTTTGTTGTAAAGAAAATACAGCTGATCCTGATCCCATTACCTGATGAAAAACCAAAATTTCAGGAAAAAACTACGGATCAACGGTTTTTCTAACATTGTTCTCAATTTTTCTAGGTCTTCCTTAACCAGTTTAATTTGACAATGTTCAACCTCAAAGGGGTAAATAATCAATATCCACAAAATTAAATAAACAATAAAAAAAATACCTGCCGGGCAGCAGCTTTTGATATCCAAGATGGAAGTAAACAAGGAGTGTTGTTTAGTGCATCATATGATGTCTCTTTAGCTTTACCACAATCAACCACAAAGACAACATCATTGATGGTAATACTATTCTCAGCCATGTTAGTTGCCAGAACAATTTTCCTCACCCCACCTTCAGGGTTTTCAAATATCAACCTCTGCAGAAGAAAAGAAAAAAACAGGAAAGCAAACAAAATTTATAAGAAAATACATTGCTATGCGTAAATATGACTAGAAATATAAGGTGAGACACAGATGTTATTCAGTTAATCGCTTCAATATGAAAAGAAATCCAACACTCCCCCATCTTCCGCAGCAAAATAAATGCAAGCGTAACAAAGTAAGTCCCTTAGATACGCAACTGCAGCAGTAAATGGATGAGATTAAATTCATGTTCTACAAGACTCTTGATTCCAAGTTGCATTTTAAAATATCTCCCCTTCTACAATCAAATAATCTTGGAAAAAAAAAAATTGTTCCCCGAAGCCAGTAAAAAAAACCCATTTTTAATACCATATTTACCCTCAATAAGCTTAAGAGGGGAACTATATAGCACTTTGATATCTTGAATTAAATCGCAAACTAGACTGTGGCAACTGTTTTTGCTGGCTTCTTTCCAGCCTATTACTATGAACATTACCTGCTCAGTGCTGGCCATGGATCCATGACATGCAAGAAGAAAGACACGGCTGGGATCTCCTAACAAAGGATGAGTTTGGAGCTTATCCTTCAAGGAGTTTATGTCATCCCACCCAGTCATAAAAACCAAAACAGCACCTGGCCTTTCATTCTTGACAATGTGAGAAAGCACATGTTCAATAAGGTTAAAACCAAGTGAGTCAGGGCACCAGCAGGACAATGACTCCCGAGTGCGTAGACTATATCTGTGGAAGTCTGCAACTTCTAGCACATCCTATACAAACTCATAGAGAAATGAACAGAATTAGACCCAAAAAGAATAGCTATAAAAGCAACAATGTTACGGCAAGTTACGCACCTCAACAGCAGAAGCAATTTGGCTCTTTCTTTTCCGGAAAGCTAAAGCTTGTTTCTGCATTTTCCATGTTTTTTCTTGACCATAGTCATCAAGTTGATTATAACGATTCAACCGATATCCAGTCACTTCCAGAATATCCTCCAGAAAACTTGCTCGGACTGGATATGTAAAACCCTATAATTTCACAGGCCATAAGATCAAAAGGAGAAGGGTATTTTTAAAGACAACTATAAGCAAAATGAGAAATCTATGCATGACACTTTGTGAAATATTTAACAAGCAACTACTACTGAGACCTGACTGAAAAAAGAGCTGTCTTTATTTTATAAAAGAAATTTTTTAGAGAAAGTGAATATGGTATAAGCTGTTTGTGTCTAGAGCTTACAGGATTGTGCATAGTTGGAGCACCATCAAAGTAGGAAGAGAAAAGCTCAGCATTTAAGGTTGCACTCATCAAAATTAATCTCAAATCAGGACGGCGAGGAAGAAGCTCCTTCAGGACAATCAAAAGAAAATCTGACAAAAGTGAAAACCAGTGGTAAGTAAACTTGTATCGCAATCAACAACACTGGAATACACATGTTATATATGACTACCTTCATTCATTCCACGTTCATGAATTTCATCAACAACAACATGAGTTACACCATTTAAAGTCCTATCCACTAGTAGTCTCCTCAATAATACACCTGTGGTACCAAAAAGAAGACGAGTATCCCTTCCCTTCATACCCTCCAACCGAACTTTGTAGCCAACCTTCAGAAGGACAAATTAGATAATATAAGCTAATAAGTAGTCATAAGTATAACAGATACTTCAAGAACCAGAAAGCCCAAAAGATTCACAAACTAACAGATTCTCCCAATTTCTCCCCACGTTCTGCTGCAACTCTTTCAGAAACAGACATAGCAGATATTCTTCTAGGCTGAGTACAAATTATGTTACATCCAGCACCACGTCCAGCTTCAGTCTCAGATTCTAGTATGTACTGGGGAAGTTGTGTGGTCTTACCACAACCAGTTTCACCTGAGACAACAATGACCTGCAAATTTTCATTAATAACACCAATTAATATAAACTATCATTCAATAAAAGCATATCAGGATTCATACATAGTCTCAGCAATAAATGGTCCTACATAAGAAAAAAAAATTTGCAACATATGTCACGAATTCTGAATTATAGCTTGCTAAGAAATTATAACTTGTGCCAATTTGATAACTAACCTCTATAACATTTAAAAAAAAAACATTATTCAGAGTATTTTATTGTGGTAAATTTTGCTGATCAGATTGAATATCATCCATTCATGATCTGATTGATAGCACCTTATACAACTAAATTAGTCTCTATTATGTATGTTGTCCAGAAATGTATGTTCCAGTGTCTATGCCTCTCCAAACGTGTCACAGTCATACAATCGATCACGGATAGCTGCATTCTTACAAGTCATTACTCACTTCACATCCCTTAACTAAATTTTGTAACTGTGGTTCCAGTGCTAACAAAGCATGAATCTCAGAAAGAATTGTAATATGACAGTGACAGCATTACATAACACATGGGACACATTTTTCCCTTTTCACCTGATTATCTGAAATGACTTTCAAAAATGCATCTTTCTCTTTGAATGCAGGAAGACTTCTACGAAATTCGAGCATCCTTTGCCCTTCAGGAGACCCCTATGGATAAACCAGCATCTGTTATAAATTTCTAAAAGCTAAAATTGTACAAGGACATTTATACACACAAATTTTCACAGATAGAGAAGATCAACAAACATCTCAAATCATAAGTCAACAAGCTCAGAAACCACATAACATGAATCAAAACTCACAAACATCTAGAATATTCAACTATTGCTCATGACACTCCAGTCAAAAGAACTACAATGAAACAAACAACTTTTTAAATTTGTTAATATACGAACTATTACTCATTAAAAGTGTATTCAAACATAACAGATATAACTATTACAATAACGATCAGGGCTAGACCAATAAGGTCGTTAATTGTACCTAGATTTCATAAAGTTCCACTCACAATACGAATGAGACTTGAATTGAACCAGCAATAAAAATGTTTTTATTGCCGGAACCCAAAAACCACAAATTAAATACTGGCTGATATTCAAAAAAGAATGCACAACACTCTTTAAATGCCAACTAAGAATATAATGGAAAATAAGATGCAATTTAGATAGGGTTAATAAACCTGTCAATCTTCTTGCTTAATACGCAGTTCCAAACTTCTCCGCTGAAGGATTTTCTCCTTGACAACAGAATTATGGATCCTAGGCACTGGCTTCTCATAAATCCCGTCATTGGTGCGAATACTTCCAGCATCACTTGATCTATGCAAAGAATCATCAAAAAAAACCTAGCCTTTTTGTAGGCTTTTGTGAAAGATGGGCGCGGAGATGAGTATCTACATCTCTATGAACACCAAAAGGTAAGATTACCTGCAAGAGCACAGAAAAATCAGTCAATCAGAGCATGAACATGCAAGAGGATAAAGGATTTACCAAACATCACAATTTTTAAAGTGTTCAAACAATTAATAAGGCTGGTGTTTGTTAATAACTCTTAGTGCAGAAACAAAAGGAAATGAACAGAAAACATCAATGCAATGTGATACCTCTCTTTGTGGACACTTATCATCCAAATCAGGGCGGTAATTCGGCAGAGGTGCTTTACTAAAGACAACAACTCTTGCATATTGTCGGCTGCCCAGGGTAATTTTGTTCAGAATTTAACAAACAGAATTGAGAAAACCTATAAATAATGATAACATTAAGGTTGATACGGTAGCCACTATTTTACACTTGCTAATTTTGACCTGTAAATGATATAAATTTCTTAAGAGTATCCTTCCCTCTTGCTTATCTTATTTTTTTAATAATTATTCTTTTGTCTCTTAATTCTTATGTTATTTCAAGGCTTAATAAATTAGACCCAAACATGATTTATTGAAAATTTGTCACCTATGATAAAAAATTTTAAAATTTAGTTGCACACTGATTTAAAATGACCCATCAAGCATATAAATATATTTTCTCTCTTTTTTTTTAAGTAACTGATTATGTATTGAAAACTGCTAACATGTTTGTTCTCAAATGCACTCTTATTTTCTCAAAATTATCACTCTCATACCTGTGGATAAACTTCATGGATGTTAGTTAAAAAAAAGAAGTCTTATATTACATCTCTAGAATATGAACTATTTTAATATAGTTAATCTTTCTTTTTTTTTTAGATAATTCGATCAAAGTTCAATACATGTAATCATATAAAGCTACAAAGTACACATCAATCATAAAATAAACTAAACCAATTATTACACTAAGATATTACTCCAATTTTTGAGAACCAATATGCACCTTCTCCTACTACTTCAATGCCTAGAGTATTTTCTGATCACTTTCAATTTTAGACAACCAACGTAGTAAAAGTCATCCTGTGTTAGTTTCAAATTCATAAAACAATTATGAATAAACTTATTTTCTAAGACCAGTTTACTTAAATATTCTAGAGCTTTATATTTAGAATATAATTATCTAGAGTAAATGCCCGTTTCGGTCTCTAACCATTTGCTCGATGGACTTCTCACCATCTAAAAAATCTAAACACCCAAATCGGTCCCTATCTACTTTGATATATGTACGTTTCAGTCTCTATCTACTTTGAGTAAATGTCCTTTTCGGTCCCTAACCAGGGACTGGAACGTACATATATCAAAGTAGATAGGGTCCGATTTGAGTGTTTAGATTTCTTAGGGAGTGAGAAGTCCATCGGGCAAATGGTTAGGAACCGGAAAAGGCATTTACTCAATTATCTATTGTTGGTTCAATAATCACTCTTGCTTTTATCTTGCACTTGTAAAGATGCAAAACTTCTTTCCTGCAAAAAAAAAAAACAAACAAGGGGGGGGGGGGGTTAAGATGAAGTCCAATGTAGTAAAGTAATATTTAGCTCATTCACTAGATAAATGGATTCAAAATGAGAAAGCACTAATGGATAAATAAATTTAGTTATATAATTCAGATTGTGAGACTATTCTTATTACACCATGAATCACTTTTTTTGCTTCCGTACTTCAAAACCAAAAAATCCTAAAAATCACAGCATGTCACAAATGAAGCACAAAAAGAAAATAATGATGGAAAAAATCAGAGGTACAAGTTCCGAAATGTAAACAAGAAACAAAATGCTACTCAATACTTTCTTACAATTAGAGAATATAGGAATTGCAACCTAGCTTCTTCATGCACTTCATCATAATAGACACAAGTTTATAACAAGGAACAGCATCTTACACCATCTTGAAGGTAAAATATTAACATCATTCTCGTTTTACTAACATCTAAATTTTGACAAATTTTACAAAAAACTTAGGTCTCTTGCTACAATTCACATCTCATTTTCAAGATTTTTTCAAACCAGTATTCCTAGAACATTTGTATTATATCAAATACTACTAAACATCATTGAAACTTTAGACGCCAGTTAAAATGTTGCATGATAAATTTCATGTTCCGGATATAAGGGTGGATGCTTCACAGACTAAGTGAAAGCCATGAAATGCATTCCTCATAAATGCTTACCATCTTATGCCATTGTCAACTAAAGAGAAACAATTTTAAATAGTTCATCAATCTTTACTGGTCATAAACATTTGTTCATGGCTACTCAAAAATTATTGCAAAATCCATTGAAGAATTTCACTTTTGTTACAGTTAACCGGACAAGCATTGTCTATTTACATAAATCATTGTATAGATAGAAATACTGAGTTAGGTACAAGTTATACTTCCATGGAGTCTCAAATTTATCATGAAATCCTACCAGAACAAGAGCATCCAAATTCACATAATTTTCATAGAAAAGACAATAAAATAAAATAAAACCTTACAAGAGTAGTTCGCAAAGGCAGAAGTGCGAGACGGACCGAGACCCGAATTAGTAGCGAGGAAGAAGAACAAAACGGCAATATATAAAAAGAGAACGGGGGAGGAGGAATGCTAAAAATGATTGTCTCATCTGGGGAAGGGTGAAGAATGAATGATAAACCCTAGCAGAGGTAACTGATTCATCTCTTAGAAATTTTGATTAAACAAAAAAGAAAATGTGTAAAAAGTAAAAAACAGAGAGGCAAATTTTAATTATTGGTTTTTCCAAAAACAAAAAAGGGCTCTAATTTATAAATATTTTTATGTTGGTTAACCTTACTCTTACAAAAAAGTGGGAGTAACAGATCGATGCCCTATTATAGTATTTTTAAATTTTAAAAGCTATTTTATCAAACGTAATTGTTGTTTATTTGTATTTATTAAAAGCTATTTTTAATTTGATTTACCAAACATAAATGTTACAACCTTTAAAAAGCTATATTTTAAAAATTAACTTTTATAAGCTATTTTTAAAAAGTAAAAATTTTACCAAACTAAACCTTAAAATAGGCCACGGATTTGTTACTCCCACTTTTATGTAGGAGTAAGGTTAACTAACATAAAAATATTTATAAATTAGACCCCTTTTTTGTTTTTGGAAAACCAATAATTAAAATTTGCCTCTATGTTTTTTACTTTTTACACATTTTCTTTGTCGTTTAATCAAAATTTCTAAGAGTTGAATCAGTTACCTCTGCTAGGGTTTATCATTCATTCTTCACCCTTCCCCGGATGAGACAATTATTTTTAGCATTCCTCCTCCCCCCGTTCTCTTTTTATATATTGCCGTTTTGTTCTTCTTCCTCACTACTAACTCGGATCTCAGTCCTTATCTCGCACCTCTGCCTTTGCGAACTACTCTTGTAAGGTTTTATTTTATTTTATTGTCTTTTCTATGAAAATTATGTGAATTTGGATGCTCTTGTTCTGGTAGAATTTCATGATAAATTTGAGACTCGATGCAAGTATAACTTGTACCTAACTCAGTATTTTTATCTATGCAATGATCTATGTAAATAGACAATGCTTGTCCAGTTAACTGTAACAAAAATAAAATTCTTCAATGGATTTTGCAATAATTTTTTAGTAGCCATGAACAAATGTTTCTGACCAGTAAAGATTGATGAACTATTTAAAATTGTTTCTCTTTAGTTGACAATAGCATAAGATGGTAAGCATTTATGAGGAATGCATTTCATGGCTTTCACTTAGTCTGTGAAGCATCCACCCTTATTTCCGGAACATGAAATTTATCATGCAACATTTTAACTGGCGTCTAAAGTTTCGATAATGTTTGGTAGTATTTGATATAATACAAATGTTCTAGGAATACTGGTTTGAAAAAATCTTGAAAATGAGGTGTGAATTGTAGCAAGAGACCTAAGTTGTTTGTAAAATTTGTCAAAATTTAGATGTTAGTAAAACGAGAATGATGTTAATATTTTACCTTCAAGATGGTGTAAGATGTTGTTCCTTGTTATAAACTTGTGTCTATTATGATGAAGTGCATAAAGAAGCTAGGTTGCAATTCCTATATTCTCTAATTGTAAGAAAGTATTGAGTAGCACTTTGTTTCTTGTTTGTATTTCGGAACTTGTACCTCTGATTTTTTCCATGATTATTTTCTTTTTGTGCTTCATTTGTGACATGCTGTGATTTTTAGGATTTTTTGGTTTTAAAGTACTGAAGCAAAAAAAGTGATTCACGGTGTAATAAGAATAGTCTCACAATCTAAATTATATAACTAAATTTATTTATCCGTTAGTGCTTTCTCATTTTGAATTCATTTATCTAGTGAATGAGCTAAATATTACTTTACTGCATTGGACTTCATCTTACCCTCCTTTGTTTGTTCTTTTGTTTGCAGGAAAGAAGTTTTGCATCTTTACAAGTGCAAGATGAAAGCAAGAGTGATTATTGAACCAACAATAGATAATTGAGTAAATGTCCTTTCCCGTCCCTAACCATTTGCCCGATGGACTTCTCACCCCATAAGAAATCTAAACACCCAAATCGGTCCCTATCTACTTTGATATATGTACGTTCCAGTCCCTGGTTAGGGACCGGAAAGGGCATTTACTCAAAGTAGAGAGGAACTGAAACGTATATATGTCAAAGTAGATAGGGACCGATTTGAGTGTTTAGATTTTTTAGGTGGTGGGAAGTCCATCGAGCAAATGGTTAGGGACCGAAATGAGCATTTACTCTAGATAATTATATTCTAAATATAAAGCTCTAGAGTATTCAAGTAAACTGGTCTTGGAAAATAAGTTTATTCATAATTGCTTTATGAATTTGAAACTAACACAGGATGACTTTTACTATATTGGTTGTCTAAAATTGAAAGTGATCAGAAAATACTCTAGGCATTGAAGTAGTAGGAAAAGGTGCATATTGGTTCTCAAAAATTGGAGTAATATCGGAAAAAGATCCTCTCCAGTTTTTTTAACAATTGATAAAATCCAGTGTGATTTATCACCTTTGATTCTATGAGTGGGACCAGAAATAAATAAGAGAGAGAGCGCAATAAATGGTTAGATTGAACACTGGATACCATCCAGTTTTTTTCTTACTGGAGAGGATCCACTCCCAGTAATATCCTAGTGTAATAATTGTTTTACTTTATTTTATGATTAATGTTGTACTTTGTAGCTTTATATGATTACATGTATTGAACTTTGATCGAATTATCTAAAAAGAAAAGAAAGATTAACTATATTAAAATAGTTCATATTCTAGAGATGTAATATAAGATCTCTTTTTTTTTTTAACTAAGATCCATGAAGTTTACCCACAGGTATGAGAGTGATCATTTTGAGAAAATAAGAGTGCACTTGAGAACAAACATGTTAAGCAATTTTCAATACATAATCAGTTACTTAAAAAAAAAAAGAGAAAATATATTTATATGCTTGATGGTTCATTTTAAATCAGTGTGCAACTAAGTTTTAAAAATTTTTATCATAGATGACAAATTTTCAGTAAATCATGTTTGGGTCTAATTTATTAAGCCTTGAAATAACATAAGAATTAAGAGACAAAAGAATAATTATTAAAAAAATAAGATAAGCAAGAGGGAAGGATACTCTTAAAAAATTTATATCATTTACAGGTCAAAATTAGCAAGTATAAAATAATGGCTACCATATCAACCTAATCTTTACAGGATTTTAGTTTAGTATTTGCAGTCCCTTAACTTTTTTTCTTCATTAGCCGATTTTCTTCATTAGCCGATTTTAACAACACCTTTTGCAACTTTTGGAGTTGGCTTTGACACTATTTGTCACATTCACAAGTATGCACCAAGGTGTCGTCCTCATTCATATACTTCCTGTTAACTTTTTTCTGTTTTTCTTCATCCTGTTCATACCGGTCATATGATTTATGGTCACTATTAATCTTGTCATATGAAAATTTTTGACCTATTACTTTCTGAACACCAATACACAATTCAAAATGAAAGAAAAAATAACCATGGAAAAGAACACTTTTGTTAATGTAAAAACATGGAAAACAAGCCAAAGGTGATTACTAGTTTAAGATGCGGTTAATATAAAAACATGGAAAACAAGAAAGCATATTTATTTAAGTTAATGGATGAGATAATAACTCTGTTTGGATTATTCAAGTCATGGAGTGTCATAAAAGAATTTGGAAACCTTTAAATAAAAGAACCAACACGAATAACACTCCATTTATCTATTTTCCCTCAAATAACCTCAATTCTTGACTTTAATTCCTTCAACAATCATCAAAATTCATTATGGAAGTTCTTTTATTCTTGTTCTAACTGAATACAATTTTTTTTAAAAAAAATTACAAACGCAGCAATGGTTCTAATGCACCATGCATCAGTATAACAACAAATATAACAATCTTTGGCATTTGCATCGACATTTAATAGGCTACATTATTCTGGCAATTCTCTCCTCGCCATGTTGTAGCATGTAGTCTTTCTTCATTTCCTCTACATTATTCTGGCAATTTCTTCATTTAATAAGCACTGATGTTTGCAACTCTGGATTTGGAAGACGATCAGATAGGAGAACCATTAATTCAAACGACCACAGTTCCAAGCTATTCAGCACAATGAGAACCAAACAAAAACTCATTAGTAGAGGATTCGAACAGCATAACGGTGAAAAAAGCAACAGTTAGTAGAAACTTATCAAACCATAACAGTGATACGTAAAAATGAGATTTCACGTATAACCGGCAAGTATACCGGGTCGTATCAAGTAGTAAGACTCACTAAGAGTGAGGTCGATCCCACGAGGATTGGTAGATTAAGCAACTTTAGTTAAATGGTAGATTTAGTTAAGCGAACATAGTTTTGATTTCATGAGCATTTTGATTTTTGAACATAATTGCAAGAATGTAAATGACACAAAATGTAAAGAGCTAGAATAGAGAAATAAAATGGAAGTAAATGACGGAAACTTAAAGTGCAAGAAACTTAAATGACATCAAAGATAAATTGCAAGGAATTAAAGTGCTGAATTCTAAAGAGCATAAGAGTGAGAAATAAGAAACAGAATGTAAATGACAAGAATAATAAATTGCAAGAATGTAGAAGGGAATTGGGTAATGGGTTTTCAAACACTAAGAACAAAGAAATGAGAATTAATGATGGAGAGGATCATTAGGGATCAGAGATGTTAGTTTTCATGAATTGATGTTAGTCAAATCCTTCTCAATCATGGGTATAGATCTATGGCAAGTGGTGATTGAACCCCAATCTCTTGGTGATTCAATCTCTCTCAACATAACCAATTGCCACTCTCGTGATCTAATTGTTCATGAGAAGAGATGAAGCTCATATATTATCCAGCCACACAATTTCTATAATCTCAACCAAGGAGAGTTACATCTCACATACTAACCAAGGTATATTGATTAAAGAAATCATGAAAGGTGATCTCTAAACTGAATTGTGTGGTTCATTCCTCAAATTCACCACATAATTCATGTAGATTAACCCCTCTCTCGATGGTGGTTGAATCTATGAAGAGCAAGAGTTCCCTCTTTAGATCAACCACTAGAATTGAGGAGGAAAGATGGGTTCATCAATCCATTCCAACAAACAGAGCTCCTCCCCCTAATGAAAGTGGGGTTTAGTGAGTCATTGCTCCAAATTCAACAACAATTGCCATAAACAAGAATTAAACTAAGTGTAAAGGAAGAAGAAGAAGAAGAATGAAATGCTTAGAACTTGAAAATGAAGAAGAGAAATTCCAATAGAAAACCAAAGATGAGCTTTCCGGGAGAGTACCCGGAAGTTCTTACAAAGCCAAGTAAAAGTGCTAAAAGTGAAAAAAAATGCTAAGTGTTAAAAAGTAATCAAAAGTGTAAAAGTCCCCTACAAGTACAAACTCAATCTCTATTTATACTAGTCCTAAAGCTCTTCCAAAGATCTTCACTTGGGTTAGCAATATGGGCTTCCTCTTTGTTGAATTCTTGGCTCAATTGGAGAAGTTGTTAGCCTTTGTGATGAATAAGGGAAGCAAAGCAAGTTGGCACCAATTCTGGCCCATTGAGGGGCGTTGTTGGCAATAACTCAGGCCTTAGTGCACGTTGACAACGTGCATGCCAATTTCCTGGAAGTGAGTTTGAGACTTGGGCGTTGCTAGCCCAAGTTGTTGCAAACAACTTGCTCTTCCTCTTCTTGGCTCTACTTTCATGCTAAATGTAGCCCAGAATTTGAGTGTCAACCTTCTGCCTCACTATGAACTATTATACATCATTGGAAAGCTCTTGATGTCTATTTTTCAATGCCACTGGAATCACCTCATTTGGACTTTCCTAGCTCAAGTTATGCTTCCTCAAAGAAGGTAAGGTCAAGCTGCCAAGTTGTTGCCAAGTTGTTGCCAAAAACGCACCTTAACCCCCAAGTTGGCAACGTGCTCGTGCCTAGCCTCCCAAGGCAGGGGCTTGGGGCTGGCGTTGTTGCAAAACACGCCCCCTATCCAGCACGTTGGCAACGTGCTCGAGCCACACTCCAAGGCTCCTCTCTAGCTCCCTTAAATTTCACTTCATGTTCTTGTTTTTAGGGCCTAAAGATGACTCTGGTTTGGCTCCAATCTTGTGCTCCACCATGGACTATTATATATGGTTGGAAAGCTCTGAATGTTAGCTTTCCAACGCAACTGGAAGCACTCAATTTGGATCTCTGTAGCTCAAGATATCTTCCATTGAAGTGGACATGTTCAGGCTGCCTTGTTGGAGTTGTTGTGAATAACGCCCATTCATTCCAAGTTAGCAACGTGCACCACAATTTCCTGGCGTTGTTGCCAAACACCCCTTCTCTTTAGCACGTTGGCAACGTGCTCGAGCCTTTCTCAAGGCTCCAAGTTTGCTTGACAAGTTGGCGTTGGCAACGCCCATCTAGCGTTGGCAACGTGGTTGGTGCCTTGATTGGCGTTAGCAACTTGAGTGGTGCCTCTCCCTGGCGTTAGCAACTTGGTTGGTGCGGCCATTGGGCGTTGGCAACGTGGTTGGTGCACATTCTGGCGTTGCCAACTTGGTGTTGGCGTTGGCAACTTGGTGACATCCTCCCCTGGTGGCTCCTGGCGTTGCCAACTTGGTGTTCAAGTTGGCAACTTGCAATGCTTCATTCCCTTGCATTTGGGGCTTAAGTTTCCCTCTGATTTGAGCTTCCATTCCTTGCCACATTATGGACTATTGTATATCGTTGGAAAGCTCTTGATGTCAGCTTCTCAACGCAATTGGAATCATGTCAATTGGATCCTTGTGGTTCGAGATATTCATCCTTGAAGAGGGAAAGGTCAGGCTGCAATTTCTGCTGATCATGCACTAGCACGTTGCCAACTTGGTTTCCAAGTTGCCAACGTGCTACACCTCCTGGCAGCACCAATTTGGGCGTTGGCAACTTGGAAACCAAGTTGCCAACGTGCTCTCTCATCCTGGTTGCATCAAATGGGCGTTGCCAACTTGAGGATCAAGTTGGCAACATGCATCTCCTTCTTGCTCCAAGATTTCCTTGCATCATTGTCTTCTTGCTTCATCACCTATCATAAACCAAAGAAATAGCTTCAAAGTCTTACCAATTCATGCACAAATTCCATGAGATTCATTCATACTCATTCATGTATATATTCTTTAAATCATTTGCATGAATTTGGCTAGAATCACATGTTCCTTGGTATTCTCATGCATGAAGATAAAACTCATAAAAGGACTTGTTTATTTAGAGAAAATGAGTGAAACTAAGCTAAAACCAACTAAACTAACTAGCTAATATAGTAAATATGCAAATGCATCACAACACCAAACTTAAACCTTGCTTGTCCTCAAGCAACAAAAGAACTATGCACAAAGATTTCTTTTAATTGGAATGAGTTGAGGAATAGCTTGTAATACCTTGGTGAGTGAAGTGATTAGGTGATAGTGGGGTGAACTCTGAATTATGTGTTCATGCAAGGGTCCCAGTGCTTATCAGTCCTTACATTTTGGAAGTCTTAGATCTTAGGACTTTCATTCAAATGATATCATGGAGATCTCTTTATATGTAATCACCTTGAAGCAGCTTATAATTTTTGTGCTTTGACCTCGACTCTAAGTGTCATGTCTCAAGGCGGCTCTTTAGATAAGCTTTCAATCAATACTCCTAAACCAGTTGGTTTTAAGGTATTAGGTGTTAAAGCACCCCCAAGGATTTACTTGCTCAAGCCTCTTTCCTTGACACACTTCAACCACAAGCATTTACTAGGATAGCAACTCTTTTGAGTTTTTGTTTCTTTTTCTTTTTTTGCCTAGTAATTGATGCTCAGAGCCTTGGGCCATGTTCTTTTTGTTTTGCACTTTCTTTTCTTCCTTTTGCTTTGTTTGCTGCTTCTTGGATCAATAGATTTTTGAGAATCTCTACAATACTTCTTTGAACTTCATGTCCTGCCTATGAGCTCCCATGCAAGTTTTCACAAGCATGCAACCTCAATACATGATCATACTACTAGAACCACCACTTCTCCTAATCTTTTGCTTGCCTCAAAAACTGATTTTATTCCTCAATCCTTCTTTTCAAAGAACTTTCATGTGATGCATTCTTGAAAATTGAGTGCAAACAAGTTTTGAAGATAAGAATGTTGTGAATAATCAAGCATCTTGCTTATTATAAAGAAAGACTATGCTATGAAGGCAGGCGGGAATATAAAGAGAAAAATTATATGATGCAGACAAACAGGGCAAATAAGGATACAATCCAACTTTCAATCACAGCAACATTTGATGTAAAATATCACTTAACAATACAACCTGTTGGAGTTCACTTGCTTTTCTTCTCATCATCATCATTGCTAGCCTTTATGTTCATCTTTGCTTCTTTGATTGATGATGCTTAATCCCTCCAAAGGCTTGTATGACATTCTACAATGATATTAAAAGTTGCTTGTTCCCCAAGCACTTAGAAACAGTGGTTAGTCTGCATGATTTATTTGTGGGCTTTTTGAACTTACTTTGGTGTGGGAACACCAAACTTAGTACCTTGCCAATGCATCAAATTAACCATGTGTGAAACTCTTTCTTCTTTTTCTAAGGTAATAGACTAAAAACTGGAAAACAGCAAGATAA